>NC_090936.1:1000830629-1001455629 GCF_040938575.1 Ambystoma mexicanum
ATGCCCAATGTGTTGGCAGCACTGAACTGCACACATGGCGAGCTGGTGGCCCCTCCCCCCACACCACAGATGTGGTGTACAGGAACCATAAGAGCTGTACCACTCACTGAATCTACAGGTGATCTGTAAAGCCAACCTTACCATCACTCACTGCTGTGCCCACTACCCTACCCAGGATCAAGCCATGACTCCATGTTCCTGCGGAACAGCACCCTGCCGGCATACATGGTGTGTTATGGGGGACAGCGTACTTGGCTATTGGATGAGTAAATGCACAGCCACACGCACACACATTTCTGCATGGGTCCCAACCCAATGGGGGGGGGGTGCCTGGCACCAATGCATATCCCACAGCCACCATGCAGGACCATAAATGTCATGCACAATTGAGTGGCCCCATACACCACACAAGACATGAGTGGTACAGGCCATCCCATTCTGAGCACATAGGGACAAGCACAAGCAATGCACTACAGGTACCAGAATGCAACACATCTATTCCACAAATCCTAGTGTACCTGTACACAGTCCTATCTAGGCCCATGCAACATATGCCCTGATGAGACAAGGTACATGCATGGGCACACCACAAATGAGTGTAATCCACAGTCACATTCAAAACCACTGTTGTGCACCATCACCCGCACCCATCATATGTCACTGTCAAACAGAACATCAATGCACTCCCTGCACTGCACATGTGCACTGGCGCAGACACATTGTGCTGTGGTGGCACTGCAATTTGAGTAGCACAGGGTGGGATCCCAGTGGGTACTCGAGGGAGAGAGGCAACCAATCCATGCCATCCATGCCATTCCATGAACTTCCAGAGTGGGTCCAAAGTGGGGAATGCCTTTCCAGGCATTCAGTGCATGTGAGCTGTAAGGAACCCGTGGGGGCCACAGTCAAGACGGACACAAGTGATCACAGTTCAAGGGTGTTTATTGAACAATAAACGCAGGGTTTTAAAACGCCTAAGCTAAACCTAAATCTAAGAGGGGAGCAAGGATCGACCATCAAATAAAAAATAAGGCAGTCCTAGTGGTGGCGTGTCAAAATAAAAGGACCTATACTAAACAAAAACCCATTGGCAATTCCTTACAAATAATTATAGAAAGATTGTGGGATAGTGTTTCAATAAAGAAAAGAAGTGTTCCAAATACTAAGTCAGGATGTGATTGCGAGGGGTCTTCCTTCCCCACGTTTTCAGCACGGAACAAGGTATGGCCTTGGAGCACAGCACACGCTCGAGTTTTCTCAGCACAAGCCGACAGTTCCGTTCCAGCTAACAGTACACCTGCGAGCTTCCTCAGCATGAGTTGACAGTTCCGTTCCAGCTATCAGGTTCTTCGATGGTAAAGTCTCTTTTCATTAAAAAGTCTCTTGCCTGGACCATTGCGGGCGTAGTGCGAGATGGGCAGCTACCAACATTCACTGCCATACAGGATAGAGCTGCACTACCCAGCGGTGAGCAATACAGGCACATGCAACTCACACACGCCATTCTGGCCCAATTTCCAGTCTTGGCAGATATCTCTAAGTGCTCCCACCTAGAAGCAAACATACTCCAGGCCGGGATCCCGGCAAAGGTCACGTCAACACTTTACCAGGTGATAACCGCCTTTCGGGCCCGGGAACTCTACAGGCTCCGGAAGAAATGGGAGAGGGCGGTGGGCCCGCTACAAACCGGGGAATGGGTGAGGCGCTAATGTTCCCGCAGGAGATCGGCACTAATAAAGTATAAAATACTGCACCAGGCCTACCACTCCAGGGCTTCAATTATGAAATGGGTGGCAGGAGAAGATGGAAACTGTTTACGCTGCAGAAGGTCCGAAGGAACATTTTACCATATGATCTGGGACTGCAACATTATGCAAGGCTACTGGAGTCAATGCATCGGCAAGATCACAGGGATTCTGGGGCCACTAGTTCGACAGGACCCAAAGCTGGTGATACTCAGGATCTGGGTAGAAGCTGAAAACGCTAAGTATGAAAATACATTCCTTGTGGTGGCACTAGGACTGGGCAAAAGACTCATAGCCTCCATGTGGGGATTCTTGGAGGGGTTGTTCCTTAACCAATGGGTAAATGAAATTGACCGCTGCACATCCCTAGAGAAGTGCATATACAACGCCAGGGGCTGCCCTGCGAAGCACCTGAAGGTCTGGAGGAGGTGGACCGACAATGCGTAGCTACCCAACAAGGGAAAAGTTGCAGGAAATGGGTTACATGGTGTCCTGGTGCGTATGACCACCCTCCTCTGCCTACCATGGGAACCCCCCCATAAGACAAACTCCACACCCCCTCTATAACCTGAATAATGCAATGTACTGTATCTATGCATTGTGATCTTGCTCTGTTAATGATTAATGCTTGACATGTTGACCGTGGCTGATTTCTGGTAAATCAATAAAAAGATGTTTTAAAAAAAAAAGTATCTTGCCTTCGAGGCCCAATGTATCCAAAAAGCAAACAAACAAAAAGTTCTATTGCACAGTTCACATTGGGTGATGGCTTAACCCCTGGGTCCCCCGCTTCCTGGCACAGACCCCTCAAACAGTTCTTCATCAATATCAGAACCTTCGGTGGCTGAGTCTCCTGCTTCCGATGGTCTGATAGTTCCAAAAGAAATGAAACAAAACTATAACAAAAGTTCCTTTCGGATTGCACTTGAGGTGAGGATTCTTTACCCCTGGGCACCCTTGTTCTGGGCGCAAACACCTTTCGAATATTTGCCTCAATTCTCAGCCTCCCTCTTCCAGGTTCACTATTGCTTTGCACAAATACAGTTCACTTTTTAACTTTCAGCAGTCTTAATGTCTTTTCAAACAATTCTCGTGGACATCCCTCTGCCGTGTTGACTTTTGTCAACACATTGTTTCTTGGGACTTTAGACTTTGCTCCTCTCAATTGCTGCCCCCGACTGGGTTCATTCTTGCCACTTCTCAGTTACTTTTGACTTTTTATGATTTCAGGATTCACTTCCCTTGCTTTCTCTTGCTGCGGAATTCACTTCCCTTGCTTTCTTAATAGTTTGCTGGTCAAAGACTTTCGATTGTACAGGGATTTTGCTAGACCTCCTGTTTGACCACTTTGACCTCTTTTCACCTCTTCCCGAGGGATTCTGGATATGGTAGTTTCTACCATTGGGTAATCACCCAGAGGTTCCTGCTTGAGCACCCATGTGGTGCTGGCCTCCTCTGTTTCTGGCTTTCCCCCTCTTTCTTCAATCATATCTTTACAATTTCAACCCGTTGGCTTCTTTTTTCAATCAAGACAGTTTGGTTTATTATAGATTCTCCCCTCGACTCACCGGCTGTGATGAACCGCTTGCCATTCTTTATCCTTGGAGTCAAGGTCGAAACCTCCGAGACCAGCTTCCTTCCCCGGCTTGGTTATCAGCTTACTGTACACATCTACTGAAACACACGCTGGCTATTGTTTGCAGTCTTCTATTTTCTGCAGCGGTTTCACGGGTCGGAAAGGGCAAGGACGCTTCTCTCCTTCTCACCCTCTCGGTCTCCGCCGTCTTTCTCTTCGTTTTGAACTGCCATGCCTGATTAGCTGTCCCGTTGTGCTGTCTGACATGCTTGTACTGTGCACTTGGGCTCCGCCTTTTATCCCTGTTTGGAAGGTAAGGGGCCGTCAGGTGTGTGTGATTCAGGTTAATTGCCTGACCCTTGTATTTGGACATATCAGGTAAACAGATCTGGTGTTAGTCTGTTGTTCTTTGTGTTGCGCGAAGGTGTTCGTGTTGGAAGGGGGGCAGTGGTTTTGAATGTCCTACGTGAGAGGATGGGGAAAAGGTGTCAAAGGAAGGAGGCTACAGCATCTCACCAGTCAATGTCTCACTCCCACTCCCTGAGTACCCCACATCCCGGTGATCCACCCCCTCACTGGTCCACCCCGAGGAACTGGATCCAATAGCGACGGCTGTCTCCTGGCCTCCTGGATGACAGATCCCCAGGGACTAGCTAGGGAGACACCTTCAGGGTTCTTATCCCCCCCATGTTGTCACCCTTCCAATTTCCTGCCATAGCCATTTCATTACCACCACAGGATGTTCCTTCCTCCACCTTCATTAATTCACTCTCTCACTTCAATGGTACCACCTCTGACTTACTTCTGGTATGACCCCCATTTACTTCTTCTTTGGGTTAGTCTCCTCCTCCTGCAGGAAGAGGTGCTTAGCCACTGTCTGCAGGCTTTGACTCCCGTCTCTTGATGTTATCACCTTTTTCTGTTCCTGCCCTATTTCTGATGTTACCACCTCCTCAGTTATGAACTTAAATCTCACCACCTCTTCATAGTTTGGCTAATGCTCTTATGTTACCTCCTCTTTTTCTTCTTAAACTCTTACAACCGCCTCTGGCTCTCCACTGATGCCACCTCCCCTTTGTCTTCTCTCTCCCCACTCTCTTCCATCTCTCAAGCCTATGCTTCCTTAATGCCCACCTTCTCTACTCACAAGCACCCTGCTCCTACTACCGACACTGAGCAACTGGGTCAGTCGCTTTTATACTGTGTCACTGCATCCGGCTGGATGGGATTTTCAGTGAGGGTTTGCACCTGTCACTTGTATTTATGATATGATATGGCATTTATAACGCGCTTATACACAAGTATTTCAAGGCGCGACGAGGCAAGGGAGGGGAACAGAGGGAAGACTGAGACAAAGATCTTACTAGGCCAGGTGACATTGAGATTGCGCAAGTGCAAGGGCAGGGGGAGGGAAAAAGTGCAGGGGGAGAAGGGGAGTGAGCAGTGCAGTACAGAGAATAACAGTAAAAATATATAACAATAAATAAAAAGTGCGGCCAGCTGGTGGCAAGTGCGAGGGTTAGGGCAGACATCAGGTGTCAAGTGCAGGGAGGGGGCTGTAGGGATACAGAAACAGCCCCAGAGTGCAAGGGTTGCCAGGGGGGCAGAGGAGGTTTGCAACTGGCAGGTGACCAGCGCAATTTCTGTTTCAGCCAGGAGTTCAGCAGGGGAGAGGAGGAGCAAAAGCAGAAGCAAAGAGGAAAGTTTTGGGGTGCTTATGAAACCGGAGATGGTTCTCAAGTTTCAGGGGGGCAGGGAGGCCATTCCAGAGCAAGGCCACAGCCGAAGAGAGGGATCTACCACCAACTCATTGGTTGGAGAAGGGACTACCCTGAGGGAGTTCGAGGCGGATGAGCGAAGAGTTCGAGAAGGAAGATATTTAGGGTGAGGGCTGGGGCTGGTTGTTGTCCATAAGTGCACATGGGGCTGTTTTGGGGTTCAAGGGACTGGACCAAACCTATAAGTGGCTGGATTACCATCTTCAATATTAGTGTTCCTTCTCTGGCACTCCCTGGTGCTGACTGTGCTGATGCTAGTTCTCCTATGCATCCAGTGTGCGACCTAGAGGCTAGAAACACATTGGGTAAGCTCGGTGAACACTTTTTCTAATTTCATACTGTGCATGTGATATGTAAAGATTGTATCCCCGGTGTAAGAACCTCTTGCCGGGTAAAAATGCTTCTGTACCTTTGGGTCCCATAATGAAGTCTCACAGTTCAGGAAATCGCGGATTGATGGCATTATATTAGCAAAGCTGTAAAATGCACAGCAGGTCCCACAAACTCTGAACAGTAACTTCTTTGATATAACATATGAAGCCGCTACTGTATCCAAAGATATGTACCATCATTGAGTGAAGAGAAATGGTTTCCCTTAAAGGGTAAGGTGTCTCTTTCTGTGTTGGAGCTGTGGGTCTGCTTAGAGGGAGTGTCAGGTTATCTCTGTTAGGAAGTGAGATATCCTTATTATTGCTCTGTAGGGTCTCCAAAGGGGTTTGGACAGGGTCAAGGTTTTTAGGGCTGGTCTGTTCAGAGGCTGGTGGAGTGGAAAGTGTGCAGCTCCCCAAGACTGCCCTGTGGTGAAGCACAGTGGTTGTTCCCAGATATGTGACTGAGACCAAGGTAGGGTGACCAGTTTTTTTCCCAGGTGACCATGCCCAACATCCACTGGCTCGGGATAGCACCTATCCCGATTCACCATCTTGGTTCTAGACAGAGGCAGGGGAATTCATCAAAGCCCTTTTTAAGAAGACAAAACGTGAAGAATTGTGTACAAAAAACTGAAGTGATTTGGCTTCAGACTGTTTAGCATATTTATTTTATGAGCTCTGCATGTGTACTGCATCTTAAAATATTATTAAGGACTTTTGATACCTGGCTTACTGAAAGGGTTACAAATGCAGGGTTAGGGAGCTATCGGGGGACCCAGCTCACACATGACGAGTCCAATGTCTGGTACCTAGCCACTCCATATAAGCATTGCACCGCTATACTAAAAATCAGACTAGAGAAAGGAATGGGCCTATATAAAGCTGGAATTCAACTAATATCTACTCACTTTTTGGCAGGGGTGTACCAAACTTCAGCTTCCAATAGTTAATCGACTGAATTATGGCTAAAAATAGCTATTCGGCCGAATCGTTTTTTTGTTATTGGGCTCCAGATGAACATTTTAATGCAATGTAAAAACTCAGAAAGCCAAATATGGAGTATGGAGTGCATTCTGTAAAAGGGAATGGAATTAAAGTTTTTCTGAAAGCATTCCTGATTTTAGAACTGATGATGGTGCATATGTTTGTGTATTGGAAAGCAGCAATGAGGATATGCAAGAGGTGTGCACGGTTTGTTCCTATGGAAATGCATATGAAGAAACATGAATTCATAGCCAGCAGACCAGTAGCACTGACCTATTCAGTTATGTATCCGGCAGAGTGGCATGCCTCTGAGGAACTTCCTGTTGGGAAATTGGTCCAGCCGGCCAAAGAGAGTACAGAGACCTAGGTGTGAGCACTGTGTATGGGACAGAGTCAAAGTGCTATGCTCTGTTGGTGAGAATGTTAGGAAGGAGGATGTTTGTAAATCAGAGGACTTCCTAGCATGTGGGCTGCCACTTTGATGTCAATCTTGCTAAAAATGCTTACATCAGTGCCAGCAGTGTTGTGTGAGTCAATCAACATTGAGGAGCCCACCAGGAGTTTGAATGTAGAGGAAGCTGCAGCATCACACAGGCATCGATTTGTTACCCCACATCATGAGGAGTATTTTGACAGAAAAGCTCCAGTTCTTTTTCTGAGGGTGCAGTCTCGGAAATCTATAATTGACTGTAATAATCTGCCAAATTCATTAACATTATCAGTATGCCTACTGACAGCAGTGCCCCGAACTCCCTTAACTCCAGGTCCTTGATTCCTCTGTACAGGAGGAGCTAAGTACCCCCACCTCAACCACTTTGCCCAGAATGCCTATATGTTGGAAACCAGAGTATGTGACCTATGAATTGAAACGACAGATGCAAAGGAAATCGTGGAGGCAAGGTTCCCATTGAGAAAACCATATTTACATTCAGGACAGTATGATGGCTGTCTAAACGAAATCCCAGAGGAAACAGGACGCCTGACTGACGAAGCAGATTGGTGGCGTCATGCGAGAGTCGAGCTGACGTACATAGAAGAGATGCAGAGACAAGAGAATGCGGATATTCCCTAACGCATTAAGAAAGTATCAAAGATGAGCAAGATCTTGGGCTCAAGGTGAAGATGCTTATGTTGAAGAGGCAATTAAATTATTGAAGTCAGTTAACATGTGTACAGATGCAAAGTAACGTAAGCAGACAAAGTTTTCATGAGGCTAGCCTTATAGTAAAATAGATTGCGGCAGGTGCCAATGTATGTATACATAGGAATGAGTAAAGAATGGATTGTCCCAGTATGAAGTATAAGCAGAGCTGAGCTAAAGGAGAAAAGCCATCTTTTCCATGTATGGCGCAGTTAGAAAACAAATGAATTACAGGCGAATTTCAGAAAGGCGAGGTTGAACGAGGCAAGAAGCCAACATCGTATTCGGCTGAGAAGAACAGAAATTAGTTTCAATCTTGGGGAGGAATGAACATCTTCTTCAGAAGCTTGGAGAAAACAAGGAAGATGTCAGAAGCGCATTGGAAAATAGTTCTTTTTAATACACAGAAAGCTCAATTGTGTGGTCTCCAGTCATGTCCCGGAAGGATAGCTCAGCGGCAATGTGCGCGCCTTGGAAGCAAGACGACACGAAGCAATGCAGGTTCGATCCCAAGGTCCGCGCTTAGAAATCTCCGGGTGTTTAAGTGCGTTATAAATAGGCAACTAAGACAAAAACAATTACGCAATTAAAAAACAAACAATTCCTGTAATAGCGCCTTGATGCCCGTGGGCTGTGTGAGCACTTTAAAAATGTAAAATAATTAAAATATGGGGAGAAGGAGACAAGCATGATGGTCACACCTACGCATGTGGGCAGAGCACGCCTCTACTCCGTTGTATAAATACAGATATCACAATCATATAACACTCTCCTATAAAGACTGACAATCCTTCCATGAATACATTCTTTTTATAGCTCCTTTAAAGTCTTCAATATTTATAACATTTCCAAACATCAAAATACCTCTCTCGTATACATGTACGCATTGCATCGGTGTCTTTCTTAAAAATACCCAAAAAGTTTTACCTCCCAGTCAACAGTGACACCCCTCTTTATTCTAAAAATCATCAAGTGTCCTGCACTCATACTCTGCTACATCTTCATGGGTGACTGCCGTGGCTACCTTTATAGCAACATCATCGACATCTGTTTTTTCTAAAGCCTTGCAGCATCCTCAGAGCTCGCTTTCGCTGCACTGTCTGGCCCTGAGCAAACCCATCTCCATTCCTACTGCAAATATATGTGCGGGCTTGTCGTCCCCCTCTTGACTATAGGGTTGCCCTTTTCTAGATTGATCCAGCCGTGTCAAAGATTTTTTGGTGGCTGAGAGATAGGGAAGCTGGACTCAATCACCTAACTTCCTTGTTTTTCTAACAAACCACCTTCAGAACCCCCTGTGTTTTCTCCCTCTTCTTAACAAACGGCTTCCATATCTTCATCTAATTTATCCTATATTTAAGAGATATTGGCAGTGGGGGAGACTTTCTTTATGGACAGTTCTTCAAGAATCGATCAGCGTAATAGACGTGGAGATACAGGTGCCGCTGGGGTAAAGCACACAACTAATGGAGAAGTTTGAAGCATTAACAAGTGTATGACTACCGTTTTGCTTTTCGGCACAGGTTGCTGAATTAGTGGCACTGATTGCTCCGCTAGGAGAAATCACGCAGACCAGGAAGTAAGGGTGTACAGTGACTCCACCTATGTGATGTTGGCAGTACACGCAGAACTAGCACGTTGGAAAAGGAGGGGCTACCTCCGATCGGGCAGCACTCCAGTGCAGCACGCAGCTTTAGTGAATAGACCAACAGGAGCGAGCACTGTGATTTGTAGTAGCCATTGTAGTAGGATGAAATATGAAGCTAAAGTGAAAGGAGCAGATTGTATTTCATGATTACTATCATAAAGTCAAAATAAGGAAGTGACGTGAATAAGTATGAAAGGGAGTTTTTGTTATGATTATATGGTAGGATGGATATGGAAGAGAGAGTGGTGAGGATAAATGAGTATGTTTAAAAAATTGTTATGTTGGGGGGCGTGGCTTGGCACCTAAGAAGATGGCTCCCCAGCCCGTTAGCTCTGTCTCACTAAACATTTAATTAAGGCATTCCTTGTACTTGTAGACTCTTTTGGACGTACCTTTTATATACCGGAGCACAGCAGAAAGCACTTTGTCATCTGCCGAAAAGGTCCGACGTGCCAGAGCCTTCAAGCACCTTCAGTCAAGAGCAGCGTCACCATCGCGGAGGAATGGGGGATTTCGGTCCGCTTCTCATGAGGTAACCATCGGTCCCGTCCCACTGTGATGTGCTGGTTCAGGTCTTCCTTCTCTACAACGCCACCTGCTGCCTCAACGGCATAGCGCACTACTCTTTCTGAAGAACCTCTTTACATTTGTGTTACCTGTCAAGTCTTTTATTAATAAATCACAAATTATAGGTGGCGCAGCTACTCCGTGGAAGCCTTTACATATCCTTCCTTATTTTATTGACCGGAGGGTGTACAGCCATATATTCCATTGCTTTCTGGTGTGGCACGTATCTTACCTTGGAGTAACCACAATAATATTCTATATTATATAAAATGTGCTATTAACTGCCTGTTTCTTCTGTGAGCTATTATTGTCCTTCAATCTTTCACGGTGCTCTCACTGCTACTTGGACCGAGATTGTCAACCATTCACCCTAAGAGGTTGACAGGCTTTAGGCAGTTAAAAATCTTGAAAATATTCAACATCTACAACACATGTGTATCCCACCCATATTGGGTGTCATTTGTGCTCGCTAACTTTAATATCAAACCTCTGCAACTTGCTATACTATCACATAGTACAAATTGTTATCCTCATAGCTCTACCTTCTGCCCACTGTGTACTTGAGGCACCATAGTGCCCAACCTACTTCACATTTCGGGAAAGCATGGCTACCTGCAAAAACTCCTACGATTAAAGATTCTACTCTTCCTTCCACCACTTTGAAGAGACCCAAAAGTGACTCTCCACCACCTCTCACCTTATCTGACCATGCTATTGAAGCTATTCTATCTGAAATTAGAGTTCTACAAGCTTTCATAGAAACCACAAACCAAAAGCTTCAGCAACTCGACGACAGATGCAAGGGTTTCGAGGGACGAATGGAAGAGGTGGCGAAAAGGGTCGGACTCATGGAAGACATATCCCCAAGGGTGGCTCTGTTAGAAAAATCAGTTAAAGACCTCCGGAAGCACAACAAGGACTTGGAAAATAAGAAAAGACACAATACTCTTTGCGCTTCCGGTTTACCAGAGGGCTGTGAGGGCTCTGATCCCATAGCCTTCCTACAAAAGCTACTACCTGCTATTCTCCATCTACCTCTGGTCACTCAACATTCAATGAGTTCATTGTGTCGGACAACCGAGAGCCTTCTTCTTCTCATCCTGCTTCCAGAACACTCATATTCAATTTACTGGAATATACTGAGCTTCAACTCATTAGGGCCTCAATCAAGGAAAACAAAATCTCTTACATGGAATGGCAGTAAACTTTTCATCTCACAAGATGTGGCTAAATCCACTGCTCTACGCAGGAAGGAATTTCTTTCACTACGCCCAGCTTTGAAACAGCTCAACATTCGATATGGCTTATATCATTCTTGGTCCTTCAAAGTCACTCACAATGGTCGTTCTGCCATGTTTGATGACCCGACTGACTTAAAAGCTTTCATACGTACTATCAAACTGAAAGTATGGACACATCCTCTCCAGTGATTCATCTACCTCCGCTCAGTCTTGATTTTTCACTTTTTCCTTTTTCTGTTTTTTCAATTTTTCTTATACTTGTCAAACTCATTCCTTTCATAATGCCGTTATTATCATCTTCTTGTTCTAACATAAGTGGGGTGATGGCTGGTGTGGTACCCATCTTCTGCCATGTACTGTCTTTTTCCTTCTGACAGACTGGCGGCGTCAATGGTTCCCGTGCCATTTTTCCTTCCCTCTCCTTTTTGCATATTTCCTGGTCTGATTTATTTTTCAATTGTTATTTTTATTCATTATTATTTATTATTATTATTTATTTTTGCTTCCACGATACATAATACTTTTAAACTTAACAAGCGCACATTGCTAGATAAACTTAAAGACCTCACTTCCAAATGGTCTCCCCTTTATCTTTCATGGTGGGGCAGGCTTGATACTATCAAATGATGCTCTCACCTATTATCCTTTATTACCTTCAGCTCCTTCCTGTTCCTCTGCCTCTCTCTTTTTTCAAACCAATCTACTCCATCCTGCTTGATTTCCTCTGGGGCTCTGGCAAATGTAAAGGAATTTCAATGGCCAAATTAAAAGCTCCTTGTGATGGGGGGGGGGGGGGTCAAGTTGCCAGATATCAAACTATATCACTCGGCTTTCCTCCTTAAACAATCCAAATGTTGGTTTAATTCCTCTCATTTACCAGCTACTCCATCTTGGCTTAAGCTAGAGAAAAATGTGGTTCACCCTTATGACCCTGCTGATCTCATGTATCTTTTTAATCACACCTCCATGGCCCTTTCTGACCCTGTTAAAGTCTCTGTGGCTGCCCTAAAGGTCTTTCTTTTTCCAAACAATGAAACTCCTAACAAAAACCTATCTCCCCTGATTTGGCATAACAAAAACATTGTCATTAATAACAGAATCATGAACCGGAAATCTTGGTTGAAAAAGGTTTTAGATGTATTCAACAAATCATTAACGGCCCTGATATTCTTCCTTTCCCGCAGCGGAGTTACTCATATTCCATCCCTAACACGGAATTTAACTTTTACATCAATCTTGTCAACTCTTGTCTCGATGCTCTTTAACACTTTTCTAATAACATCCTCTCTCCAGATGTTCTTAGGCTGTGGCAGCTAACCTCTTCATCTGATCTTAATGCTTCAAAATTCTACAAAGCCCTTATCACGAAATCTGTTGTTCAACCAGTACGTTCGTCATGGGAAACGGACTTTGGAGTGGTACTCGATGATCGTACATGGTCTTTGATATTTTCCAAAATCAAAAATCTCAGTAGCAGCTAACATCATGCAGCACTTTCTTCTTTTCATTCATAGGGCATTTATTACCCCGGTCAAACTATCCAAATCTATAAATGGATTAACTAATAGTTGTTGGACCTGCGATTATGCCCCGGCTTCCTTGAACATATGTTTCTTAGCTGTCCTTATGTTTTTAAGTTTTGGCAAAATGTTTGGAAATACCTTAAGCGTATATTTATTATTAATGTTCCGCTATCCTTTTTAAATATAGTCTTAGGCAGCCTTGCCTTTGAAGGTCGTAGTGTGTAAATTTCAGGGAAACGATATGACCTGTTCATAATTGTTGCTTTAAAACCTATAATGGCAAATTGGAAAAACTCACGTGCACTGTGTATTAGAGGTTGGTGGAACAATATATGTAATATACAAAGAATGGAACACTGCATGGCTAATTCACAAAATTCTAGTCAAAAGCACAATGCAAAATGGTCATTTTCTATCCACTATTTGAACTATTTCAATGTAACATCACATTGTTCATGAAATGTCTCTCTTATATTCAATGTACCTGCCACTTTCACTAATTCCAACAGTCATATTTCCTAATGCATTAAAAATCTATATTGGTGTTTAATTTACCCATTCCCCTCCTTTCCTTTCGAAAACATCCAATCCCTTGTCTGTCCTCCTTGTCTATCCCCCCAACCGCTTTTTCTATGGCTAAAATTATCTATTCTAATAATGCAGACTGCATTGACTATGATATATGCCTTTATTTTGTCTGAATTTCGTTTCTAGTATATCATTCATCACTAGTTCTTATTATTATCTAATTTCAATTGCTGATTCTGGTCAAGTATCACTTTGTGTCTGATTTGATGTTTGCCTTGTGTATTGTTATGTTGCTATATTTCCAATAAATATTAAACAAAAAAAATGTTATGTTAAAATATATGAAAAGTTATTCAGTAGACATTTAGAAGGAAAGGCACCAAGATGAAAGGTGACGGTAAAAGTGGAAAGGGTGTTTCTGATCCCTTCCGGAGCATTGTGGCTACACGACAGCATTATGGTATACCAGTGATGTCTGAAGCCTTATTAAGGATGGTGATGGATAGCTATGCTGTCTTGTGCATATTAATAGAAATGAACCACTCCGCACCGGGTGCAAGGAATGGTTTGGTTTGAATAAAAATAGAACACATTGCATTTTGTATCGTAAAGTGCACCGTATGTTAAGATTTACTGCTGGGCACATGTCGCGCACTGAGAGGAGAATTATTTTTGAAATAATAGGGACATTTTTTGGTACCCATGCTGATAGTGCAAAATTAATAGATAAACCTGGGTATATGATTAATAGAAGTATGTCTTTTTAGGGTGGACTAAAGATGGATCGTGTATACACGGCCAGACGCCACCTATGTGGTGAAAGTAGAGGTTCACACAGTGTGTATAGATAAGGATTGTGTAAGGTAGTGAAGCAAGATAATGGTCCTTATTATTTATTATTATTTTTTTTAAGAAGCCTTTGAATGGATAAGCTGTTGTTCAGTATACAGCAAGGTTTCATTGGCGTGCCCCAAGCAGACAAATAGTTAGAAAGAAACTTGACAGCCTGCTTAAGTAGAAAGTAGCCAAATGGGAATTGATTATGAAAGAAAGGATGGGTTGCATTGTCTATCACTGGCATTGTATGAGATAAAGCAATTGGGCAGGGGTGGACCACCATCTTATCTCGTAAAGAGAAAGTGACAGGCGGATGAGGAAGTTCCTCCCTTTCCATCTAGGCTTAAAAGTGATGCCCAAGCAGCAATAGATTTGTTAGGAAAGGAGCTACGTGTGTTCCTTATGTGTACAACTTCAAGTATCCTGGTAATTTCAGATGAGCTCCAAAGACTGGGGCGTGGGGCAGTGCAGAACACAGAAGGAGATGCTACAACAACCGGAATTAAAGGACCTTTTCTTCTCAAATTGTTCACCAGACATCAGGTCATGAACTTTGTAAAACCTCACTAAGGAGAGGAGCGAGTTGCGCTTCAAGTAGCCATCCATTAGGGAGGAACATGACTTCGCCTGCAGCCAAGGTGCAAGACAACCGCACAGGACTAGTCATCCGTAAAGACATAAAGATATTCATTGAAGAATCCCCTTCACCCCCAGTGAAAGCAATGATCGGAAGCAAGCAACGGGGAAGAACCTCAGCATGTGCAGACTATATGTGTGATGAGGAAGAAGTATGCAGACGCAGTCAAGTAGCTCACTGGACTGTGGCTTGTTTTGAGACACTTTTTTAGTCACTGAAAATAAGAGAGTTAAGGGAAGTTGTAGGATCTTAAGCCACTGGAGCTTGCTGATATTGGACTGAGACATGTTTAAGTCTCGATCTCGAAGGCAAGGTGGCCAGATATGAAGTTCCTGTTTCAATCATTGGAAAAAGAGCAGTAGCTTGAATAATTTTTTGCTGAAATCCTTTTTGGAAATGCATATGGTGGTGCCCAATTAAAACATTGTAGGGAACATTGGAGTAAGGTTTTCTATTTACACTGTGTTCTCATCTTTCGCTACATAGGAGAACTTTGGCGACTGAAACATTTCTGCAGAATCTTGAGAATGGTCGAAAATAAGAACTAGTCGCAGTAGCAATCACAGAACGAATTATGAGGCTTCCTGAGTTAGTGGGGAAATGCAAATGCCCCTGCCACCGGATAAAGCAATTATACTGATTCTTCAAATATTATTTTTGATAATTGAGGAATTTCCATATGCTGTTGGAAGACGGACTGATGTCAGAACATTTCTGAGAGACCCGAGAAACAATACAGTACTGTTGCAATTCTTGAGAGACATCACTGAGGTAAACATGTATTCTGAGATAACAAGGAGTATTGAATGAAAACTGATGAGGGAAAAGAGTCAATAGGCTGCTGATCGAGGAACTTTGGTTCATGCTGAAAAAGATTGTCATGTCGTCTGACATTAAACAGATCAGAAAAAGATCTGGGAATTAGACTGGATTCAAACCAGCACAGACCGAAGGTCTTCGAAAATAATGAGAGACGCCCCTAGCGAAGCAAGAGCGCTTAACAAACTGCAAAATTACATGGTCTTATTCCCAGACAACAGGAGGAGGGCCACCTTCATGAGATTTCGCCTAAATCTGTTTAGAACAAAAGAACGAACAAAGAACTGGGCTGGAAAGGACAAGTCAGACACAGTATGCAGGTTCTGTAAAGCCTGCATTGAAACACTTAAACATCTTGTCCTATTCTGCCCTTTCCACAGATCCCTAAGAACTAAACACCTTGGCCAAATGTTAAATGAATACTCACTGAGGAGTGCTGAAGAATGGTGGCATTTGATGTTTATGGGCTCCAATACAAAACTGACAAGGGTGTTGACCTTGTTTCTGCATGAGATTGAAAGGAGCCTTGAGTTATCTGATGCCGAAGTACAGGGACTTCAGGGTAGTGCTTAACATTGCTTAACCTTCAGATGAAGCACATTGGGCACTCCCCGATAAGGCTCCTTTGGTACCAAAGGCTTGATCCCTGTCAAAAGGACGGAACTTTATCTCATGCCTATGTTTTGCTTTGTTTTGTCTTGTCTTGCTTTGTATTGGCTATTGGGTTCTGACAAACTGGATGCATTTTAAAGGTTTGTATAAGTCAATAAAATAAAGAAAAAAAAAAATTCAACAGATCTGAGGTGTTCACTGGGAACTGGTGTACGTCTTTGAAATGATCCAGCCAGCTGAAGCTGTTTGAGGAACCTTTTTTGAGCTGAATTAGCAGATTCCGAGTCGTGTTGCATGATTTTGCCCCAGTAAAGGTGTTTTCCTTCCTCAAGTAGAGTAAAATGGGCAGCATCAGAAGCAACTTTATCATGGAGGACCATGAGAGACATCCATGATGTGTGAAAAGCTGTTGTTGTCATCTTTCAAATATGTGTGTCATTTACACCTGTGTTTTATTCATAGTGGTATTATTGTCACTTGCGGTACGCACAGTATATTATGTTGAAACTAACGAGGTGAAAACTCTGATGTATCCTCCTGTAAGAGAGAAAGAGGGTATAACCGTGGCAACCACTAGCCAGCAGAAACCTCATGTGATCGTTCCCACTGTTAAGGTACCCACAAGAGCACCTGATCCTGTGATAATTGAACCTAGCTTACCCTTTGTAGAGAGGTCACATATGGAAATACTTGCAGACCTTATATGGCCATAATTTTCTGCTGCCAGACAAGAACAGCAGGATAGGGAGAGGCTTTTGTACATACCCCTATGCAGATAGCACATGAGAAAGCATCCAGTTCACTGACGCATGCTCCATTGATACATCCACTAAGGAAGAGTTATATTGAAATGCTTCATGATCTAATAGTAGAGTCTCATATAAAAAGAGCAAGACCAAAAAGAAATGCCAAGAAGAATGATTATGAGCTGAATAACTATTTGGACAGTACAGCGCATTTGGGGAATAACATTTGGTATCAGCATATGAAGGAAGTTGGAAGAAGAGGAATGCTTTGAATGTGCACTCCTGCCTTATAGTATGAGGAAGTCCAAGATTTTCATAGCTATTGAAATAGAGGTTCAGACAGCTTGTCTGTCGCACATAGCGCTTTGCAGAACAAGAGGCCAGTTCATTGGCTGAGATGCCTACCTCAAATGGGCTACTGAATGGACAGATCCAGATGAAGATGACTATGTCCAGGATACAAAAACAAGAAACAGGGCGCATACCAAGAATCACTTGATCGGATATGAAACGCTTCAGTAAAAGGGCCTGGAATCAGATGGGAAGTAAACTAAAGACTTGAGAGTCCAGGAAAATCTGCAGAGGACATTCGTATATGGAAGAATAGAGGCCAGATGCAGATTTGGGGATCAGTATTATCACCTGATGGCTAGTAAGGAGTGGTTATTTGCAGAGCCTGGGTGATTATTGGTTGTTACTCACCAGTTGTTGACATTGTGCAAAATGGATGTAAGCCATTATGGCCAAGAGTTGCTAAACTACTGACCTGGGTCAAAGACAGAGGAGGGCCCTTGCAGATGGTGGCTTAGTAAAAATCAAAACTGTGGTTCAGAAACAATGGCTCAAGAAAAGTTGGAAAGAATCAGAACTGTGGGTGAATCATTGATGTACCAGGAATGAAAATTGGGACAGCAGTGATCATGGATCATTATTGGGGAGGAGTATGAAACTTGGTGAATGTTCGTGTTCCAGCATTAGTGATTCCAAAAAGTGATCTGAACATTAACCGTTTTCCGAAAGCAGATGCTCACCGGAGGAAGAAGAGATCTGTGGAGCTAAAAAATCGAATGAAGAGAGAAAACTATTTCTCAGCCAAGTCAATGGAAGCTTTTGACTCTATTCCCTATGAGCACAGACTGTTCAGTCAGACTTCGTCAGTGTTTACAATGATATTTATGCCGAGAAAAGTTGGAGCAAATATCAAATGGCTGAAGAGTACCAGATGGGAATTGCTGCAAAAGGTCAACACAACTATAAATGGATTCAATGCTATCAAGGAAAAATTGGGGGCTGTAAGACTGATGGCTCTTCAGAACAGATACGTCCTGGATATGATTACGGCTATGGATGGAGGTGTTTGTGCAAAAGTTGGAGAATCATGCTGCACATTCATACCTTCTCATGATGACGAGAATGGCACCTTGACAGAGGCCATAGGAATGCTGACAAAACTGGATGGCCAGATTGTAACGCTCACCTGACTCCCACGGGGGCGCTGGCCTGGTTCGCGCTGCTGTGACCTCATCTAAGGTGATGCGCAGGGTTCGGAAGACGGACTGGACCGGGCCCCAGATCTGGCTTGTCTGACTCGCAGAAGTATCCTTCTGTAGGTGAGAATAGGGGGTTAACTGTCTGCGGGGTAAAGCAATCGGCCTCCCACTTACCCCTCTCACCCTCCTCAAAACCCTTCTGTGCTTCCCCGTAGCGTCTCACCTTAGGGTCTGGAAGGACGAGCTCTCCATCCTGCTTCTGATGCAGGGGCGCGTTGGTATCCAGTTATGTCACTGGATTTTCGGATGGGTGAGAACCAAACTTGCTTGGCTTCCAGGTAAGTTTTTCTATAAGTGGTTCCCCTTGTGTCCATGCATTAATGTTCTAATGCTAGTGTCTTTTTCCCCATAGGGGCCGGGGTACGGAATGCCGGGGAACAGGCACCGACCCGAGGTGAGCGGTGAAATCCTTGTGGAAATCAGGTAAGTCTTTAATGAGTGTTTTGGTAATGTCTTTTCATTCACTCATTAACGCTGATGTCTTTTTCCCCTTAGGGGCCGGGGTCCGAAAATGCCTGGATGCGGCGCGGACCCGAAATGAAAAGGGAATGACCCAACAGGTAAGTCTTGACATGGAGGTTAGCTTCCCTTTTCCCTTCTTTCTCTCACATTTGTTCTTGTCTTTTTCTCCCTTGGCGCGGGGGCACGACTGCGAATCCGGATGGTCGCTGCTGAACATGGAGGCGCCCTGTAAAGGTGAGTAGAACGCGGCACTGCAGCGATCGATGCGATGTGCTTTTAAAAATAAATGTCTTCCTTTTCAGGATTGTCGGCGAAATGTCTCTGGGATGCAGATTTAGCAGGTGAGGCCTTTTCCTTCTTCTGTTCTCTTGTTCCCTTCCTTTGCAGGTGATTCAGGATGCTGGCAGGTGTGGCAGAAGTCAAGATGCAGGAGCAGACACGGTGAGCGTCCAGCTGCTAGATGCAGAACAACGCGAAGCACGTGTGGCTGATCGGGTGTGGTTTAAATAGCCTTGGAAGAAGTTCCTAGAATGTGTCCTTCCTCCAATCAGGTATGTATCCTTCCACGCCCGGGTGGTAAATGAGTCCCACAGGTAAAGTAGTTCCTTTCAGGCCTCAAGGAGGCCGGGGTTCTGCAGCATGGTCTGCATCAGGTAAGTGCACCCAAACACTTTCATAATGAGCCTGGCGCCTATGGCACCAGGACTGACGTTTTCTATGAGCCTGGCGCCATAGGCGCCAGGTTGCTGTCCAAAGGGCCCCTATAAGGGGTTGCTGGGACCTTCCCCTGGGACTAGATGTCCGCTTTCGGGGACGCAGGGCCTGAGCCGGCTCCCCGGGAGCGGGCTTCGTGACACAGATGATAGAAGAAGCTGAAGACATTGCTGATGACTGTTGGTTTGGATCGCTCTTCTCTTGGATTCCACAATGGATGGCAGATATGTTCAAATTCCTTGGAGCACTGATCTTGTTCATGTTGCTAGGATTCTGTGTGATCAAGATAATAATCTCACAATGCAGGAAGGCAACAAAGAAAGCCATAGGGATGAAGATCATGATCAATGTTGAATCTGGAATCGAATTAAAAGAGCTGACGGATGAAGAAATCAGGGACTTTGTAAAGGCCAGTATTCGTGCACCTGAGGGAATTAAATTCCTGTATCCAAAAAACAATAGGAAGTATGTCGGAAGATGGATCTACTGCAGTCCAAATGGACAGTGCATGCTTATGACCTGGAATAAGGATGAGCATGTGAAGACAGCTGGATGCCTGAGGGGGGTCATAAAGATATGGGTCCCTAAAAAGCATTTCTTCAGACGAGGATGTTTGGATATGAAGAAGAAATAAAGAGTGGTTGATGAATCACCCAGAGGGGGGAGTGTAGAGGAGGAGCTAAGTACTCCCACCTCAACCACTTTGCCCAGAATGCCTATATCTTGGAAACCAGAGTATGTGACCTATGCAGAACTGAAATGACAGATGCCAAAGGAAATCCTGGAGGCAAGGTCCCCATTTAGAAAACCATACTTGCATTCAAGACAGTATGATGGCTGTCTAAACAAAATCCCAGAGGAAGCAGGACACCTGACTGACGAAGCAGATTGGTGACGTCATGCGAGAATCGAGCTGACGTACATAGAAGAGATTCAGAGACAAGAGAATGCAGATATTCTATAAAACATCAAGAAAGTATCAAAAATAAGCAACATCTTGGGCTCAAGATGAAGAGGCTTATGCTGAAGAGATGATGAAATTATTGAGGTCAATTCAGATGCAAAGTAATGCAAGCAGAGGAAGTTTTCATGAGGCTAGCTTTATAGTAAAATAGATTGTGGCAGGCGCCAATGTGTGGATACATAGGAATGAGTAAAGAATGGATTGTCCCAGTTTGAACTATAAGCAGAGCTGAGCTAAAGTAGAAAGGTCATCTTTTCCACGTATGGCGCAGTTTGAAAACAAATGAATTACAGGTGAATTTCAGAAAGGCGAGGTTAAACGAGCCAAGAAGCCATGGTCGTATTCGACTGAGAAGAACAGAAATGAGTTACAATCATGTGAAGGAATGAACCTCCTGTTCAGAAGCTTGGAGAGAACAAAGAAGACGTCAGAGGCTCATTGGAAAATAGTCCTTTTTAATACACTGAAAGCTCAATTTCGTGGTCTCCAGTTAAGTGGGGGGAAGGAGTTAGACGAGTATGATGCTCACATATACGCATGTGGGTAGAACGCACCTCTACTCCCCTGTATCTTCCACAGTAAAAGGAACACTCCCAAGGACAAGTCCAAAGGCTCTAATTGACAGCCGACCACTGAGGCGGTGATGTTCTAATTGGTGGGAAGCGGATGTTTAAGACTAACTCACCAGAACCTGGCAGTCTGGTCTGTGTGCAGCTAGCGTGAGTTGAAGAATGCTGATGGAGGTTAGAAGCTACCCAATGATAGAGGATCACATGATAGGGGTCCTATAGTTACGTAGCCAATAGGACGTTGTGTATTTAGTGACATTCATAGTGACCTGTTTTGAGGGAAGGGCTTAGTTGACCCACCTGATGTTAAGAAACCTATCACCTGTCTCACGCCCATTAGACGAGTATGGATTGTATACTTAGATGTTCCCCTAGACCCCAATACTCTCTTCAGTAGGTTTTTGTAGTTTGTCAGATAGGATGACGTTAGTAATACACAGGTTATACGTCACCTATGCTGAGATATTAGTATAAAGTTGTGCTTTTTATGAAGTTCGTTGAGAGACCTTACTATGATATGTCCAATGACGTTCGTTTTACTCCCTGTTTTAGATAATTGATATTAAAACAGTTATCGTTTTGCCAACTTTCTGAGTTGTTTCCTTTATTGATGTTTGAGTAACCTCTGCATCCCTATCCCTCTCAACTGTATTGCTGACCTGTCTTAAAGGGCTGGAAGTTCTCCAGTTCACCTCTTGCGGCACCCTTTAATGTAAGATGAGAATACCTGTCGACTTCCAATTAAAGTCCTTGACTACCATTTAGCAACTGATATACGCAAGTTATTTAGGTATGCTTATTATTATTATAGAGCATCTTCGGTTTAATCAATTCAGAGGGCAGAAGTACTGTTCTACCCTCTGGTCACAAGTATACTCTGCAATTTCTGTTTCCACCCACGTTTCAAATTCACCACAATGGGCATTATATTCCCATGACCAACAGCCTTGATTGCATCCCGATTCTTCATGACCAATGTATATGTATACATGCTTATTAAATGTAAAAGATCCCTTTAAAAACAGCCTACGTTCATGCACTATCTTCAAGGGGGCGGTGTTTCCTACTTTAGCTCCAGTTTATTAGAGCCTGGGGTTTTCTCAGATAACATTGTTGGATGGATATTTAGGATTACCTCATTATTATCCCTCTTTTTGCAAAAAGCACTATACACTGATCCAAGATTATTCTGCCTATGCATCTCTCCTTTCTGCTTCCTTCTGAACCCTTCTTTGGATGAGGAACACACTCACCACAATCTTGATGTTAGTTTCTTTCTAATGGATTCCTTCCTTCCATACGTTCCTCATCTTAGATAGTGTCTTTCCAGTGCCAGCTGACTTTGGAAACTTGCAGCCACCAGTGATGCAGTGAGGATCCTTGTCAGCTCCAGCCGTGCTACTGCACGGCAGACACTGGACCTTACATTGGGGCCAGTGTACATGGAGTCACTGCACCCCATGACCGCCGTTCCTATTTTCTGTACACTCCGTACATTTTGGGAATGTCACTTAGCTTTGCGACGTACCTACGGCATCATACCAAACCTTCCTTAGGCATCCCGCTTTAAGCTCTGCTCGGGCAGCAGGAGACAAATGTCTGTGTGGGACCCCCACAGAGGATGTCTATACTTCCTCAGGGAGGATGAAAACAAGGATGACTGGGATTCGTGCCAGTATATGCCCTCAAGAAAGAGTGTTGCAAAACTCTTCATCTATCACTATAAGTGTAGGTAAAAGGGCCCCTACCAAGTCCCTGATAGTGGGTGGGGCAGAGGAAGGCTGCAATGGAATAGAGTTTGTAAGAATGTGCTCCAGTCCGAAAGGATAATAATAAAAATAAATCGGAAGAGGTCCCAGTCCTCCAGCGACTTCTACAGGTGCCATACTTCCCTTTCTAAGAAGCAGCGTAATCACTCCCTCTCCAGGGATACCTTGAAATACTCGGCCCCTACGTTACAGGTACTGTTTCCCATACAATCCTCTAAACCAGAGGCGGGGAATAGATTCAGGCAGCAGATGCTTGACATCTTTACCAAAGCTCTGGTGCCTGGGGTGTCCACGTAACCCACCCTGCTTTATGTAGCAAGCTGGTGGAGATGCCTCTTTGGAGCGGAAGTGCACGCTCAGTACGCAGTACCGGCTCCACTGGTGGACAGCGCTGTGCCTTGGCACCATGCTGCTCCACCCTCTGGTGCTGAGGCCTTCGCATCAGCGCTGTAGATGCCAGCGCAGGAGTAATCTCTGCTTTGGAGGGGAACGTTTCTGTCAAAGATGTCTGAGGTATTCGATGAGGAAGTAAATACCATTTCTTTTTGGACTCTCATGACTGGTGGGGCTAAGGACTTCCTTCAGGAGTTTTACAGGGAAGGGGAGGATCTGGTGGATCTGGCCACAGATCTGTAGAAGGCCAGTGGATTCGATACGTCTGCAGAGCTGGACATTCTTCCTACATCAGTCCGTAGCCGGACTCATTGTTCTTTCCACAAGACCATAGTGAAAGTGGTGGAGATACTGTGATTGTCTGCCCTCAACTGCCTAAAATCAAGTATGACCTAATAGAGTTCTGGGATGACACACCTCTAAGGGAGACTCTGTTACCATTGAACCTGGCAATGGCTGCTTCTGTATTAACCACTTGGGAAATCCTTGCATTGATCCCTGCAGTGGAACATGACCTTCCCAAGAACCATCAACCAACCCCCTCAGATCTGTGCTTTCTTTTAGCACATCTGCTGCTGGAGACTTTACTTTGATGGTGCAGGCCACTACGGCTGGTTTAAAGTCCATGGATTTTCCCTCCTTGCCCCAGACTGCATTTACAAGAGGAGGGATGCCAAGGTCGTTGCCTCAGGCATTCTGGATTTGAAGGCTGTCAATGCTATTTGTGCACTAGCCAAGTACACATTTAGTCTCTGGGGTGAGACCTCTGAAGCAGCTGAGAATCTGCAGATGGAAGAGAGAGAGAATTTTACCCCTCTAGTGAGCTATGGGAAAGGGCTGTGTGTTAGTCGGCCTGGACACTGTGGATTTATCAATTCCAGGGAGGAGTCTCTGCCTTGGACATCTGTCATGCAGCTATGTGGGCTTCACCACACATGTTCACCAAACATTACTGCCTGGATTCCCTGTCATGACAGGATGCTCGCTATGGCTGAGCAGGCCTCCAGAGATTTCTGGTGTAGTTGGTGGTTTTCTCTTTCCTCCCTCTTCCATGTTTCTGTATGGCTATCAGAGTCTATCTAAGATAAATGATCAGTGTGAGGGAAGGAATCCATAATAAGAACAAATTACTTAATTCTCCGTAATGTTCTATCTGATGGATTAGTCCTTCCTCCCACAGATTCATTAACACCCTCCAAAACCCTGGTGGATAGCTCTTACACTTCATCTCTTCTGCAGTTCCTCAGTGCTGGGAGAAAGGGCATAATTGAGGGCATGGAGTACAGCGACTCCATAATTAATGAGGCCGATGTTGCATCTTGGGGCACAATATCACCAGGAGGAGATATCATGGAGCTCCAGTGCATCCTCAAAGGGCTGAAAAAGTTTCGGCAGTCAGCTGACATTGGAGTGACAATATCTAGGATGTGGAATCTCTGGGGAGGAAAGACTGATACAACAGAAAGAACATTACAGATAAGTGCATAATTTGTTCACTTAGAGCATATGCCTTGCCTGTCTTAAAACAGGTATGTAGTTATTTATGCTGCCCGTAACCCAGGCAACCAAACATTGAAGGCCTTGACTGCCTGTTAGATGATCTCCTGTATTTTAGTTGTATGCGGTGCTTTGGAATCCCTTGGCCTAGTGGTATTCGTGCATATGCTTGGAGAAGGAAGGCAGCAACAGTGACCTTTCAGCAAAGCACCCATCTGGGCAATGACATGCATTAGGTGAACATTAGGTGATTGGCATTCTCTTTAAAGCAGCTGTTCAGTTTTCTCTAGCCATGTTGCGGAATATCTTTGGCAGAGCGTTGAGTGGTAATATCTGCCTCTCCATTTGTAAGTGACCATAAGCAGTGCTGTAGTCTTAGTAGTACATTATGGTACATTATGTGCAATTTACCTTAGGTGGAGGGGTCTGCATTCTTTGGCTCTCCAGGTGTTTTGGACTACAATTGCAAATAGCTGTAAGCAACATGGTCAATGGAGTAGGATCATGGAAGTTTGAGTCTAAAACATCTGGAGAGCTTTAGGTTGCAGACTCTTTCCCCATTGACATTTGTTCTCCTAGTCATGCAGCCACTTTCTCTTAATGACCACTCCCACTGTCCATTGACAGAACGAATGAAAAAATAAAAGAATTGTGGAAGTAGTCAAGTTTTTGTGCACATGGCCGGGATGTGGTGGGGGGTACTTAACCCTGGACTGCTCAGCCATGCTCTGTTCTTTTTGTACAAATTGCAATGCCCCATTCTGGTGTGTGGGGACAGGTACTATTTCACATACAGAGAAGAGGGGTCTGTGGGGCTAGAAATAGAACATGTTATTGGCATTGGCATCCAAAACACTTAACACAATCTTCCATCCCTCTCTACCTTGTGGAGGAGGACAGTTGCTAGGGTAACCCTCATATCTGAAAAGGTGTGCAATGAAGGTAGTGTGAGGATATTTGGTGGTTACTGGCTCTTGTTCCTCTGAATTACATTGCTGTTATTCCCCACCATCATCACGCCAAAGTCCTAGCAAAAAAGGGCAACCAGTTTTAAAACTTTATTTCTTCTCGTTTGTCAGAAAAGAATGCATCTCCTGACCATAAAGAATAGCAAACCTTATAAGGCATAGCAAGCACTGCATGGATTATGGGGTGGGAATAAGGTTTGGTCTAGTAATCAAAGTATTGGATTTATATCACATCAGTTCGAGTCTAATCCTGGAGCCCCCACTTAACTCTTATATGTGATGATTCCTGTGGAGTCATCACTGATCCCTAAACTAAAATCTGCTCCCATGTGGCCAGGGGGAGGCAGGCGCTACTTGACCCTGGCAGTGGTATTAGGAGGGAGGCGATGGCTGTCAGGGAGATGTGGTGACCCCATCAGGAGAGAGACAACTGTGAAGCTTGTTTTGCAGGTATCAGCCAAATTGATCGTAAAAAATCTCCATAACGTTGTTTTTTCTCGACTATCCGTATAGACCTCACTCTATCCCATTCCTGTGTTTTATACTTCAATTTATGTAAGTAATAACTTATGTCGATTGCCTCTACCAACAGCAGTCCAATAATATTCAAGTGAACTTGTACAGAATCTGCCAGCTCAATATATACACGGTTGCCCCTATGGTAATACAAATGAGCCTTAAACATTGAAAATATATCGAAGAAATCAACAGTTGCACTAGCTTGGTTATTTTTAAAAATAGCTTACTACAATTACATTTCCTGCTAGTTTGTAAAGACGTAGTGCCAAGTTCCATTCTCATAGCTCCAACGGGGACTGTAGTCAGAAGACCCAGAAGAGATCCAAGTATTTTTCTTTCTAGTTTGTCTAACCAACCCACATGCTTTTCTGGAATAGTTTCTACAATTGCTTTAATAAACACTTCCAATAATCGTTCAACCGAATCTCCTCCCACTCTCTTAATGAATCCCCTCAAAACCACTTCAGCTTTGATATAAGTAATGTTGAGCAGATTTAGGGAAACTATAAAACGGAAAACCAAGGTACACATAGGTTTTAACCAGCTCTAATTTAATGCCACTGATATACCAGCTGAACCTAGTGGTACAATGTCCTTTACCATGGTTGTGCATAACCGTGGTCTTTGCATAGTTGATCTTCAATCGATGTACCTCTGTAAACTGTGCCAAGATATGAATAGCTCTTTGCAGACCAAGTGGGGTGCGGGCCAATAAAACGGTGTCATCTGCATAGGTAATCAACGGCACCGCTAACCAACCAATATGAGGCGGAAAAGTCTGATTAGAACATAGATGCTCCCCCATGTCAGCAACATAGAGGTTAAAAAGCAGGGCCACAAGGATCACCCGTGCTTCAATCCCCTATTGGTAGGCATGGGGGAGGAGAGGTGCCCATCTTGCAAAAGGTGGATTGTGACAGTTGTATCCATATATATGGCCTTTATAAAATATAGCCGTTATTTATCTATACCCCACCTTGTCAGCTTAGTCCATAAGATTTGCCGACAACAGTCAAATGCTGTCATATAATCGACAAAACATAAATAAAGATCAACATACGTCCCACTTAATACATCTGCCGCCAACAAATGCAAGGTCCACATAGCCTGAATAGTAGAATAACCTTTCCTGAACCCTAATTGAAAGGACACAAGTAGCTGCTTGTCTTTGACCCACATATTCAATAACTCTAATATTGTTGCAAAAACCTTGCTACTGGTATCTAATATGGCTAATATCCTGTAGTGGTTCGGGTCATGCCTGAGCCACATTTGTGTATGGGGACCAGTATTGCATTAAGCCAGCTACAAGGTAGCACTCCCACTGTACATATTTTAATATGCAATTCGTTCAACACTCTGGCCCAGAACTTATGGTTACCTCAGTACCACATTGGCCAACCCATCCGGGACAGGGACCCTGGATAATTTTAGTCTTGCCAGAATGTTTTAGATGTCAGTAATATCAAAATTCAATCCAGATAATCAAAGGTAGACTTACATTTCACGTTACATTGATCCCAATAAAGCCCATTTACATGCGTCTTCCATTGATCTTCTGCTATAGCACAGATTTCCTTCGGAGCCGTAGCGTCCAAATAAGTTCTATATAGTTACCAGAATTTGTGTGAATTATGTGTATACATCAGGCCATAAACCATCTTCCAATTTGCCGATTCAAGACTGATTTTATGACTGCGTAGCCAGTTCTTGTATTTCGAATACATAGTGCTGAACTTAATTTTTTGTTCTGAAGAATCCAGATTCTCATTTCTCTTAATGGCTGTCACTTCCTTACATAACTGGCACTTTTCAGTATGGATCTTAAAATCAAAAATTGGAAGATTATCCTTGCCTTCTACAACCATCTTCCCAGCCATATGAAGTTGGGGCTTAATTAGTGCAAATAGCTTGCCCAAATAATAATTAGAATGTATTATCACTTCTTCCAGAGAGCAAGCTAGCCACGCTATATAGTCATTGTCCTTTTTTAGATTGGCCTCTGGCCACACAATTCTATTACCCTGAGCAACCAGTGACACTTTACCCAATTCCAACTTCCTATTCTTTTGAGGTTACACCTGAAACGTAAGCTTCAGCATTGCATGATCACGAAGTGGTGTGAATATGACATCATACTTCACTTTTTTACAGTGTAAAATGCCAGTGATAAATATACAGTCCAGGCAAGAGGTGCTATGCCCATTAGATCAAGTGACAACCTCCAGCAATGTTTCACTCTTACTAGTCAGCAATGGCACAAAATTAAATTCTAATGATGCTTCCGACCACCTCCGACCCTTCTCAATTAATAGGCAAGAGTGTTCGGGAAGCTGTGTTCATTGTTCTTCAATGATATTGTTTCTTTCTAAATTAATACATTGGGCCTCATTTGAGACCGGCACGGCTGCAGCTGGTATCATCTTTTTTATGGCGCCCGGGAATGGGCAATTACCGGATCATTACAGCCCCGCCTGACCCTGTAATTGCCCATTCCTGGGCGCCAGAAAAAAATGCTCCCCATTCAAGCCCCATAGGGCTCAATGGGAATGGGGAGGCCGGATGCACCGGCACCATTCAGGAATGGTGCCGGTGCATCCGACATGGTCTGCTCGCGGGTGCCGGTCTGCCCCCCAGGTCAGACCTGGCAGGGGCGAAAAGGCACCAGAGAGCAGAATTCGTAGTTTGCCAGTCCGGTTACAACGGTACCAGCAAGCTTACCGGTACCATTGTTACTGGACCGGCAAACTTATAATGAGGCCCATTGGGCATTAAAGTCCCTGGCCATCATTATATATCCTTTCAGATTCTTTAGCTTCCAAGTGGACAATAGCTCTTTACCCATTTCAGCAGCAGTGAGTCTATACATTCCATCAGGTGGATCATATACATTCAGTATTAGAGTGCTCTCATTGCTATCAAGAACCTTCTTGGTTTCCACTGCTAGACCATTATCACAGACAACACTATGATTATAACCAGCTGCCTCATAACCTAGTTGGTAGCCTATGCATAGGCCACCCTCGGGCCTCCCAAACCGGACTCTGGTAGCAGGTTGAACAAATATTTGGTATCCGTCCAATGAAAAGGACTTGGCTAACCAAGTCTCCTGGAGCACAAAAACTTCAGAAGATATCAAAGTAGTGAAGCCTGCGAGTAAATGAGCTGAATTCACTCGAATTCCTAGGTAGAACAGGGCCCAAAATAGTATGGTCAAGAAGTCAATACAATGGGCCTCATTACAAGTTTGGAGGTAGCCATGCCCTTATTAAGGGCATGGCTACCCCCAAACTCGGGTCCAGCTCCGGGTCCCATGAAAGGGGAATAACCGGGCCATTCTGACCTTGGTGGGCCCGGTAATTACCCTTTCGTGGGACCCGGAGCCGGTACGTCCCCATTCCCATTTGAGCCCACATATGGCTCAAAGGGAATGGGGAGGATGGTAGCAGCGGTACCGTTCATAACGGTACCGTTGCTACCATCCTGTTCTGCTCACGGGTGCCGCTCTTCATGCCTGGTTTGACCAGGCATGCAGAGCAGCACCCGCAAGCAGAACTCGTAATGTGGCAGTACAGTGAGAACGGCATCACTACCGGCGCCGTTATCACTGTACCACCACTATTGTAATGAGGCCCAATGGCTCTTCTAGGCGAGAAGCCCAAGGTTTGTTAAACTGATTACGCAGAGACAATTTAACTTGTTCACCTTGATTGCCCCTCCTCTTTTTTTGCCCAAACCGATTTTGCGGTTACTTTGCCCTCCATGGTGTACATTAGAAAGACCATGATGAAGTTGTATACAATAACCCATGGTATAAAATTTGTCGGCAAAATAACATGAGCCTTTCTGCAATCACGCTGCTTGCAAACTTAACCACCACCCAGTTCGATTGGCTTTGAAATATGGGTAATTCCACCCTTTCAATATCATATGAAGTCATAATGGACAGTTCTGCCATTTGATGGAACAGTAGCATCAAATTTCCTCTGTTTTGGAATGGGCTATAGCTGGTGGGCTCAATTTCCTCAATGCATATACATCGCAAGTGATGCAATGTAGAGTTATGTAGCTTGTCATGCTGCAGATTGTATAAATTGGTCCGCGTATAATGTTGGTCCTCATGGTTTATAGTCATTGCATCAAATGCCTTACCATAGCAAAAAATGCATTGAAAAAAAAGTACTGAGTGCATTTGTTTTTTTTTTTTTATGGTGGGTTTCACACATTGTGTGCCCATATTACTTTTTGTTCGCTGCACCTTATTAACCTGACATGCTTCTCTTTGTCTAATTGCATTTGTACCCTTTGTTTCCAACAAAGGTGGGGTCCCATCGTCTGGAAATTGCAACCATTTATCTAAGCCACATTGGCACCCAAACTGCGTAGTTTTAATTTGCAGTTTTCAGTGGGTTAGTTCTAATACTATTCGTAGAGGTAACCACCTTGCTAACATTTGTAACAGTTCCCAATGCAGATGCATTTTTAGGTGGTCTTGCAGGGGATTGTTTTTTATTGGATGAGTGGGACCTTATTTTTCTTCAGCTTTCAGCATTTTTGTATCACTTTCGGCTGACTGTTTGGTGACAGTGCAATAACTGTGGGAGTCCCAGGCCCGAGCTGTACTTGTCCATCCGTCCTTTGTTTCATAACCGAAGATGACATTGAGTGATCAGAAATAGAAAATGACGTATTTACAAGGACGTCATTACACCATGCGAGGGGTAGCGGAAGTGACATCACACGACCCTTAACCTCTGATGGCATCACAGAAAGTAATTTGACCCAACTCTGAAGTGACATCACGGGAAACGATGGCACACAACCTTTCACCCAGTGCTTTAAGTGGGCCGGGGCCATCTGGGGCTGGGCCCCGGTAGTCTCCAAAAAGCGGCCCTGAGCCGGGGCCCCCTGGTCCCACCACAATTTTGGCGGGACACATTATCCCGCCTCAGCCGCAATGGGAGATGTGCCCGCCATTAAGTGGGGCAAGCTGACAGAAGTGCCAGCGTTGCTGTGGCTGGCACTTCTGTCAGCCACTGTAACTTCCTCTGGTGATCACTTGCGTGAGGGGTCACCAGAGGAAGTTACTGTCCCTTTGTTTCCCCAGGTCGCTGAGGCGTCTTTAACCATCGGCAAACCTGGGGGTTCCTTTAACGATTTCGAGGTTTATAAAAGATGACTTGAAAAGTACACAATTCAAGCCATCTTTTATAAAGCTTTGCCGAGGGACAAAGCCTTGTTCGTCGTCAAAACTTTATAAAAGATGGCTTGAATTGTGCACTATTCAAGCCATCTTTTATAAATAGAAATGTTTTAAAAAGATGGCTTGAAAAGAATGCAAACCATAAGGTACGCATACAAATATATAAATGTTATATATTTGTGTGCGTACCTTTGTGTACTTTGCAAGCCATCTTTTATAAACAGATATTTATAAAAGATGGCTTGCATAGTACACAAACCATAGTAAGTACATGTATTATGTATTACTATGTACATACATACATACATACATAGTAATACATACAAATATATAAATGCTTACAAGCATTTATATATTTGTTTGTGTACCTTACTATGGTTTGTGTACTTTTTGTAGGCCATGCCCATCCCATAAGCCACGCTCCCCAATGAGGGCCCCCTCGATTTCTTAACCCACTTAAAGCCCTGCTATCACCCCTTGAGGAAGTGGCATCACATAGCATTGTTCCTAAGTACACTATGCAAATTATGGTTATTATATCACTGTAATGTGACATACATTTCATTCAAGAATGGATCACCATATGTATCGTTGATCACAGTGTGTATAGGCCCATATTAACAAATTACTGTAAAGTGCATGCAGATGTCCAAGGCCAAATGATAATGATGTGTTCTTATATAGCACTTAAGCTTAATCACTTTGTATATAACAAATATCTATGCAATGTCACCCAACCTGGTTGGTACTCATTTATCAACCTCAGAAGGATGAAAGGCTGAGTTGGCCTTGCCAGGGTTCAAACCTGCATATAACACACTCATCGCAGCAGCTCAACACACACTGCTAACTTAATGGCTATAGCTATTTAACAGCTATAGTAAAATGGGCAATTACATGTCTGAATGTTCTCAAAGTCAGAAAATAAATTACACTCTGTAGTAGATAACATTAAACTGGTAAATGAGATTTAACAGCAGGCCAGTTCATCTGCAGGTCTGGTGCAAAGTTGGCCACATGTCAAGCCTGCGTGGATCTACTTGTCAGGCTTCAGAGGATGGCAAAATACATACCACTCGGAGGGTTCATAACTCTGCATAAAGTAATGTAGAGTAGTGCAGGGAAAACAGCGCACTGACACGGCATCTTGTACTCTGGGAATTCGTTACCTCATCCATGCAAACAAACATCCTCAACAACATGCCATGGAGATAGGAAATGTGGACACATTGCAACAAAACATTAATTGTGGCACAATTAAATCAAGGGCCCCTTTATGTGCTCTGGTCAAACATTTCTACACTGTACACAAGCATTTAGGCAGAAGGATTTTGTCAAGTGACCTAGGACACTGAGATTGAATGTCTTGTGATGATCATAACAGAGACAATGGCAGAAAACAGAAAAAAAGTATACGCTATAACTTCAACTTGTGAAAAGTAACATACATAGTCCGAAACGTATGCTTATTCTACTCTAAATGCTTTTTGTACGTTTTTGTCTGCATTGCGAATTTGAACAGATTAAATCAGCGACTCACCCCCTGAAGTGTGCCTGAAATAAACCTTTAATGAGTCTAGCAATTATTGTAAATGCAAAAAGGGCTGTGGATACAAAATATTGTGGGAAAAATGCTTAGGTTTTGCTGCCACAATCATGTAGAGGATGCGGGAGACACCCCCGCAAACCCCAGACCCATTATACCATTTAAGGGGAGCGGGGGACACCGCGGCAACTCCTGCTCCCCTTAAATGGTATAATGGGGTACACCTTTATTGGGTCAAACCACTGCATTTTTGCCATGCTTTTATGACCTGATCCCCATTATTTGTTATTCTTATTCTTTCTTATTTAGCGTCACTCCTTACACTTGTGGAACCCCCTGTTTTTTAGGAGGCCTGAACAAGAAAGCCAGACACTCCAGAAACAAAGAGCCACGTGCACTGGTCACAGCCCAGGATCTTCCATGTAAAATAGAAAACAACCCTTCTTTTCCTTTTCTTTTTGTAGGGGTTGCAAGTATGACCTCAGGTGTCGCAGGTGTGACCCCCAAATGACATCCCTACGTATTTAGCATACTGGGGTTAATTGATGTCTCTTTGCCTAGGTCTTCTTCAAAGTCAGTCTCAATAGGGCCCCTTAATAACACTATTCTGCAGTATCATATCCACTACCCTGGCCAGAATCCTCTGTATTGCCCTCTGTTCATTGGCCAGAGTGGAACATAAGCCAAAAATCGCATCCATCGTGACAGCATTAGTATTCAAACTTGGCTTAAAATTAGCTTTATCTTGAGTGGTGTGCTCAGAGATATCCAGGTTCGAATCTACCACATCCACCAAGAGAGTATTGACTATATTTTCAAGATCAGGCGTGGCAGACAGATTTGTAGGAGGTGGAGATGCCAGAGCTTCAGAGTTAGATGTCCTTCCTGCCAAAGATGTGCGTCTTAAATTCAAGCTCATATTTAGCAAACATGGTTATCAATGTTTGCCAATAAATTAGGTGAGCTAGCCACTACCAACAGGCATTCAGGTCATGCCATAGGAATGATTGGGAACAAATGAGTTATCTTTTCTTGATCTGTGGTAATCTGTCCACTGATCGAGTTAGCCTGCTACTAGTCAAGCCATCTTTCCTGAGATGATCTCTAGGACTGTTAGTGGATTGCTTCAGACCAGTCCTCTGCAATACCCCAGGGCAAGTCACTCCATCTGCGCACAATGTAGGTTCGCCAGAATCTACTTCAGTCATAATGGTAATAGATTCACTCAACACTTGTGCACAATGGGATTTGGGCATAGTCTGACTATTAATGTCAGTAATCAGTTGCTGATTTACTCGACGCCGCAAAGGATAAGCACAATGAGGCAAAGGGTAGGCTGATTTCCTCCTATTTCGCTGTCCTGCCCTTTTTGGCATTAGTCAAATGGGTGCACAATGATATATGATGTCAGTTCTTACAATATATACTCACAGGCTCAAGCTACTCAAGGATAAGTATGAGCACAGTAAACTATTTTAGAAGTTCACTAAAGCAAATCAGGGACAGCACAACCCAACAGGTGAGTCATTTACAATCTACTCTTCCAACCACAGAGTGACTTCGGTCAGGCAAGTAAACATACTTATTTGAACTAATGCAGCAATATTACATTTTATGAAGAGCAGCAGCTATTCAAGGTCAGTATAACCTAGTTGTACATGAACTATCCACTTCCTAATAGCTATCCATATCAAGGATACTGTTCAGAAGTGAAGGATACAATTTTAAGGTAAATAAGAACTTTGACTATTTTAGAAGTGCTCTAAAGCAGTTCAGGGAAAGCAAAACCCAATTATACACTCTAGCAAAGACACAATGTATTTCCAGATGAGCAAGGAACCTATTATACTTCTAAGGATGGCATTCAACAATTCACAGGTAACAAAGTATATACATTTAAAAGGGACTACCAACAACTCAAAGACAAGTAGTAACTCCAAGACTGTTTTAGAAATGCACGAAAGCAGATCAGGGAAAGCAAAACCCCATAACACACATTTAGAAGAGCACACAGCCAATCGTATTGGAAGGCTGTTACACTCATTCACTTTAGAAATCATATAACTCTACCAACTCTATTACTTTTTAGGAGAGTGAAACACAATTCAAAGCTAATAAAATAGCTTCTATACTTTATAAAGGAGCAACAAGCAACTTAAATTAAGTTAAATCTTGCGTAACACTTATTCTATTTCAGAGATACAGTTACAACACAAACTCCTTTACAGGTAAGTACTTTCAACACTTTGTATTTTCAAGATAGCTGGCTTCTCATCAAAGTCCTTCCCTAGTCTATTGCATGATCTCACCAGCCTCTGGGTAGGGGTCATCACATTTGGGACCCCCAGGTTGCTTGGAACGAAGGGTTACTTCAGGTTCGGGTCACGCAGCAGGCTCTTGATCGCTGGAAATGGTTACAGCTGTCATTTCTTCATCCTCCTCTTTCGGTTCCATGTAATAATGTCCCCTCAAAAATATCGCCAAAAAATTGCCATTTTTTGTGGGGACATTATTGCATTTTTGCTGCCATATAATATCGCCACAACCTTTTCCCGTCGATATTATGTACGGCGACCATATATATGGGGATAATATTACCTGATACCACATCGAAAGAGGGGTATCGGGTACTATTATCCCCATATATATAGGTCGTGGTGATATTATATGGGTGACCATATATATGGGGATAGGGGCAACAAAAATGCAATAATGTCCCCACAAAAAACTGCCATTTTTTTTTCGGCGACATTTTTGCATGCCGACATTTTTGAGGGGACATTATTACATGGAACCTTTGATGTTCCAGTGGTTGACTTGTCAGCAGCTTCCAGGATTGGACTATTTTTCAGGAAGTACAGCACAACTTCAGAAAACTCTCCCAGCAGTTTACAGAAAGGGGCGGTCTGGCTGTCCAATCAGGATAGCCAGTCCCCCAGTGGGAACTCTTTCCTTTCAGGCAAGGTCAAAGACAAAGGGCTTCAGAGATGTGGACTCCTCCCTCACTTCCTACCTTCTCAGACACTCTGGAGTCTCGGTGTGAAATACAAAGGATTCCTGCCAAAGACAAAACTTCAACCAAGATCTTTCCCACCTAGGATGGCAGAAGAAGACCTCAGTAATAACAAGCAAATGAGAAATAGCGAAAAAAGGATCTGCCCACCATTCTAGCAGAATGTGGACCCTCCTGTGCATTACAGAGTCTGATTTGACAGACTGTGAGTAGTAATGACTAAAAGTCATAAAAGTAGTTTCACTGCCACCAGCGATTCAAGTTAACTTGTAATTATAACCGAAATGTTAGCAGATAAGTAAGAAAGGAGATATATTGTATCCCCACAACACTCCACATAAGGTAGGGTGTGCTTGCCCACTGTATAAAATGTAAAGGGGATGGAAATGCCACTTTACTTCTTGGGAACAGTAGTTCACCCAAGAGATAATAAGGGAAATTAAAAAGGGAAGCCAAAGGGGCCACTCAGCCTAGGCCCAAACGTTATAGGGAACTATACATCCAAACACACACTATGGAGAGACATAAAAAGGTCACCCATAAAAAGAGTAAAAGACTAGGTAAGAGGGCAAAAAGAGTCCCACTCACCTAGGGGCAAGGAAAAATAATCACCAAGTCCAAGCAAAATGTTCTGGGTTTGACACAGGTCAGGAAGATTTATCACAAATATGAAAATCTTACCTAACACTGATGATGCCATTACCATCCTTGATAATGGCAATCCTTTCCTCCTGGTTCTCCTCAACCAGTTGCGTTTGACACTGTAGACCCCCAGACATACACTGACATTCTACATTGCTGAATGGGGATCAGGGAGACCATCCTCAGCTGGTTCAAATCCTACTTCGCTAACCGCCTCCAATTCGTCCAAATGGATTCCGCCAGATCACCAGCTCTACTCATCAGCAGTAGAGTCCTGCAAGGGTCCATACTCTCCCCCTTGATCTTTAATCTTTACATAGAAGTGCTTGGAACCCACCTAGCTACACACAACATCCACATCCACCAATGCATAGATGACATGCAGCTCTACCTAAATATTTCCTCCATCGAAGACATTCACAGGCCTTCCTCCATTCACATGGCCTTCCTCCATTCTTGGATGTCCAGTTGCCTACCTGAAGGTCAAGACTGAATTCCTACTGCTGACCAACACCAACGAACACCCAGACATCCAGATCTGGCTCTCCGTTATGAATCTCAAGGGTTTCACGGCCCAGCTGACTACTGGTGCCAAATCTCTTGGGTTTTAAATTGACAGACACCTCCCCTTCAAGGAACATATAGCACAGAATAGTAAGTACCATCTTTCCCTATTGTGGAAAATCAAGCCCTTCACCCCAGCAAACAACCTCAGATCTGTTGTCCAATCCTTGGTCATCTCGCACTCTAATCCTTGGTCATCTCGCACCTGAATGGTGGCAATGCCTTCTCACAAACACTGTGGAACCCCTGAAATGTGTACTATATGCTGCAGTATGACTCAAAGTACTCAGGCCCTGTCGCCCCATCTCTTATTGAACTGCACTGGCCCCTGCAACAAGCATGTATCACCTTAAAATCCTGCTGCATCATCTACAAGGCCATTGCCCTCAAGTCTCCAAGCTACCTCGCTCAGGAGCTCAGCATCTCTGCAGGCCTAATTTCCACTAGAAGTAGAGATCTGTGCACACTTCAACTCTGCTGATGCAGGAAGGAAAGAACCAGAAGACAGGTCTTCTCTGTCTATGCCCCAGACTCTGGGACCTCCTCCCTGTCAACACCAGCCTTGCTCCTTGCTTCCACATTTAAGGCAGGAGATGAATACCTCCTCTTCGAAGAATGCCTCATACTTAGCATCTAGGTCTATACCCCTTCTTACTCCCACCTAATCCGCTACTGGGCAATATCCCCTGTCCCCCGGTTAACTTTAGATCCCTTGCTGCCAAATTGCTCACCTTTGCCCCGATTGCTTCTCGCTCCCTTGCATTGATCCCTTGCAATCTGCTTCCCTTGTTGTGTACTTCTCCCCATGACTTGAAAAGCGCTCTGTTGCTCCCCGAATCTAGGTTAAAGCTCAATAATTAGCATAATAACTACCAGTGGACCAGTGACAAATGTGTATGTGCTGTTTGCTGTGTGCAGTGTAAAGTAGAAGAGGAAGCGTGATGCAGAGAACGGCATTGCGTCACTACAACATAGACCCTAAGGTGCCAGAGAAAAGCACACTCAGACTAGCAGAAGCACCAATGCCAGGGGGAGGTGCGACTTGCCTCTTGTCATTAGTGATGCAAGGCCACACCTGTGCGGCTGTATGGAGGAATGTGGCTTTAAGGGAACTGGTCACAACATGGATGTCAGCTTGTGTCTTAGACTACGTGGGAGATCCCCTGCGTCCCTTGACATGGATGTCATTGCACCAGCCTTACTGCCAAATGCGGGTCAAATAATGAGTATTGGCTAGTATACAGGTCTGCCTCTGAAATGCTTGACAACCTCAAAGCTCTCCTTTCTGAAGAACCTGTTAATGCATCACCCTGTTTTCCTCTCTCATTACCCTTCATGGACAACCCTACAGCACTTTTCCGTCACACCTCCATCCTTAATTGAGCACTTTCTCCACCATCCCGTTCCTATGTCGTTCTGTCTTGTCCTCGTCTCTGGTTTATGTTTCCACCTTCCCCTGCAACATCTGGTCTTCAAGTCTCATTCTCTGGCCCCATTGTATGGGATCCATGCCCCCTGCATTTTTGTGCATTGCTTCCCCTGCGATTTTGATAAATAAATAATGCGGGAGAACGTACCTGGAGCCCAACACAGGACAAACACAAGCTGGAAGACACGTGCTGTTCGGCACGCTCCGCGGATTCTCGTTTGGGCAAATCCATCCCCCTCCACATTCAACAGCGGGGTCCCTTCGTTTATCCGCTGCCCAAGGTTCATCCTGCAGTACAGGAACTGGAGAGAGAGGTGCATGAGACCGAGGAAAGGGCAGGCATCGGGGCGATATGAGACCATCGCAATGCCATTGCATTTCTTTAGAGCGTGAAGAATTGCAAACGGACAGAATGTCCACACCCTTCAAAGTCTGAGCTAGAGTTGCATTTTGTAATGGTATACATTATGCAACTGACACATGAAGCCTGTATTGAACAATGCAACATGCAACTTATAGCTACAGTTTCTAAAATCGCTCACAGCGTTGTGCAGTGTATAACTGCAGTTTTGTAAATGAATTACCCTGTGTATTGTAGACTACAATGTGCAATTTATTTATTTGCTTTGTTTAAGTGCATACAGTTGAATAAACAACTTTTTACACTAGCATTCCAGCACAATACAATGATGCAAATATAATATATAAATGAGAAAAAGAATGAATAATATTATTTAAAATACGTGATTAACAAGTTCATACGCTTATTTCTATTAAAACAATGGGTACAATTCATATCAGAACATTAAAAAAGAAACACATCGAATGTGCAATCACAAAAGCCATCACAGAGGTTCATAGTACATTTCCACAGCCAGTGAGCAATTTCTAGCTGCAGTTTGCAATCATGTGGGCTGCAATGGTGGCCTATACATGCCGTTTGCATTCTATTCTTTAGTGTGTGACGCATTGTAAAACTTCACAGGACATCATAGCCAGTTGGTCATTTGCAAAACCTCCCTTACACCATACAATGCTAGTTCAGTGCCACCTGCCTGCTATCTCTGTTATTGAAATCTGCAGAACCAAGGCAGTGTCCTATCCTGGAAGGCTCCTCTTTCACACTACCTTGCCATTGTGCAGTTCCACCTTCTTGAATTGTGTAATACTACAAGCTTCAACGTGCAGTGTTATATATTAACAATTTCAATCTTAAACACTGTGCTTCAGAGGGGAATGTTACAGAGCATATTTGCACATGCCATATCCCACATGTCACCATCTTGGATGTTGTCAATACTACACAATGTGGTGCCGGTGTGAAGTTATATTATGTTATTTTACGTATGTAACATTCTTGTGATACCAGACGTGCCATGCCAGTGCTCACTGCCACAGCCTTGCTGTTTGCAATATTACACACTACGGTGCCCTTGGCAGTGCTACATCTGTGTGGTTCACAATACCTGACACTGCACTGCCGCTGTGCATTGTTACATGTGGACTTTGTGTGGCAGCGCCAGCATAGTGTCACGTGCTTACAGTTGAGAGATATGCATTCCTGTGTTTGTGCACAGTGCCATAGCCTTGCAGTTCGTAAGGTTGTGTAGTGCAGAGCCAGTGCAAACCACTTCATCTTTGTGGGCTGTCAGCCTTCTCCATTCACAACTGCACATCCTCACCATCTGTTACATCATGCATGCATTACAATGCCATACTGTCCCAGTACACAGTGCTCTATCCTAGCATCGTGTAAAGGTGTGTGCTGCAGTACCCGCACAGCGTGACATCCTTGCAAGTTGTAGTATTATGCACTGCCAGGACACAGGGTTTCGAGCTGAACGTTTGTAATATTATTCACTGCGTCTAGCACGGTGTAACAGTATTCAATGCTTATTCGGCGCCAGTGCTTCATTCTTGCAGTTTGTAATTTCATGCAGTGCAGTGCCAGTACACAGTACTCCATCTTTGCAGTATGTAATGTTGCATGTTGTGGCACTGTTTTTAATTCCACACTGCAGACTCTGCGCCCAATTCCACGTTGTTGCAGTTTGAATTGCAACAATGTGCCGTATCAGTGTACTTTGTTCCATCTATCTAGCTTTGAACTCTGCATTCATGTCACAGTGTTCAGTGTCCCACCCTTGCATTCAGTGATAGTGGTGGAGATTGTAGTGCCAGTGTTGCCTCTGTTTAGTTTGTAACGGAACACGTTACAGCGCTTGTGACATTATTACACAGCACAGTGCCAGTGTAAAGTGTTCCATCCCAGCAGTACAGGATGCAATACTGTTGCAATGATGAGTTATATATCGCGCATACTACGATAAAGTGTGACAGCAAAGCAACGCTCCTCCAGTGCGCACTGTGATGCATTCCTCCATCTGAGACCGCACCTCTAGTGTGGAGGGCACAACACTATTTTCGCACCAATAGGGTGCATATTGACTCCAAGATCCCTCATTTTGATGTAAGGGTATGGATGTCTGTCACCATTAGCCCCACTATAAGGGTGTCACGTGAGATAATCCACTGCTTTATCGGCGCAAATGCCATTGGGACCTGCAACTGTTCATGCAATGAGCCTCATTTGCAGTCACAAGGTGCCAGCTGTGAATGAGATCATGTTATGCGCTAGGTGGGCTACCAAGTATTAACATGGAATGGGAATGACTTCCGGTCACGTGATTGGACAGTGGGGACAGGACGCAGTGTAGAATACTCACTGTGCAGCAGGTCATTACCACCAGCAGGTACACAAAGAAGGTGATCTTCTTTCCCAGGTCCGTGGCATTGGGTTCCGCATACTGCAAACATAAAGCACCAGTTACCCATGAGACCACATCATGAGACAGTCTGACGAAAAGCCTTCCGGGCTATTGCCAGTAAAGATGTCACAGCCCTCGACCCTTACTTGCTCATGTTTCTTTAAGCCCTGTCATGGTTTTAAGGTAGATTGACATGTCAAAGAAATGAACATCTCATCAAAACACATACTGTCATAAAAGTGAGTGAGCAACTCTATATATCTATGGAAAATCAGAAAAGTGACCTGGCATTTCACAAAGTCCCACCTCTCACATATTGCAGGACATACATTCAAGATACCACTGACAAATACATCGCATCTCGACACATTTGTTTCTAACTAAAATTCTAACACAAAGTTAAAACAATGTATGCTCATTGTGCCCTAACCCTTGTGTTGGAAATGGATAGTGGCCCACCTTTTAAATCCAGGAGGGTGGCTGCATGCTACCCAATCATATTGGATACCTAGAACAGCATCCCAAAAGAAATAAGGAACACCAAAGATCACCTTAAATTCAGAAAATTACTAAAAACCTCTCTCTTCGATACCAGAGTCTAAAACCAAAGCAGCAGTAAGACAAACGACTAAACGGGAAAGGACACTGACAAGCCCCAGAACCGACTGATAAGCACTCAGGGCACCAGGAGGGGTGACGCCAGACAGAGTGGTACACATGCGAGACCCACGGAGAGGGAGGCAACAACCCCAGCCAATTCTTACCATCCCCAACCGCTGTATAGCTACAACTAGGTACCACTGGGTTCTGGAACTAGCGAGATACCACCAATCACCACACTAACTAAGATATGGACACTGGCAGGTGCACTGGCCATGTGGGTGGGGGTGGGGAGCATGCAACGCTGTTGACAGAACGGGCAGAAGAGGCAGTGAGATGCTCAAGGGGCCTCGTATACAAAACGAGCACGAACCTCCAGAGGCACATGATGCCCAAGCACCCCATCGAGCGAGATTACGCGAGCACAACTGGTCAACCAGGATATAGATGCCAACTAACCGAGACCACTAACAATTTCCTCCTCCGCATACACCTCTCAAACTCCAAACCAAACACAACCACAAACCTCCAGCACAACAAACCGCACAAACTTCACCACACTGCAACAACAAAACAATAAATGCACATAGACCTGCACATCAGTACACGACGACTACCGGCCGCATACACCCCAGGCTCAGCCGGCGGACCCACCAGGCTGAGGCTGCCAACAGTACATCACTGCTCTCTTGCACTTTTCCAACCTCCACCCACTAACTCACCCGCCCTCCCTCCCTCTTTCAGAGCCGCCAGAGCGCCAGGGGACCACTCCGGTGGTGATAGTGCGCGGTACAAATGTCCTTTAACATTAACATTAACCTTTTTAAAACTATGAAAGCAGACATTTTGGATTTTGTAACCAATGTGTGTGTGGCTCTCTGCAGATGGCCCGTGTCTCTAGTTCAGTGAAGTAATGTGTACACCTCACAAAAATAAGCATAAAGAGTCAGCAAATATCAAAGTTTATCATCATATTTGTGCAATTTTATTCATTTCGATTTTACTACTTTATTCATGCCGTCGATTGACAATTTTTTGTCATCAATCAGAACAGGGGCGAAGCACCATTTATCAGTTATGTTAGCTAAATCCGTTATTATGCATCGAATACATAACTTATGTGGACCTGCTGTAGGGATTGCGTGATTGCTTTCTTGTTGGATACAAAAGCGTCTACTACAATATGAGGCTAACATACAAATTGATCACCCTTTTCCCGCCATTAGAATTTAAATTCAAATGGAGAGGTTACAGTGATTTTAAAACGCTTGTTATTAATATTCAAAATATGTGCATGCCATCAGAGCAACTTCTAAGAAGAACGGATCAAATTATTTAAAGAGTACGTCTTGTTAATGTTAAGCGAGGGAGTGGGTACTGTCAGAAGGCCTACGCGGGATGCGTAGAAGCTTGTAAGGTGCTCTGAGACCCTCTGGGTAGGGCCAGCACTGAACACACATTCTAATAAATTAAAAATAAAATAAGACGACCAGACTCAGGAAGCAGTGCTCACAAACCTCTATTGCGATAAATCAACAAAAACGGGATGAAAGGTAAATCAACACCAAGTTGCTCGCAATGGCTGTGATCTTGTTGAAGGCTTCCAATGAGTACCAAAAGCCTATCTTGTATCCTAGTTAGGTGCAGTGTCTTTTAAACCAATTGTTCATATCACCACAGTATCTAGGAGGAGGGTCCAAAGGTATTCACTGCTACTTGTTGGCACTCCTCTTGCCCTTAAAACCGGGTCTCTTTTCTCCTCAAGTCTCAGGCCTCCTCGCTGCAACCCTGACTGCTCCTCCTCTGTCCTTCTTACTGGGGTCTTGTACCCCTTCCCTCCTCCTCAACCTCTCTTCGGCCAACATGGCTTTCTCATGCCTTACTGCCTTTCAGGCCAGCGAGTTGCACTCCCTTGTCCCTTCCACAGTTTTCCTTCCGAATAATGCCACCTCCAGCACTGCCACCTCCTCCTCTTATTACCACCTCTGCCTCCTTTGTTGTTACAACCTACTCCTCGTTTATTGTTATCACCGCCTTCCCTGGTACCTCTTTTTCTGCTGTTACCACCTCCTCCTCAGACACCTCCTCCTCTCTCCTTCATCACCTCCTAATTGCTCCTCCTATCTCACTCCAACACTGTCCCACCGCTTGCCACAAACCTGGCGCAATTGAAGTTGGATGCTTTCATGCTGAGTTCCCTCCTCCCAGTGGTTGAAGTGTATGAAAAGAAGTAGTGGAACTTTGTCCCCTTCTGGCGTGCACCCACTCCCCACAATCCCCATCACCATGTACCCTCCCACACACAATACAAACCACCAAACACATGCATCTGCTGTTTAAGGGAACGTTCAGTGCAGTGCACTGAAAGTGCAAGTTTCAACTTCTTCCTACACTTTTATTTTAAAATGAAACCATTCTGCAACGGTTTCTTTTTAAATTAAAAGTATAGGAACAGTAAAACTTAATTAAAAAAAGTAGAGGAGCACCGCTCCCGCTCACTTCGACCACTGCCTCCTCCCCATGGATGAGGCTTTCAAAGAGTGTCTGCACCTGTGACTTGTAATCATGAAAGGGCTGGCAATGGCTGTGGTTCCTGAGTACACCTGGAGCTGCTTTGGGTTCAAGAGGCGGGGCTACCCCTATAAAGGAACGGCCTGCCCTGCTGAATGGTTGTTTTCCTCCTTTGACCCACTCTTGCGGGGCCTGTCTTGAGCAGAGCTGTTCTGTGTTTCCAGCGTATTTATCAAAAGCAGGAAACACACTAGGAAAGCTTTGTGGTTACTTTGTTTATATTTTCATAAGGGGCACGTGGTGTGCAGAAACATTGTATACACAACATTTGAATCTCCTGCTGCCAGTTAATAATGCTTGTGAAACCTGGCTTCCCAGGCTAAGGAGTTGCGAACTGGTAGCAATGTGTTAATGGACACGTGGAGTTCAACATAGTTCCTGGGAATGCCGGGAAAATGACTTTTCTGATGTGCCGGGTGTGGCTACAACTGTATCAAAACACGTGCTACAATCATCGGGGGGACAGGAAATCCCTTCAGGGGAAGGGTTTCTTTTGTACATTGAGCCTTTGGGTCTGCTCAGAGGGAGCTGCAGGCTTTCTCCTATGGCTAGCGACTACATGATTTCTACCTTGCCAGGAATCGCTAGAGAATTAAACCCCGTCAAGGGATGGTCTGCCTTAGTGGGCTGATTTCACTAGAGTTTGGAGAGTCACTGTGATTGCCCTCTGCAATGTGATGGAGACCACAGTAGGGTGACCAGAGGATCCTCCTCACACCACAGCCATATTCCCTGGCTTGGGGTGGCAACCAGCCCCCCGAGTCACTACCTTGGGGGTCCCCCAAGCCTGAAGGTAGACTTCTTCACAGTGCTTACATATCTCACATGGGCTAGGATTATGCCACATTCAGGTAATAGCAGAGAAAAGTGGATTTTGAATTCAGTGCTTTAAAGATTGCTGAGGTTTAAAGGGTAATCGAATTGCTTCTCATCAGTCGATGATTATACCTTCCCAGGCCTCATTATGAATTGGTTTATGGAGTCTTTTGTCCAATAGTGTTACTTCTAGGCAACTTTCAGTTCCAAATGAAGCAGATATTGTTAGAGGTCTATGAACATTTACCAGAATAGCTCTAAACATGTAAAGACATTGCAGCCATTTTAATACATCCAAAGGACACCTTATTCTCCTTCCAAATGAGACCTATTATCAAGATACTCCGATTATAAAGATAAGGGGAGTCACCAATAGGAGTGTGCTCAACTCTCTTGTAATGTGAGTGGTCCCATGCTGCAAAAACTACACAGGAGGTTCCCCTAAATTCCCCCAACAGTTATTGACATAAAAGTATGGGATGTGTAGTCATACTGCGCAAAGGACACCATGTTCTAATATTCAAGTCTTAGAATTAGTTGTATTGCCCCAATATCTTTGAGTATTCAAAAAACAGCCATCCAGAAGTATGAGTGGAGATTTATTGTGATCACAGCCGACACGTGTTTCGACCAATCGGTCGTCCTCAAGGCAAATACTGATAGGGATAATAATTGTGCATGTGCCAATTCCTTGATAGTACCTAATAGGTACTCTATGAATGCCCTAATGTGGCAAAAAACAATATCTTAATTCAGTCATGTAGTCAAGTAAGAAGGTCAATAAAAGGTATCAATACCTAGAAAATGATTATGGAAGGGATGAGTCCCTCTTGCAGCATGCATTCAAGAAACGCTGTGAATCCAGTTTTTCCACAACAGGTTTTGCTTGCCACAAATTTCCTTACTTCTTCTCGTCACTCCAAACATTCTTTACTTCTCATCCTTCTCGATGTCTTAGATACTCTCCACACATCGGGCCCAGTCTATTGCTTTTTCTTTCTCTTGGTGTATCTGGTTCTCTTCTGTCCTGGTTTTCTTATTATTTTATTAATCTCACCTTCTCTGCCTTGTGGGACGGAGATTTCGGCCTCTGTGTTTTGGGGTCCTGCGAGGCCCAATCCTTGGCTCCTTACTTTATTTCTTTGTATACTATTCGTCTTTCTGCTATTATCATCTCATTTTGATTTTAGTGTCATTTTTGTGCCGACGAGTCACAGATTTTCTTTTCCTTTTCTTGCTTTTCTGACCAACTTCACTCTTCTATTTCTGATTGTCTTTCAGGTGTAAAGCTTTCAATGTTCATTCACTCTTAATCTTAATCCAACTTCCTGTTCCTCCCTCTCCTTTTTCTTTTCTTTCCCCTGTTTCTCTCTCTTTCCCTGTTCTCTCTAATGTTCACCTTTTTTGCTTACTAAAACTCTTAATTGTACTATTATCTTTTCACAGCTTTGTTATTGCTCTTCTCCTCTTGAAAGCCTGCCTGCCTGCCTATCCTCTTGCTCTTATTCGTTCTGGCTTTGATTCTGCAATTTCGTGTTCTCTGTTTGCTTTCTCTGTACTCTCATGTTTCTCCATCCTTTACTGCTCTTTGGGTGCTTTCTCTCCCTGCCCACCTCTAGTTTTGTTTGTATGCATTGTTTATATGTGCATCCATGTTTTAGCTCATCCATTTCTCTCTTCTATTGTATCTGTTTTTATTCCTATCCTTAACTTTTATTCCTTGTATTTTCTTGGCATTCTTTGCCCTCCTTGTCTCATTTTTGGTCATTTGGGCTTCTTGCTCCTTACATTTAGAATCATCTTCTTTTGTCTATACGTTCTGCTTCAGCTCTTTCTTTCATTCCTCTATAAGTGCCACTTTTCTTGATAACCTCTGACCTTTAGAGTAAATTCATGATTGTTGTTTCTTCCCCTAATTAATATTATGTTGCCATATATTTTTTAATTCAAATACCGTAGTTCAATGAGGATTTGAAGCTGTGATCAAAGACCTTTTTCAGATTTTGCCTTGGCCTTTTTTAGTGTCTTCCAGTGCAAAGAAAAGTTCGACGCTGTGTTAGTCCAGTTTTTAAAATCACACAAGATGCACGGTTTTGATACCTTTTAATAGAGTAACTTAAGCTATTATGCAGAGCCGGGACAATGCCTTAGCTTTCAAAGTCCCACAGACTTCTTCATAAGATATCTCTGTACCATCTGATGAAGGAGCCAGTGGCACTGGAAAGCTAATGGATTGTTCCCAATCTGCATAGTATTTTCAGTTAGTACAATAAAAGGTATTAAACCTGCAATTTATGTGATTAGTGTCTGCCATAATTAAGGGGAAATCTTTTTGTTTCAGGATTGCTAAACCAATCATTGCATTTATTTTGTTTGCACCACCTTGTAAAATGTGAGGAATTGTTATGCTTTAAAAAGTACCTTTCCGTGCAAAGTACCGACAGTAATTGTGATTTCAAGTAGGTATCAATTAGAAATGTGAACGCACACTCCAGCAAAAACAGTTTGGGAGATACTTCGAAGTAAAAGAAACGTAATTGCTCAAACGATACATCTAAAGATGAACACTTTGGTTTCAGATTAGAATGAGTAATTTATTCCATTTACAGAAAAATTATTTTGTCTGTGATGCATCGAAGTTATGTTGATGTAGGGTAACAACAGATTGTGCTAGCCCTCTCGGTCGTCAAACACACAACATATATAGAGTGAACTTACTCATTACTTGGATTACGAGGTGAACTGTAGCTCCAAGTTCGTGCATAAGGACCATCAACATTCGCAACACGGATCTTGTAAGGTAGGCAGCCCTGAAGTCATGCGTCTCGGTAATGCATAGCGGTGGTGTGTCTTCTTCGGCAATGTAGGCCAAACAACCAGAGTGTTTTCTGCAACAGCATTTCTCCACCAGAATAGGCATAAACTCACAACGATGGCAGGCACACCAGGTGGAAACGTGTTCCATTCGACTGGGTTCAGGCTCCGTTGATTGATCCTCATGACTTTCATCTGATTCCACATCTTCTCAACTTTTTTCTCTTTCAAGGATTTCCTCTTCTGAATATTCGGGCTCGTACAGGTAGGGCTGAATTGTTGCCATAGTTCCTGAATAGTGAAGAAGCACAGAATCAACAGTGAGGTAAATGAAAACATTTTTGTTTTTATACAGTACAGAAAAGAGGATTCCCACTAACAATGAATGTTCACGAAATACAAGTGAAGAAACAGCCATGTTACAAAAACATAGTGAAAAGACAAAGTTTATCGGCTCACACTTAAAAAGTTCACAAGGACACATAACCTAACCTTGCCCTCCTTCTAAAAATAACAAATGCGTTAAGGAAATGCAGAAGGAAAATAGTGTCTCAAAAGAAATGTCAGAATGGCTTCTCAAAAGAAATGTCAGAATGGCTTTAAATAATAACTCCCTTCCCCACGTTCGCCACCATGGGCTCTTGAGAGTTTCCTACAATATATAGGTGGATGGCACAGTTCTTTCAGTCTTGCACACTGTGGGTTACTGATACACATTTAACAGTTCAACAGTTCAGACTTGGGCTTCAAACTTCTGGTAGTTAAATCACTTCCTTAAGCTTCGTCCGTCTGCCTTGCCATAAATAAACAGTTCTACTTTTGACCTTCACTGTACAGGCTTCCCTCTGTCAGACTCAAGCCTGTCTTTCACCTTTCACTTAATCCCATAGTTCTGTACAGGCTCATCTCAGCTGGGCTCGAGCCTGTCTTTCACCTTTCACTTTATCCCACAGTTCTGCATAGGCTTCCCTCTGCCGGGCCTGAACTTGTCTTTCAGCTTTTACTTTATCACACAGTCCTGCACATGTGTCCCTCTGCTAACATCAAGCCTGTCTTTCACTTTTCATTTTAAGCATTCACTCACAAAGTTCTGTATAGGCTTCCCTCTGCTGGGCTCTAGCCTGTCTTTTGCCTCGTGGGGGTTTCCTTCCCCATGTTTTGTCTCAGGTGTCTTTTCACTGTTAGAGACTTTCGAAACTGCAAGGATTTTACATAGACCTCTGCATGACCACTTCGACCTCACGTTCAATAATTCTACAATCTTTCTTCTCTTTCAACACCAATGCTTCTTGGTACTTGTAGTTTCTTCTTCTCTTTAGTTTTCCTTCTTGGCATTTTTCAGAATTCATATGTGACACCACCAATACTTCTTGGTATTTGTAGTTTCTTAATTTCTTTAGTCTGCCTTTTTGGCCTCTTTCAGAATTTATATGCAACACCAGTGCTTCTTGGAATTTGTAGTTTCCTATTTTCTTTAGTGTTCGCCTCTCTCAAAGTTTGCATGCTTTGCCCTCTTGGTATATTCAGAGTTCACAAACTGTGCTTGTCACTCATCCAACTTTCAAGATCGCGATTGCTTTCTTGCCTTTGATTCCCAATCAATTCAGAACACTTCACAGAGACTATCGAATGTGCGATTTCGCCTCGAAGGACCACTCTGTTACTTTGTATCCATTCCTCTTACAATTCAGCAATTGTCCTTTATCATTATGCGTTTTATTGGCATACGTGCAACCCTCACACTTTAAGTTAGTTACTTTTGCTGTTAATCCGCCTTCTTTCATCAACACACATCATGCTGCAGTCAAGGCTGTCAGCAATGCCTCCTCAGGTTCATGTAAGGAAAGGCTTGGTAACATTAATGAAGACCGACACAAATGAGGCATAGTTCAAGGGTGTTTATTGCACTTTAATGGGTTGGTTGAATGCCAATCTAACCCTAAATCTAAGGATGGGAACAAGCTACAACCATCAAATAATAATAATGCAGTCCTAGTAGAGTCTCTGCCAAAATACAAAGGGCCTATACTAAAAAAAAATAACTATTCCCCATCCTTACCTCTAATAACAAATGGTGTGGGAAAATGATGTATGCAAAAGAAAAGTGTTCAAGAAATAATATGTGAGGCTAACTGAGTACTTGGCTGCCCTTCCCCACATTTTCAGCATGGGACAAGATGGCTCACTCTCGCTTCGCACACACTCTCGCTTCTTTAGCACAAGGATGCAGTTAAGCACAAAGATATCCGGGCCTTCTGCATCAAAGTCTCTTTTCCAATCGAAGTCTCTTATTTACAGAATGCCTGAAGTAACAAACAAATGCCAAAGTTCCTTTCTTGTCAGGATTTTCACATTCACAAGTCTTTGGGTGTCTTACTCACCCCGGGTCTCTCTCAGTCGGTTTTGCACTCCTTTTCACCAGTTCATATGGATCTCCCTCAGTCGGGCTCAAACCCCTTTTCACCAGTTTACAATGGGTCTCCCTCATTCGAGCTTGGACCCCTTTGCACCAGTTCACTGGTGGGGGGAGTTCTTCCCCAAGCTTTCACATCAAAACAACCATTGAGGACTTTCGAATGTGCAAGGCTTGAGCTCAACCTCAGCATGACCACCTCTAACATAACTGTTAAATATATGCTTCCCTCTGCCGGGCTCAAGCTTTTCATCCACAGTTTGGTTGTGCCTCTCTGGCACTAATGGGGTTTTGATTTTTGTATGGTTCTTCATTTCCAAACCTCAATCTCAGCTCCCCCTCATCAGGATACATACTTCATTTTTCATAGTTCACAACTCAGAGTCTTTCGAAAAGGCATTATACTTTTAGCCCAACCACTCTGTTACTTTTGACCTTTTCACAATCTCGCTTTTTGCTTTTCATTTATACTTTCTCTCCATATATTTTTAACGGATCATACTTCTTCGCTGTGATTTCACTCTTTGTTTCTTTCAAGAATTATAGCTGTTTCAATTTTCAGCACTTCAAGTCCCAGCATTCTTCCTTCACCATAAGCTTTTCACACTTGACTTTTTAGGTAAGCACTTTCAATGAGGTTTCTTTGTTCATACTCGCACTGAAAGCAACCCAGTGTTTCTGGTTTCTCTGAAACTTATCAGTGCTTGTGCTTGAAATGAGAACATACTTCTCGGTGCTCCTCCTTTGCTTTTGGGGTTCGTCAGTTTGCCCCTTTTGCATTTCGGTGTTCCTGCAACACCTAAGGAGAGTGAGAACGTGCTTGGGATGTCAAAGAAGCAGTTTTCTCCAGCCCCGCTTCCCGCTGTACCAACCCAGAACCACAGAGCTCCTGCACCAGCTCTGCTCACTAGAGTAGACCCTCTCACATAAGAGCTCCATGATTTGGTGCCTTTTGGACAACAGCCCGGCTTCCTGCATCTCCCACCAGCGCTTTGCTTCACAGCATTCACGCTTGTCATGTTTCTCCTTCTAGTTGGCATCCCCAGCTTCCTTCATGTGTGGTTTAGTGCTCCACCTTTTATACTGTTTTGGAGGCTTAGTAGGAGTCAAGTGTGAATAGTTGTCTGCCTGACCTTTTTAATGTGACAAGAGCGAGATCACCCATAGGAACCCATGGTGAATTGGTCCCTATGGGTAAACTTCATCGTTCTTGTCTGCCTCTTCCTCATCCCAGTGGTTTTAGCAAACAGTAGGGGGGGGATTATGGGAGTTGTAGTTATCATGAGGGATTATCGAAACCCTGGGGCCTCTTGTCAGGGTAAAAGGTTTGAGTGTATGTGGTTGGTTTTAATTTCCTGGGATGTTTTTTCCTTCTTGTTACAAAAATATACTGGGGCATGAGGGGGTTTGGTTGACAGTATCCCATAGCAACTGAAGGGGTGTTGGGTAGGGGCAAAGGGGTACACCAAAAAGGGGGAAATCTGTGTCTTTCCCTTGGATGTTTCCTTGTCATTCCCTAAGGTTCTGCGCAGTGAAACACCCTCAGGTTTTTCACATCCTCCTCAAATCCGTCGTTCACCCGGGAGGGCAGTGGGCTGCTTTCCAGTAAGTTGACTGTTTCTTTCTTCTGCTCACTCAGTTTCAGTCTTGGGATGCTTACGGCTTCCCGAAAGCGTGGGATTCTTGCCTGGCTTTCTCTCCATCTTCTTAACTGCAGATCAGCCCCTTGGTCTACCGACTTCCATTGCCTAGTTCCCTTCAGCTTCGAAAGAGCTGTTCCTTCTCGTACCCATCCTCCCTCACCATGTGCCTGTGTGCGCCACCTTTAATTTATCTGGACGAGGGTGTTAACAAGTGGCAGGTGTATACAGTTAGGATTATGTACCTGACTCTGCCTGGCCTCATTACAGGGACAGAGCCATTGTAAACCAATGGAGGTAATCTGCCTGACCTTATTCCTCATCTTCCTCGGCTCAGTAGTGCTGCCAATGTAATGTGGGGTGGAATGATGGGAGCTGTAGTTCCCCAAAAAGTAAGCAGGGATAGGGGTTAGCTGGGTTGTGGAAATAGGGGGATACCATGCCTCGCCATCAGGTGTTTCCCCCTGTGTCCCGAGGACCCCTTGCCCAGGTAATCCTCCCTCGCTTTTCCACCCCCAGGGTCGGGATCCAAAAGCAATAGCCTTTCCCTGGCCACCTGAGTATGGGATCCCTGGTGACTAGGTTGTGAAACACCCTCTGGTTTTTCATACTGAACAGAGGAGAAACAACTCAGGAAAGCTACAAATGAAATATGCTGACTCAAAGGAAAACAAAACTCCAATGTTGTGTGATCCTAAAGGGTTAATTTACACCTGTCGAGGAACGAGGCACCTTGGCATTTCCATGGAGACACGTCAATAGATTGTGCACAGAGGACATTGATACGAGACGTTCATTGGCGTGAAATGGGGCGTGAGTATCTAGTGATGTCAGCATTAGTGGCGGGTGATCTGAATTGGTGCTGCAAGGGCACTTGAACCTAGGGCGATGGATCAACGGATAAGATTAGCACAAGGTGGCGGTACCCGACCCGTCATTTTCACATGAGTTAAAGTGAGAAAAACTTGGGTAAGTTGCATTGGAATTTTTTTTAAGAATGATCGATGTACGTTCTAAAATACATGCACGATCAACTGGGCTAATACAATTTCTGACCGAACCACCGCTGTAAGGATAACCATGGGGGCATTAATTATGTTGCAAATGTATTGATTGATCCCTTAAGACGCTATACTCAGTTCCTCATACGTCTTTCAGCATTGTATGCAGTAGTTTTTCAATACTGGTTTCTATAACCTTCACATATGAGTGTTTTAAGGATTTGCTTCTCATATTTATTTCTTCCGGACATGTTCTCTAGGTGGGTAGCCAGTGACGTAATCGTTCCCCACAACTTTATTCACAGAAACAGAGACACAACAATAATGCAGGAATTTAATAACAGAGGCACAGAACGTCATTTTACATTCTGTTTAATAAATAATATTGTGGCCAAACGGTGTTGGGGAGGACTATGAGGGAGGGTGCGTGTTCAGGGTCTGGGGGGCTCCCCTGAGAGGCGTTGATTCATTCATTGTAATGGTTATTATAGAACTACCTCACGGTTTAAAGCCTGATGCTGCACACTTTATTTCACTGGCCTGAACCTCAGCATTTCAAGTAATCTGGACACGTGGCTGCCAAGCTTTCTCATGGCGGGCTTCAGTGATGGTAAATCTAACTTCCTACAGCAGCAGGCTTGCTTCACGCTGAAGCCTTGTGATGATCTCGCTTGTGCAAGCAGAGAGTTACGCAGTTCCACGCGGCTTTCAGTTTCACTGCTTGGTTAATCACTGCGTATTTCTCTGTTTCTTTCACTTAAGGGCTTAAAAAAATAGCCAATATATGATTTCTCAACTTCCTGCAGATCAAAGATTTGAGAGGAGCAATATTTTTTAAACGTGCCATTATTTTGACCAGAACACAATATTTAAGCATTCTTTATTTTCTCAACGACATTTCAACAACACGATGTTTTAAAAACGTTAATATCGCAAACACCCGTCTAGGTCTCTAATAGTTCGATGCTTTACTGCTGTCTTTGTTTTCTTCTATTTAATTTAATTAAAGTCACTATTTCAGCTATCTACTTCTTTCTTGATATAAGTTTTGAATGTTGCCTTCAAATCGCTTTTGATATTATTTATTTTTTCTGATCAGTTTCATGAAATCTTGTTTGAAGTCAGGAAGGGACTGCTTGAGGTTTTGCTTCTTGGGTGTGGTTGGCGCAGGCACGAGAGGACGGTAACCACGAGCGTCCTTACCGCTCCGAGTGTTGCAGCTCATTTTGCGAGCGTTCCAAGATTAAGGGGATCGCTATTGACAGGCTGGCATATAACCAAGGAAGTGAAAACACAGATTTACACATGGAGTGTTGACATACAGGGCTCAGCCCTGAGAATGGAGTAGGTCCGAAATGCATTGGCCAGATGAAACCTTTGTATGAACACTGCCTCAACTCAGGATTAAAATGAACTGTGTTTAAGGAATTGTTCTTTTGATGTGATTTGAGAAAAAGATACATGAATTGAGACTTTTGTGTTGAATAGGAAATTATATGTTTTCAGCTATTCTAGGGCTAAGCCAGAGCGCATGGTTTTCCAAGGGCAACCCTGGAATATGGTTATGGGCCAGGCATGCTGCCATCAATATTGTTCTGGTGCCCTTCTCTTTTAAGTTTGGGTTGCTCCGGGGGAGTACTCTTTGCTTTGCAGGTATGTTTTGATACTTCCTTTTTCACCCGTCTTCCTTTATCCTCTCATCAGAAGGAGGCCAGGTTTACAAAAAAAAGCAGGACTCTCACGTGCATCACAGAAAAGGGAGGCTGCAGCCAGACGAAGCCCTCAGGGGTGCTGGTGGCATCACTTGCGAAAGTTCAAATTATTCCAGCACTTAATGGCTTCCATACCTCAGTCCACCACTCTCCAAGAATACCCAAGCCAAGAGAATCTCGGATGTTGGCCAAGGAAACTGTCGGAAGCGGGCCAAGTACAAGAGTCACTAGGGCGAGTAATACTCCAGTTCCATGGGATAGATTATCAAAGATTTAGAAGTGAATTCACCACCTGAGTTCCATAGAGAACATATATAAATATGTCCTAATAATGTGAGTTCAATGTATCGATAGGATGTACATTTGGATATTAAATGAGGGTGTGGTAGAAGCCAGAATATGGCTAGTGAGAGCTGCACACCCCATAATACATGGGGTCCTGCAGTGCTATGCTTTCTTTAAACCCTCATTATTTGGGGCTGCCCACAGAGACAGTAGTGGGAGAAATTATGGGAGTTGTAGTTATAAGGAGGGATTATAGAAACCCTGGGGCCTCTTGTCAGGGTAAAAGGTTTGAGTGAATGTGGTTGGTTTTAATTTCCTTGGATGTTTTTTCCTTCTTGTTACAAAAATATACTGGGGTATGAGGGGATTTGGTTGACAGTATCCCATAGCAACTGAAGGGGTGTCGGGTATGGGTACAGAGGTACACTGAAAAGGGGGCAATTCTGTGTCTTTCCCTTGGATGTTTCCTCGTCATTCCCTAAGGTTCTAGCCAGTGAAACACCCTCAGGTTTTTCACATCCTCCTCAAATCCGTCGTTCACCCGGGAGGGCCGTGGGCTGCTTTCCAGTAAGTTGACAGTTTCTTTCTTCTGCTCACTCAGTTTCAGTCTTGGAATGCTTACGGCTTCCCGAAAGCGTGGGATTCTTGCCTGGCTTTCTCTCCATCTTCTTAATTGCAGATCAGCCCCTTGGTTTACCGACTTCCATCACCTGGTTCCCTTCAGCTCCGAAAGAGCTGTTCCTTCTCGTACCCATCCTCCCTCACCATGTGCCTGTGTGCGCCACCTTTAATTTATCTGAACAAGGGTGTTAACAAGTGGCAGGTGTATACAGTTAGGATTATGTACCTGACTCTGCCTGGCCTCATTACAGGGACAGAGCCATTGTAAGCCAAAGGTGGTAATCTGCCTGACCTTATTCCTCATCTTCCTCGGCTCAGTAGTGCTTCCAATGTAATGTGGGGAGGAATGATGGGAGTTGTAGTTCCCCATAAAGTAAGCAGGGATAGGGGTTAGCTCGGTTGCGGAAATAGGGGGATACCATGCCTCACCATCAGGTGTTTCCCCCTGAGTCCCGAGGACCCCTTGCTCAGGTAATCCTCCCTCGCTTTTCCACCCCAAGGGTCGGGATCCAAAAGCTATGGCCTTTCCCTGGCCACCTGAGTACGGGATCCACGGTGACTAAGTTGTGAAACACCCTCTGGTTTTTCATACTGAACAGAGGAGAAACAACTCAGGAAAGCTACAAATGAAATATGCTGACGCAATGGAAAACAAAGCTCCAATGTTGTGTGATCAGAAAGGGTTAATCTACACCTGTCGAGGAACGAGGCACCTTGGCATTTCCATGGAGACACGTCAATAGATTGTGCACAGAGGACATTGACACGAGACGTTCATTGGCGTGAAATGGGGCGTGAGCATCTAGTGATGTCAGCATTAGTGGCGGGTGATCTGAATTGGTGCCGCAAGGGCACTTGAACCTAGGGCGATGGATCAACGGATAAGATTAGCACAAGATGGCGGTACCCGATCCGTCATTTTCACATGTGTTAAAGTGAGAAAAACTTGGGTAAGTTGCATTGGAATTTTTTTTAAGAATGATCGATGTATGTTCTAAAATACATGCACGATCAACTGGGCTAATACAATTTCTGACCGAACCACCGCTGTAAGGATAACCATGGGGGCATTAATTATGTTGCAAATGTATTGATTGATCCCTTCAGACGCTATACTCAGTTCCTCATACGTCTTTCAGCATTGTATGCAGTAGTTTTTCAATACTGGTTTCTATAACCTTCACATATGAGTGTTTTAAGGATTTGATTCTCATATTTATTTCTTCCGGACATGTTCTCTAGGTGGGTAGCCAGTGATATAATCATTCCCCACAACGTTATTCACAGAGACACAACAATAATGCAGGAATTTAATAACAGAGGCACAGAACGTCATTTTACATTCTGTTTAATAAATAATATTGTGGCCAAACAGTGTTGGGGAGGACTAGGAGGGAGGGTGCTTGTTCGGGGTCTGGGGGGCTCCCCTGAGAGGCGTTGATTCATTCATTGTAATGGTTATTATAGAACTACCTCACGGTTTAAAGCCTGATGCTGCACACTTTATTTCACTGGCCTGAACCTCAGCATTTCAAGTAATCTGGACACGTGGCTGCCAAGCTTTCTCATGGCGGGCTTCAGTGATGGTAAATCTAACTTCCTACAGCAGCAGGCTTGCTTCACCTCTGAAGCCTTGTGATGATCTCGCTTGTGCAAGCAGAGAGTTACGCAGTTCCACGCGGCTTTCAGTTTCACTGCTTGGTTAATCACCGCGTATTTCTCTGTTTCTTTCACTTAAGGGCTTAAAAAAATAGCCAATATATGATTTCTCAACTTCCTCCAGATCAAAGATTTGAGAGGAGCAATATTTTTTAAACGTGCCATTATTTTGACCAGAACACAATATTTAAGCATTCTTTATTTTCTCAACGACATTTCAACAACACGATGTTTTAAAAACGTTAATATCCCAAACAGGTGTTTAATAGTTCGATGCTTTACTGCTGTCTTTGTTTTCTTCTATTTAATTTAATTAAAGTCACTATTTCAGCTATCTACTTCTTTCTTGATATAAGTTTTGAATGTTGCCTTCAAATCGCTTTTCAGATTATTTATTTTTTCTGATCAGTTTCATGAAATCTTGTTTGAAGACAGGAAGGGACTGCTTGAGGTTTTGCTTCTTGGGTGTGGTTGGCGCAGGCACGAGAGGTCGGTAACCACGAGCGTCCTTACCGCTCCGAGTGTTGCAGCTCATTTTGAGAGCGTTCCCAGATTAAGGGGATTGCTATTGACAGCCTGGCATATAACCAAGGAAGTGAAAACACAGATTTACACATGGAGTGTTGACATACAGGGCTCAGCCCTGAGAATGGAGTAGGTCCGAAATGCATTGGCCAGATGAAACCTTTGTATGAACACTGCCTCTACTCAGGATTAAAATGAACTGTGTTTAAGGAATTGTTCTTTTGATGTGATTTGAGAAAAAGATACATGAATTGAGACTTTTGTGTTGAATAGGAAATTATATGTTTTCAGCTATTCTAGGGCTAAGCAAGAGCGCATGGTTTTCCAAGGGCAACCCTGGAATAGGGTTATGGGCCAGGCATGCTGAAATCAATATTGTTCTGGTGCCTGGGTTGCTCCGGGGGATTAATTTTTGCTTTGCAGGTATGTTTTGATACTTCCTTTTTCACCCGTCTTCCTTTATCCTCTCATCAGAAGGAGGCCAGGTTTACAAAAAAAGCAGGACTCTTACATGCATCACAAAAAAGGGAAGCTGCAGCCAGACGAAGCCCTCAGAGGTGCTGGTGGCATCACTTGTGAAAGTTCAAATTATTCCAGCACTTAATGGCTTCCATACCTCAGTCCACCACTCTCCAAGAATGCCCAAGCCAAGAGAATCTCGGATGTTGGCCAAGGAAACTGTAGGAAGCGGGCCAAGTACAAGAGTCACTAGGGCGAGTAATACTTCAGTTCCATGGCACTGGCTTCTCACTTCATTTCAAAAACCCAGGACATCCTGTCCTCACTCAACTCCTATCGCCTCCCTCCCTCCATTCTCTGCTCTTCCTCTGGCCTTTCTGCAGCCACCCCCCTCCCTCCTTCTCTGCCTTTCCCCTTTTCTTTGCAGACAAGGTTTCTAGACAAGTCCGATTTATGAAAGTCTCGTCGAAACAGGTTCACCCCTGTTCCTCCACAACTATCAAGGACCACATTGACTCCCTGGCTCCTGCCCTGGATGATTTCTGCAATCACTCCTTCGCCACTGGAGTCTTCCCATCCCCCTGAAGCACTCCCTTGTGCACCCTCTTCTTAAGAAACCCTCTGCCGACCCCTCCTGCCCGGCTAACTATCGCCCAATCTCCATCACTCCCTTCCTGGGCAAGCTCCTGGAGAAACGGACTATCTCCCAACTCAATCTCCACACTGAATCGGTTGGTTGTCTTCATGACCATCAGTCTGGCTTCAGAGCTGCCAGAAGCACGGAAACTGCTCTCCTGAACATCCGTGAAGAACTGCTCTCTAACCTTGACTCCAACACCCCGTGTGTCCTCATCTTGCTTGATCTCTCTTCTGCCTTTGATACTGTCAACCATGCCATCCTGCTCAACCGTCTCCGTGATAACCTGGGTATCACTGGTCAGGCTCTGGTGTGGCTGGCCTCTTTCCTCTCCGACCGACTCTCCCAGGTCCAACTTGGGTCCTTCCTCTCCGATATCTTTTTCTCTACCTGTGGTGCCCCCCAGGGATCTAGCCTCTCTCCCTGGCTGTTCAACCAATACCTGGCACTCCTTGCCCAGCGCATCGCTGCTCTCTGCCCCAACTTTCAGTGCTATGCGGATGATACCCAGCTCATTTTCAGGCTACCCTCGGCCGCCAATGACCTCTGCCTTAATTCCAGTAAGACTGAGATTTTACTAATTGACACACCCACTCCCTCCTTCCTTGCAGCTCTCTGGCCGGCCTCTCTTGGCCCTTTTCCTGCTCCCACCTGCAAGGCTAAAAACCTCGGGGTCATCTTCGACTCCACACTCTCCTTCTCTCCTCACATCTCTGACGTCTCTAAGAAGTCACACTACCAGCTACACCTCCTCAGAGGTATTCTTCCTTTCCTCTCCTTCCCCCAGGAGCTCACAGTCTCCAGAGCCCTGGTTCTCTAGGCAGGACTATTGTAACAGCCTCTATCTAAATCTGCCTGCCTCTACTCTCCGCCCTTTTCAACTTATCCAGAACAGGACTGCGAGACTTGTCCTTGGCCCCAAGCCCAGAGATCGTATCTCTCCAGGACTGAAATCTGTGCACTGGCTCCCAGTGGCTGCGAGGATTAAGTTCAAAACCCTCTGCATTGTCCACAAGGCCTTCTGGAGCCGCAATACCTTCAACTCTCTCTTCCTAAATATCTTCCTTCTCGAGCACTTCGCTCATCTGCCTCCAGCTCCCTCAGGGTCAGTCCCTTCTCCAAGCAACGAGTTGGTGGTAGATCTCTCTCTTCGGCAGGGGCCTCCCTCTGAACAGCCTTCCTGCCTCCCTGAAACTTGAGGAGAACCATCTCCGGTTCCGGAAGCACCTCAAAACCTTCCTCTTTGCTTCTGCCTTCTCTCCCTCTCTCCCCGTTGAATTCCTGGCTGAAACTGCACTGGTTACCTGGCCACCATTTCTGATCTCGGCCCAGGCCCCACCAATTGCACACCTGCACTGCCTCCCTGGCAACCCCGCACCTGGGGACTGTTATTCTGTATCCCTAGTGTCCCCCTACCAGCACTTATGTCTGCTCTTACCATGCACTTGCCACCATCTGGTGGCCGTTTTATTTATCTTATTATTCTACTAACCCATGTACTGCACTTTCCCCCCACGCACTTTTCCCCCTTCCCATGCACTTGCGCGATCTGAATGACACCTGGCCTAGTAAGATTGTTGTCTGTCTTCCCTCTATTCCTCCTCCCTTGCCTTGTCACGCCTCGAAACACTTGTGTATAGGCACGTTATAAGTGCCATATCAGATCATATTATATCATGGGATAGATTATCAAAGATTTAGCAGTGAATTCACCATCTGAGTGCCATAGAGAACATATATAAATATGTCCTAATAATGTGAGTTCAATGTATCCATAGGATGTACATTTGGATATTAAATTAGGGTGTAGTAGAAGCCAGAATATGGCTAGTGAGAGCTGCACACCCCATAATACATGGGGTGCTGCAGTGCTATGCTTTCTTTAAATCCTCATTATTTGGGGCTGCCCACAGGGCGGGGAATTCAAAACATTTTGTGAGCATATGTCACCAAAAAGATCATCCAGTCTGCAGGTGGTTCCAGCAGGTTATTCTCACAGAAAGCATGTGGCGAGGCCAAAGTAGACCCTCTCCATATTACAGCGAGAAGGGTGTGTCATTGGAATGTTGCAGACACTGCCTTTGCTCTTTCAGCAAGCACATATATCCCATCGAGTGTGGGGATGTCCTGTGCATTATATAACTCCAGAATTTAAGAAGCTACCTGCCAGGAGAGATTTTCAGAACTTACTCTAGTGAGGGTTTCTGAGAAACCAACTTCGTTGTCCAACATGGTGTACGCTAATGCCTGGACAAACTTTCAATGGTAGAGTGGCAGACTGTCAGGTCTTGGGCTCTGGAAGGGGTAGGCAGCAAAGTACAATTGCCACTCCCCCAAAGACTGGTAACAGAGGTCGACACAGTAAGTACAAAAATACTCTGTCAACAGTTTGCATCAAGTTAAGCACAGTAATAAAGGTAAGCAAACACTATCAACATATGCATACCTAGTTTGGTCATCCGAAATAGACTACATACCATGTTAGTATTCACACAGCTAGAAAGACCACTGTAACAGTTCCTAAAGGGAGGAAACATATACTATAGCACAAATCACAAGCTTTATAAGGCACTTCACACACTTCCATTGACTCTGAAGAAGTCCAGAAATTAAAGTATCCAGGTGTGTTAAAGGTAAGGAACTCTAGAAACACATGTTTAGGTAGAACAGTTCAAACACAGACCTATGGCTCCACTGCCTTGCACACAATCAGCTCATAGCGTCTTGAAGCGGCAGTTTGAAAGTCAAAAAGTCCTTAGTGTCTACGGGGATCCAAGACGGAGCTCCTACGGTCAGCTACCACCACCTAGGGCAAGGGAAGGATAGGCACAGGTGGACCTCCCATCCTAATTCTTTTAAATGTGGACATAAAAACATATACGCAAGCTAGCTACCTGAACTCCGAACAGCAGAACTAACACCCCCCACGGCCAGAGGATTGTTGGGCACAAGTGGGCTCACGGATGCAGTGGTGGGCTCCTGGTTGCGTGATTCAAGTTTCCTCCAACAGTTGGGTCAGACACCGGCAGGGGCACCCCTGGATGGGGCGACGATGGCTCGGAGTTGAATCACATGAGTCAGGATGACCTCTCAGGAGCAGTAGAGGAGAGCAACAACAGATGTAATCCCAAACAGGGACACCAGGCAGCACTATGAGGAGACATTGGTCACAGGCAGGCACTTCTCCGTGGTGAAGGTGATTAAGTCTTTGCAGTGCAGGAAATGTGCACACAAAGATCCCAGCCCTAAGGCTAGAAGGCATCCATGCAATGTGACTATGACGCTCCAGGAGGATGCAGGCAGAATACAACAATAGCAGCTCTTCCAAACTCAAGGACAGCGTGGACAGCAAGCAGGGCCTCAGAGTGGTTGGCCCCACCAGTACAAGGGAGGGAAGCACCTCTTGAAGGTCTTGCCGTTGATAAGCAGGCAGAGCTTTGCAGTGTTTGGCTCTGCCAATCCTGGTTACAGTAGCAGTCCTCCTGCATTCCTCTGAAGATCCTTCTGCCCAAGATACTTGGCATTAGTGGTCGACTTAAAGAACTCCAAATCCCCTCCTTACATCCTAATTGCGGGCTGGGAAGAGATCCTAGCCTCTGATTGAAAGGACCTGCCACATTCAAACAGGTAGAGGCTGTCCAATCATGGACATCCAGCTCTCTCACTTCTGCCCATCCGAAAGACACATGCTCAGTCAGATTAATATTGTTGCCAGATTGCCCCAATTCCCACTTCCAACCAGTTCAGACAAACAAACATTGACTGGGCTTCCTTTCAGCAAACATGCAAAAGTACACAAAGTATAAATGATCGTTTCTGACCTGAAAATCGGTTAAATCCCCTGGCCTGTTCAGTGCTCAAGTAACCTAACTGTTACCTCCAGAAAAGTTAAGGGCACACAGTGGGCCTCATTAGGAGTATGCTGGTGTGGTAAAAGCTTGAAGTTATTCCGTTACCAAAGATTTTTGGGCGGTAGACGAATTAGCACCACTTTCACCACAGTGCTGAATTTCGAGTTTGAGATTGAAGTTGAGGATTTACCTCCAGTTGTATACTGGGGATAAATCCTCCACTTTAAGGCTAAAACTCGGCATATTTATGGAACATAATGTCATGACTTCAGTCGGGCGGCGTTTCTTTTTCCTATGGAGAAGCCATTAACTGCTCCACCACGTCTGACGGCCGTCTTGAGCACCGCTCTAGTGTTTTTCCAAGATGGCTGCCGGCGTTTCTTACGGCCGGCTCACTGTGGCGTTCCTCGCGTTGCACCTTCACTGTGTTTCCCCGACTCGAAGGTAACGCTTGATGTATCCCTCCTACGTGTGTTCTCTCCTGTGTTGCTTCCCGTGTTTTCGTCCTCCTTTTGTTTCTCTCGGGCTGTTCGCTTCGGTACAGCTCACTCTGGTCTCTCTCTCTCTCCGTTCCCTCTCCTCTCTGCCTTTCGGCTTGTCTCCCCTCGCCCATGCTTCTACATTAATTTAGCCTGGGGCTAGATGTTCCATTCCTCCTGGAGTTATTTGTGAGCCATTCGGGCTACTTCAGGTGCACTTACCACAGCTGTTCTCCGATCCCTTCTATGGTACTGTTCTACGCTGAAGGGTCGTTCGCCTGGACTTCTCATTGCCACTGACTCTTTCATCGGAACAATTGCTGCAGGGTTTTTTCTGCCCTTTTGGGCTTTTTCCCTGTTCAGGTGCCGGCTCCCGGGAGTCCCCGCTGTTCGTGTTCTTTAGTTACCCGACAGTGTGGCATCCCAGGGAGCTCGCCCCTACTTACGGCAAAAGAAGGAAGCAAGGAAGACTGATAAAGCGCAGACCCAAAGACGTCCTGGAAGAAGGACGGAACTACAGGAAAGGTCCACAGTCGATTCAGGTGAGGAGGAAGGAGGGGATAGTTCAACCAACCCTGATATTCATGACACATAATTACTGCTTGTGGTAAATCTGACAAAAATCCCCATGGAGTCCTAGGGACTCCAAATAATAGGGATTTATACCACCATACTACCACTCATAATTTTGTGGTAATGCAGCGGGATCAAAAGGAGGTAAGAATAAATGAGTTTGGTGTTTAGTCCACAAATTTACCACCTAATTACTGCCACACTCGCAATGAGGCCCAATGTGTTGTGTCTCTCTGCTGCACTCCACTTAAGGTGTTTTGCACTGCAATGTAAAACAAGCATTGGCAATGCTTACTGTGGGATGCCATTTTTTTTGCTGGGTAGAAAGGTTGAAGCAAACATGAGGAATATTGTTAGGTGTGTGTATGTGTGGCGGTGAGTCATTTGTGCAGTGGCAGCCAGGACATGTTTTCTTATTGTGGAATGGCATTTTTTTTACTGGGCAGAAAGGTTAAAGCCAACATGATGAGTGTTCTTATTTTTCTTATATGAGTGTGTGTGTGTGTTGGTGATGGGAAGTTATTTGTGCAGTGGCAGCCAGAACATGTTTTCCTATAGTGGCATGCTTTTTCTTACTGGGCGTCAAGGGTAAAGCCACCATAAGTGTTATTATGTGGTCAGACTGGCCTACATGGTGCAGCCAGTCTCTATATATTTTGTTCTACTGTGGTGTGCCATTTTTTAATGGACATCACAAGTAAAGCAAATGTAACTGTTATTACATGGCTAGACTGGCCTACATTGGTTAAGCCAGTCTGAAAATATTGTCTTGCGGTGTCATGGCATTATTTATGGACATCAAGGGAAAAGAAAACATCATCCATACTGGCCTAAATTGGTGCAGCCAGTCTCAACATGTTTTCCACTGTGCTGTGCCATTGTTTACTGGCAAAGTCAATAGGGGTATGTTCTTATATGGTAATAACGGCACATATTAATGAGCCTGCATGAACATGTATGGGCACAGCCAGCATGAAAATGTTTTTTTACACTGGCATATATTGTGGTCAAAGGCAAATTTACACTGCCATAACACTACTTGTAGTCCCATGGTTATGTCAGCGGACCGAGTGGCAGTAATGTTAAACAGGTTTGGCGGTAATTCCACAGTTTTACTGCTTAATTACTGTCATTCTCGTAGTGAGGCCAATTGTGTTTGGCATAGTCAAGGCACTGAGATACTTGTGCATTTGATCATTTGGAGACACTGAGTCATCTTTATGGACCACCATATGTGAATTGAGGAATTCTCAGGAGAATTCTACTACTGGGCTACAGGAGATGGTTAATCAACCTGCCCTGAGAGGAATTCTGGGAGAAGGCCTCTTGCATCCAAATCCCTCAATTAATCCACTAGAAGATCCATCAGCAACCCAGTGCCCATAATGGATTTCATTAATGCTAGAATGTCCAACCAGAAAATATGGGCCTTGTCACGCAACCACCAGATATGACCCATACTCTCCATTTCAAGGCTACTTCCACATCATATAATGTAAGATTGGGAGCGTTTCCATTTAAACGCTTTGGAGTTCGTACAATCTCTTACTGTACTGAAAGAGTCACTTACCGTCATGAGATATAACATATGTAAACTATACCTATTTGTGAACATTCCATTTATTGAAACAGGTAACTGTTACTCTGTTTCGTGTCTGCATGATTACAACAGGTGAACCAGGTGACGTTAAGGAACCCTGTTCTACCTATGTAGCCATCCTACTGACAGCACACTGCAAATGGACTGGGAAAACTCCTGATACCAAGGAAGTGGCTTCCTTCAACCTAGGGGTGGACTGACCAAAAGGGATCCTAACTATTTTTATATTTAAGAATTTTATAATTTATATACAAAGAAGAACAATGCACTTTTGATTGCAAAAGAACGTACAATAGATGAGATATCCAATAAGATGGGAAACAGTGAGCTTCTTACAATGGGGTGAGTTTGAGTGGGATTCCGACCAGGTTGTGGTATGGCGTAAATGGAACAGTCACTGGGGACAATACATAGGTGGACTTACATAGATTATGCACAATTGACATTAGGCATTTTTAAGTGCAGGTAGGCGGTACAGGCAGGTATGTTAGGGATGTGACTATGATGGATGAACTGGTAGAGTGGAGGTAGAGTAAGTGAAAGAGTCAGGTTAGAGGTGAGGGAAAAATGTTGGCACGAAGGCAGATGAGATGTAGAATACCTCAGAGACCAGGTCATAGGCTTTTAATTTGGCTTTGAACAAATCGGTGTGGACTGTTTCTCGGATGTAATGGGGAAGAGAATTGCATGCAAGGGGAGCAGGCAGCGAGAAAGTGCGAAAGCGAGATGAAGCACAGGGAGGGTGAGATGCCATAAGGTTAGTCAAGGAGGCAGGGCGCAGTCACAAGGGTAGTCGAGGAGGTAGATTTTCCATCTTGCCATTCCCTTTCAATCCTAATTAAGGTTTTTTGGAGGTAGGGTAAAGAAAAAGGAGTAGAGTATGAGAATTTCTAAAAAAAAAATACAACAACCTCGACAAAGTCGGTGAAGATATCCTACCTGGTTGCAGATGTCTTTTGAATTATGTATGAGGATGATACAGCTGAAAACAATAAGCAAAGATCAATTTTACTTACTAAAACTGAAGGCATCACAATGGGCAGTAAGCACAATTAGAATATACATTTTGTGTATGAAAAGATACCCACATAACACAGAACCGTGATATAGTACTTAGTACAAACGACATTGTTTCATTGCTCCCATAACATGCATGGCTGTTATGCAACTTGATGGTAATTGTTATATCGACCTCTATCGTTTGGGGGTTGCAATGAGTACCAGTTACCATCCCTGGCTTTCCCTTCGGCACGTCTGAGGCTGCCCTTATTACCCTGAGATCAACACACCAGATCCAGGAAGAAAATAAAAAACAGGGATCATTGTGATCCATGTTTCATTTCTGGATTTCCCATCACTTGTCCCTTGCTCCTCTCGTAAGAGCCAGAAGGAGGCTGCTGGGGGCTAAGAGCGAGAATACCCACATCATGTAAAGCCCAGCAGATGGAGGGAAAGACTGAAGCTCTGGCCTGCCCAGTGCCCCCTGCGCAGCATCACTTGCTCCCGCCACAGTCCATGAATGTTGCATTTCCCAATGGTGAAATGTGTCATGGGGGAGAGGAAAGCACTTTGGGTTGTAAAGTGTTATCTTACACATGAGTATAATGTTACATATGGTGTCTGGCATAAGATGGCACTCGTGGCCATTCGAGACTTAATCTTTCATAGGAAACCAGCACCTTGACATGTGAGTAAGGTTAGCATGAGATGTTGAGGGGAAGTAGCAGGCATTTTCTTGGGGGGAGGTTTGTGGGGTGTGTGCGTGTCAGACTCTATCGACTCTTGACCCTGTAGTGTATCCGAAGAGTCTTCAAAATAATACTCTTCCTGAGCGTTAAAATCAGAACAGTCTGGGGAGGGTATTAAGCAGAAGATGGAGCCCAGTTGAGTGATGATATCGTCAGACCATACAGGTAATCTCCAGAGAAAAATCCAGAAGAGGAGAACACCTGCAGAGGAACATGCACAATCACTGTATGATGGAAGGTTACAATGTATCAAAAACCTGGGATCAAACAGACGACTAACCTGTATGATACATAGATGCTGAGGACCAGAGATATACCAAGACACTAGAAGACTGGTTTGGGGCACTCAACCTGCAACAGTGATTAACAAATTAACCAACAGGGAGCAAGAAGGAAGAAGACAAACAGCCCAGTTAAAGTAAAGTATAAGCAGGCTTACCAAAATGGAAATGACTGGAGGTTCTTGACAAGTAATCCAGATGAGGATGGCACTATCCCGACGGCACGAGGACGCCTAAACCTGAGGTGGCGAGTCTCTGGTCCCAAGTGCGCCACCAGACCCGACGACACGAGGACGCCTTCCAAATGGGTTGGAGGAACTTGTCTGAAACAATATGGAGTCCCACAGAAAATGAGCAAGATCTGTACCGGTGGGTGAGCACAAGGTGCCTCTGCAGCAGCAATCACCGGAGTCAGATGAGAAGAGATGAGTAGAGAGGCACTGAAACCAGTCACGGTCCTGGAGCATATGGATAATGTTCTGAGGACAATAATCAGTACAGGGGCCTGGGCAAAGCAATCCAAAAATCCAAACAAAAGTTCTGGCAACTTGCGGGCAAGAACGTAGCCAAAAGGGAAAGGCAGGCAATCCGGATGAACGTAGCAAAGGAAGTCGGAAACTGGCTGGCAGAAACAAAGGCAGACAAGGACTAGACAAGGAGGGAGTACCAGAATACAAATCCGTGGTCAATACGAAGCAAAAGGATTGAAGGATTACAAAAGCAACAATACCTAATCAGAAGCGCCACACTCGAGTAACGGACTGCTTAAAGGCATGGTCTAGTAAAAAAATCTATTTAAAAAATAGATAGGCAACATAAAAAAAAATACTAGCATTCTCTTTTTGAAAACTTCCTATGTAAAATTTTGAGCTATTCAAGCTCAAAATTCGCAAAAGCAAGCACATGGGCGCATCCATTTTGTGAAATGGATGCCCTCCTGTGCTGGCTTTTGCGGCACTAATGAAGGAAAAGCCAGCCAGCTGTAGTAAACAAAAGCTACCGCTGGGTGGCTTTCCCTTCATTAGTGCTGTACGCGGAGGACGGGGACCGGAGACCAGAGCAGGAAAGCTGCAGCTGAATCTCGGTAAGTGCTATTTATTTTTTTTAAAAAATAAGCACTAGCTGCGTTTTTTTTCTAAGTTTTCGATGAAAAGCAAGTACGAAAATGTGTCCTTTCTGGCCAAGGTCATTCCAGAGTTTGGTAAAATCGCTTTAGCTTGCTTTGCTGCCATTCTAGTATTGTGTATTTCAGAAAGTAAATGACTCTTAATTGGGACTTTCTGTCTGTGTTTGGGGGTTCTACACTACATCCCCCTTGCTTTGATTTGTGTTTATAAAGTGTGACTACTCGCCCACAGGGGCACCGAGCCGCTGGGTGAGGGTCAAGTGAGGTGAGCTATTTAGAGTAGTATCACAATACCTAAAGAGGTAGGTGTTTACTTATTGTTGAAACCTAAAATGACCATCTAGATTGTGCAGGTTTTGGGATTGAGTATTCCACAATCTACCTGCTTCGGATGAGAACATACAGAATTCCCACTACGCAGTGTCTTTAACCCTTTAACTGCCAGGCTATTATGCAAGACTAGGCAAAAAGGACGAGCATACTCGTCCATGGCACATTAGATGGTGGTTGGAGATAATGCATTCATGGCAAGTCAACTGTTGATTAAACATGCAAGATCCTGAACAGTATATGCTCTTTAGCAAAGCATGACTCAGTGACCTTTTGTATCTAAGGCAGCAATGATAGTTGGACATCAGTCTGGATGCCTAGCTCATGGACGGAGGATACCGCTTTAGGATGGGGCACAAGCACTGTTATATCGAGATAGAATTTGGCTGTTTGCAGATCATCAGATCAGGTCTCGAGAGGGTAGCTCAGGGGCAACGTGCTCGCCTTGGAAGCAAGACGACGCGGAGCAACGCGGGTCCAATCCCCGGTCCGCACTTAGGAACCTCCTGGGTATTAAGCGTATTATAAATAACCAATCATATCATATCATAATCTCAGCCTCAATACGTGGGAATTTGAACTGGTTCCCATTCATCCCGTCAATAACCAATGTCATGCAAAAAGCAAATCTTCGAGCTGTGTCATGCATATTCTTGTCAAATTGCTAATCTGAGCGGTTTCTGCGTGTCATCCTGGTCCGTATAAATGTTGATACTACACGCTTGGAAACGTTTGGCTAAGGGCTGCAATTAAATATTGGAGAGCAGCAATGAAAGAGAGAAAACCTTGGGGACTTCCGATTGGGTAGCCTTCATGTGTTCTCCAAGCCACTGATTGGAAAAGTGAAAGCAGATACAAACGTGGTCAGTAATTCGAGGTGACCCCGAAGGATGGCGTGATTTACTGTGTCGCATGCCACTGATAGGTCCAGCAGAACCAGGTCACCGGCCTTGTCATCAAGTACTATCCTCCTGATTTCACAAAACACAGAGGTAACTACTGATTCTGTTACCAGACCAGGGCAGAAGTATGAATTACTTTTAAATGCTGCCTTTTTTGGAATACCTGTAGAAGCACTTTGCATTAGCTGAAGCTTCAACACCCAGACATCAGTTGACATTTAAACATACATCACAAAAGGGAAAATCCCAGACAGACCAATAAATAACTCAATAATAAAGGAAGTAACACTTATTTCATTTACCTATGGAAGCAGACACATTTAAAGACGAGCAGAATTCTGTGAAACCACTAAGAATGATCCATTCTGCTCTCTGTGCAATATGTTAGTAATATGATGCCTGTTTATGGCTCATAATAGCTAAACTCATCATGCAGTCCACGGTAGAACTGTCTCCCTCACAATGTATAATTCTGCAAGCTGTCTCTAAACCAGACATAACAGGTTAACATTATCACTGTGCCCAAAAAGATTGATCCCATTATTGATGATGAACTCCACGGTGGATAGAATGGTAGATGCATTCGTTGTATTCCCATTTGGGAGAACCCACATGAACATCATTGGTGTTCCTACCTGGAGCAGAATAGGCTGTATACGTTTCCTGATTGGTTGCCTCTTAGTGGCTGGAAGTCTTCCACGAACACCGGGATAATATCCGTCATTGAGGAAATGTTTGCTATCACCTGGGCCAGGAACAGGAGGAATGGAATGAGCCTGTTAGGACGAAGAAGAAAAGAGGCTTATCCTATGATGAGAGTTCAAGAAGGGTACAGGCACCAGTCTTTGGAGTTGCATGCCATCATTTCTGCTGTGTCCTACTGGGGTTTTAAGGTGTTCATTGCAGCACACTACACCAAGTGCTTCGGACACTGTACCATTTAGGTGTAACAACAATCAGACTTATCACAGATAACCATAACGGTCTGATCTGGGATTAAATAAGTAAAGGTATGTGATAATCCAGGACATCTTTAGCTAGACAACTATTTTGTGAATGATGATCTCTTTGCACCAATGTTATCCTTTTATAATTTCATTTTGTTCTAAATATCTTTTTATTAGAATTGTAAGGTGCATAACATAACAAGATCAAAGCCCTTAACATGTGAGGCATCCACAATGTATACCCAAAATCAAAAACAAATACCCACTGCCCATCCAGACGCCTCCCCGACAGTCCTGTTTAACATGGGTGGAAACAAGAAAATAAACCGTATAAGTCCAGGTCGTCGGAGCTGTCCCAGCCTTGTTCCATACAAGGGAGAATACAATCCCCAGAAAGAACATTCAGTAGAGCTTCCCTATAGTTCCGGCATGTTGCAACATAGTATATCAACCAAACACTCACCGTAATACCAATATTGCCATATGTATATCCCATTGTCCTATTTTCATGAACTAGGAGATTCAAACATTACTTGTTACACTACCCACTATCATGGTAAAAGCTTTCATAGAAGCCATCCTCCAACCCCTTCTGGCCCCAACAATTGCCTCCTCCCACGGCCTTCACTCTGCTTCACAGCCAGTCCCATTTCCATCATCGTAGCCACACATCCACCCATTCAAATAGAGTAAGCAAGGGAGTCCAGAACTATCAATGTACCACCCAACACCCCTGTTGTTTGATCTCCTAGTCCTTCACCCCTTCTCTGGAACCGATATGGGTTTTTCCAGGATCGATCTTAAAAGTTCTTCGGCCCTCTAAGCATCCCAAAACAGATATTCCTTGCCCTTTCATGTAACTCTCAGTTCAGCAGGTCTGAGTAGGCCTGCTCTCACACCACGGGCAAGAAAATATTTCTTAAGCATTTTGGGCTTCTTTCCCTTCCTCTCAGCTGCCGGTGCCAGGTCAGAAAAAAGGTGACCCCTGCAATGTTGATTTTGCAAAACTTCCTTTGTGGCTGCGGCTTGTAAGATCCGTTCCTTGACCCGAACATCCAACAACTTAACAATCAACGTTGAGCCCCCGTCGATTCTGCGGTTTTGTTGGAAGCCTTCATCTTGATGCTATAACACTTGTCTACAAAAATGGGGTCTTCATCCACCTCTGGGCCTAGCAATTCCAGGAGCCAATTGCTGACAACTGCAACAGGGTCGTCACCCTCTGTACCCGGAGGAAGGCCAATCACCCTAATTTGCTTGGCTCGCACCACGCGTCCCAAATACTCTGGTCTTGCTACCATCACCTTGTTACCTTTCTTTTCCCAACTGCTTGACAATGGGGAGCAGTTTGCCGTATTGCTAATCCACGCCGGTAGATTTCTGCTGAAGCGCGAAGGTTCTCAGGTCCAACTGCACCACTTGTTCATGCAACTTGTCGAATTTGTTGTCCAAATGCGATATTGATTGTTCAATACGCCCCGAAGCCGCCATCACAGGATTCCGAGGCGGTGAGGTGGCGTGAGACTCATCCAAACTGGGTTGTCTGCTCTGATATGCAAACAAATCCAACACTGCTGCCTTGACTTTTTTCTTATTTCTTCCAGTCGCCATTCTCCCTTTCCTGCCACCTGGAGCAATAACAGTATGATTATAATATTATGGGAAGCACAATTAGTCAAGTAGTGGTCAGGACATTGGGGTGATTCTAAGATAGGCTTGTGCCTTCTTTTGTCAATGACTTGTGAGGTGAATAACTGTGCATACAGTGTGCTGCATTGGGGATACCATTACTGCAGGTATCCCAATGACAGACAACTGCAGAGAGCTTTTACCTGCTGCCACGACCTTCCGGGGTTAAAGCGTTTCAGCCTCACACAAGGATGTCCGCTTCCAGCTCAGCTTCATCTCTTATGATTTCCTGCAAAGTGTTGCCCACATCCAACATGGCTGCCATATTCTTCCCATCCCAGATGGACCATAAGGCCGGTCAGTGGTGCCTCCCAGCTGCATGGCGCACAGGTCCCCTGGAGTGCAAGCTTGTGGGGGGAAACCATGGTCCCCTATTACCTGCCTCTCCACTCCTCTCTCCAGCACTTTGGTCAGCGTCGCAGGGCTACTCGTCCTCCCCAGCTCATCGCAAGGCACCGATCAGGTGCTCAGACACCAGGCACACCTTCAACACAGGGAAGCCTCTTTTGTGGACCTCTGCTGCTCGATGCACGTCTTAGGAACGGGGCCCTCAAGCGTAACACGCTTCTTCCAGGGACGCAAGTACAGAGCTCACAGAAAATGCTCCTGACCCGCAGACCATCTTGGCCACATACCCCTTTTTTAATTTGCAGTTTCTATTTAGCATGAGACATACCTCCAAGGCATTAGAACTGCATTTTAAGAGTAGTCCTCCTCTTTACCACTTGGTGCAAGATTATCTGACCTTTACACAGCTGCTAAAAATGGAGCAAATGCATTTAGCACCATTTTTCTGCTAGTGTAATATGGGATGGAGCAAATAAGTTTTGCACCAATCCATATTACCAAAGGATTTTTGCACTTTGTCAAAAATCGAGCAATATGATTTTTGCATTATGGTTGCCATGTGACATAAAAAGAGAAATTGTGTTTTCCTCAAACTAAGTGCCCTCCTTCCAAGTGGTAAAGTGGAGCAACCTTCTTTTTTTGTTCAGCTGTGTTGCCTTGAGTCAAAAACGCTCTGTATTAGGTGCCTCCGTAAATTTGTCTCGACCCCCAATTTCTCTACTCTCTAATCTCTTTAGTGCCCATTATAATGGCAGAAAAATGGGTACACCTATTTAATTCCATTGCAAGCATTATTAGGCAATATGTTTTGAGGCGAAATGTGTTTGCTCTATTCCATATTACACACGCAGCAGAGCTAGTGCTGACAGTATTTTCTCAATTATTGGCACTGGTGCAAACGTTACAAGATCTGGCTCAGAAGGTTTTAGCTTTGCGGCCAAGCATATATTTGAATCCAGATGCACCATTAGAAAAGGTAAGGAAGACAATCATAAAAATAATACAGACTTACAATCGGAACCAACTTAGACCATGCATCTGGCAAGGGGTAGTCCTGTTCCAAAATGGCCACCACAATGAAAGCATGTACACCGCCATGTACATCGCCTTTTGTCGTCCCCTTTTAGACTCTGCCGCGCAAATAAGTAAACGCTGCCTGCCATGTACGGCTTTTACAATGGATCCCTAAGGAGTCCGCCTGCTTTTTGCTGGTGAAAAAAGCTGGCAAACTCCATGGGGATCCCCAGCATTTGGCCCGCATGAAAACGCATGCTGGCGCAAAAATGCTGGAGGATTTGTATGGTGGAGAGGAAGGGAGCGGCATAGACGCAAGTTGCATTTTGCCCCTCCTCCCTGACATAGAAATCAATGAAATTGAACAGTGATGTGGATGCAAGGCATAAAAGCCTTGCATAAGGATTTCCCGCCTTCCGTTTATGCTATGGCTCATTGAACATGAGCTCCATTGTATTTTAGTGATGAAAGTCGATCATATTGTGGACAGAGTTGACATTACAATCCTGGTGAAATTGATTTAGTTTATTTATTTTTTACATTTGTAAAGTGCCCAAGCCCAAGAACATCACGGCGCTGTTGCAACCGGTTACACTGTGAGCAGTGAAACAGTAAGAGAAAGTACTGAATATAAAGAAACAGGGGAGTTTCCAGGTTTTAAGTGCCCTACGAAGGGCCAGGAGGAGGTTTCTGCTCTTGTGAAATAAGGCCTGCTCTCAGAGCTTAATTATTATTACTACAATTATGATAATGCCCCAATTCCATGCACACACTGAAAAAAGACACTTTGAAAAGCAAGCAGATGACCTATAACTTAAATTATAAGCACACCAACCCTGAGCACTATGTAATGCAAGCATTTTATCAACTTGAAGCTGGAAGCAACGTTGGCTTTCCTGCATGGAGCTCAGGGATTTCATCATCTTGTCCAACTTGAGTATTAGATCCATTCAAAGACAGGGTTATTATTCTCAAAGGTATTATTCTCTGAAAATGCCAAGACGCTGGGTAAAGTAAAACTATTTTATATGTTTAGGCTTGTATATATTGTCACAAGGTGACATGAATCAAAGGGTATGCCAACGCAGACTTTACGAGAAACCAGTACTTTATTTGGGTGATACAGTATACCAGATGGGGCGAGACAAGATAAGTGACTTAAATTCCACAGCCCTCTCAGCCCCTGATGGCACCCTTTTCTGGGTTAAAGCTTTTCAGCGCTTGCCTGAGGAGGTTGGGAGTTTCCTTGGGCACTTCAGGTGGTTCTTCCCAGTCCTGGGTTTGTAGTTCCCACCACTATGTCTCTCAAGTGCCCATTAAGAGTTTCAAAGAGGTTCCCAAATCTGGATGTCTCGAGGTCCCGATCTTCATTGACTTCTCTGGGATTGTGGCTTATGAGGTTCATTGTGGAGTGAGCTCCTGTGACAGTCAGCAAAGCTTTGGGGGAGAACCTTCCTATCCTCTGGGCTGAGTTCTCCAGGCCTTGTAGTCTCTCATACCTGATGTTTAGGTCCTAGGTCCTGGACCAATGCTCACCCCTCTCAGCACTCAGAAATGGGAGGAGGACCAAGCAGCCAGAATGGCGCATACAACACCAGCCTAGGGTGAACCACGAACGTTGGGACCTTCCTGGGCTATCTGCTTGTAAGGTTCTTCTAGCCACCTAATGTTTCCAACATCCGTCTGCAATTGTACCACCTCCTTTTCAGTTTACTCCACCCACTTATCCAATGTTTTACAACCTCCTCGTTTCTTTTCCTCCATCTACCTGTGGTTGTACCAAGACCTCCTTTCTTTCTACAATCACATCCCATTGCACACACCCACCTTGGCTTTCCTCCAACCACCTGCTGATGTTTTACCAACTACTCCTTCCTGTCTCCAACCACCTCCTATTGTGACACCTCCTCCATTATTTTCCTCCAACCATCTCCTGATGTTACCGCCTCTTCCTTACTTTCCTGGTCACCTCCTGATGATACCTCCTCCTCCCTACTTATCCAACCACCTCATAATCTTACCACATTCTCAGTATTTCTCTAACCACCTCCCGATGTTACAACCTCCTCCGTACTTTTCCAAACACCTCCTGATGTTATTGGCTCCTCCATTATTCTCCAACCACCTCCTTCTCAGTTCTCCCCAATGTCCTTTTGCATGCACCGACTCTGTTACTCTACTTCCAGCTCCTCTCACCTGCTCCTTCTCCGGATTACCACACCAACAGACTGAGACTTTAGGTTTTTATAAGCCTCTTCCCCGCCCCCTCAATCCCTCGGCTAGGCTGCTTGTGAGGGTCTGCAACCGTTTACTAAAGTCACCTGAACTCATTCTGGGATTTAGGTGCCAGATCGAGCTGTCATATGGTGTGCCCGCAATCTTGGAACCCACTTCACATTACTTGTCATTGGAGTAATCTACTTGGGAAGGACGCAGTCCCTTCACTTCCTCAGCTTTTGAACTTGATGTAAAAAAATACTTTGAGAATCTTCCAAAAACCTCAGAAATTGAAAGGAGGGTTTGTCCTCAGTAAAATTGTACGTTTATGTCTCGTGTGAAGGACAACTCTGCAGGGAGACAATGGGCATGTGTGTTTATATCGTTTGTGGGTTCAAAGGCTGAAGAAAAATTGCAAAGTGTCATTAGTGTATACAGGAGCTCAGACTTCAGGAAATTCTCTCCAGGCCTTTGAAATGTGTGCTTCTCTGCCACAGGATGGTTGTTAACCAAAACAGTGTGACATTGGCAACATTGTATCATGCTTGCAATGCTTTCTGATGAGCCTGTGATCAGACTGTGGTTATGGTTAGTGAAAGATTTAGGGTTTCTCAGCTGGAGAGGGGGTCTGTATGGATTTTTCCTGTGACTATACCCTTCAATGTGATGAGGCCAAAGGGAAGGTGACCACCTCTCCATACCACCCCCTGACCATCATCATCTAGCTTAGGGAGACACTTCACCCCCTGAGTCATTCAATTGGTGGTCCCCAGAGCAAGGCAGAGGACTTTGCTACACATCTACTCCCCCTTCCCTCTGACCCAGTCCAATAGGACGTGGAGGTTGGAGCACGGGCTCAGGTTACTGGAGCTAACTTCCTTTGTCAGTAAGTCTAGAAGCCAATCCAGGACCCATGGAGTTACCCCAACTAACCAACCAAGTCTTTCTTCACTTCATAATGGGCTGTTCATCTACCTGAGCCATCATGAACCACGGGTTGAATTGGGAGTAGATTGGCGTCTAAGACCACCTCTTTCAGGTAACCCTGGTTACCCAGTTCTCTCATGTCCACACTGTTATTGGCCAATATTGAACTATAGTCGGGGCTTTAAACTTGAATGCAGTTAATTGATACAAGGAGAAGGGGAATGATCTGCTTTGCAAGGACGAGGTTGGACTGGTTAGCTGTTTGGCAACTTCCTGAGTTCAGCATAGCCTGACACTGTTGTTCGTCTAACACCATGGAGCTATAATAGGACCTCCCTGGTCTTCTCTCTGCCAACATGTCAGGCTCTTCGAAAGCCTGGACTACATAGTACCTGGGCTCCAAACTCCACATCTGATCAGCATCTTCTATATCTTCCTGGATACAATAGATCATGTCCATGTGATTGGATGTTGGGAGGGTAATACATGAATGAGCCAAGTGCCCAGGCTGTCTACAGGCATAGCACTGGATAATACTGGGTCACTCTGCTACAGGTGCTGATGGCTTCTTACTTCACTGCAAATGGATGGTTTTGCTGGCTGGCCTGACTGGGTCCCAACCCAAGGTTTGACGCCAATGAGACCCAGAGGCCCAAAGTACCTTCCAGATTTCTCTTAGGGGGGCACAGGCCTGGTTTCCTTATTATGGGTTATTGCCTGGTCGGTCTCCACTAATGGGCTCGCTGGACACCTGTGGCAGCCTGTACGGTTAGCTTTTCCATTAAGTTGATGAAGCTCCTGGACAGGTTGCTGCACATGGTCCCGCAAAGAGATAATAAACTTTTCTGTAACGACCTCCTCAGGTTTTCCTCCCAGTCAATTCTCAACCAAGAACCGAATACTGTAGGCCTTCTGGTATGGAGATTTTTGGGTGATGGTCACACTTTTACTATAGTACTGGGACTAAGCTAAGAGAAGACAGGCAGCTCTTTACTAATTTTCTCAATTTATTGGAGTCAGTCTCAAATATCAACAAACTTAAAAGATGTAATTCAAAACTATAAGTGATTCCCAGGTCCCAGTTTTCTTCTGATAGTTTCTGTCATATTCCAAAGTGCACCTGCTGCTGCCATATAAGTCTACACGTCTTGGGAATGCAGTGATGAAAGAGCCTGCATCAAATGAGCGTATAATTGTAGTAGTTTATGGAACCAAATCAACAGTAAGAAACCAGGCAAAAGTAACATGCTCAGAAAAATAAACATGAATGAACAGTGTTCCGCAATTGGTGTTCCTAAAACCAGAGGCATCATTGGATCAGGAGGAGGACAATGTGTTGGTATTTCCAGAGAAAAATGGATAACATTATATTGCAATCCTCCTTTTGACATGCAGGTATAACCTGCCAGGCATGAAGGGGAAGTCGATGTGATCCATTATCCCATTTGTCTGCATTTGAAAAATTACTCAACTTGATATTTTTGAAAGATGTTCCCCATTCCCGAGTGCAGATATCCAGAACAGGAGGTTGTGGTCAAGAGAAGCTGCCACCAAGCCTAGGTGCTCTGACGTGGCACATCATAAGATGCCACATAATTTAGGCCACTGGAAAAGGTTACAAAAACCCTCCACCAACAAGACCACCAATAAATGGGAACGGGTGGGTGATTGAGAACACAGTGTAAACATTCCTGTAAAATGCCCAGCGTTTGTGAGCCATGTACAGAGAGGCTGTGTAACCATGGTTACCCGGAAGGCATAGTCGTTGTAGTTCTAATTTTATATGTTAGCGTCAAGGGCTGGGAGTTAATGGTGGTAAGCAAGCAAGACAATTCCATGCCCTGAGAGTACAAGGGGTAGCTTAAGGATATGATCAAGTAATGGGCTGCCTGCGTATTCCAAAAAACGGGCAAATGCGCAGCATCAAACTCTATTCAAGAGCATTGAACTGGAGACTGTGCTTCTGCTACAGAGGCTGCCAGTGGCATAACACAAATGCGGGTGTGTGGGCGGTGCGTGGGCGGGGCTGCAACTTGCAATGAGAGGAGCTTGATTTTCCCAACACTGCAAGATAGATATGTTCTTGGGCAATATGGGGACTCTTGTGTAATGCAGTGCCCTTGCACCGCAGGGGCTGCAGGGTTGTCCATTAGGCCCCTGGAGGTCACCCATACCTAAAGAAGGTTGCCCGCCTACACCAGTGACAAAGTGAAAAGATGACATGTCTTTATGAGCGAGTGATACATTATTATTTCGGAAAAATAAAATTCATAAAAGATACAACCATAATATGCATAAAAAAACCATAAAAATAGTCATTTGATAATAAACAGATCTATGAAATAATAATAAGAACAATCTACACCGCAGCAGCATGACATTAATATGTAGCAGTTCATAAAATGTTATACACGTTCAATATCCCATATCCATCATTATTCAATATCTTTTACGTAGAAATGCGGACAAAATATTTGCTGTAATGCCATCTCATAAGACAAATTTATTTATTTTGTGCATAAACACGTTAAAATATCCCAAATTCATTTTTCACAGATATATGTAATTCATTGTTAATACTGACCACTAATCTAACATGATAACCAGATATTAGTTTCCATCAACTTTTTCTTTTCTCGAAGTCTCCAAGCATTTCTGATAAATAGTGACAGAGACCAGACACCAGACTATGGTAGGGGATACTTCATCCAGCAGAAAGTACAGGGAGCGATGGTACTGCCTAACGCCTCTACCCTTGAGTAACAGAACCAAGTACCTCCTCCTAAAATGGTCATACTCGGGACAAAAGAGGAGGAAGTGTGCCATATACTCGAGGGCGGCCTAACACATTGGACATTTAGCCTCTAGGCTTTGGCCCGACCCCCTGCGTAAGACCTCAACCAGCAATAGGCACTCAAAGCAGGTTCTTGTGATGGGCGTCCTTTGAAATGTATAGTTGGACCATATAAGATAGTCTTTAATGGTGTTATTTGAGATAATCATCAGGGGTTTCCTCATCTCTTGAGTTTCTCTGGCCTCAGGAACACATTCCTTTATTTTCTATTTAACAATGTGGAATACTCTCATATCTTTTTAAGTTGGATTATCAAACAGGTTGATGACATCAATATTAGCCAACATCTTCCTTACATTAGTCAGCCACCCAACTTTATTCATATCCTTTTTTCCCTGGAGGTCTTTTAACAAAGTCTTGGTTAGCATAGCCATTGGGTTAGACCATACACAAAGCCACAAAAGGGTGGGTTCCAGGGCCAATGAACCCCAAGGAAACTCAAACCTAGCTCCCTATGCACCTCAATATGTTTGGTGCAGAAATTGGGAGACCTAAGAGATTTTTTAGAAAACCATTTTCCTCTCTTTGCATCATGTTGTTATCCGCAAAGCCGTATATGGCTGCACCATAACTCGCTGCCCCAAAGGTGCGGACATTGTAGAACTTTTTAATGATGTTTAAAGGTTGCTGCTTATGTTGTTTCATGAAACTAGCAATCCCCCCCAATCGATTTTCATGAGTGAGACCTGTTTAATAGAGTGGGCGTCCCCAGTAAATGTCCTGTTGAAGCAAATGGCAAGATAATCAAACTGGATAACTCTAGAGACCTCAATCGCATCACACCATACCGTATGGAATGTATGGTTTTGTTTTTCCCCACAGCACATCATTACCGCTGACTTGTTCAAGTCCACTTGAAAATCCAGGTCTCTCATACAAGAAGCACATTTATTGACCAAGACCTGCAAGGCTCTCGGTGTTCGCGCAATGAGAACTGTGTCATTTGCGTATGTCCGGCCTGGAATTGACATCCCTCCAACCCTTGGGACATTTGCTTTACACTTGTCCAGCTTTTCTATGGAAGCTGTTGATATAGAGGGGAAACAACAGGGGCGCCAGAACGCACCCCTGCCTGACACCCGTGCCAATCACAAACCAAGGGGTACAATGGCCCCTGCTGCCTGATTTGTAAAATCTTTAGAATATTCAAAATAGTAGGCGTACAGTTATAGGACCAGATTGACTTCATCAAAGGCTGTGCTCAGGTCCATAAAAGCGAGGTAAAATGCAATCTTTTTTCATGAACACAGAGTGAGCAATTATCAGATTGCGATTTAAACCCTTTTCCATGGTACCCAGCCAAACCCTAGTTGAATTTGGCAACAGGATAGCCTGTTGAGTTACCCAATCCACCAATATGTTGTGGAGACATTTCCCAAACAATTTGAAGCTAGTGTTTAGTAGGGAGTTCGGCCAATATGATTGAAGACTTTTTTAAAATCCCTTTTTAAAAATAGGGACGAAGATGGCTCTTGTCCATTTTTTTGGTGTTATTTTGGATTCCAATATGGCATTAAACAGGATTGTCGGGATCGGTCCCCAGACATCAATGCTATCTTGATAATACTCAACAGGTACCCCATCCAAACCTTGTGCTCTGTTACATTTTGCAGCCCAGTCAACTGCTCTTTGTAGGTCGGACCACCATTTACTGCTCTCCAAAAACTTTTAGAATCATTTCCTTTACCCGCTGTCTCTAATTTATCCTAAGCCTGTCAATCCAAGGTTATTTTCCATGAACTAATCTGACATTTATAATGTGCCCTGGCCCGAACAATCACCCCCTTGGTGGTCTCTTTCTTTTTTAGTAGGTGTATCAATTGGTTCTTTGTCACCCTGCAGTCCTTGTTGAACCAAGCAACCTTGGTACCTTTCCTTTGCTCATTTGGCCGCATGGTCATCTCTGCACTGGCTCCCAGTGGCTGCAAGGATTAAGTTCAAAACCCTCTGCATTTGTACACAAGGCCTTCTGGGGTCTGGGGCCGCAGTACCTTCAACTCTCTCTCCCTAAATATCTTCCTTCTCGAGCTCTTCACTCATCTGCCTCCAACTCCCTCAGGGTCAGTCGCTTCTCCAAGCAACGAGTTGGTGGCAGATCACTCTCTTCGTCAGGGGCCTCTCTCTGGAACAGCCTTCCTGCCTCCCTGAAACTCGAGGAGAACCATCTCCAGTTCCGGAAACACCTCAAAACTTTTCTCTTTGCTTCTGCTTTCTCCCCACCCCTCCCCTGATGAATTCCTGACTGAAACTGCACTGGCTACCTGGCCACCCTTTCTGATCTCTGGCCCAGACCCCGTCAATTGCCCACCTGCTCTTCCTCCCTGGCAACCTCTGCACTTGGGGACCGTTTTCTGTATCCCTTCAGTCCCCCTACCAGCACTTATGTCTGCACTTCCTTGCGCTTGCCACTAGCTGGCTGTTTTATTTGCCTTATTTATCTTATTTATTCCGCTTTCCCATGTACTGCACTTTCCCCTCTCCCTTCCCCCGCGCACTTCTCCCCCCCCCTTCCCATGCACTTGCGCGATCTGAATGACACCTGGCCTAGTAGGATCGTTGTCTGTCCTCCCTCTGTTCCCATACCTTGCCACGTCGCGCCTTGAAACACTTGTGTATAGGCACGTTATAAACGCCATATCATATGATATCATATCATGGAGCTGTCTTAAATGTCCCCCATTAGTCGTATAAACATCTGCACAGTCACTGGCGGATTGTTATCAGGATTTAGTCATTTTAAAAAACATACCATGCTTTCCCTCATGATCCTTTTCCCATGTATTAGTTTGGTACATTCTTCCCATCTAAGTCTTTTTGTAGTTTTTCCCTGACAGGAAATATCTGTCAGGTGTTCAAATGTATTCCCCATTGCTTCCAAACCTCCCCACTTCAAAGCCAAGACCAGGGCATAATGATCACTGTGCAGATCTAAAGTAACTCTGAAATACATTCTTAGCCATAATTTTCATATTGGTAGTGACAAGGAAGTAATCAATGGAATATCGTCAGGAATCTATCATTTGTAGTTCTCAGACCAGTTTGAATCAACCAATACCAAAACCTAAGCCATGCTCCACACATTCTTCAGTGCACCATCTGGGGAGGAGGGACACCCAGTAACAAATCTTCCTCTAAAACAAAAATACCTTCCATTGGGCCATTGGCCAACCTTAGATTAAGATCCTCACCATATATAATCATTAACTCCTTGTCAGCTTTTGTGTTAGAAAGAGTATCAATCACACATTTCCAGTTTGTGATGCGATCCATAGGATTACTATCTGAAGGACTATTATATATATTTATAATGTGAATTGGGGGCCCATTCAAGGGAATTATTTTGAAAACATTTATTTCATTTTGCATTTTTAAAGCGCTCACACAGCCCGGGGGCATCAAGGCGCTGGTACAGGAATATGTTTTAGTTGCGTATTTATAACACGCTTAATACCCAGAGGTTTCTAAGCGCGGACCCGGGGATCGAACCTCTGTTGCTTCATGTTGTCTTGTTTCCAAGGTGAGCACGTTGCCGCTGAGCTATCCTCCCGGGATCGGGGCATTTAAATGGACACCTGACTCAGTAGTTTTACAGGCAAAAGAGCACTTAATGAAAGTTGCCAGACCACCATAATATCTCCCACGTTTGCCCTTCTTGACCTTTACTTGATAGATGGTATAACCATCAAAAACCATCTATCCCCCTTCCCATGTCTCTTGTAGGAGGATACTCGTGGACTCATTCAATGCTTGTTCTATGCTATTATCAATTGGATTAGCCTTTGCTCCTGCAATGTTCCAGGATATAATAGTTACATCTGCTGTAGGATTAGAGGCACTTGATTCATTGGTTTGGCTATTAGAAATATGGGAACGGGACATCTGAGATAACCCTGGATCATCACCTGAAAGGTCTGGATTGGAGACACATTGATGTTCCAATATTTGCAAGTTTGGGCCCTTCGTTAGTCAATCAATCTCTTTTATTGAGAACAAACGGTCAAATATGTTAGACAATACCAAATTACTTTTGGCTCATTCGTAATCTTTTCCCGTTTATTTACTCCTGAGTTTACGAACACTTTATTGTTTCTGGTCGGATGACCGGAATCTCCATGGTATAAAGCACCTTGTTGCTGCTCTGGGAAGGCATTTCTCCCCTCGGACACAAGATTAGAATTAGGATAGAAAAAAGTTAAAGGAACCATCCTAGATGAAGGGTTTCTTGATGGACATACCAAATGTGATCCAAGTACAAATGCTGCGACATGGGGAGAAGCAACGGACGCACCAAAATACAATCTCCTGTATCAGTTTTGTTTGTTACCCCCACCCAATCCACCCTCCTGGCCATGGTGATAGAACTGGGATTAATTTGAGGCCCATGCACACGTATGTTGATACAATGCACAGCTTTATTGATCAAGAAAGCCGTAGCCTCAAAGGATTCATTAGAAAATGGGTCAACCCCCACTATTATTCCTACAGAAGGAGCTGCTACCAGTGGCAGTCTTAAAACTTATTTTTCTGCAAAGAAACTGGAAGTGAATCAGCTTGCTCCTTTGCGTCATTTACCATGCATTTATGAGGCCTTTTACAAAGGATCTCACTTGGATTCGATTGTGGTGGTACATCAGCCACAGACTCCTTACTCACTCTGGTATACTGAGCAGGGACCACTATATATTGTGGGGTTTCAAACGTACTGCCTTTATTACCTAATGGAATATCTTTGGCCTGGTCAGTAGAATCATTAAACACTTCTTTTAAACTACTCACCACGCTCTTAGTTTGTCTGACCATATCATGCAAAACATTTAACAAAGCAAAATGCATAGTTTTTAATAAAATAAAAAAATCCCATATAAGTTGCAAAGAATCCTTTAAAATCTTTTCCCCACTTTCCTTAAAATGATCCACTAGCGCATTCACTGCTATTGGTCTAACACCCCAGACAAGGCCAGAGCTTAGCCCAGACAATTCAACTAAACTTTAATTAATTGGCTTTTCATTTTTACAAAATTGCCCCCCCTCCGCAGAGCTCGCCATCACATTTCTTATCCCATCAGTTTCCTGCAAAGTCTGCCGTACATTTTATGGCCCCATAAGTGGGACAGAGTTATCCGATTGGCTATACCCATATTCTACCCCAACGGGTCTTGCATCTTCAACAGAAGCTTCAGATTCAATTTCTGCTTCTATTTCAGCTTCCTCCACTGCTTTCAAGCTTTCTTTCTATCACTGTTCTTGTTGTTAGCCTTATTTCCCCCAGATACACCTGAAGTACCCTCAGCTGCCCTTAGTCGGACCACTTCTTGGTTGTTGGACAGACATAGGGCCTCATCACGAGTTGGGCGGTAACGCCGGTGGTATTACCGCCAGCGGTATTAGCCCTACCGCCAAACCCCCCGGCGCTATTAGCGCCAGATCACGGGTTTGGCGGTAATGGAATTCCCCATTCCCCACTGGGCCCATTCGGGAATGCCCCATTCCCCATGGGGTCAATGGGGAATTTTTGCGCTCTTACCGCCGGCGGGAAATCCGCCGGATTTAAGGGTTACCGCCAAACTTGTGATGAGGCCCCTAGTCTTGTTGCCATTAATTCTTTCTCTATGTTCATGATTTTCTTTTCCATTTTGCCAGATATATCTCGTAAATAAGTATCAAGTAATGACTGTGATTGTAAATTTAGCTTTTGCAGGGTTAGTTTGCCTTTCGGCTTTTTGTCTTTAGCCCCCTCCAGTCTAGAATTTTCTTTCCTTTTACCCATCTTGGGCTAATATTTTCCGAAACGTATTACCACACTTTACAATTTTGTCGTGGGAAGAGGAAAGTTAGCTGATGGTTATCCAAATATACACTGCATATGATATGATATGATATGATATGGCATTTATAAAGCGTCTATACAAAAATGTTTCAAGGCGCAATGAGGCAAGCGAGGGGGAACAGAGGGAAGACAGACAATGATCCTACTAGGCCAGGTGTCATTCAGATTGAGCAAGTGCATGGGAAGGGGATGATGGAGGGGACAGTGCAGTACATGGGATAATAAGATAAATAAGGAAGTAAAAGTACAGCCAGCAGGTGGCAAGTGCAGTAGGACTGTAGGGATACATAAAACAGTCCCCAAGTGCGGGGGTTGGCAGGAAGGTAGCGCCGGAGTGCGACTGGCGGGGGAGGGGGCTTGTGCCTGAGATCAGAGGGTGGCCAGATAGCCAGTGCAGTTTCAATATCAGCCAGGAAGTCAGCAGGGGAGAGGAGGAGAAAAAGCAGAAGCAAAGAGAAAGGTTTTGAGGTGCTTCCGAAACCAGAGATGATTCTCCTCAAGTTTCAGGGAGGCAGGGAGGCTGTTCCAGAAGGAGGCCCCAGCCGAAGAAAGAGATCTACCTCCAACTCGTTGCTTGGAGAAGCGTCTGACCCTGAGGGAGACAGAGGCGGATGAGCGAAGAGCTTGAGAAGGAAGATATTTAGGATGAGAGAGTTAAAGGTAATGAGGCCCCAGGCCCCAGAAGGACTTATGGACAATGCAGAGGGTTTTTAACTTAATCCTCGCAGCCACTGGGTGCCAATGCAGAGATTTCAGTCCTGGAGAGATACAATCCCTGGGCATGAGGCCAAAGACAAGTCTTGCAGTCGAGGGCGGAGAGTAGAAGCAGGCAGATTTAGAAGGAGGCTGTTGCAATAGTCCAGCCTAGAGAGAACCGGAGCTCAGGGAAGGAGAGGAAAGGAAGAAAGGAAGAATACCTCTGATGGGGTGCAGCTGGGATTGAGACTTCTTAGAGACATCAGAGATATGTGTAGAGAAGGAGAGTATGGAGTCGAAGATGACCCCAAGGTTTTTGGCCTCACAGGTGGGAGCAGGAAGAGGGCTAAGGGAGGCCAGCCAGGGAGTGACAGAGAAGGAGGGAGCGGGGTCTGCCGATGAGGAGAATCTCAGTCTTACTGGCATTAAGTCAGAGATCATTGGCGGCACACCACTCCTGGATGGCGGACAGACAGTCAGAGATGAGAGAGGGAGAAGAGGTGGCTGAGGGTAGCCTGCAAATGAGCAGAGTGTCATCCACGTAGCACTGGAAGTTGGGGCAGAGCGCGACAATGCAGTGGGCAAGAAGTGCCAGGTATTGGTTGAACAACCAGGGAGAGAGGTTAGACCTCTGGGGAACACCACAGGTAGAGATAGAGATAGAGGAGAGGAAGGACCCAAGTTGATCCTGGGAGGGTCAAACAGAGAGGAAAGAAGTCAGCCATGCCAGGGCCTGACCGGTGGTCCCCAGGTTATCACGGAGACGTTTGAGCAGGATGGCATGGTTGACCGTGTCAAAGGCAGAAGAAAGATCAAGTAAGATGTGGACACAGGGGGTGTTGGAATCAAGGTTGAAGAGCAGGTCCTCACAAATGTTCAGGAGAGCAATTTCCATGTTTCTAGCAGCTCTGAAGCCGGACTGATGATCATGGAGACAACCAACAGATTCAGTGTGAAGATTGAGCTGGGAGATGGCCAGGATTTGACGAGACTTTCATAGATCGGACTTGTCTAGAAACCTCGTCTGGGGAGAACAAGGGAAAGGCAGAGAAGTAGGGGGAGAGGGAAGAGAGGTGGCTGAAGAAGGGCCAGAGGAAGAGCAGGGAGTATAGGGAGGAAGGGGAGAGGAGGAGAGAGAGGACAGGATGTCCTGAGTTTTAGAGATGAAATGAGAAGCCAGTGCCGTGCAGAGGGCCTGGGAAGGGACAGGAGAGGTAGAGACTGCAAAAGGATTGGCCAGTTCCTTGCAGATTTTGAAGAGTTCAGCCAAGTTGTTAGCTGCCGCAGAGATGCAGCCTTGGATGTGAGATCTCTTCTTGGTGTGGACAGAGAGCCGGTATTGCCTTGAGAGCAGGCGGCAGGCCAGTTTGTCAGAGGATAATCATGAACCATGCTATTTCCTCTCAGCCACCCTGCACTTGGGTTTAAGGGTGACGAGGTCTGAGTCGTACCAGGAGTTGCACTTGGCTTTGGGCTTCAGGCGGATCCTCGTGACAAGGGCAAGAACATTGAGAGTATCAAATATAGCAGAGTGGAGCATGGAAAGGGCTGTGTCAGGGTGTGAGTCAGCCAAAGGGGGAGTGAATAGGTGAGAAAGTGGCGGCGAAAGCCTCAACTGACACACGCTTCATGGGTCGGATGACCGAGAAGGTAGATGGCAGTGATGGAGTTGGCTTGGCCTGTAAAATGACTGGATGGACTGTAAAATGCAGTAAAATGCAGACTGACAAATACACAATACTATTAGCCAGAATATTATAAAAAAACCTATGCTGGCTTCAATGCTTAGTTCAGTTTGGAAGTCGTAAATCAGCAGAGGCAAGGCATGCCCGAATGGCTTGGGGGGCTGCCTGAGTACGTCTCTCCTCCCTCCCCCACCCCGCAGGATATGACCTTCGAAGCTCAGAAATGAACGGGAAAAATATGGGAGGATCTACTTAATGGTTTGGTGTCTTGTGGGCAATTCAAGGGATAACAATACTAACACTGCTTCCTCAATTCCCATACTAGCAACATCCTCAGATGAGAACAGTGATGCAGACGCACTGTCTGAACATTGCAGTTTTGAAGTTAAGATATATTGGAACCCACATACTTGCATTTTATATATTTGTAAGTGCTTCCATGATAGGTGAGCAATTGTTGCAATAATGCCATGACAAAAGAAATCTCAGTATGCTTTCTAAATCATCATTTGTCAAGCTCGGAAAAGAGCAGGAAAAATGTAGGAGGAGCTACTTAATAGTTTGGTGCCTTGAGGTCATTCCAGGGATAAAAAGGCAAACACTGCTCCCTCAATTTGTATATCAGTAACAGCCTCAGATGAGAACAGTGATGCAGATCCACTGGCTGAACATTGCAGTTTTGAATTTAAGATGTTTTGTCTATCCGCAATTCAGGATTGGTGCGCGTCCAACGATCTCTGTCTTAATGCCAGTAAGATGGAGATCCTTCTCATTGGGACCTGTGCCCCTGCTTTCCCTCTCTCCTTCTGGCCACCTGCCTTGGGCCCTTTTCCTTCACCTTCCTGTGAGGCAAAACACCTTGGTGTCAAATTCGACTCCACTCTCTCTTTCTCACCTCCCATCTCAGAAGTCGCCAAGAAGTCCCACTACCAGCTGCACCTTTCTCACTTTCCCACAGAAGCTCACTGTCTCCAGAGCCCTGGTTCTCTCTAGGCTGGACTACTGCAACAGCCTCTTTCTCAATCTGCCTTCCTCTACTCTCCACCCTCTGTAACTAATCCAGAACAGGACTGCAAGATTTATCCTTGGCCTCAAGCCCAGGGACCGTATCTTTCCAGCACTCAAATCTCTCCACTGGCTCCCGATGGCTGCAAGGATCAATTTCAAGACCCTTTGCATTGTCCACAAGGCTTTCTGGGGCAGGGCCCGCACTACATCCAATGCTCTCTTCCAAAATACCTTCTTTCTTGAGCCCTTTGCTTAGCTACTTCCAACTCTCTTAGGGTTAGACGCTTCTCCAGGTGGACGGTGGGGGTAGATCTCTCTCCTCTGCAGGTGCCTCTCTCTGAAATGGCCTCCCTGCCCCTCTCAAACTTGATCTGGACCAACTGAAGTCCCTGAAGCAGCTCAAAACCTTCCTCTTCACCTCTGCTTTCTCTCTCTCTCTCTCTCTCTCTCTCTCCCTCCCATGCTGACCTACCTGTCTGCTGTACAGACTGGTTGTTTAGCTACCCTCAGAGTCTCACTGTGTACCAGGCTCTTTCTTGATCAGTCACCCTTGCACTGCCTCCCTGCCTACTATGCACTTGGACACTGTAACCCTACAGTCCTTTGTTCTCCTTGCATTACCAAGAGCTGCGCTGTCCTGGCTGCACTTACTCAGAGCATTGCTGCCCTGTTTTCCCCTCCTCCTCCATTTGCACTTCCCCCCTCCCTTTCCCCTTGCACTTCTTGTTCTTGCACTTGCACGATTTGAATGACACAAGGCCTAGTAAGATAGTTTGTCTTGTCCTCCCTCTGCCTTCCCTCCCTTGTCTTGTCACGCCTAGTAACACTTGTGTACAGGAGCATTATAAATTAATTATCATAGCAAGGTCAAGCAGCAGCAAAAGGTTGAGCAGCAAGGGATCAGAGAGTCAGAAGGGTCAAAATCCCGCTTCACCTTGGGCTCCAGCGCGTGCATTTAAATCAATGCATATCAATTTATTTGCATTGGTGGATTTTCATTTGCCCATTTACATTCACATTGACTTTGCACATTCCTCAGGGAACAAGCAAAACAGATGTAATAAAAAATGAATAACAGCAGACTAAAAAAATAAAAAGGAAAAAAATATGGAGCGCCTGCCTCATGTTTTTTTATTGCAAAAAATCCACAGATGCAAACGTATAAAGATGAAAATAAACAGATGCAAAGACCTGGACATGGCCGGGCAGCAGTACAAGTGTAACTGCAAGAACTGAGAGCAGAGTGAGATGTGAACATGTCTAAAAGATGTGTGCCGCCACACAGCAGTCTAAAGAAAGACTATGCGAATATAGGAAAGACACAATGGAAACATTTGTTTACGTTTATATTGGGCATGAAATCAGGGACGTCATTTCACCGAATTGCCAGGGATAGCGGAACGGACATCACATGACCCTTGCCCTTTGATGTCATTTGACCCCAACCCGAAGTGACATTGCAGGAAGTAATGGAGCATGACCTTTCACCCCTTGACAAAACAGGCAGTGGCATCACATAGCATTGTTCCTAAGTACACTATGAAAAATATGGTTACGATATCACTGTAATATGATATACACCTTTCATACAAGAATGGATCACCATATGTATCGTTAATATCAGTCTGTATAGGCCCACATTACCAAGAATACAAACAGACGTCCAAGCCCAAATGATAATGATGTGTTATTATATAGCACTTACGCATATGTGCTTTATATAGAACCAATATACATACAACATCATAAAACCTTTGTTGGTATTCATTTATCAACTTCAGAAGGATGAAAAGCTGAATTGGCCTTGTTGGGATTCAATCTGCAACCTGCCGATCACACACACATTGCTGCAGCGTGCGCTCAACCCACTGAGCTATCTTACCGGCTACAGCTAGCTTTCCGGCTATAGTAAAATGAGCAATTACAGGTCTGAATGCCCTCAAAGTCAGAAAGCAAATTACACTCTGTAGTGGATATCATTAAACAGGTAACAGATTTAACAACAAAGTTGGCCACATGTCATGCCTGCGTGGATCTACTTTTCAGGCTTCAGAGGTTGGCCTCAGACAACATCCCGACTCTGGGCACCCGTTACCTCATACATGCAAACTAACATCATAAACAGCATGCCATGGAAATAGGAAAGATAGACGCATTACAACAAAGCATTAATTGTGGCACAATTAAATCAAGGGCCGCTTCATGTGCTATGGTCAAACATTTCTACACTGTACACAAGCTTTCAGGCACAAGGATTTTGTCAAGTGACCAAGGACACCGAGATGGAATGTATTGTGATGATCATAACAGAGACAATAGCAGAAAAAACATGCTATACCTGCAACTTGCATAAAGCCAAATACATAGTCCGAAATGGATGCTTGCTCTACTCTAAATGCTTTTTGGAGGTTTTTGTCTGCACTGTGAATTTGAGGTATTTAAGAACAGACTAAATCAGTGACTCACCCCTTGAAGTGTGCCTGAAATAAACCTTTAATGAGTCTAGCAACTATTGTATAGAATTCCAGAAAGACAAATGATTTGTTATTCCTATTGTTTCTTATTTAGGGTCAGAGCTCAAAGTGGTACACCTGGCGAACCCTGTTTTTTTAAGAGGCCTAAACAAGAATGCCAGCCACTCCAGAAACAAAAAAGCCACATGGTGCTGGCCCTAGCCCAGGAGCTTCCATTTAAAAACAACAACAAATCTTATTTCTTTTTTAGGGGTAGCAAGGGAGACCACAGGGTAGCAAGGGAGAGCTTAGGAGGCACAGGCGCGACCCCTAAATGAGGTCCCTATTTTTAGTACTATAGATAGAGGTTAGTGCATATAGCCGTAGCAGAGCACTGATCAATGCTATCCTCCCTGCTTGGGGCATATGTAAAGAAAAGTACCAAGCTGGCCCATTGCCTTGAAGTGTGTGACCACTCTTCTGCTGAGCTGATCAGAGTTTTCTGCCACAGTTTATTTCTATTTGGCCATCCCTCAGATTGATTCAACAGTAATCATCCCCTCTTATCTTTCATAATTGAAATCCAAACTTAAGACTCATTTTTTTTGTTTAAACACTTTGGGTGTTAGTGTGTCACTCAGTAAATGGCAAATCTGTGCAGGGCATATCCACCTTTATTCTTGGCAAGCCCAGTAAGGCCCAGTATGAAGTGGGACCATTGGAGCGAGCTCTTTGATACATTCTTAGACATGCAAGTCAGTGATCTCTTCAGTCCTGAGAAGAACATTTCAGCACTTAAAAAGGGCAGTGAAGTGGAGTTAGTGCCTGTGATGAAATGTTTACCCCCAGAGAATCAGGAAGAAGGCAAAGATCCTTATGAAGTGCAAACAGGAAAGCTGAAGGAAAGATTCATTGACACTCTACCGACGAGATTTAATTTATATTCATGAAGACAACAGCCCTGCAAAGGGATTTATGACTATGTGGGTGCCCTTAGGGTGTTTGTGTCTAAATGTGAATTTGAGCATATAACTGAGGATCAGGTTTTACGGGACCTGAACATTATGTACACATACAATAACACAATAAGAGAACATTTATGAACTGGAGCCAATCCTGATTTGGCCATGACAATAGCGATTGCCTGTGGCACTTAGCATCCAACCCCCCATGCGACTGCATCCCACACAAGGACCGGCCAGGGAAGACTGGCAGAGTGCTCTATCCACAAGAACTCAGGGACATGCACCCTCCAGAAGCACACCACACCTGAATCATGGAACTCCTCTCACGCCAGTTCCCACTCACCCATGCTCAGACAAACAACCCCAAACCAGCAAGGCTTTTCTCAATGAACTCACAGACCTCATCACAACAGCATCCATCAACAACACAAATAGAATATTCATCAAAGACGTAAACCAGCTCACAAGCAAACCACAGATAAACCACTCAAACTGCTCCGCACCTTGCACATTAAGAAACATGTCACAGAAACAACCCACAACAAAGGCAAGAGACTCAATCTGGTATCACTTCTCCAGCCATCTTATGTCTTCCTCCTACCTTTGGACTGGACAGACCACAAGCCATACCCATCCCACACCACCACACACTTCTCCCCCATGGGGGCCAACCTAAACCAACCAAGACAACCCACTGCTCTTTCAAGAACTTTCCCAATGCACTAGAAGGAAACCTCATCACCATGGCCTCCATGCCGGACCCTTAGGAGCAGTGGTCGAAGTGAGCGGGAGCGGTTGGGAGCGGTGCTCTTCTACTTTTTAAAATTAGCATTTACAGCTCCTATGCTTTTATTTTAAAAAGAAACCGTTCCGGAACAGTTTCGTTTTTAAAATAAAAGTGTTAGAAGAAGTTGAAACGTGCACTTCAGTGCACTACCCTTAAACAGCTGGCACATGTGTCTGGGGGTTTGCATTGGGCGTAGGAGGGGGCGTGGTGAAGGAGTTTGTGGGGAGTGGGTGCAGCACAGCAGGTAACATAGTTCCACTACTTCTTTTCGTACACTTCGACCACTGCTTAGGAGAATGTGAAGGTCCATCTCAGTGCACTCAACCACACCTTAACTAAGATCACCAACACCCATACACCACTGTAATCTCGACTCAACAGACACCCTCCAATTCGTCAACAGCGAACATGCCATCTGCAGAAAAGGAAAGCTATGGAGAAAATCCCACCAACCAGATCACCTAATCACTGTGAGAATAATCCAATAGCATGCATGTCACTCGTCACCACAGCCAAAGCAAAGCTCTAGAAAACGACCATCATGGAGGCAGCCAAAGAGAGCAGAGCTCTCCTCCAAGCCATGAAGCACTGTGTCAACTCACTACCAGATCTTGCTACACCACAATCCACTGATAAATGCAACACTATCAACAGCTTTTTTCACAGAAAAGATAGACAATACAAGGCAACACATTCACAGCTCCAAGCACACCACAGACTTCCCACCCATACCAGCCCCCAACATATCCAGATGGACCTTAATAAGGAGAATTACTCAAGAAGACCTGACCATTACTCCTGGAGCCCTCAAACCCACCAACTACAAAAAAAGACAGCATTCTCCTCTCCTCCGTTGTGAAGGTCCTCAAGGTGAATCACTCATACCACTTCTCAACATCAGCAATGCGTCCCTCACACAACACACAATCCCAGATGCATTGAAAATGCACTGAAAATTGGACCTGGCCAACATCACCCAATCAATCATCTATCCTTCCTCAGCAAAGTGATTGAGAAGAACGAGGTATCCATTTGCACAAAAGGGTAATCAGCACAATCACTTACCTGACTACTAATCTGTTTCCGGAACAACAATGCAACATAGAGACCACCAACATCCAAGTGATCAATCATGCTCTACACATCGTGGACAAAGGGGACCCCTGCTTACTTGTACTTCTTTACCTCCCTGCTGTCCTTGGTACCATTGACCATGAAGCCCTCCTCAACATATCTGTTGTGAGCATGGGCCTCGATGGAACAGTCCTGCAGTGGTTCACCTCAGTCTCCACTCCTTTTCCCACTCTTATGCATTTTTGCTATGTGTGTTCTAAGCTAGTTTTTGTGTTTAATGGCTATGGGGTTTTTCTCACCTCCATAGGAACCATCTTTATTCACATATGTTACACAGCACCCTCCGTGCAGTGACTCAGGGGTGTCGTAGCGACTTCCAAACATAGACTCCATACCCTGGGACTGACTACTGTCTCCCAGGGCATGTAAAGTCCCCATTGACTTTAATAGTCAATTTTTGTGAACTAAACGAGTACAACTCATCTTACTATGGAAGTACTGGGAAGGGTTAATAGTTTTCCCGTTATGTTCATTTTAGAGAGGGTACCGTACAGTCTCTCTCTCTAAAGTTTCTGGCTGGTGGCAGTGGTTACTACCGTAAATATTCGACCGTGAATATTTTTCTATGGGATTTTCCCATTGTTCGAGGCTACCACATTTTCTGACAGCGTCTAACATACCACCTGTGTATTTTAATATTAACTTTACTCAGGTAGGTTTTATTTGCCAGAACTTTAATATAACTTCTTTCTCATGTTTTTCTCTAAACTCCTAACCCAGGTCAGGGATCCTTTGTTTGTCCTTTATGCGGGCTTCTGCCGAGAAGCCCTCCTTTCGGCGCCACTGAGTCTGGGGTGGGTCCATTGTGTGGGAGGGGGAGTAGGACCCCTGGACAGGGTTGCCTCAGCAACCCATCTCGCACTCTATCCTGATAGGCTGGAGGGTCTCTCGCCAAGATGACCACTCCACTGTGTGAGTGACAGCTAGGCTGTATGAATGGGAATCTTTTTGCATAAAAGCAGGGTCCTGAGGACTGGAAGAGCAAGGCGTCACCGCTGGAACTAAGAAGTCGAAGAGGAGAGAAGCCAAAGACATCTGCAATGACTGAACCACTGCTGAAGCCCTGCTGCAGCGTCTCACGACTTTTCTCCACACGACGAGAGAAGATGTTCATCTGCAAGAGCCTTCTTCCCTTGAGCTGGTGGGGCCAACCAGTTTGCCAATCACCTTCCCGGACCTGCCTTGGTCGAATCGCCAGTACCCTGCACTCGGAGACCAGATAGCCAGGCACCAGTCCACCCGGACCGTGATTTAAAGGAGCATACCTTTTATTCGTTGGGCAGGACCGCGGCTCGGTTCATCCCTGGGTAGTGCAGTAACTCTAACCTTCCTCCATGATGAGAGCCTCTCTTCCTCTGCTGGATCCCCCAAACTGCAGGAACAACCGCCATCACAGGAGCCACTTCTTCATTTATAAGGTACATTGTTCCGCCAGGCCGCCCTTTCTGCGTGGTAGTGCTAAAGGTGTTTTAAATCCTTTCCCTACCTGTTGGGTTGGCCGCCCCTCTGTCTAAACATTGTCTTTCACCTTCTACAGCCACCTTTCAATTCGTTAACCAAAGACTTGACTGCAGCTACAAGAATATTTTGCTCCTGGGCCCTTGCCCTGTACCACTGACTCTGGCACAGGCCTATTGACTCTGGCTACATTTGTTAGAACTGCCTTCTCTAGATTGCTTCTCAACTAGAACTGTGTTGGTGCACTTACTTCTTATAACCACCTCTTCCTTCTCACCTTTATAACTTGTGAAGTGCCATTTTGCTTGGTTTTCATTTAAGTATTCTTTATGCCAAAGTGCTGCCTTGCCTAAACTTGTTCAGAAACTTATGGGAAGTGTTGCGAGGGTGTGTAAGAAGATATTTCTATATAACTTGTGTTTTCCCTCCGTTGTGAGAAATTGCTAGAGTGCCATTTGTGTTTGGTTTTCACTGTGCCATTTTGTTCAGATTTCACTCTTGCTCAAACTTGTCTACAATTTAACTAGGGAGTTATGTATACTTTCTTTGACTGGATTTAACTTGCTTAATAGCTGTGATAAATGTATTTAATTAGGAGTGTGTACAATACATATATTCTGTTTAATACAAAGCTTTGATCAGTGTTTCCTTGGGCCATAGTACTGAAGGTCCTATTGTGTAAACCCTGAATACTGCTCATCTCCCTCTTGAGATAAGTCTGACTGCTCAGCCACAGCTACCAACTAAATCTTTGTGGTACAGACTGATACCAACGGGGATTTATTGCTCTCACCTGTAGTCCTAATCGTCTGTAGTGCTCCCTAAGGGAACTGCACAGGATTCTGCCTAACACACACCATCCCTGGAGGCCATTGCACTGTCATAGGCCACAACATTGCTAGGTTGGAAACAATGAACTCCAAGAGGGACAACACAGGAACATGCTTTTCATGCTATGCATCCTGTCTTTGGAACAAGTGTCCGATTACCTATGCAGATAAGACTAGTCCCCTCCATCCTACCCTTTGGGAAGCACCTGAAGACCCTACTGATTGCTCCATTCAAACCTTTCTCCTCCACTGGAGTGCCCCCTGCCTCTTCTCCCCCTACGTATCCCAGCTCCTCTGATACCTCTGCACCCTACTTGTAACCACTGAGTGTATCCCATTGTACAGCATTCCATTGCTTGACCGCTAGGTTGTACAACCCACACATTTATACATTTGAGAAATGTTAAATTGGAGAGTTTGCACCAGGAAGAGGGAGATGTACTTTGTCTTCATTGACTTGAATTGGAGGACGGTAAACATTTGGTAGGAGAAAGTTAAAACATGATCTAAATTATCAGCGGTTTGGGCTGAGAATTTGGGAGTCTCCGGCTAAGATCTCAGCAGTTGGTAGGTATGCAGGTAACATAGAGGTTTCACAGGCTAACATCGGAGTGACTGAGAATGGAAACAAGGTCTATGTATGTTCTGTATATCTGGAAAATACTTCACCAGTCAAGATCAAGAACTTTGAAGAGAGCAAATTTGAGACAACACGACTGGTAAAGGGAGCTGTTTCAGATGTGAGGGTTCTGCCTATCTTGCTAATCAAAGAAAGTATCCAGTGGTTGACAAAGAGTATTCTTTAAGCAAATAAAGGCTTCTTGCCAGGGTGTGACATATGAGGGAGTGTTATACTGTAAATCTGGTGTGCAACAAAGCATCAGACTGAGTGATGAATATGTGTTAATAGCAAAGGAAGTGAGTAAAGGTGATGAATATGACAAACATTGATGCACTGTAACTTTCAATATGGGATATAGGCAGATGGGGAGCAGGTGCAAGTGGATCTAGGTCACCTGGCCTAAGCCCCACCCACCTGGTGCCTTCCTGGTTGCTGCTCTTTTCCCCCACTTACCAAGCCCTGCCCACCTCGTGCCTTCCTGGTCGCCGCTCTTTTCCCCTACTTAAGGAGCCCTCCAGCCTTTTTTCCTTTGCAGATGGGGAGCAGCTGCAAGGCGATCTAGGTCACCTGGCCTAAGCACCACCCACCTTCTTAGCCCTGCCTCTTCCTTCCTGCTCTTAACTCTCAGATCAAGGGCATCACTCGCCTAGGTGTCCGAAGCGAAGGGCAGACAAAGAAAAGGGCAATTACTGTTCGGACCAGGAGGACCTGTGCCCAGACCCCCTTCTCAGACAGCAAGTAAGCATGCACCAACATGTGTTTACTCCATCTGTCCCCACAGGCCATACCCACGCCCTCTTGTCCCCCCGTGATGTTCCCTTATGCCCCCCCTTCTCGCACACAGGTGTTGCCTGTTTTGCTTGATTCTTCTACCCTGCTCCCCCTGCCGCCCTTCAGCCTACTTCTGCAGGAGTCTGTCCTGATACATTCTGGTTTCACCATCGCCTTCTTGTGGCCAGGGCTGGATTTGACTTTTATGGACGTCATTGATTCACGGTGCGTCCCCCTTTCTCAACTCTCATGCTGGACCTCCTTTGCATCTTGTACTCATGGTGGCCCTGAATCATGCTGTTCCCATCTTCATCTTGTATCCTGGCTTGCAACATTATTTGTTACTACTGACTTCTGCAATTATATTCACTCTCCCCTCTTGCTTCTCCACTCTTTATGACTGCTTACTCTCTGTTCTCTCCTCCTCTCCCTTTCTCCCTTTTTCTATCTCCTCCCCTCCTCACCTTACTATCTTCTATGCACTTACTCAATCAGAATTGTCCCTGGACCTAGTATGATTGCAACCTTGTTTGTCTCTTTGGCCTAGTACGATAGTCGCTTGTTTTGTTCCTCCCCTCCCTTTCTACACCCCTCTCCCTCACCTCTTGTTTTTCTCCGGCTCTACCAGAAATGTCGTCAGGCCTAGCACGGTAGTGGCCTGTCTGTTTCCATTTCCTTCCCACTCTCCCCCTCCCTTCCTTATCTATGTCTTAGCTCTTGCACTATCTGAAATGTCAGCAGGCTGAGTACGATAGTTAATTTCACATCCTTACTATTCATGGCCTGTAAGAAAGTCATTGTATTTTCCCTTGTTCCCTCCCTTGCCTTGAAGTGTTTTGAAACACATTGTGTATAGGCGCTATATAAACAAACTATAATATCATATCATATCATATCAATAGAGTACCGAAAGACATGATGGAAGGCACAAGAGTGAAGTTGTCAGAACTAGCTAGAGGGTGATATGGGAGAGGCAAAATTGAACGTTTATGCTATGTTACATGCACTCTCCAGCACAAGAACAGGAGAATGGATTCTAAGGTATATGCTGCAATGAATGGTGCACTCAGTTTAGGGTGGATTCATCAAGAATTGCTTGGAATTAAAAAAACATCCTAGGGAAATTGAGCATGTCCTGGCAGTCTGAATATAGGGGATAATAATGCACATTAAAATATCCAGAAGTGTTCTGTCAATAACTGGTTGTTATATCAGGGGTTGTCCACAAAATGGTGTTGTGCAAAGATGGCACTCTTGTAGTAAGATGCAAGGTGTGTAAAGTACACATTACGGTCAGGAATGAAAATTGACGTTAGGGTAAATGTCCCTATTGGAACCTCAGAGCGGGTCTCTTATTTGGTATTAACAAGGATGTCTGATGGAAAGCTCAGGATTTGAGTAGATCTCAGGGTGGTTAAAGAGTTCATAGTAGCCAACTGCCATGGCCTCCCAGATGTGCAAGGGTTATTGGCCATTTAGGGTGAGGCTAAGGTGTTTAGTACTTTGCTTATGACAAGTGCCTACTACCAGGTGCAACTCCATGAAGCATCAAGGGACTTTGTATCGTTTATCCACCAATGGGCTATTCGGGTTCAGAGGTCTTCCTTTGTGTTTATCAAGCCTTCCAAAGGCTAATGTTCAATCTTTTTGAATCTTGGTTGAATTTATTTGTTTTTTGACAGGTACATTTTGCTGCATATATATGGGGGGAGAGACCCCGTCAGCCCCTCCTTAACCCCTTTACATGTATTATATCCCTAAAGCCACCCCCCACATGTATGAGGCAAAATGCACACAAATATTTGTGACCAATTCTCCTGCGACCAATTCAGACACGCAATAATCTATCAACACCACGCAAAAGAGGTAATAATGTACATTTTCAACTACTTTCATGGACTTTACAAAAGAACAAAAAATGCAACTGATCCTCAAGGACATTACAAAATTCACATATATGATTAGATGCCAAACTAGGAAATGACCAGTTTCAAGTGACCGCCTTTAACAGTAAAACAATGATATGGCCTCATTAAGTGATTTTGGATCAATTTACTAGATATAGAGACTATTGGCTGGTTTGGCTAGTTCCTTTGTTTCTCTTATAGTGGAAATCATCTCAACCAGCTGCTTCTTAAACAATTTTACCACCCTTGTATTAAGTTCTAAAGGATTTGAAAATATGCTACTCACATTTATCATGTCCGACCACAATTTAATGTGTCTGAACCATGGTATTGTCAGAGGATCATTTTCTGAGACCATAATATGGTTTAGGATTCGATGAATTAAAGTAGCTTTGTTGTTGCACCAAACTCTAAACCCGAGCAATATAGACTCAAGTGTAAGTTTGTTCTCCAGGAAAGGCAAGCTAAGCTCGACATGTGCAGCAAAATGATCTGCTGAAGTTGGTAAGGCCAGGAGTTATTTAATAAACGTATTCTCTTGTACTTGTAATAACTCCAATCTGGTGTATCCCCAAATGCCCATGTCATATCTTGCTTTTGCCGTGGCTTTGGAAGAATATAACCTGAGCAACATCTTTAGAGCATTTATATGCTCTTGCAAAATGGAAAATTCATGCCATGTTATTCAGTTGCTTAAGGCAGTGTTATTACCCGAAAATTAAGATTGAAAGATTATGCCCAAATAATTATAGGCCTTTGTCAGTTCTCATTTTTGGCCCAGAATGAAAAAAGATGGACGATTAACTTCCCTACCAAATTATATATCATGGAATACCATTATTGCAGACTTTGAGACATTTATTTCCAGATCAAAATCTTTCATGAAATATGAGTATGTGTCAAGCAGCGACTATAGTGCACGCGGTGTCCTCGCAATCAGAACTGTGTCATTGGCGTAAGCCAAAATTAGAATAGACAATTTGCCAAAGAGTGGTACATCTGTGTTAACTTATTCATTAATTGATTCACATATGGGCAGAAAAGATTTGGGGCCAGTTCACAGCACTGGCGAACTCTCGATTCTACTGAAAACCAAGAGGTGCAATGTCCAGCCTCGCCCGACCGCACACAAGCACGGGTGAAGGAATGGTTCACAATGAGCAAATTAACTAAATCCTCTGGGTAATAATATATTTCCTAAGACAGTGCCATCATTTCCTTCTGTTGACCTTGTTGAAGGCAGTCTTTACATCCATGAAAGCCGTAATGAATGACTCCTTCTTCAGGCATAAATAGTTGGCAACAATAAGGTAGAGATTTAATGCCTGTTCTTTAGTACGTAGACCCTCTCTGTATCCTAGCTGAAAGTCAGATAAGATATTCACACACTGCATTCAGGATTGGAATCTATCTAATACAATCCTACTGAATACTTTAAACTGGAAATCCAAGAAAGGGAATGGCCTATAAGAACAGGGTGAGTCTCTAGGTCATTTTTTAAAGATAGGATAGATCACAGCAGTCTGCCATGATACCAGGAGAAAATGCCACTCCAAAAAGGAATTGAAGCATACCATTAGGACCGGGGCCTAAAGATCTTCAAGGTTTCTAAATAATTCTACAGGTATCCCATCTGGGACATGTCTCTTGCCCAATGTCTGTTTATGTAATGCCCTGTTGACTTCCTCAATTGTAACCCTTATATTTACTTTTGGTGGTAAGTTTGAAAGGTGTAAGATGAGAGGCATTGGGTACACCCGAAATCGCCTTGTATAAGTTGGTAAAATGAGACACCCAATTAGAGTCTGCCACATTCCAGATGCTATTGGCCATATTTGAAAAACATCCAGGGCCATGAATTACTAGTTCCCAGAAAGATCTTGAGTTAGGCAGAGATGGTGCTATTACTAACTCTTCCCATGCCTTAATATCTATAACTGTCTTTCTCTTCGCAGTTGCGTCTTTATAGTGTGTCCTTGCCTTTGCTTTTTCGCTTTTCTTGCTAGAGATAGAGGTTAGGAGAGAAATGTATCTAGCTTGGGCTGCACGGCAATGTGTGTCAAACAAGGAAGAGTTTTCTGATTCAGTAATGCCTCTGTTTTCTTCCTTATGTTATACTCCCTTAGGTCATATTGCATGATCACTTCATTGTTATTCTCAGTAATCTCTCATGCTTATCCTGCAGCAAATGCTCGCTAGAGGGTCTGGGCTCCAATATTCCGCTGGCAGTCTCATGCAGCCACTGCCGATGCCTTGGGGAAGGTCCTGCTGCTTTGTTAAATTATCCAACAGTTTCTGTGTACAAACCAATTACAACCTTCTAGGTCGTCATATAGTTTACTAGGAGAATTCACTTTAACCTGGTTGTATGACTTCAAGTTTTTAGGATTGACACCCTTACAACTTTGCTCTGGTTTACCATGCACCAATAGATCACTTTCCAATTGAAATTGTGAAGAATGTGTTTTTATCAAGTCTGCAATAACCATTGAGATACAATGCACTCGAATAGTATTCATGTTTGTTCCTTCAATAATCTTGACAAAGTCCAAGTCATTAGTGTATAGCACTCTCAAAGTGGGAATTTGTTGCAGAAGATAATATGGAACGGTTAATTAACTGGTCCTTTCTATTATAATACATGCTAGTTATAGGTAATATTAGGTACAGCAGTTGCGCAAGGATAGGTTGTAATTCCAGCCAGCGTAACATTATCGTCAATATTCACCCTGGCCTTCCTCCGCTCATTTAAATTGTGTTACGGAGTAGAACATCTGTCCAATGCAGAACCACTGTTGGATTCAAGTTTGGATACAGAGACTCAAGAATTTTCACCAATTGACCTAGCCTCATGATTAACCTCTTTATGATCTTTCACAAGCCAACTAGTCAACGTACCAGCCTTCCTGGCTTCCTGCTCCTTCCTCCGATTCACCTTTTTCCTGGCGTGTTTGCTAGAGGTGTGGGTAGAAGACTCTTTATCTAGCTCAGCATGCACGTTATTTGTATTAACATCAGAAGGAACTTTATTAAATTGATTTTGTTGAAATTTCAGCCGCTGTGTTTGTTTACGGTTAAGGGGGATTTCTGATTTATCTGAGCTATCAAGTTCTTCCACCGGAACTCTGTTAATTGTTCCAGCGTCCACCACTGTCTCAGCAAGTTTAGGTTTAATATTAATAACAGCACAACCATACTCCAAGCAAGAAACTAGATGGTCCCCAGGCTGTTTCAAGTTAGTTTCCAACAGCAATCGAGTTGCGATCCTCATGAAAGATGCGCCTTGCTAAATTATTTCTGCATTCATTCTTCCACTCAATTTAAGTAGTATTTTTCAAGGCAGACTGCATAGTAGAAATAGCCATCAGGAAATATAAAGATGACTCTCCGCTCTTAATTGTATTCTCCGAACCAGATGAGTCAGCATACAGAATAGGAGTGGTGCTCCGCCTAGTTCTCATTGAAGTTTCTAAATGACCATTGGGAACAACGGCCGGTTGTACATCGGTGATATCACCACTGGAAATTTGAGTACTCAAGTCAATATGAGTAGTAGGTATTACTTGCGCTGCTATTGTAAATTACAGAGAGTAGCACAAGTTAAGGAGAGAGTTATTATCAATCTACATAATCTGTGATGGATGTTGGCAGTTGGCACCTTCTCCAGCGACTTCCACCTCATATATATCATTCACCTTTTACCTGCCTGGAAATACGAAGTAATTTTGCCTGCTTCCGCCGCCGGCTTTACAATCACTTCGCTCTCTGAGTTACATTCAGGAACTTCCAGGTTGTCTGTACCGTTATCATTCCTAGGGGTATCTGTGCTAGACCTCTGTTTCTTAGTATTTCTGGAGGTTATAAGAGGTCTTTTTCGCCTTATATTTGTTCACCATTTTGCCAATGCAGTAATTCAGTACTGAGAAGGTTCAGAAGAAACAGTACATGTGTAAAGAAGCTAAATGGCTCTCCAATTCACACACTTGGTTATTGAAAGAAACTCCACCTCAACTACGGCAGCATTGAACTAAGGGGACACTTCTCCAGAATATCACCCACAGCATCTCTCTACGACGAACTATCAAACCATCCTGCACTCAGCAAAGCACTCACACAGAGCACCCATGCTGCACTCAGCAAAGCACTCACACAGAGCACGCATGCATGAGCGCACAGCAGGAAAATGTTTAATGATTTCAGCTAGGTAGGTGGAGTCAGCCATAGTAAACCACATTTTAGTTTATTCAATGTTGGTAAACTAAACAGCAGCGTTCGCCGCCCAAACCGTCCTGTACTCAGCAAAGCACTCACACAGAGCAAGAATAGGAACGTGAAACAGATGTCATGAGAAGAAGCTAAGATAGGATAGAGACATGGTAGTATGCAAAGGTGATGTTGCAGATATGAATCAGGCCTATAATGAGATAGGGTGAAGGTTGATGATAGATCAACAATGAGATGAGACAAGCCTGGAACAAGAGAGGTGCGAGGTAGGACAGGATAGATAGACTAGGATGACAATAGAAAAGGAGCCGATAAGACAGTAATATGATAGGATTGCGGCTGGTTTGGATGGGCTACAGCAATGACAGCGAAGAAACGTCAGCCCTTGTGTGCCTTCCCTGGCCCAAGCAAAGGTGTCCAGCTCCCTCACCCTGGACATGTGACAGTACCCATGGGAACCACCCCTTCCAGACCCATCAGGCAGGGAGGGTGTGAGAAACCTGAAGGTGTCTCACCCTCTAGTCCCCAGGGATTTGTCATCCAGGTTGCCAGGATACGGCCATCGCTTTTGGATCCAATTCCTGGTGGTGGACCAGTGCGGGAGGATCATCTGGAGGAGGGGTCTTCGGGGAGCAGAAGTAGGAAACTGGATGGCCAGACGCGGTATCCCTTTCCCTGTAACACCAGATAGGATAGTTAGGAACTCAACTCCCCCACCCCCTTTCCCGACATGAACACTTTTTCACGGACACCTCACTGTGAGAGAAAACGGACTAACACCTGAGCCGTATACCTGACATGTCCCAACACAATGGTCAAGCAGGGTCAGACAATTACTGATCATTACACACACCTGACTTCGATCAGACTTCCCCAAATGGATAAAAGGCGGAGCGCAAAAGCACACTCTGAGCAAGGCAAAGCACATCAGGAAGCAGCAGTTCCAAGATGGCAGTTTAATACAAGGAGAAAGACGGCACACCCAGAGAGGGTTGCAAGGAGAGAAGTGCCCTTGATCTTTTCAAAGAAAGACCGCTACTTTCATGAGCCTTTGAGAATAAGAAACATAAGACCCGGAATCACAGCTGAAGAAACCTGCATTGTGTGTCGGGGGCACCCGGGGCTCTCCCGTGTCGATAGCCAAGGCGTTGAAGAGCATTTGCCGCTGTGGTACTGTCTTTGGCTCCTACAACAAAGCTGCGCCAGTAAAGTCAGCACAGCCGGTGAGTTGGGGAGACTGATACCAGACCGGTCTATGGTAAAGCCATGGTTACAAGCTGCAACATTGTATAGCGAAAACTGAAGAAAACAGTGTGTGAAGCGTATGTGACAAGCGACGCAAATATAATTAAACAACAGATGAGTGACTGAACTTTTGAAGCCAAGACAGATACTGCAAACAGAGTGGTCCGGCGCCATGTGGGTGCTCATTCGAAGATCTCTGTTAGGTATCCAACTGAGAGGTGGCAAATGTAAAAAAGAATTGTGAAATCGAAGTGGTCCTGCAACAGGTCAAGCCAAACCCAATACACATTTGAAAGTCTTCGTTAGTTTATGCTAGCTGAAATTGGTCCGAATCCGGCTGAGGGAGACTAATTGTGTAAGAGGAAGGATCTGAGCCCGGCTGAGGGGGATCCAAAGTGACAATCGTTGTATTAAAGGGATCTGAGCCTGGCTGAGGGGGATCCAGGGTGAACAGTGAATCACCGGAATTGTGTAATTGTAAGAGGAAAATAACTTTTCATTTGTTTTATTGCATTGGGCCCTCTGAATCAAGAGAATTTGATAGGTAAAGAGACGTGGGCACAGAAGACCCTTATGCTAGTGATTGAATTGTATCCTCGTGCCAAAGAAGCCAGAGATTGTACTACGCTTGAGTGAACTGCCTTGTCCCGTGCTGAAAACATGGGGAAGGGAGGCCAACGACCTGTACATCTTAACCTATCATTTTTGTGAACACCTCTTTCTTTTTCATAAACATTACCCCAACACTATTTGTATTTAGAGGTAAGGATTTGGCAATCGGTTTTTTTGTGTGTATTTTCACAAGATAGTAGTAAGACTGCATTATTATTATTATGTGATGGCTGTAACGTGCTCCCATATGTAGATTTAGGATTAGATAGGCGTTTATCATACCCTTATTGAAGTTCAATAAACACCCTTGAACTGTGGTCACTTGTGTCTGTCTTACTGTTGATACCATGCCTTTCTTACAAGGGGCAATGCATCTCAAAATGCAATTGCTGATAACAGATGTGCTACACCATGAGTTCTAAGATCACTGAGGGACACAGGCACCAGAGAGACGTGTTTAGGGATCCCAAAAGGGACTCTTCTTTATTTATGAAACACACTTATTCTTTAAACTTTTCCTTTTACCTATCCCTAGGATTTCCCTGGCATGAGCACCAACTGACTGGGGACCTGCTACCCCAGCTCACCTTTCCTTGGAGGGGTCTTGGGTAGTCTGACGCAACAGACCCCTTGCCTTCTCTCAGGCCACCCACATGGCGTGTCAGGCCAGAGGGTGGTCCCATCTTGCTAGGTGCCTCAGGCAGGCCACCACACTATCCCACTACCTCATTCAGGGCACCTCCCCTCTACCCCCTTTTTCTTCTTAATATCTGTACATATATATGTATTTAATCTCCTACCCCTACTTAACATTTAAATCTACATAACAGTACCTTTCTAGATAACACCCATTCTACTTTTCCCTACTTAAAATACTACTTAACAATACAAAAATATATACATATAAATATACATACATATATACATTGACATACCGCAGATATACAACATATACCTACATATAAATAGTATGCCACAAGGGGACTGACTGCTGCTGTCAGTCACCCCCTTAACAGTACCTTCAAGGGCTGTCTCTGGGGAACCATGCACACTGTGGGCTGGCTGCCAATCTGACAGGCTCGCTGGGGGCCTCTCTCCTGATTATATATGAGGGTGTGGCCCCTCTTCTCTCTTCAGAGTGGCCCTGTCCACCACATGCGGCCACCCATGCTCTGCTGGTCTTCTGTGTGGCCCCCCTGCGCGAGTGGGTCTGCCCAAAGTGAGAAACCAAAGGGTGTCTCACCCGCTAGTCCCCAGAGATCTCTCCCTCAGGTTGCTAGGGCTCAACCATCACCTTTGTATCCAGAACCTGGGGGTGCACAAGGGTGGAAGGATCACCTGGGTGAGTGGTCTTCGGGGAGTGGGGGTAAGGCAGCTGATGGTGAGATGTGGTATCCCCCCCTTTTTTGTTCACCTGACCCATCCTATTTTTTAAGATTCTCCCAAGTTCCAACCCCCTCCTTTCTATGCGCAGAGGAAGAGGATGACTGAGAGTAACAAGACTAACTCTTATACATTGTATTGGACATGTCTGGTTAATTGGGTCTGGCAAAGTCAGGCACTTGACTCTAAGTGCATACATCTGATAGCAATTTGCTCTCTTGACATAAAAGGCGGAACATAGAGACACACTCTGAGCAAGGTGGAACACAAGCATGAGCAGAACTTCTGGGGCAAAGGCAAACCTACTGGAGCAGAGCGACAGAACAAGCGACGAGAGCAGCGGGTTGAAAACCCCAGGTGTGCCCTATAGGAGGTTGTTGCCTCGAAAAGGCAGCAGAAAGCACGTGGAGAAGGTCCAAAGTAGAAGGCTGTATTGTGTTTCAAGGACACCAGCGACCCTGAGAGGTTCAGAGTTGGGGAGGCGAGGTCAAGCCTGTGGTACTAACCTTGACTCATGAATTGGAAATCGTAAAACCAAGAAAGAAACGCACACAGCCGGTGAGTTGGCAATCGACCTGAGAGACCGGTGTGTGTTAAAGAAAGATTGATGTGGCAACATTATATTGCAAGTGAAGGCTGCACATGTGTGGCTGAGATGCGAAGAAAGGCAGACATGTGAATGAACTTTGAAGTAAGGACAGCTGTGAAATCAGTGATATTGAGTAATGGAGTGGTCCAGTGAAAGGAAGTAGCCCACTCGAAAGTCTCAGTGAAAGGTGCATTGTTCATAGCGATAAAGTCGATGAACTGTAAAAGCAAATTGATCAAAATTAACACAGAAGGGGAGAGTAAAAGCTAAACATTGAACTTTGAGTCGCAGTGGTCCTGCGGAGGTCTGCAAAGAAAGCCACGCACATTAGAATGTCTTCGACATCCAAAAACGGTATCAGCCCGACTGAGCGAGATCCGAAGTGTAATAGGTTTGGGTAAGGGAGCCCCCTGCAAGTATTATTGAATTTTGTTGTGAAAGGTCTGGGCCCGACAGAGGGGGGCCCAGCAAGGTAAACTTTTTGAGGTCTGAGTCCGACAGAGGGGGAACAACGTGAACTTGTGTTTTGAAGAGGTCTGAGCCTGACAGAGGGAGACTGGCTTGAACTTTTTGTTGAAACATTATTTGAAAGACGGAAAGAGAGACTTTAACGTGGAAGGCTAGCCGAACCTCGATCCACGTTTTGAACTGTTTTTTGTTAAAAACCCAAGCCAAAGTGTGTCATCCTGCCTACGAGGACTGCCTAACTCCATGCTTTCTAACATGGGGAGGAGAACTGATTCAGCCACATTCATTCTTTGAACACTGATTTTCCTTTATAGACATACCTCCTATATACACTTTTTGTACAAGAGACAGGGCAGGCATTAGGTTTAGTTAGCATAGGCCATTTTGATTTGACGGGCTCCACTAGGACTGTTTGGTTTATCATTTGATGGTCGAGACTACTCCCATCTTAGTTATAGGGCAAAGTAGGAGTTTTTCCAAACCCAGAATCTTTAATAAAGGTTTTACAAATTGTACCTTTTATGTCAGTGTCATGCTTGTGATACCATGCCTCCCCTAAACCGCCATCACCACTGCTGTCTGCAACCTCTTTCATTCTTCTTGGTGTCCTTGTTGGAGTGGGGGCCACCTACGATCACCCCCACGACCGCGGCCCTTTTTAAATCTTCTAGGTGGGCCCCTATTGGCTGACATCCCCCATCGCCATGGGGCAGCTGAGCTACCCCTGGCATAAGCATTTTGGCACCCTGCCTCACTCTTCAAGGGGCTCCACACATGCAGACTGCACCCAGATGTCTGGGGGGTGCTTGTAAAGACTGGTAGGGGGTGGTCTGTACTTCTGCTCTCTATATGGTAGAGGGGAGGCACAGAGGACCCCAGCCTAGATTCTCTATTCGGTAGCTATGGTTGAGCAATCAAGGCCTAGCTTCTCAGGAGGTGATGCAGGCTGGTTCTTAAGTACAGTGTAGTCCCCAAGCCTCCACAAAGGAATGTCCACACACTGTATTGGTTAGAACACAGTCTTTATATAATCAATATTCAAGGTTATGTACACTTATCATGATAACTCACTTTGTACTTAGGAAAATCAACAATGGCAAATATATACAATTCTACAGTGGTACCACCCTTTGTATTAGATCTCATTAAAGTGCATCAACAATACTGTAACAATGTCACACAGATCAATAGAGTGAAACCAGCAATAGAGAGAGGAGAGAAAATAAGATGGTTGAGCAATAGGCATAATACTGGCCCCTACCACTAGACACAGTTCTGTGTGGGGATCCCCCCACCTGGGCAACCTGTAAAATAAAGATATAGCACAAGCCCAGTCCATATATTGTTCTGCAAGTCTTATTCCCTCCTATAATGTTTTTACCCCCCCCAATGTACCTGGTGGAGTCGAGTTGTTCGAAAAGGCGTCAACAGATCCTTCTTGAGCGACCCCCTTTCAAGCGGGAGTCACGGATCGTCGAGAGGCGTCGAGAAGCGTCGAGGAATTTGGCGTTCGGCGGCGGGGAATCGACGGCCCTTCTTGAATGCCTTCCCTTTCAAGCAGGAGACACGGGGCGTCGAACGTCCGTCGAGGAACTCGGCGTTCGGCGTCGGGGAATCGACGGCCCTTCTTGAATGCCTTCCCTTTCAAGTGGGAGACACGGGGCGTCGAACGTCCGACAACAAACAGGGTAGAACGGCATCGATAAGGCGGCAGCTTCGATCCAAGCGGTGCTCGTCGACGACGGAGCGTTGGCGTCCTGCAAGGCAGAGGCGTGCGGGGCACCTCGATGACAATTGTTCTGGACTGCAAAGATTGTGAAGACGGGGGCCCAGCAAGGGCGTTGAGTCGTTCGAGTCTTTGTGGTCTTCGGGTGGCGGGAAACCCACCGGCAGGTTTCTCGTCGGCGCGTTGGTCGTCCTCGACTTTCTCCGGCAGGATAAAGCGGTCGACGGTGCGGACGAGGGAGTCCTTCGATTCAAATGTTCTTAGGCAAGGAGCGGACGGCTCCGGTCGTCGGCGGCACGGCGTCAAGTGGTTCCCACGGCTGGGCAACACAACTTCGACAGGCCTCCAGCGGCTACACAGAGCTGCGGACCCTGGTCGACGGCAATGGACTTCGACGGCGGCGATGTTCGGGTGCTTCACTTCGATCTCCTCGGCGGTCCGGTCTTGGGTCGGCAGCCTTTCGAGGGTCTGACTTCCAGGGCGCTTCGGCGAAGATGTAGCGGTGCTCGATGATCCCTCGGAGCACGGGAAGAGGGCGCCTTACCAGGTCCTCTCTCGGGTCAGTCCTCGACGAATTCGGCAGCTTTCAGATTGGTCGAAGCAAGTGCAACAGCAAGTCTTCTTCTTCCAGCTGGGCGTCGAGGATCAGCAGTTCCAGTTACTCTTAGAGTGGAGACTCAGCTTCTGAACGCTTCTGAACAATTACCAGTGGTGAGAGGTCCCCAGATATACTATTCTGTCTCTCATCCACACTGCTGGCACACACTCAGCAGCCAATCATACAGAAGGGCATTCATGCAGTCAGTCAGCCAATCAGGCACACAGTGCATTCAGGCCACACTCCTCCCTTTCAGACACTCACAACAAGGAATGTGGATTGGGACAAGTACCCAGCCATTCAACACTACACACTGCATTCAGGCCAGTTTCGGGCAGGGCTGTCTCAGTCTTTGTCTCTCATGCCAGAAACCAGACAACCACAACAAGGAGTGTATATAGGTCACACACTCCATTTACCCAGGTCCCACCCACAGGAGGTACCCACAACATACAGTCACTGGGAAGGCTCCAGTCAGTCTAGCTGGGCCTTCACAACAACACCATATATGGAACTTCCACCCAACAGCCAGTCAGGGGAAGGGACAGAGTCAGGGCTTCCCAGGACTTTGGGAAAACAAGGTAACAGGCAATAGAAAGCAAGAGGCCACAGGGGCCATCTTGTTTCCTATCAGGAATCAACTGATCCCAATGGCAGGGCCTGGGTATCCCAAAATGGAGGACACCCAGAGCACCTGTCAAATTCAGCATGGAGCTGCCACCAGCCCATACCCTGCTCTGTGGGCCACCCACAGGTGCCCAAAAACATACACTAGGGGCACAGGGTTGTACCCCTACCCATGGGTGCCATAAGGGTATCCCATGGGTCTGTTCACCAAACCAAAAGAGAGAGCTGCACTGCCAGGAGTCCCACATGGACTCCTGGGCAGAAAACACGACAGAACACACGATAAAAAGCAGTAAAGGACAAGTATTCAGAGGCCCTGTCCCTCTGATGCATTTCCAGCATCACAGTCGCCCCCCCCAGACTGAGGTGGAGGGTGTCTAATCTCCCACGGGATAGACACCCTCATCCAGACGGTCAACATACCTTCTGGAAAGGCCATCTGCATTATCGTGACTCTTCCCTGGTCTGTGCTCTATGGTGAAGTCTAGCCCTTGCAGGCTAATGGACCACCTGAGCAATTTCGGATTCTCACCCTTCATCTGCATAAGCCACTTCAGGGGCTTATGATCTGTTTGGACCTTGAAGGTAGACCCCGTAAGGTAGGGCCTAAAACGCCTAAGGCTCCAAACTATGCTAAAACACTCCTTTTCAACAATAGCCCACCTAAGTTCTCTACCCTTGAGTTGTCTACTGATGAATATGATAGGATGTTCTCTCCCTTTGTCATCTAACTGGGACAAGACAGCTCCAATTCCGGTGTCGCAGGCATCCGTCTGGACGATAAAGGGTCGGCTGTAGTCAGGCGCACACAACACATGTGCCCTACACAGACTTTCTTTCAAGCCATCAAAGGCCCTCTGACAGTCTTCGGTCCAATTAACCTTCCTAGGCTGTTTGGGTGAAGTTAGAGCTGTCAGGGTTGCAGCTATGGTTCCATAGTCTGCCATGAAATTGCGATAGTACCCAGTGAGGCCCAAAAAGGCTCTCACCTGGGTTTGAGTAGTGGGAGTCTCCCAGTTCTGTACATCCTGTACTTTACTGGAGAGAGGTTGGATTTGACCCCCTCCTACCTCATGACCAAGATAGGTAACTTTCCCCTGAGCTATCTGGCACTTGGTGGCCTTGATAGTGAGGTTAGCCCTTTTCAAGGCCTGCAACACCTTATCCAGATGTGTCAAATGCTCTTTCCAGGTGGAACTGTAGACGGCAATGTCGTCTAAGTAAGCCACACAAAAGGCTTCCAGCCCACTGAGCGCATGGTTGACCAATCTCTGGAAGGTGGTAGGGGCATTCTTCAACCCAAAAGGCATGACCCTAAACTGGTAGAGTCCCTCAGGTGTTGAGAAGGCTGTCTTTTCCTTGGCATGGTCCATCAGAGCTATTTGCCAATAGCCTGAGGTAAGGTCAAAGGTGCTCACAAATTTGGCAGCACCTATGGTGTCCACGAGCTCATCAGCCCTGGGCAATGGGTGCGCGTCAGTTTTGGTGACGGCATTGACTCCTCGGTAGTCCACACAGAACCTCCAATCCTTGGTACCCACCTGGGAACTTGCCTTGGGGACAAGGACCACTGGACTGGACCAGGGACTGGTTGAGGGTTCAATAACACCCAGATCCAACATCTTGGCGACCTCAGCCTGGATGTGGTTCTTGACGGTATCTGACATACGGTAGCACCTGCTTTTGACAGGCACACTGTCACCAGTGTCAATTTCATGCCGACACCACGGTGTAAGGCCTGGCGTCAGTGAAAACAGAGAGGCATACTGTTGGAGCAAAGCCCTGCAGGCCCTCTGTTGCTCTGTTGTCAAATCCGGAGAGAGATGTACTCCCTCCACTGAGCCATCCGGAGGGTTGCTATGCAGCAAATCAGGAAGGGGCTCACTCTCATCCTCTTCTTGCCCTGAAGCTAGCAAGAGACATGAGACTTCTGCTCGCCGGTGGAAAGGCTTGAGCCTGTTGACATGGAATACCTGAGGGGCTACCCCAGAGGCTCCCATGTTAACCAGATAATTGACTTCGCCCATTTTGGAGATGATCCTGAAGGGTCCAGTCCACTTGTCTGTCAAAGCTCTAGGCTTGGTAGGCTCCATCACAAGGATTTCCTGTCCCGGAGTCCAATCCACTTGCGAGGCTTTAAGGTCATGCCAGTACTTATTCAATTCCTGGCTGGCGTTGAGATTTGCTGTTGCCTGACCCATCATCTGTGTCATCCTCCGTCTGAGGCCTAACACATAGTCCCCCACTTGCTTGGCGGGACCTGGAGGGGTGGCTCCCAAGCCTTCTCTGATCAAGGCGAGGGGCCCCCTCACGGGATGTCCAAAGAGTAACTCAAAGGGGCTGAAACCAACACCCTCTTGAGGTACCTCTCTGTAAGCAAACAGCAGGCATGGCAGGAGGAGATCCCATTTCCTCCTTAGGGGTTCTTCCAAAGCCCCTAGCATGCCCTTGAGAGTTTTATTAAATCTCTCAACCAGACCATTGGTCTGGGGGTGGTAAGAGGTGGAGAAAGTTGTAGGTTACCCCGCACTCTTTCCACATGGTTTTCATGTAACTAGACATGAAGTGGGATCCTCTGTCAGAGACAACCTCCTTGGGGAATCCAACACGGGTGAAAATGCCCAGGAGAGCCCTGGCAACCACCTTGGCAGTAACAGTCCGAAGGGGTATTGCCTCAGGGTACCTGGTGGCATGATCTACCAAGACCAGGATGAACCGATGTCCACCTGAAGTGGGAGGGTCAAGGGGACCGACGATGTCGATGCCCACCCTCTCAAATGGTGTGCCAACCACTGGCAATGGCTGCAGTGGGGCAATGACACTGCCTCCAGTCTTGCCAGACAACTGACAAGTTGGGCAGGTCCTGCAGTGGGACTCCACCTCTACTCCCATCCGTGGCCAGTAGAAATGGGCAGAGAGCCTCTGCTTAGTCTTCTTGGTCCCAAGATGACCAGCCAAGGGCACCTCATGCGCCAACTGCAGTAGGAAGGGCCTGTAAACCTGGAGTACCACCAACCTCTTGAGGGCACCAGGTTCAGGCTTAGTGGGCTCACTAACAAGGAGCTCACCCTCCCAATAAATCCGGAATGTCCTAGGCACTTCTCCTTGTGCCTGGGACAGGGCCAGTTTCCTCAGTCCCTCGAGAGAGTGGCACTCTCTCTGTCCCTTACAGAAGTCTGCCCGGGAGGGTCCCCCTTCAGCTAACAAGCATTGAAGGTTGGGATGATCCTCCGGGTTGAGAACCTCTCCCACAGGAGAGTCTTCTGTCTCTTCTCCCACAGGAGTTGAGTTTGGGTTTTCCACTGGACCCAGCCTGTCCGGAGCATGGATCCCAATGGGTGCTGTCGGAACAGCAGGAAGAGAAGGTGTTCCCTCCACAGAGGTGGCCTTCTTGGTCTTCCTTCTTCTTGCCTTAGGCCTCGCCTTTGGCTCGGGTACCTGACTCACAGCCAGACCCGGTGTCACCTGTGACCTAGTGACTGCAGCAGCAGTCATGGGAAGACCGTCCGAGATCAACCCCAACTCTACTAGATCATTTCCTAACAGAATGTTAGCAGGGACATTGTCCTGAACCAGGACAGGAAGCTTTGCTGTCTTGTCTCCAATCATGAGTGTGACTAAGGCTACAGGCGATAATTTGGGAGGCCCACCAGCTAACCTGGTGGTTCTCAGAGGAGCACCTACATAGTCCTCTGGCTTGAGCAGGGTCCTGTCCATCACTGTCATGCTTGCCCCAGTGTCTCTCAAACCAGTAGAAGGCTGGCCATTCAAGAGGACACTTCTCAAAAACCTACGGGTGTTCTGTGGGATAGTCGCCAGTACTTCTGCATACTGGTCCCAGGCCCCAAGGGACACTAAGGAAATCTCTACCGGAGCACCAAATGTGATCCCGGTAGAGGAGGGGAGGACAGTGGCCTCCACCTCAGACACGGGGTAAGGGTAGGTCAGGCTGACAGCCTGTACTCCAAGTGCCTTACCTTTACACTTGGAGTCACCCCTTCTGTGATCCAGAGCCCCACAGTCCCAACAAGTGCCAGGAGTGCGGGGTACGGTACTGGAACCACTGGGAGCCTGCTTTGCAGCAGGTGGACCACTACTCTTATTCCCACCCACATATGACTTATCCCCACTAGATTTTTGGGTCTTGGGAGAGGGAGGTTTAGGTTTACCCGACTGTGACTGCTTGTGGGACTCCTCAGCTTTCTGAGAGGCCCCCTTTTCTTTGTCCTTGTCTTTCCCACTGGAGTCCTTAGGGGACACCCGGTGGGAGACCCACTTGTCAGCCAACCTAGCCAGCTTAAAGGGGTCCAAAATGTTTTGGTCAGCCACATACTGACGCAGCTCTGGTGAACAGGCTTCAGAGAAATGCTCAAAAAACAAGAGGTGGGACAATTCAACAAAAGTCTTAACCTTGTATCCATCAATCCACCCCATCATGTTCATGTGCGCAGCACTCACCCAGTCAACCCAAGACACATTCTCTCTTTTCTTAAAATCCCTGAACCTTTTAAGGTATTGGGTAGGTGTCTTGCCAAACTTGGCAATCAAAGCAGACTTCATACACTCATACTGACCCCTTTCTTCCACACTCAGCTTCAGAATACAGTCATATCCAGTTTGAGGCACTCTGCTTAACAAACACTTAGCCCAATCTCTTTTATCAACATCATGAATCACACAAGCCATTTCAAACTCTTCAATCCATTGGAGGATATCTGAACCCTCCACAAATACACCAACCAAATCTTTCATAAACTTGGTGGCTGGGGACCTGACACTCTCACTGGTTTTAGCTGAAGTCTCCACTCTAGCTTTCTCTAGCTGGATTCTCTGACATTCAGTGTCCTGGCTCTTGAGTTCAAGGTCCTTATTTCTGAGTTCAAGATCCCTATTCTTGAGCTCCACTTGTTGAGCCAACTCCTCTCTCTTAAGTTCAGCATCTATTTCCAACTTGCGGTATTCAACGGCCAATTTCATCCTTAATAACTCAAGCTCCAAGGAATTGCTGGGGTTTGGAACAGAGGCAGCAGGAATGGCGGCATTCCCAGAAACAGATTCAGCAGAAACCCCAGGGGCAGAGTCCTCATTGGTTGCATTCCCCCCCCTCATCAAGAGTTTCACCATCAGTCTGGTAGTCCACCAGGGCAGCTATCAGCTCAGCCCTAGACTTATCCACAAAGTCTAACTCCCTGGCTTCACAAGCACTCTGGAGAGCCTCCAAGCTCATCCGAGTCAATTTGCCATTTGCAATAGACTCCATTGTTTGTAATGCAGTTATCTTGTACACAACTAAACCTTAATTTAATAAAGTGCAGATATTTTGTAAGTGGCACGGTTATACACTGATTCTTAAAACCATAAGCATCCCACCGCTGCCACCAGTGTAAAGACTGGTAGAGGGTGGTCTGTACTTCTGCTCTCTATATGGTAGAGGGGAGGCACAGAGGACCCCAGCCTAGATTCTCTATTGGGTAGCTATGGTCGAGCAATCAAGGCCTAGCTTCTCAGGAGGTGATGCAGGCTGGTTCTTAAGTACAGTGTAGTCCCCAAGCCCCCACAAAGGAATGTCCACACACTGTATTGGTTAGAACACAGTCTTTATATAATCAATATTCAAGGTTATGTACACTTATCATGATAACTCACTTTGTACTTAGGAAAATCAACAATGGCAAATATATACAATTCTACAGTGGTACCACCCTTTGTATTAGATCTCATTAAAGTGCATCAACAATACTGTAACAATGTCACACAGATCAATAGAGTGAAACCAACAATAGAGAGAGGAGAGAAAATAAGATGGTTGAGCAACAGGCAGAATACTGGCCCCTACCACTAGACACAGTTCTGTGTGGGGATCCCCCCACCTGGGCAACCTGTAAAATAAAGATATAGCACAAGCCCAGTCCATATATTGTTCTGCAAGTCTTATTCCCTCCTATAATGTTTTTACCCCCCCAATGTACCTGGTGGAGTTGAGTTCTTCGAAGAGGCGTCGACGGATCCTTCTTGAGCGACCCCCTTTCAAGTGGGAGTCACGGATCGTCGAGAGGCGTCGAGAAGCGTCGAGGAACTTGGCGTTCGGCGGCGGGGAATCGACGGCCCTTCTTGAATGCCTTCCCTTTCAAGCGGGAGACACGGGGCGTCGAACGTCCGACAACAAACAGGGTAGAACGGCGTCGATGAGGCGGCAGCTTCGATCCAAGCGGTGCTCGTCGACGACGGAGCGTTGGCGTCCTGCAAGGCAGAGGCGTGCGGGGCACCTCGATGACAATTGTTCTGGACTGCAAAGATTGTGAAGACGGGGGCCCAGCAAGGGCGTCGAGTCATTCGAGTCGTTCGAGTCTTTGTGGTCTTCGGGTGGCGGGAAACCCACCGGCAGGTTTCTCGTCGGCGCGTTGGTCGTCCTCAACTTTCTCCGGCAGGATAAAGCGGTCGACGGTGCGGACGAGGGAGTCCTTCGATTCAAATGTTCTTAGGCAAGGAGCGGACGGCTCCGGTCGTCGGCGGCACGGCGTCAAGTGGTTCCCACGGCTGGGCAACACAACTTCGAAGGGCCTCCAGCGGTTATACAGACCTGCGGACCCTGGTCGACGGCGGCGATGTCCGGGTGCTTCACTTCGATCTCCTCGGCGGTCCCGTCTCGGGTCGGCAGCCTTTCGAGGGTCTGACTTCCAGGGCGCTTCGGCAAAGATGTAGCGGTGCTCGATGATCCCTCGGAGCACGGGAAGAGGGCGCCTTACCAGGTCCTCTCTCGGGTCAGTCCTCGACGAATTCGGCAGCTTTCAGATCGGTCGAAGCAAGTGCAACAGCAAGTCTTCTTCTTCCAGCTGGGCGTCGAGGATCAGCAGTTCCAGTTACTCTTAGAGTGGAGACTCAGCTTCTGAACGCTTCTGAACAATTACCAGTGGTGAGAGGTCCCCAGATATACTATTCTGTCTCTCATCCACACTGCTGGCACACACTCAGCAGCCAATCATACAGAAGGGCATTCATGCAGTCAGTCAGCCAAACAGGCACACAGTGCATTCAGGCCACACTCCTCCCTTTCAGACACTCACAACAAGGAATGTGGATTGGGACAAGTACCCAGCCATTCAACACTACACACTCCATTCAGGCCAGTTTCGGGCAGGGCTGTCTCAGTCTTTGTCTCTCATGCCAGAAACCAGACAACCACAACAAGGAGTGTATATTGGTCACACACTCCATTCACCCAGGTCCCACCCACAGGAGGTACCCACAACATACAGTCACTGGGAAGGCTCCAGTCAGTCTAGCTGAGCCTTCACAACAACACCATATATGGAACTTCCACCCAACAGCCAGTCAGGGGAAGGGACAGAGTCAGGGCTTCCCAGGACTTTGGGAAAACAAGGTAACAGGCAATAGAAAGCAAGAGGCCACAGGGGCCATCTTGTTTCCTATCAGGAATCAACTGATCCCAATGGCAGCGCCTGGGTATCCCAAAATGGAGGACACCCAGAGCACCTGTCAAATTCAGCATGGAGCTGCCACCAGCCCATACCCTGCTCTGTGGGCCACCCACAGGTGCCCAAAAACATACACTAGGGGCACAGGGTTGTACCCCTACCCATGGGTGCCATAAGGGTATCCCATGGGTCTGTTCACCAAACCAAAAGAGAGAGCTGCACTGCCAGGAGTCCCACATGGACTCCTGGGCAGAAAAAAACGACAGAACACACGATCAAAAGCAGTAAAGGACAAGGATTCAGAGGCCCTGTCCCTCTGATGCATTTCCAGCATCACAGCGCTCGAGACAGGAGCCCCCAGGTAGGTCTTTTTATCCTTCTTTGCTGTCTTTTTCTTCTCTCTTCCTTCCTGTCCTTTTCTAACTGTCTTTTTCACACAAGGCATTGGTGCACAATGAATTGTTAGCACTCACGGGTGAGAGCAAGGCAGGAGGCATTTGGGGTCATTTGTAGAGCGCATGGAGGTCTGAGATAGCATTGCACTAGAATATGTATGTCTCAATAAAATGGCCTGGGGAATTCACAAGGGTGACATTAACAAGGTTATACCCAGTTATAACATGAGTCACATTGGACATGGTGTTGTAATGTGAACTCACAAGTTTTTTTTATTAGAAAATGGGAAATGGGTAGTAAATACTCATGAAGTATTTCATTAGCTAATGTAAAGATACTACCGTAGTATTATTGTTTTTCTTTCTTTTTAATATCAACAGTTGATAATGACACCTCATCCCCTGGATGCAAAACGTTTCCTGATTCGCTTGTTACACAGTATTTATATTGTGGACAACAAACACTGATCACTTTTTGAATAATATTGTTTACATGTGTTCTGAACTTGGATTGTGCTTAGTAAATTATGTTGATTTTGTGTTTTGTGTATGTTATGTTGACTATTATTAATCATTGTAATGTTAAAAGGTGACACATTGGCGCTGAAGAAGACCTGTGTTCTGTAAGGTCGAAACACGTGTTGGCAGGAGCATATTAATCACCAACTGAAATTAAATTTGAACGTGAGGAATTTGTTGAAAACTCTCATTTGCGTAAAAATACTGATACTTATTGATAAAACTGTATATTAAGGAGATGATTGAACAATGGGCTGTGTGCAGTGGTTGAACCAATCCCTTGTCTGTTGTTAAACCACTTGTTAGGCTCATAAGGGACTCTGGGTCTACATTGGCAAAACCCTGCAGCAATGATGTTCTTGGGTTGAACATTTGAGCAATATTTTGTGTGGCTGCGCATCAGAGTAGCAGTCCCTGAACCCTCAGTTTCAAGGGTGGGATGGGGGGGTTTGTGTTTTTCGAACTCTCCTTTTTCCTCAGTCCTCTCGGGATTCTTTTCTCCCATGTCCAGCCCATTCTTGGCAGGGGAGTTCAATTTCTTTGCTTTCCTTTCTTTTCTTTATTAAATTTCCATCCAGGCACTTGGTGGGCTGGCTGGTTTGATCCAAAATCAAACACATTGAACACAGACACACACACACACATAGATAAAACATACACTACACATTTAATAAAGTACTTATATTACCCCGGTGTCTGTGTCTTTATTTCTCGATGTTCCCTTAGGGAACAAGCAAATAACCCCTACTAGCTGAGCCCCATGGTGCCACATGCTGCAGAATCCTGGCTCAAAGAGAGACATATATGATTTCTCTTGTACAAGTATCCTGCTAGCTGTCCCTGCATGATGTTAGAATGTTGGTGACTGTGAGTGAATGACAGCTCAATGAATGTTGGATGGGTGATGATGCGTGAGTGTTCTGCAAGTGTCATCTGGAACCTAAGCTGGTAGGCATGACGATGGCCCCTGGGGTTGCTCCCTTGTCATCTACTTCAAAGAGTAACTAGAGCTTTGTTAATAATGTATGAATAAAGCAACATGTTTTTACAAGTGCTGCTCCCTGTCTGTTCCTGTCCTGAGCCTGCAGCTTTTTAATTAAAACGGAAGGCAATTGAGCAGTGCTATGATCGGACAGCAAATGGACGAGACACGAACGCCCCAACAGAGTGACGTGATAGAGGAGGGGTGTGTTGGGACAGGATCTAGGACAGGAAGAATTGATATGGCAGCAATGTGATATACATGACAAGGATGTGAAAGGACAGAACTGCGACTGGACAGCATAGGCACCAAGAACCATCCCAATGCTCCACTGTATGGGGAGTGTGTAAATACCACACTGATATCTGTGTGCAGTAGGCATTGGTCAAATGCAGTAATTCTTATCACAATTATCATACAAATGCAATGTATACATTTGGCAGGATCAGTAAAATACATGAGTGTTATATTGAAAACCAATATAGAGTGTTCATGTTTTACCGTGTATGGTTCAATGTGTTACATGTACAGTTCTTACCAGGCCATGCCGTACAGCACATAGAGTCTGCTTGTCGCCCCAGTATGAATTGTTTCCTGTTGAAAATGAACACAAATACATCCGGATGAAACCCCATGACACTGTAAAAAGCATACAACGAGAGAAAGGACGCATGAAACCCCCTCTATCAGTGTGTCTTACACTTACTCCCACCTCCTTCTGCATGGCAGAAGACGTCTCTGCTTGCTTTTTAAAATGACCGTTTGATAGGATCAGGTGTGGGTGTACCAGGGATCCTCTCCTCCCCCTACCCTTTTTGATGCATGCATGCCTCTTTTTGCAGATGTGATCTGCGACCTTTCTCTTTAACTTTCGACTCCATGCAGATGGTAGGCAGCTATGTGTAGAAAGGAGAACATATGAGATACTCTTGTCCACATAATACAGCCTTAGATACCCACAACTGTCCAAAGTCATGGAATGCCGCTTTGCAATCTCACCAAGAGTAAATCGGATGAAATCAGAGATGGTGAATGAAAGTTTGGATAGTCCCACAGATGTCCTTTCTCCTGGCCAACCCAGCCTGGTGCTGATGTCACACTAGTTCAGGTAGTAGGGGATTTTACTTGCCTCTCAACTTTCCTGCCAACTGTAGATAAGTGTGATTTAAGGCAAGCAAGCTCTAGAATTTGGCTGTATCTTCTTATACCTGTTGTCACATCTTGGTCAAGGCACATGAGTACAATTTACTTTACAGTGTTTCTTGACCCAAACTGATGTAAATGATCTAGCACCAACATCCAGGATCGTCCGTAGGATTAAAGTCATGGGTTACGTTCCTCCGGCCATTTGTGACCTACACTGTCTATAGGAACGAATAGAGTTTAAAGCCCTGACGCTCACATGAAAGGGCCATTGTGGGTAGTGACACAGCCCATGTTGGATAAAGAAATACCAACCCACTGGAAGTTTCCCATCCACAATAAACAACCTGTTGGTCACCCCACATTTTCAAAAGTTAGAACCTAGGGCTGTACATTCTCGCCACAAGACAGAGTGCTCTGAAATGCAGTTAAGAAAGGCATTAAAGACTGTAGGGATAATTAGTGCATGAATTTCAACCGTGCACTAATTTCAATAGAGCCACCGTTCTCAATAGGGAAACTAAGCACCAATGTAAAATTGATTCCTGTGTGCAGCTTTTGGTGATTTGGGGCTGATGTGAGGCACTGATGAGAATCATCCCAAACCAAAGAAGGGGTAATTTGGGAGTTTAGCTATGCACAATATAGTGCAGTATCAGGACTAACAATTAACCCGACTAATTATTAACCCACTAACCAATAACCTTAACAAGCTAAACTATCAGTAATTAGAATGGGGTTGCTTAGGCCATAGTCCAACAGCAGGCTGGGGGTGCACGTACACGCACTGCAAGGTTGGGTTTTTTAAAAATAAATGCACAAATTAAAAGCTGTTTTACCTTGTGCTGAATGTGAGGCTCAGAGCAATGGGGCAGCGGAATGTGCTATGTAAAAGACAACTCTTTGTATGAGCAGAAAGCTGCAGGAAACAGGATGAAAATATTGCAGGTTCATCCGGGTTTGAGAAAGAGTGCTGTATAAAGGTGAAAGCAGAAAGGGTTATGGAAAATTTACTGGAGCTGGCTAAAAGGAGAGCTGTTTGATTGATGAACTCACAGAGAAGGCAGGGAAATAGGTGTTGAAATCATATACGTTCTTTAGGAAGATATATGCAAGGGGGACGGAAGAGACGGGAGGATATCATCCAGAGAAAGCAAGAAGGAGGGGGTCAGACAAGAAAAGCGAAGGCGAGCAGAGCACCGAAGGGAGACAGCAGCCGCTTTCAGCAGAGAAAGGAGGGAGGTGGGCAAGGTCCTCGCTGGACTCTGGCAGGCAGTTAGCGGGGAGAGACGGCCTGCATCCTGCTGTGCAGACAAAGTAACAGCGATCACTTGGTAAGCATAAGTGCCAAATAAAGAGAACCATCTTATTAGAGATAATCTTACTCTAATTAGTGAAATGTCAGATTAATCCCGAAAAGGGAAATACCATTTCTTCTTTATTCACTGGAGAACAAATGTATTTTCCTGTACGAAGAGTAACAGTTATATCTCAAGGTGGTATATAAACAAGCATGTGCTCTGCCAAGTTGGCTAAAGGAGGCGTTTTTCCCTGGTGTGGAAGAAGCCAGGGGAATTGATACTAAAATAACTGCAAATATAATGGAAAATAGTATTATCTGCTAAACTGCAATATGATGTTTCCCAATGTTTTACATGTATCTAATGACTGTGCATTGTGATGTTGCTCTCTGGGCGTTTTTTTATGGTCTGCAGAAAATGTATAAAGTGAATGACAGAATCACAGAAGCTGCGTGTGGTTGGTTATTGTGTGATTTGTTTATTGTGTGAAGCCAGGGGCATCTGGTACTGTTTTTTTTTTTTTTTTTTAAATTTATTTTATTGATTTTTCAACACAACCAACAATACAAACCAAACCGCAGTGCAATTAGCATTGTTACATTTTACATTCAACCATCAGTACGCACTGCTTCCCTTATCCCTCCCCCCTCGCGAGCCGGTTTCCATGTCGTTTCCTGTATCTGGCGCACATGAGCGGGCATCGTTATCATCCGATTCTTCCGAATCCACCCCTGTCCCAAATATGCAGGATATCAGTGTCTTCCATGCCATCAGAGAGCCCAGTTCCTCCTCCCAAGACATACAACTTGCCTCCTGCCACACCGCTGTCTCAGCCTCCGCCCATTTCTGCAGGTCATTCCACCACACCCCAACCCGTGGCTTGTGACATTTCTTCCAACCCATGGCTATTCTTCGTTTGGCCAGCACATACGCTAAATCTTTTAATTTACTAACATGTTTCTGCTTCCGGGGTCTGGAGAACCCACCCAGCAGACATGCCCAGGCAGTGTCTACAGCAAGCGTGACCCCTCTCTCTTCCAGCTTGCGCGCCACCTCCCTCCAGAACCCCTCAATCACTGGGCACGCCCAGAACATATGCGCCATGTCCGCATTCTCTTCGTCACATTTGGGGCATGCCTGTCTGCCTGCATTCCGGAATTTGGATATCCTCAACGGGGTTATATACGCCCTATGGGTGACATACAACTGTATTTGCTGTAACCTAGCATTCCGGGACACCCTCCCATGATATCCTAGAGCCCGCTCCCACATCTCGTCTCCCATCTGGGTCCCAACCTCGCTCTCCCATTCTGATCGTAGATATGTCGGTTCCTTCCCAACCTTTGACATCACCATCTCATATAGCCTAGAGATTTCATGTCCCCCTTCCGTTGTATCATATATCCCTTCCATAGTAACATTCAGTTCATCTGCCAAGGTAGTCTCAGGCCATAGTTCCCGAATTCTCTTCCCCAATCTATGATATGTGACAAATTGACCTCCATGTAAACCAACCTCCTCGCTAAGTTCTTCAAACCCCTTTATGGCGCCTTCCTGCCACATGTCACCCAATGTCACCAACCCCACCGGCTCCCAGTGGGTCCTGACAATCCCCCTCAGCTGACCATCTACCCCCGCCAGGGCAATTAGTGGCACCTGCGGAGAACGCGGGAGTGGGTCTCCCATCATTTTGCATGCACGTCTCCACATCTTCCACCCCAGCCTCACCATCGCCGGATTCTTCCTCGTGACAGCCTCAGGCAACCAGATAACTTCCTTTAGATAAAACGGGGCACAGTCTTGCCCGAACAGTCTAAGTTCTGGGGTCTCTTCGTCGGAAAGCCACTTGGACACAAAGGGCATCTGGTACTGTTAGTGGAAAAATTAGTGTTCCTGGGTAATACTAAGTCTGATATTGTCCTAGCCAAAGCGCCCCATGTAAGAAATACTGCACATTGGTGCATGCTCTTAGAAGTACAGAATTACCCGACAAGACCTATCCTTTTAAGCAAGCCTTCTCTGTCTAAGCATCAATTCTTCATGTCTCCGTGCTTTAGTTACTTCATTACTGCCAAGCAGCCAAGTCCTGTATGCTGGTGCTTTACAATACCCTGTCACTGCACTAGAACCACCTAGATCAGTGGTCTGCAACCTGTAGCTCTACAGCTGTTATAGACTACAACTCCCATGATCACTCACCATTGACTATAATGTTTATGAGTGATAGTAGTTGCAGTCTAAAACATCTGGAGAGCCAAAGGTTGCAGACCCCTGACCTAGATCAACATGAATAACCTTTAGATGTGCTCCAGTACCAATGGATTAGGACAGTCCCCATGGCCATGGCCAACCACCAGCTGTGATGCAGAAACAATGACTGCACTAATATACCTCCCTCCCAGAAAATAGCTAAACCTGCACACTAGTATGACATTTGCTGCTTTCATATAGGCCCATCTTCTCATAAGCAGTGATCCGTACAGTTTAATAAACCAAAGAGAGATGGGTCTACATCTGTTTTATGCCCAGCCCAACAGGCATTCCATCATGACTGTGTGATAATACATTGCTGAGGCACAGTGAGGGAGAGGTTTGTAGACCACTTCTAGTGCACACTGAACTACAGTATGATTGGATCCCACCATTTTGCATTCCTGTTGTTGGGGCCATCACTATACTGAAATATGTGTAATTTTATCAAGGCTGTGTTCCATGTGCAGTAGTGATGTGCTTCTAACTAACTCACATGGAAAGGCTATACCAGGGCACGCCTGCTCTGATAGATAGAATATGTATTGTTAGTTACTTGCCTTCACTGAACAGTGCTTCTTCCCCTCCCAGCCCCCACCTCTAACCTTAATGAATATTCTGCTATCTATGAAGGACATGCTTCAACCCAAGTCCAATTGACCATCCAAAAATGTGTGTCTGCGGTCTCGTCCATCATTTCAGAAACTGAGGATTTGGTGGGAGTGCTCAAAAGCTAGAGCTAGGAAGACAGAGAAGATTCGTGGATTGCGCACAAGGGGCACTTACCTCTGTGTTACGTGGATTTCTTAAGCTCCTTACAACTTGGTGTACCTCCAAGGCATAGGCGATCACCATCAGGAATGAGATTGCATAAAACATCTGGGGAAGAAATGAGATATGCTGGGACAACCACATAGGGAGTAAATGTGTATGCTGAGGCATCCATTGGCGGGAGGAGAAAAGACATGCTAAGACATAGATTGGTGGAAGGACTAGCCATGCTTGGTGTAGCCATTACATGTGAAAGAAAGAACACCCTTAGGAGAGGGAAGGCATGCAGCGATAACTATTGAAGGAGAGACTAGACACTCACTGTGGGATCAAGGATGTAATCTAGAGCCATGCTGTTACTTTAATAAACACCATTCATGACAGCTCTGCACCCACACACCTTCAGATATGACAACACTCTTAATGCAACAACTGGGTACACATGCGGGGGTGGAACAGAACATGCATACGCCATGAAGCTAGGCCCCCGCGACACTGGAGAATGAAGAAATGTTGAGATATCAGACATCCACTGAAGGAGAGAAAAGACATGCAACCATAAACACTGGGGGAGAGAGGATATTCAGAAGCATCTGCTGCTGGAGACAAATTAAGGCATCCAAAGTGGAAGAGTCTGGGCATTCTACTACATCCATCAAGGCAGAGAGGACCTACACTGAGGCATACACTGTGGGGAGAGGAGATATGTTGATACACCTAGAGAGAGAAGAAGAGGATTTGCTACTGAGAAACACGATACACAGGGAGGCATCTACTGCGGAAGCGAGGAGGCATTCGGAGACAGGTGGTGAGATACTGTGATATCAGCCGAGGGAGTGGTGGGATGTGGAGTCGTCCACTGAAGCCTATGTTAACCTACCCACTGAAGACCAAAAAGACATCAGTGAGTGAGTAAACATGCTTAGAGATCCATTGATGGAAGCGATGATTGCAGATACATGCATTGATTGAGAGAGGGCACATGCTGGACACCATCAAAGAGAAGCCTCCACTGAGAGAGTGGATGTAGGCCAAGTGTGTCAGGGACATAGGGGACAAACGGGCTGAAAAAGAATGAACACGCATAAACACATGTAAGAGTGAGAAGTCATGGCGAGTGGGTGGCTCACTAATTAAGAGGGGAATCAGTTTAGACATTCCGTTCCGGGAGGCAATAGATATGCAGAAACCCTCACTGAAAGAGAGATGAGGCTGCCAGAGGTATTCACTTAGGGAGAGGAGGCTTCCCAATTCCACTGGTGTCTGCCACTCAAAGGGTTTCGATGCATTGGAGCGTAGGACTGTCACTTAAAGAGTTCAGACCCAAATTGACCCCATGTGGGAAACAGCTGCTTCCAACATACAGTGCATACACACTGTTTCCCGTACAGCCGCTTCCAGCATGCAGCGCATACACACTGTACAGCCGCTTCCAGCATGCAGCGCATACACACTGTACAGCCGCTTCCAGCATGCAGCGCATACACACTGTACAGCCGCTTCCAGCATGCAGTGCATTATACACACAGTTTCTCGTACAGCCGCTTCCAGCATGCAGTGCATACACACAGTTTCCCGTACAGCCGCTTCCAGCATGCAGTGCATACACACAGTTTCCCGTACAGCCGCTTCCAGCATGCAGCGCATACACACTGTTTGCCGTTTCCCGTACAGCCGCTTCCAGCATGCAGTGCATACACACTGTACAGCTGCTTCCAGCATGCAGTGCATACACACTGTTTCCCGTACAGCCGCTTCCAGCATGCAGTGCATGCACACTGTTTCCCGTACAGCCGCTTCCAGCATGCAGTGCATACACACTGTACAGCCGCTTCCAGCATGCAGTGCATGCACACTGTTTCCCGTACAGCCGCTTCTAGCATGCAGCCCATACACACTGTACAACCGCTTCCAGCATGCAGCGCATACACACTGTACAGCCGCTTCCAGCATGCAGCGCATACACACTGTACAGCCCCTTCCAGCATGCAGCGCATACACACTGTACAGCCGCTTCCAGCATGCAGTGCATGCACACTGTTTCCCGTACAGCCGCTTCCAGCATGCAGTGCATGCACACTGTTTCCCGTACAGCCGCTTCCAGCATGCAGTGCATACACACTGTTTCCCCTCCCAGCATGCACTGCTTACAGGTTGCTGGACAGTCAAAGAAAAGGGGCAATTACTGGCACATATGGAATAGCGGAGGGAGGAAGAATCAAGTGTCATTCCACACACATGACAGCAAGCTAACCTTAATCAAAAATCAATTCCAATATCAGTGTATTCCAGAATTTTCCACAGGACAAGACCCTTTGATTACTTCAGAGATGCAGCTTTGGGACCTATTCCAAATGCAGTATATTCCACATCCTGTGGTATATTATGGGATGTCATTGCATCATATTCACCACACACATCCCTCAGTGCATTCATCACCAAGCAATTCACCCACAATATATAGTTTTCAAAAAAGATACAAATAGTATGTTTTGAAAGGGGATAATGATTTTTTGATTGGGGTGCAATAGGCGATTAATGGAGGGCTATGGGGGCTTGTCTCCCTCCGACCCCCCATGGATTTTGGTGCTGCTCTAAATCTATAAACACATAGAACCGTGCCAGTGATGCTATGCACACCAATGGCTGTGTTCACAAAGCCTCGTGCCGTGCTGGCTCAGTCAGTAATACCAAATGCCCGCTTAGTTGTGCCACTGTGTTACTGATGGCACATGCTCCTTAGACTTTGGCAGCAATGCCATGCTCCCCTCTGACTGTGCCAGTGATGTTAGGTACCCTTGTGGCTTTGTTTATGATTCTATGTGCACTGTTGGTTTTTTTGTTATGGTTGTGTCCAATTGAAAGCTACGTTTTGCCATATGCCCACTGGCCGAGTTTGAGTTACTACTACTAGGCCCTTCACTGGCTGTGTTATTAATGCCAAATTACCTGTGTCAGCGATGCACTATGCCCCATAGGATGTATACATGAGGAGGACACGCCCCATTGCCTGAACAAGTGATACCATGTACGACATCACGACTACTTGACTGTGGGGTAATCAACCCCCCCTTTTCTGTACACTGGTTGAGACATTCACCTTTCAATACCGCTTTGCTGCGTCGAAATGAATTATGTATTGTCAAAACCTTCAAAATTCAGTTACTCAGATGATCTGTGGTTCGGATCAGTGATGCAAAAGGTGTGTGGCGGTAATTCCCCCCTTCTTCAGGTGCAGCAGCTCCCGTCTGGACGCAGTCTCCCCAAGAGAACTAATCCCAGTGGCGGCAAACGCATCATTATAACTCTACCTTCTCCACGTGCAACAGTATGCTTCAACATCTTCGCTAATATGTTCAACATAAGCATGTCTTTGCACGATGCACGTTGCAGGACAAAATATTTGAAGCCCCAATTGCCAGAGAGATGGGGTAAAACCGGCAAGGCTACCTCCAACCTCGTAATGAGGCCCGTTTTATTTTACACGCCACATTTTGTTTTCTTTGCACACAAAAAGAGATAAGTTTGAATGTGAAACCCTTTCTCGTAACAAGTCATCGGGCCTCATTACGACCCTGGCGGTAGGGGGTTAATGGCGCCGGTAGAGCTGACAGTGCCGTTAGCCCCCTACCACCTCATTACGATGTCTGCTCACGGGTCCCACTAAGGACGTCTGGTAAACAAGGCGTCCTTAGCGGGACCCGCGAGCAGCCCAAGATGCTAACCACAGGCCCGTCATTAACGGGCCCGTGGTTAGCATCCTCCCATTCCCATTGAGCCCTAAGTGGGCTCAAATGGGATTGGGGATGTACCGGGTCCAGGTTCCTTGAATGGGGAAATACCGGGCCCTCCAAGGTCGGAATGGCCCGGTATTTCCCCATTCAGGGAACCCGGTACCCGGTATGGGGGTAGCTATGCCGCTGTCGTAGTGAGGCCCATTCAGAGACGATAACACACTTGAGGCCTCTTTCGGAGTTTGGTGGTATCTGGGTGGTAAATCCATCCAAATACCACCAAACTGCGTTCCTGTTACCGCTACTTGGAACGTTGGTGTAAGTCCCCATTTTATTTGAGTCCATAGGACTCAATGCAGTATTTTCGCTGCAGTAATTCCGCTGAAAATGGGTAGAAAGTCGACGGATTTACCTCCAGGTCATAGCTGGACGTGAATCCTCCAACTTTACGCCCACCTTATAGTTTGCCGGTACGGTAATGCTGCAGTATTTGGTAATACCAGCGCATTTAACGCACATCACCCAACTCGTAAGGTCTAAACCTTCAGAGCCTGAATCCAGGTACATATCAGCTCACAGAGAAAACACTTTGGCCTAAAGAGACCTAATACCATAATCGGTTTCATGTGATAATCCCGTCCCATGGAGGCCAATCCTGCATAACCTTTTTAGCTGTCTCGGAGCAGCTTCCAAAGGCAGGATTTCATCCCATGGGGGGGATGGGGAGGGTTTCACTCCCAGATCCCCCTTTGCACTGCTCTCCTGCCCCACTCTCCAGCCACACTGCTTGAAGCAAACACACACCCGCCCTGCCACACTTACCCGATCCCATGCTGGTGAGATCTTCATTTCATCAAGGGTTTCAAACCCTGCACCCTCTTTGTGCTGGCTCCGGCCGCCCCTCCCCAACCACCCTTCCTCGTTTCAAATACAGCCCATCGCCTGTTCCCCACACACTTACCTGTTATCCCTTTGGCGTCTGTCTTCCCTCTTCCAGGCCTCAATTCTTATTCCGGTTTTCAGTCATTTAGGCAGTGTTTCCTGGGCAGTCTATTTATGAGGTGGCCAGGGAAACATCGTCTAGAGACCTAATACTGTATAATGCCCCTTGTGAGAGGTCAGTAATGGGAGGCTTATGGTTTTTTCACAATTATAAACTTTATCAAAGAAAAAAGATTCAAAAATTCCTTGCTAATACTACTCTATCAGGGAATTTCATACCAAGTCTAAAGGTTAAGGGAATAACTCCTAACATATATAAACCGGCCCTCATACTGAACAACAAAACATTCAAAGTAGTTCAAAATAACATAAAAGAATAAACAACAATGAACATTAAATAGCATGTGGATGACCTTCACCTGTCCTCTGTACATCTCTTCCACAGGATTGTCCAAAGACAACTTCCACAAATGTTCAAATGAAAAAAAAGCTAAGTCTTGAACCACTTCTTGTAAATTCCAAATAAAACAATAGCTCATCAAACACAATTCACTGGTAACATTTCTTAAACTTTCAGTTGAAAGGATCCCCTTCCAATTCCAGCCAAGAAAGTCGCACCAATGGTAATCCGGGATATCCTCTTTCCAAGATTCTTTTGCCACAGTTCAAGAACAGATTAACAATGTGTCCTTCTGCAGCTTCTCAAGTGGTTATGACCTCTGCAGTGTAGTTAGTATAATTGTCAGGATGCTTCTTCTTGGGTTGTTGCTTTGCTCTTGACAACCACTTTTCTACTTCTGTAATAATGGGAACAGCCTTCTTTGTTCCACAGTATGCTACGACTTCAACTAACTTCAATGTAGTATCCACTGACAGTATTATACACAACTACGGTTCTGTTATTTCACCTTCAACTTTGTAGTTCAGGGTTTTTACAGACAAGGCTCCTCAACCTCTACAGATAGGCAAGGCACTCTTCTTTCCTCTACTCCAAAAAAGGGCAGCCTCTTATCCTCTTCTGTCTTACTGCCCCAAGTATAACCAGCATCTGCTTCAAGACTAACTCTCTCAAATTCAGCAGTCTCAGCATTACAGGTTATGTGCTCAATCTTCTTACAAGCACCCAGCTCCCTTCCCCAGCTTTATTCACACCTTCTTGGATCCATTAGCTACCCTGAAGTTGTATTTCCACACTTACAACTTCGAGTAACAATGTCACACTTGTATCAGAGGACCCTGGACTTTCAACAACTTTGTAAATCAGGTGGATGGGTTTAAAAAGAGATTGCTTCACTATAGAAAGGGTTTGCCTCTTGGCTCGGGTAATGCTTGTTCTTCTTATTGGTACAACTTCTTGGTTTAAAGAATACGTGTTCTTAACGTTACAGTGTTCAGTGTTCAAAGGAGAAACAGATTTAGGCACATGCAACCATTCTTTAAGGTAGATCTTTAACCTTAAATAAATGCAAGTGTTTGTATTCCCATGTATTTTGAAGGAGATGCTTTCTAACTCCTGTCGGGAATCACCATTGGCCACACGCGACCTTCCTTTGATGCTGTAAATACAACGTTAGGGTTTTTGGAATGTTTTAACAAGCGTTCCCTCTTTTAGTTAGGGACACGCAACCACTCTGACAACATTAATAGTTCAACAATGGGAAATTAGATGCTTTTCTTCTTATGCAAGCACTACAACTTTTACTAGGAGTGCGTGTGATACATTTGCATTGTTAGCAATACTTTTCACAATGACGAACAGTTCATACTTGCTCATACTCTTATGTGAGCCACTTGAGATCTGGTAACAGTTACCGGCAAGGGTTTCAGAGCGAACTTTAATGCCAAGCTTCACTCACCAGCTCCAGGAATACTGCGGTTGCAGGTTTCTTCACCTTCCCGACTTCTTCCACTTATACTACGGCTTTGGGCACACTTGGGACCCACGCCCTTCTGCAGCGCGGGTGTCTCAGGTCCGGCCACGCCAACTGGGAGTCTCCTTCACTGCTCTGTCCCTCGGCTTGTTTTCTGCTGCGGGCCTCAGGCTTCAGCATGATCACAGCTCTGCATTACAGCCACCAGGCGCACTTGGGAAAACCTTTACTCTCAGCAAGTCTTTCTCAGTGCATTCACGGCAAGGCAGGGTTTGTGAACACAGGACCCGCTCAGAACTTGCAGATGAAATCTGCTGTCTCCAAGTCCTGGCATCCTTTAAGTGATCAAACTGCCTCATGAACTGCCAGCTTTGTGCTCTTTTACTTCTGCTACTTCGGCCAGCTTTCCAGCTCATGCTCCTTCCTTCTTCCCTCTCCTGCTGCAGCCTTTCTTACCTCATAGGTGGGGCAGTTGGTTTCAGGTTTCAGGTAAACCATTAATGTCAATTTCCTGACCCTTGCAAAGGCTGTTAGGTCCAATTGCCTGTCTTCTACGTCAATATGCCTTTTCAGCCCTCTTCTTCGTCTCAGTCCCTATGGGATTCTGGGACATGTAGTTTACTTTCTCAAAGTCAGGCTTTTCTACTTCTAGTGCATTTTTAAGGGTAGCTTTAATTCCTTTAGTGATTTTGACAGAGGGGCTGTAGTGTTGAATGGTTTTAGAGGAAGAGACGGCAACACTTTCGCTATTCCTTGTAGTGTACCCTTGGATGCATGTCTTGCCTAGTCACCCGCTTTTACTTTTCAGGCCCCTGAGAGGCCTGTGTTATCCAGCAATAGGAAAGAAAAACTCTTCCAAAGGAGCTGGGCCAGAGTGGATTCTGATCGGCTGTGCTCAAAAATGTCATTCCATTACCTAGCGGGATTACAAGGACCCCGGCCAATTCTGCCCCCCATGGGTAGACTGCTGGCTGCGGTTGACGCCACAGTGAACTAATTGGCCCCCTTTAAATGGACGACTGCCCCTGCCACCCCCTCCGCACCCTGGTTTACAGCAGAGCTTCGTCTTCATCGTCTCCTGACTCGCCAAGTAGAATGTAGATGGAGGAAACACTATGATACCTCATTTGGCGAGCCGTCTAAAAAACAAGGCACAGTATATCATAAAGCCATACAAACAGCTATATCGGTCTACTTTGCCCACTCAAATGAGTCAGCTATAAATGCCCCAAAAAAACTCTCTGCGATCGTAAAAAGCTTGTCCAATCCAGTCGGGACCTTTGGGTCCTCAAATTCACAGGTACTATGTGATCATTTGTCCAGCTCTTTTGTTGTCAGAATTGAGGAAATTTGGAAAGACATCTCTAGCAAGGGAGCACCAAAGGATGGTTCTGCCACACTTTCCGAGTTCTCTCCTGCCCTGCCACAGGCTAGAAAGCTGGTCGGCACCCCATTCGATTGCTATATGCTCATAAATGGCGTGATTTCAGGCCTTATGTCAGCATCACCCCTTGACGATATTCCCATGTGCCTATTTAAGAAGGTGCCAGAGGGTTTCTTTGCAATTCTTGCAGAGACGGTCAACTCTTCGCTGGTGCATGACTTAATCCCCTCTGACCTGAAAGAAGCACTGGTGTTCCCCCTGCTTAAAAAGCCACCACTGGACGCCTCGATCTTCTCCAACTATCGCCCAGGAAAGTGCTAGAAGCAGTGGTCTCCTCCCAATTGAGGGATTTTCTGGAAAGGCAAAACATCTCAGACCCCTGCCAGATGGGTTTTTGTCCCATGATGGGAACAGAATCGGTGCTTGTAGCAGTATTGGACAATCTCACCATGATTAGGGATGAGGGCAGTATGGCAGATCTTATTTTTTTGGACCTGTTGGCTGCCTTCAACACTATTGATCATGGGATCCTACTCTCCAGACGAGAACGGGTGGGTTTCTCTGGTCCAGTCCTCGACTGGTTCCATGCTTTTTTGTCCTCTTGCGTACAGATGGTTTCTCTTCCGCCCTATAAATCCTTTCTAATTGCGGTCACATGCGTGGTCCTGCAGGGCTCTGCTCTGTCCCGGCTGCTTTTTAACTTGTATATCCGCCCCTGCTGATGCTCATTCGTTCGTTTGGGTTCCGAGTCTTCTCATATGCTGACAATACCCAGATATTGTTTAGACTGGGCCCGGGCCCATTACCAAAGCCGGCTAAAGTAGTCCGGAACCTGGACATTAAGATATCTGCCTTGCTTACCATGAACAGCCAGATAAACTCAGTCTGTGGTCTTAGCTTTCTGAAACTGAAACAGCTGAAGAAAGACCTCCCCTTCATTCCCAGAGAATTGTGTGCCCAAGTGGTAGCAGCCTGCCTAAATGGAATGCAATGCTGTCTACCTTTCCCAGCCTGCCTATCTCATACGCCACTTGCAAGTTTTGCAAAATGCGGCAGTTCGGCTGGTGAAAGGGATTCCTTTCGGGCAGCATGTCTTGGCGGCACACCAGTCTTTACACTGGCTGCCCGTGGAAGCCCGGGTAAAATGTCAGTTTTCATGTATGATCCAGCGTGCCCTGAATGGGAAAGGCTGCTCGCGATCCAAGAAATGTTGTGCAGCTATTGACCTGGTCGCTCCTTGAGATCTGCCGATGCTGCACTTTTATGCGTCCCCAGGTATTGCAAAGAATGAGTTGGGGAACAGCTTTTTCGGTGGTGGGTCCCAAACTTTAGGACTTGCTCCCGCTTCCGCTATGGCTGATCAATGATTTTGAGCTCTTCAAACGCAATCTCAAAACCCATCTTTTTTCATGAACTCTGTTCTCTGTCGTCTGTCTCGGTCTCTCTCGGATATCTTTGACTGCGCCATGATGCTTTTGGTGACAGTGCATATTATAAGTAACTGATTGATTGATTGATTGGTATTGAGGAGGACATTTGATTTTAGGGGTAAGAATGATTCTTTCTTTTGGTATACTATGCTTTGTTGTCACAACTTTAGGGTTTACTATCCTAGATTTAACGGGAGGTTGAGAGATATAAAAATTAGCATCAGTCATAACCTCTTCTGGCATAATAGTAAGAATGTCCCTGTCAGAGGAAAAATACAGCATCTCATTCCACGGAATCTCCTCACTTCCTGGGGCTTGTCTCCACCCAGGTGATCCTCTCGCAGTGTACCACCCCCACGGTTGGGATCTGGAAGCGTCTGTCCTCCCCTAGCCACCTGGGAGGAGACTTTAGGCCGGGTTTAGAGAGGGATCCGCCAAATTCTTCACACTCTTTACTAATAAGTATCTTTAAATCTGAACATCGCAAATCCAACACATAACATGAATTGCATCATTTCATAACAGAAATCATGTATTTATTTATTTATTTATTTATTCGGATTTATTTATTTTGGCCAGTCTGCTCATTATTTCCTCTTGGGTTTACAGTATCAAATTGTTTAATACAATGTGTTTTTTTCCCTCTGAGATTTTTTGGACACACCACTTATACGGGAAGTTGTGTATTAACTTTAACATTTGAAATTTAAACTGACATTCTGCATATTTTGCCTCACTTCAATGCCTTATCAGAGGCAATTTAAAATTGCTATCCTGGAAAATATTGCGAATGTCTGCTATGACCACCTCATAATGTAAGTAACTGAATTTTCAATGTTTCGACGCTTAATGAAAAGGTTGAACACAAAGATGATATCTACACAGTTTTGTTGGATTGATGAAAAAACTATTCTATAGAAAAGAGTGTGGATTTAACACCAGGTAAGGCAGTTGTGGATGCCGTTTATGGTGATATTGCACTAGGAAGAGAGAGTACACTCAACACACTACCAACAGAAATGGGTTTTGACCATTGAATGCCCTGATTGGTTAAAACAATTGCACTTTTGGTGCCCTTTGCTCCACAGGCTTTGTTTGCGATACCATGCGCCCACACTCACCAGGGCGAGCATGACACCGTAAGTGCAGAAACAGTATGCATGAATATACTGTTCCTCTGGCATGAGCTCGATAATGGCCGTGCTGATCAGGAAGGACCCTGCCAAGAAATCGGACAGCGAAAGGATGAAGAGAGGTCGCACCTGTCGGAGTAAAAACACAGAATTAATTTCTTAGCACCAAAGAGGTGAACAGTGCAAACAGTGGCAAATTTGGGGATCAATCCGAATTGATGTAAAATGCAAGTGGCCAGTCAGAAATACTATGTGCATCACAGGCAATCGCAATCTCACATTGAACCAAAAAGGCATTTGGAATTCCAATTAATATGAATTGCTGCTGCTTAATTTGACCAAATTATTTAATCTATACAGTCATTTTGATACGTGTTTTCCACTTTTGGTCCTTACACTTTAGGCGTTAAAGTGTCTTCCTTCCGACTAAGCCTCTCCACTATGGAGCCTCCCTGTGTGCACTATAGGAATCTGTCCTCTCTGCAGCTCCTTTTCCCTGTACCCTCCCGTTTGGTCCCCTTTTTACATTGCCATCCTTGTCGGCCTCCACATATGGGACCTCTTCTGCAGACCCTTTGCCATTAGTATATGCCCTCTCCCTGTGCATCTTGCTACTTGATTTCCCTTTATGGCCCCCTTGGTGCCTTCCCTTTACTTCAGTCCATTTTACGCCTTTGTTATGTCCCTGTGCTTTTGGCCCCTCTACCCCAGTATATTTCCTCCCATTTTGCCTCTTTGTTATCAACCCCACAGTGCCCCTACCCATAGACTTTCTTTCAAATACGAGCGCAGAGTGCAGCATATTACACCAAATCACTGCAGATCCTGCAGAGAGAGAAGCAAACTGGAGAAAACTAGGCCAGCTTGGTCAGCTTCTGGGTTCTAAATCTCCAAACACAAATGAGAGAAGTGAACTGAAGAAATCTCGGTCATCCAGTCCAGCTCCTGGGTTCTTAATCGCCCAACATAAATGAGATCAGTGAACTGAAGAAATCTAGGCCATCACAGCCAGCACATGGGTTCTAAATCTTTGAACACAAATCAGAGAAGCAAACTGAAGAAATATCGGTCATCCAGGCCAGCTCCTGGGTTCTTAATCTCGAAACACAAATTATAAAAGTGATCTGAAGAAATCTAGGCCATCCCAGTCAGATTTTGGATTCTAAATCTCCGAACACAAATGAGAGTAGAGAACTGAAGAAATCTAGGCCATTCCGCCCAGCGACTGGGTTCTAAATCTTCAAACACAAATGATAAAAGTGAGCTGAAGAAATCTACGCAATCCCAGTCAGATTATGGATGCTAAATCTCCAAAACACAAATGAGAGAAGCAAATTGAAGAAATCTAGGCCAGCTTGGTCAGCTCTTGGGTTCTAAATCTCCAAACACAAATGAGAGATGTGAAATGAGGAAATCTAGGCAATCCAGTCAGCTCTTGGGTTCTACATCTCCAAACACAAATCATAGTAGCAAGTTGAAGAAATCTAGGCCATCCCAACCAGTTCCTGGTTTCTCAATCTACAAACACAAATGAGAGAAGCAAACTGAAGAATGCTGTGCCATTCCACCCAGCTCATGGGTTCTAAATCTCCAAACCCAAATAAGAGAAGCCAACTGAGGAATTCTAGGCCATCCCAGCCAGTTCCTGGTTTCCAAATCTATAAACACAAATGAGAGAAGTGAACCGAAGAAATCTAGGCCATCCCAGTCAGCTCCTGGTTTCTAAACCTCCAAAACACAAATGAGAGAAGCAAACTGAAGAACTCTAGGCCATCCCAGTCAGCTCCTGGGTTCTTAATCTCAAAACACAAATGAGAGAAGCAAATTGAAGAAATCTAGGCCATCCCAACCAGTACCTGGGTTCTAAATCTTCAAACACAAATGAGAGAAGCAAACTGAAGACATCTGGGACATACAGTCAGCTCCTGGGTTCTACATCTCCAACTACAAATGAGAGAAGCAAATTGAAGAACTAACTAACTAACTAAATCTCCAAACCCAAATAAGAGAAGCAAACCAAAGAAATATAGGCCATCTCAGCAAATTCCTGGAATCTAAATCTCCAAACACAAATGAGAGAAGCGAACCAAAGAAATCCAGGCCATCTCAGCAAGCTTCTGGTTTCTAAATCTCCAAACACAAATGTGAGAAGTGAACTGAAGAAATCTAGGCCATCTCAGCCAGCACCTGGGTTCTAAATCTGCAAACACAAATGAGAGAAGCGAACTGAAGAAATCCAGGAAATCCCAGCAGCTTCTGGGTTCTACATCTCCAAACACAAATGAGAGAATTGAACTGAAGAAATCTGGGCCCTCCCAGCCAGCTCATGTGTTCTATGTCTCCAAACACAAAAGAGAGAAGCAAACTGGTGAAATATATGCCATCCAAACCAGCTCCTGGGTTCTAAATCTCCAAACCGAAGTAAGAAAAGTGAAATGAAGAATTCTAGGCCATCCCAGACCTCTCCTTGGTTCCAAAACTCCAAACACAAATGAGAGAAGCAAACTGAAGAAATCTAGGCCATCCAAACCAGCTCCTGGGTTCTAAATCTCCAAACACAAATGAGAGAAGCGAACCAAAGAAATCCAGGCCATCTCAGCAAGCTTCTGGTTTCTAAATCTCCAAACACAAATGTGAGAAGTGAACTGAAGAAATCTAGGCCATCTCAGCCAGCACCTGGGTTCTAAATCAGCAAACACAAATGAGAGAAGCGAACTGAAGAAATCCAGGAAATCCCAGCAGCTTCTGGGTTCTACATCTCCAAACACAAATGAGAGAAGTGAACTGAAGAAATCTGGGCCCTCCCAGCCAGCTCATGTGTTCTATATCTCCAAACACAAATGAGAGAAGCAAACTGAGGAATTCTAGGCCATCCCAGCCAGTTCCTGGTTTCCAAATCTACAAACACAAATGAGAGAAGTGAACCGAAGAAATCTAGGCCATCCCAGTCAGCTCCTGGTTTCTAAACCTCCAAAACACAAATGAGAGAAGCAAACTGAAGAAATCTAGGCCATCCCAACCAAAACCTGGGTTCTAAATCTTCAAACACAAATGAGAGAAGCAAACTGAAGACATCTGGGACATACAGTCAGCTCCTGGGTTCTACATCTCCAACTACAAATGAGAGAAGCAAATTGAAGAACTAACTAACTAACTAACTAACTAAATCTCCAGACCCAAATAAGAGAAGCAAACCAAAGAAATATAGGCCATCTCAGCAAATTCCTGGAATCTAAATCTCCAAACACAAATGAGAGAAGCAAACTGAGGAAATCTAGGCCATCCAAGCCAGCAGCTGGGTTCTAAATCTTCAAACACAAATGAGAGAAGCAAACTGAAGACATCTGGGACATACAGTCAGCTACTGTGTTCTACATCTCCAACTACAAATGAGAGAAGCAAATTGAAGAAATCCAGGCCATCCAAGCCAGCTCGTGGGTTCTCAATCACCAAACACCAATGAGAGATGTGAAATTAAGAAATCTAGGCCATCCCCGTCAGCTCCTGGATTCTTAATCTCCAAACACAAAGGAGAGAAGCAAACTGAAGAAATCTATGCCATCCAAACCAGCTCCTGGCTTCTAAATCTCCAAACCCAAGTAAGAAAGGTGAAATGAAGTATTCTAGGCCATCCCAGACCGCTCCTCGGTCCCAAAACTCCAAACACAAATGAGAGAAGCAAACTGAAGAAATCTAGGCCATCCAAACCAGCTCCTGGTTTCTAAATCTCCAAACACAAATAAGAGAAGCGAACCAAAGAAATCCAGGCCATCTCAGCAAGCTTCTGGTTTCTAAATCTCCAAACACAAATGTGAGAAGTGAACTGAAGAAATCTAGGCCATCTCAGCCAGCACCTGGGTTCTAAATCTGCAAACACAAATGAGGGAAGCGAACTGAAGAAATCCAGGAAATCCCAGCAGCTTCTGGGTTCTACATCTCCAAACACAAATGAGAGAAGTGAACTGAAGAAATCTGGGCCCTCCCAGCCAGCTCATGTGTTCTTTGTCTCCAAACACAAATGAGAGAAGCAAATTGAAGAAATCTAGGCGAATCCTGCCAGCTTGTGGGTTCTTAATCTCCAAGCGCAAGTGAGAGAAGCCAACTCAGGAATTCTAGGCCGTCCTAGCCAGCTTCTGGGTCTAAATCTCCAAACACGAATGAGAGAAGCGAACCAAAGAAATCCAGGCCATCTCAGCAAGCTTCTGGTTTCTAGATCTCCAAACACAAATGAGAGAAGTGAACTGATGAAATCTAGGCCATCTCAGCCAGATCCTGGGTTCTAAATCTTCAAACACAAATGAGAGAAGCGAACTGAAGAAATCCAGGAAATCCCAGCAGCTTCTGGGTTCTACATCTCCAAACACAAATGATAGAAGCAAACCGAAGACTTCTAGGCCATCCAAGACAGCTTGTGGGTTCCTAATCTCCAAACACAAATGAGAGAAGTGAACTGAAGAAATCTGGGCCCTCCCAGCCAGCTCACGTGTTCTATATCTCCAAACACAAATGAGAGAAGCGAACTGGAGAAATCTTGGCAATCACAGGCAGCTGCTGGGTTCTAAATCTCCAAACACAAATGAGAGAAGCAAATTGAAGAAATCTAGGCCAATCCTGCCAGCTTGTGGTTTCTTAATCTCCAAACGCAAATGAGAGAAGTGAACTGAAGAAATCTAGGCCATCCCAACCAGAACCTGGGTTCTAAATCTTCAAACACAAATGAGAGAAGCAAACTGAAGACATCTGGGACATACAGTCAGCTCCTGGGTCCTACATCTCCAACTACAAATGAGAGAAGCAAATTGAAGATATCCAGGCCATCCAAGCCAGCTCGTGGGTTCTCAATCACAAAACACCAATGAGAGATGTGAACTGAAGAAATCTAGGCCATCCCCGTCAGCTCCTGGATTCTTAATCCCCAAACACAAAGGAGAGAAGCAAACTGAAGAAACCTATGCCATCCAAACCAGCTCCTGGCTTCTAAATCTCCAAACCCAAGTAAGAAAAGTGAAATGAAGAATTCTAGGCCATCCCAGACCGCTCCTCGGTTCCAAAACTCCAAACACAAATGAGAGAAGCAAACTGAAGAAATCTAGGCCATCCAAACCAGCTCCTGGGTTCTAAATCTCCAAACACAAATGAGAGAAGCGAACCAAAGAAATCCAGGCCATCTCAGCAAGCTTCTGGTTTTTAAATCTCCAAACACAAATGTGAGAAGTGAACTGAAGAAATCTAGGCCATCTCAGCCAGAACCTGGGTTCTAAATCTGCAAACACAAATGAGAGAAGCGAACTGAAGAAATCCAGGAAATCCCAGCAGCTACTGGGTTCTACATCTCCAAACACAAATGAGAGAAGTGAACTGAAGAAATCTGGGCCCTCCCAGCCAGCTCATGTGTTCTATGTCTCCAAACACAAATGAGAGAAGCAAATTGAAGAAATCTAGGCGAATCCTGCCAGCTTGTGGGTTCTTAATCTACAAGCGCAAATGAGAGAAGCTAACTCAGGAATTCTAGGCCGTCCTACCCAGCTTCTGGGTCTAAATCTCCAAACACGAATGAGAGAAGCGAACCAAAGAAATCCAGGCCATCTCAGCAAGCTTCTGGTTTCTAGATCTCCAAACACAAATGGGAGAAGTGAACTGAAGAAATCTAGGCTATCTCAACCAGCACCTGGGTTCTAAATCTTCAAACACAAATGAGAGAAGCGAACTGAAGAAATCCAGGAAATCCCAGCAGCTTCTGGGTTCTACATCTCCAAACACAAATAATAGAAGCAAATTGAAGACTTCTAGGCCATCCAAGACAGCTTGTGGGTTCCTAATCTCCAAACACAAATGAGAGAAGAGAATTGAAGAAATGTGGGCCCTCCCAGCCAGCTCATGTGTTCTATATCTCCAAACACAAATGAGAGAAGCGAACTGGAGAAATCTTGGCAATCACAGGCAGCTGCTGGGTTCTAAATCTCCAAACACATTTGAGAGAAGCAAATTGAAGAATTCTAGGCCAATCCTGCCAGCTTGTGGTTTCTTAATCTCCAAACGCAAATGAGAGAAGTGAACTGAAGAAATCTAGTCCATCCCAGCCAGCTCCTGGGTACTACATCTCAAAACACAAATGAGAGAAATTAACTGATGAAATCTAGGCCATCCTGGCCATGTGCTGGGTTCTAAATCTCAAAACACAAATAAGAGAAGCGAACTGAAGATATCTAGGCCATCCCAGCCATGTCCTGGTTTCTAAATCTTTAAACACAAATGAGAGAAGCGAACTGAAGATATCTAGGCCATCCCGGCCATGTCCTGGGTTCTAAATCACCAAACACAAATGTTATGTGTAAAAGGAGCTCTGTATGCACTACATGGCATGGCTAGAGTGAGCCTAGGGACATACCTTCCACACTGTTGATATTTCTCTGTCCTTCTTCGCTTGGCTCGAATGTGAAATGGACATTTGAGGTGCTCTCCAGTGTCCCAGTGGCTACTGGGCTGTCTGTATATGGCTTGCTACACATATTCAACATATTCATTCTGCATGCAGGGGTGATACATAAACAATAGTACTGGGGGTTTCGGGGGGCGGGTGGACTGCATTTTCCCCAACAAGCTATGTTGTGTAACCAACCAAGAAGGACACAGTAGGAGACAGTGATTTGAAATTAATCACTTGCCATAATTTACTATGATTACTCTGCTTCCGGATGTTTCATTGTGATGTCTAACATTAGCAGGATGCAGCTCAGTCATACACACAGTTCTGTATTATACTCTCCGAACCCCGCATCCAAGGCCATCCCACACCCACCTACAAGCATGCTAGTATCATTCATTTGACTTCATCTATGAGGAGAGAATCCTGCCTCACAATGTAGCCATGAGCGATATAAAGACCCTGTAGCCTTTAGCAGGAACTATACAAATGTTCCATTTTATTATTACATACACTCGTTGTACCTGGCACGTTATACACCTATCTAGTGCTCTGGCTCCCTCTCTGCTCTCTTTCTCTCTCTGCCTCACCCTATGTGTGTCTCTTTCTATGTGTGCGAAGGTCTCGCTTTCAGGCGCGTGTTTGCTTGAGCCATCCCACCTATTGATGACAGCAGTGCGACCAGAGGACTAAAACAGATATATTGAACGGGAAGGAGGACTGTTTTTTTTTTTTTACAAAAGCAGCTATACAAAATACAAAGAAAAGTGTTGTATTAACGTTGTAAACTGTCTCTTTTTTTTATAAATGTTACAATGTTCATTTCTAATAATCACTTCCTGTATATATTTTAGTCAAGAGAAAAACACAGACATTTTGAACAGGAGAGGAGGGCTGGCTGTTTTGCTGCAAAAGAAGCTATAAAACAACAAAGAAATCTAATTTTACTAACATTGTAAACTGCCTATTTTTAAAACGTTACAATGTTAATTTTTAATAATTACTTCCAGTATACATCTTAGCCACAAAATGAATGTTACATTTCTCTTACAAACACATTATCCAAACCTAGAATAACAATAGAAAGGTAGATGATGATCATTCCAAGGTGCAGAGTCATGTACACTCCTTATTTTGCTCTTTGGAAGTGCCCCAATGAGACGGAGCAAATAGCACCAATGAAGGCTTGCTGCTTTCAAAAAGCATTTTCAGAATATACAAGTAACCACAGAACTTTATATTTGACAAATGTGTCTGTGATAAAAGGGTTGGATGCTTGAATCACTAAGTACATAATGCATGCTGGGCCTGGTGCAACTTTCCTTTTTTTTACAACACTTACCATAACAGTAAAGTGTTTCTAATCATGAACCATAAATACTGATTCAGGCGGCCTGAGGAGTTGGATGTGAGGATCCATTTCAGAAGGGGTGTGCTGAGTGGGAGGCAGCCCTTCTAGGGAAGGATTGCTAGGTGCAATTTTGCTTCCTTAACCTGTAGTGAATTTAAGTTTGCCCCCTATCCCATATAAAAGCAGATATAAAATTAGCGGATCTGCAGCATAGTGATGTGGGCCTGCACACCAGGACTTGTGGGGTATCTAATGCTTGACCTTTTAGCCGCCTGATGGATCTCAAGAGAGCGGACCACAATGCAACAGTTTTGCTAGATGGCCCAATGATAGCCTGGGCACTTCCATCCAGCCCTGGCTGTTCAGTTAACAGCAGTTTGCATTCTGGGACTTGTAGTATAGGTTTATTGGCTGCTTTCCTACCACTACATACTTAGGCAATATGGTGGTTGCGGCTCAAAGGTAAAGACCAAGCTTGTGTAATGGTAATTGTAATTGTTTATTTGTAAAGCGCTTAAACACAAGTGAAGTGCTTCAAAGCGCTTCAAAGCTCTTCAAAGCGCTTCTGTCTTGTTTGATTATTTGCATTATTGTACATATACTGTATGCCAATTCTTCAATAATCACAGACATATAGGTACCACAATAGAAAGCAAAAATAATCTGGACTGAATGTTCTGCTCACAAGTGAACTTGGAGAACTGGAGTTGTCTGCAGAATGTGCATGTCAGGGTGCAGGGTAAAGTTACAATAGTGTGCGTGCGAGTGCTACATGTTGCAATCACTCCATGGAGCCACAGAGATACAGTGCACAGGTCCAACCACGGCCCATTTCGGGTGTGAGTGGTGCATGCTGCGATGTGCGTGTCTCTGCATTCTGCTGCTCGGAGCTTTGCCCTTCCATTATAAAGGGGGAGCGGCCGAGTGCGAGGGGTCGAAGGCAGCTCGGGATGCCCTACTCACACGGGACACTGGTACCGCTCCAGGTGCCTGTATGGTCTGCTCAGGGTTGGGTGGATTATCAATAAAGGTTGCTTACTCATTGTTTGGAACAGGCATGCCACATGTCTTTCATTAATTGAATAAAATGTGCAGATTTGGAAAAGGGAAAACTCGTTTTGCAGTCAGGGAAACCAGCAGCTGTGTAAAAGTATTTAGATTCACTTTTGTTTCACACATTAAGCAATAAGGTGTTGTGAGGGCTTGGCTTGCAATGCACATGGCCCATCGCAGTTAACAATCCCAATACTATCGTCTTTCGTGAAGATTCGGATGTTCGCCCATGAAAGGGTTACTGGAGATAAACGTGCCCCCCCCCATTTCTCGTTAATTGCTGTCAGCTGGGCAGCCTCTAACTGAAAAGAAGGCTTTACATCACAGCTACACGGGCACCCACACATTGAGACTGTAATATGGAGGCAAGCTGAAGCTTTGATGAACACCTGTCATGACAGCTCTGGACCCACACACCTTCAGATCTGACCACCCTCTCTTTATCTGACACTAGGGGCACATGCCACATGCGAGGGTGGAACCCCATATTCACACCTCATGAAGCTAAGACCTCCCCATCAATAGTTCGTGGCTTGTATATGACACTTACCGGGCTTTTTAAGCATTTCCCCCTTCGGATAGACACAGCAATTACCGAGACACTGCCAATGAGACTATAGGGAAGAAAAGAGAAAGGCTGAGAGTTGCACTGCTAGAACTACTGGGCATGTGCTCCTGCACAGACACATAGCTGTACACACACATCCAGGCATGAATGCACGCATGCATAGCCACACAACCACACGCACACACATCCACACATGAACAGTTGCAAGCACACACACGCACACACAAACATGCACACTCAAGAATAAACACACAGGTGTGTTCACACGCATGCATAGCCACACAACCACACGCACACACATCCACACATGAACAGTTGCAAGCACACACACACACACACAAACATGCACACTCAAGAATAAACACACAGGTGTGTTCACACGCATGCATAGCCACACAACCACACGCACACACATCCACACATGAACAGTTGCAAGCACACACATACACACAAACATGCACACTCAAGAATAAACACACAGGTGTGTTCACACGCATGCATAGCCACGCAACCACACACACACACATCCACACATGAACAGTTGCAAGCACACACACACACAAACACACTACAACATGTACACTCAAGCATAAACACACAGGTGTGTTCATACGCATGCATAGCCACACAACCACACGCACACACATCCACACATGAACAGTTGCAAACACACACACACAAACATGCACACTCAAGAATAAACACACAGGTGTGTTCACACGCATGCATAGCCACACAACCACACGCACACACATCCACACATGAACAGTTGCAAGCACACACACACAAACACACTACAACATGCACACTCAAGCATAAACACACAGGTGTGTTCACACCTGTGCATATGGCTACTCAAACCCCCATTTCACCTGCACATCCGTACTTAAACAAGTGTATTCACATACATATATGAACTGGTGCAAGCCCTTTCAGTCGCAAACAAATGCATGTACATTCGGACATAGACACGTGAGGCAACCCGTCCAAGCATGGCCCTATACGTACAAACTCCAGCATTCCATTCTGCCGCGAGCAGTATAACGCTGTCGTCTCACGGTGCACCGCCGCCGCATTTAAATACTCTAATACAACACCAGCTTGGAATTTGACCCCAATATCCATTAACAAGGCAGCTGGAAACCCCTCAACACTGAAGACACTATCCAAAACGAACCCACGGACTTAGCTGTGGTATCATCAAACTAACCCACACACGGCCACTTAGAATGGTAGTCCATCAACATGAACATAAACCTTTTACCTTGGTAACACACCAGCAGAGGCCCTTGTATGTCCCGAGCCAAATTCTCCCACTGTTTAGCAGGGATTTCACGGGACACAAAGGTGGTTCCACTACTAAATGTGACTTATCACTCAACACAGATGGCAAACAATACTCCACCCACCGTTTTATTTCAGCATGCATGTTTGGCCACCACTATGTTTCTCTGATATGATAATGATATGGCATTTGTAACGCGCCTATACACAAGTGTTTCAAGTCGCGAAACACTCTCCTCTTAGTCATATTCCTCCCTAAGTGCCACCTGTGGGCAATTTCCAAAATAAGACTTCTCGTGCCCTCAGGGGCAATAGTCTTTTCCCCCCTACAAAGGATATCTCCTTCCGTCCCCAACTCAGCCTTGACTTGCTCAAACCAAGCACCTACGCCAGCTGCCCCTCCGGGCCACCCTCCTTCAACCAACTGACGGATCCTTGTCATTTCCACATTAGCAATATTTTCTTCACATCACTTTGCCAAATCAAGAACTCCCTCGTGATCCACTTGCGCTATCATTGACCGTTCCTCCTCAACTGGTTCACTCCAGCCTTCTAGAGGAAGCTGTGATAAGCAATCTGTGACAACATTGCGCTGCCCAGGAACATAAACCAGAGAAATCTCACACTCCTGTAAGGATAATGCTTAGCAATTTATTCTAGGGGAGCCACCCATGCTTTCCCCCAATGCATGAACTAACAGCATCTTAGTTTGTGATCACTGCTGGAAAGGAGTACCATTCTGATGGCTGACTCTTCCGCTCTGTCCGACCAAACTATTAGAGCTTTGCAGAGGTAAAGGTAAACATTGAGGGTCTGCCTGAAGGATATTGCTGTACAGAGGCGTTGCTAGGGAGGGGCTGGAGGAGCTATAGCCCCGGGTCTTTTGATTGTAGCCTCAGATAAAAGCTCAGGGGCTACAACCAAACGACAAGCTAGCCCCGAGTCCTGACATTATCAACATTAGAGTAGTCCCAAATCTTTTCCAGACCTAGCAACACCCCTGAATGCTGCGTATGGAGTAGGGGCGATTGATGTACCGGCTCTGTTGATCGGCTCTGTTGATCACTGCTGCCATACATTCTCCTAGCAAAAGTCAGCTAGTCAAAGAAACAAGGCGAGCATTAATAAAACAAGCAACAGACCGACCACTGCTTAACACAGTGGTGCTTGTCATTTAGGGAGACAAAAGAAACAGTTGGTTCCAATGAAGGTGACGTCTTTATGTCCTCCACAAAGAGGGAGGAGTTAAAAAACTAAGTTTTTGCATTGGCCTGCCTACCTCTGAGTATGGGACGCCCTCATTTGTTGTGGACTGGAACAAGGAAGAGGGACAAAGGGGTAATGTCTGTTCTCTCATGAGCCATTGCAGTCAGTCTGTATGCATAAAAGTAGTTGAGACGCTAATACCCAATGCATGTCTTTTTCACATCTGGTTTGAGTCCTGAAAAAGAATGTTGCCAGTCGACAGATGTTACCTGGCCTATGGGCGAGGCTGCTACCCTAGAGTTGCCAGTCCCTTTGTGGCATAATTTGGGCTCCTTCTCTGCATCCGTGTCTGAATTCTTTCATGTCCTACTAAGATCTAGTTGCCAAGCTTGGATTCTGCATCCGTCCTCCCCTAGAGTTGATGAAGGTACCGCCATTGTTCTCTGCCTTAGTGGTGTACCATTCCTACTAGAGAACTATGAGAGGTACGGTTTCCTTATTGAAGCATTGCATGTACATTGTTCCCCCTGGTAGACTTGATTCACATCCCTATTCCTCTCTTCTTGTTCTCTCCTAAGAGCCTGCACATATTGCAACGATGTGTTCTGCACCCTACCGGATTTGCAGACCCATTGGTGCCAACGCAAGTAGGCACAGTAGAACGCTTTGTGGGTCTCTTCAACTTTATCGATGTGATATGAAATGAGCAATAATGGAGGCGGGAAAGGAGGAGAGGAACCTTAGAGAGAATTGAAAGCCAGAAGCCTGGCAGGGAATTAGCATATACGAGTGACTTCAACCATAATCTTCGGGCTCTTTCTATGAGATGATTACACCCTCTGTTTGTGATTGCAGCCGCACAATCTATGATTATGAGGGAGCGTAATTAGGCGCAGACATTCTCTGTAAGAATGCCTCTTTAGTTCATAGGGTCATGTCATGAATCAGGAACTTAACAAGGCTCATGAAGGGTGGATTACATATTTCTCAGGTATATATAATACAGATTAAACCGCCCCTAATAGCATGCCATAGGAGGAGTCTGACTGTATTATCAAGCATGAGCGAGTTCCTGTTGAAGTTCTTACAGAAGAGGTTTCCGATTGTAATTTTCTCCCAGGCATCAAATAAAAGTCCCGACCCGGACGCTATGCCATTGCATCACTTTAGGGCTAACCTTGATATCTGGCTGCCTTTCTTGGCCAGAGTTTTGACACTACTTGACACTCAGTTCAAATCCCCATTCGTTGGCAGACAGTTTTCATACTACAAATCTGAAAGAGTGGGAATAAAAACCTGCCTAAATTACATAGTCCAATCTCTCTTCTTGATGCCTCTTCCTAGATTTTCAGGAGATGGGTTTATCTGAGACTCTATGAGTGCGTTAAGGGCACGAATATCTTGATTGAATGCCAGGAAGAGGGCATGCTATCATCAACTAGGTTATAAACCTCTAATCCCTAGGAGCCAAACATTGTTTTTTTATACCAAACTCCTTTCCACATCGCCTTCATGGACTCGACCTCTGTATTGGACATGCTTCATAGGCTGAGGTTATGGGAAATCATTTGCGCAATGAACAATGATGGCCATGAGATGTTTCCAAGCTGTGCCTTGGAGGGTTGTGGGCTACTAAACAGATAATCATGTTGAATCTCCTCATACTGATTTGCCAGAGAGGGTTCTGGTAAAGCCGAGCCCACCAATGGCAGTGTCAGAGCCAGGAGTTGGCTGTGTGCAGAATGAGTGAATGGGGACACAAAAGGAGTCTGGCAAAGAATGTTCCACCACCCCCACGCCATACCAGACTGCCCTTGGGTGGAGAAGAATAAATGAGGATTTACCTTGTATGTAGTGAATTGGTAAATGTGCCACTGGCATGCAGTATAAGATAATGAAATCAGAGGGAAGGTTGTTAAATGCATTGCAGGCTAGCTAGGTCGAAGGGCAACTGTCCATTATAAGGCCTGTACACGGAGACCATCGGGCACTTAGGCACGGGGTTTGTGGCCTTCCTGTACTGCCTGGGTGTGCTAAATGGATGCCCAAGAGAACAGGTGAGAATGAGTGGCGCCCTTCTGCGGAGTGAATTGGTCAACAAATCACTGGAATGCAGATGATGACTATTTTTAGTTTCATTGTGCGTTTATTGTCATAATTTCATTTTTTTGTTTTTTGTTGCGCTTTGTTTTATTGGCTGTTATGGTTTTTCACCCACAGTAAAGTTTTATTGAGTAAAACCGTGTAGGGAGGGGGCCTGATGGAAGCAGATCGAAAAGAAGCATTTTTTCCTCCGGTTAAAAACACCATGCATGTGGGCATCAGAAGCTTTGAGTCAGGGCATTGCCAAACACACGAAAATGCTGCCTCTTGACATACAACACCTCCCCCCCCCCCCCGATCCCTCCCAGGGCAGAGAAAACAATGAATGAGGCTTTGTTTGAGAAATATGAAGGTTTTTCATAAATCTTTTATATGTAGGGATTGATAGCCTCTGAGAATGTAGAAATGATGTGTATGCGAGCATGATTCATTGATTACAGTGCACAGTTGTATTATTTCACAGCTCTCCGATACATCTAAATTGTGAAATAAAAAAGTAAATGACACCTCGTGAGGCCAAGCAGAGTTGGACAGTTCAGTAGTGCCCCTGCACAAGCCCTTTTTTCACTTTCAAATGTGTTAAGGGGCGAGAGGTTTGCTGGGAGGCTTTATGAGGCATCATTGAGGTACGAGAATGCGCAGTGAAACCTCACAGTCGCTCAATCATCTAAGGATTCATCCATCATTCCATTCCCTTACTCATTAACCTACTCACCTTACTTTTTCTCTTGATCTCTTTGTTCTTTCATTTATTCATTGATTAGGTCATTCATTTGCTCACTTGTTCACTCACTCATGTTCGTTCGTTTAGTAGAACATGGAAATCGTTATTGATTTCCTCTCAGCCAATCAGAATGCTTAGAGCGCAGTCAAAAACTGCTGGTATTGACTGCTTTCTGAACATTCTGTTTTCAGAATCAGACAGGGAAACAACAATGCAATTTCCAGGCAAAATTTCGTTTAAAAAGGCCCTTCCTCCATTGGAGGACCTTTTTTTTGCTTCAACATGCTAACACAAAAGAGAAAGAACATTGGAAAATGCCTTTGCTTTCAAATCCCTTTTACAGATGACAACTCATGTTAAACCTGTTCCAGTTCAACCGCAATGCTTAACTTGAAGACAGCCATCTTATTTATTGTTGTATCCTGCTTGGTATGCATGCAGGTGCTAGAGAATGCCTGAGAGAATCTTGGGTTGTGAGTGCAGGGGGTGCTGTTGTGAATGGTCTGGAGTATGTCAGTTGGAGAGGTCCAGACTGGGGGATGGCACCCAGGGGTTCATGTCTACCACCTTAATGTAACTGGATTAAAGCTTACTTATGGAACCTGCCCAAGATAACTAAGGAGCTTTAATTATTACATTTATATACTTCAAAACAAAACCACATTTGATTTAGTAACTCGGTTTGTCTATTTACTTTACTCACTCTTAAAGCACCATTTTGTACCTCAGCACGAAAACTCTGAAACAGCTCGTGCTACTGCCACTATGTGCAAATAGCCCTATAGACCTCCTGAGGGGTCATTATCCCTTGGGATGATGGCCCTCACTCACCGAAATGGAAGATCTTGTTTTCATCTTTTTTTTTGTCTTCTCAGTAGTAATCAATAGTGGTAATGTAGCATTCAATACTAAATGAAGACTAAAAGACTAGAAACAAGCATTTGTTTGGTATTCTATTAACAATCGACTATTATTCAGCACGCTGAATAGTCCTCATATAGTAAGCTGCTTAAAACGAATACTATGGAATACTAAGAAAGACTAGCTATAGCCTCTGAATACTATAAAAAGGCAAGTTAAATTCTAAATGTAGTATTGGACTTTGGTATGGGCTTCCCCAATTTATGGCCCAAAGCGAAGTGGCGGGTCATTATCCCATGATCATTACTCCTACTGCAATTTATGAGGCTATATTAGCAAATTCTGTAATCGAAATAAGACTTTACTATCTTTCCCTATCCATGAGAAATTAGCAGAGAACATTCTGAGTTTGAACTTTCTTTTAATGCTTAAACAGGATAAGCAATATAGAAAAAAAAAAGAATGTTCTAGACGCTGTATCAAAATAGCAAGGTGAAAGAGGAAATGAACCGGTAAACCGGCTTCGGGGGTAGTGGTAATACATTACTTGACATTACAACAAAATTAAAACACTTGGAAGGGCGGCGACAGAGCGAGTCTGTTATAAAAGCAGTAAAACCTAACAAGATTATAAAGAGCATGTAAGTTTGTGTTTACTGTAATACATTCTTTTGACACATTCCACGTATGACGTCAATAAGATTTGTTTTATTACCTATCGGTACACAGACGTCTGAAGGGACGGGGGGGGTTGGGGGGTGCGGGGTGGGGGGTGTTACCTTTGCCCCTGCAAACCGGAGAGACTGACAGGTGACTTCTAAAAAATGAACCAGCAGTAAAATTGTTAATGCTGGTGTGCGAGCGCAGGCCCACTGGCAAGACCACTTAAATTGATCCAATGTAAGCAGTGGAACAGCTGCAAATAACCCTCTGTGAGCAATTCATCATTCCATTGTGCAACAGGAAAGGCGTCTATTAAAGATAAGAGCGACTTGCTGGCTGAGCGAGGCACGAGAAGAATGCACTCACCTGAGATGCCGAGCCCTTACCTGAGAGGAAGCACTGCCATGTAGATGTACGTCAACGAGAAAATCTAAGGAAAAGCAGACAGAACAGTTGGTACCTTCTCCAGTTGTACATAGCTCTGAGGAGAAATCAGTTTAGCATATGACAAATGCAAAGTACAGCAAAAGCCGGCTGCCCGCCTAGGTACCCACTGACTCAAAAAAACACTAGGAGCCTGCCCCAGCCTATAACAAGTGTGTGACTGTCCCCCAGTGGCCCACCTTGGCCTAACAAGATCCCACTCCACCAGCATAAGAGCCTGTCACAGTTAGCAAGAGCGCTACAGTTCCTCTGTGGCAGGTGCCCACCACTTTGCCAAGAGACCACAACAACAAGCCAAGAGACTGCCATAGTTAAGAGAGGCTTAACAAGAGAATCTGCTTGCTCCAGTCCGCCAAAAGTCCACCATAAAAAACCTGCCACTGCTACCAAGAGCCCAACATGGTTCTGTCAGAGCAAGACTTAAGCCTACTTCTGTCCTCCAAAGACCCACCACATCAAGCCAGGCATGTGGGCTGGCCAAGAAACAGCATAGCACACTAACCACCTGCACAACGACCACAAGCCTAACAAAGGGTCATGCGAGCAGACTGGCTGCTCTGGTCCATCAAGCAAAGCAAAGAGCCCACCACAACTAAGAGGTGCCCAGCAAGAATCCATCTCACCCGGCCAAACTCTTGCTCCGGCTACCACAAGTCCACAATAGGAAGTCAAGGGCATGACACAGCTCAGACGAGTCATGATAAGGGACACTCCTGTCTGGCCATCCCATGTCCACAACCGTGCATCAGGAGCATTACAGAGCTTGAATAGTACCCTACATCAGATTTCTAGGGGCGGGGGAGTCTTGGTTGACAGCTCGCCGGAGGGCTATTTAGTCCTGGAGCGCCGGGGCGAACTCTTTGAGAGTATTTTTTATCCCTTCAAATTGTAAACATTTTCTCCAAAAGTGAAATAAGATGCAATTATAACAGGGGAAGCAGGAGGTCCAAGTAGGGTGGCTCTAGTAAAGAAATCTTTGACCGGAGTCAACTACGAGGACTACTCACATTAATCTCTAGTGTGTTTAATTCCATGCTGAAAATGACAGGTGTGTGGCAGGGCGGTGGTTGCAAACCTAAACACTTCCTTGACTATCATTCTTGGGTCATGCAGCACGCACCTCAAAGCCTTTGGGAGGATATGTGAGATTTTGTGTGTGAAATAATGTTTATATAACCACATGGTCTCAGCTCCCCTGGATATGAATCAAAAGAGGATCACACTTGGAAGAAGGAGCTTTCAGTGGCACAGTGAAGTCCCTGATTGGTGCCTCCTTTGAGCCAACTGGAGTCTGCGGTAAGATCTTAGTCTCTCTAGCAGCACTGTTTGGTCCTTTATAAATGGCTGTAGTGGTACTCGTATTACCATAGGACCTGGTTTACTAATCATTACGTAAATCTACATGGTCTATAACGAGTAAAGGTGCAAGGTTTCTGAATAGGAACTCTGCACACAAACTCCTTTTTTTTGGATAACAAATCAAAACGGCCCTAGCCATTATTGTCAATGGTGAGGAATCATACAAAATCCCACATTGTGATATCAGGTGAATTGATTTGTAGTTATTTATACATTTCCCAATTGTTTTGGGTTCTGTTTCTCTTGCCCTTTTCCCATGTGTATTGACTGCTTTCCAAATGAAATATTTGCCAATTTTATTCGATTTCTATGGAATGCAGGGTTTAAAATAGTTCTTGGCCAGAAAAAAACAACTTTGCCAGAGAACTGTAGTGTGTCTTTCTGAAAACACAGTAAAAAAAACAAACGACCGAGGTTGCTCAGTAAATTCTCCTGTACACTTGAAAAGGAGTTTTTTTTTAAACAATTTCTTGAGCTCCATATCGTGGTCCTCTATCTTGGTTTATAGGAGGATCAATATGTAGCCTGTCATCAAGTTCCTGATTTGTCGCTTGTATTGCCAGGGAACAAAAAAAGCCTACCAGTTTCAGTGGTGAGTTATCATTAAACCACTTTCATCAGGCTTATCTTGGACTAGCACTGGGTAGTGTGCTGTCTTCTTATTGGAATGCAGCATCTCTATTTGCTGTTTTCCCGAGGCCACACCCTCATGTTTTTATTTTCCCACAAGTAGCGGCCCATCTGTGGAGGAAGACTAACGTTTTGCTTCCAAACGGCACGCTCTCAAAAGTGCATGCCAGGGGACCTTGGGAAAGGTTAGTATCCTTGCGTCTTTTGCAACGGGAGCATTGGCAGGCGTGGAGGAACCGACGTGGCAGCCGACGGAGCGCTTCACTGGCGTTGCAACCTCGGGAACACTACCACGGGAGACAGCACAGGGATCATACAAGTCATAGTCCAAGACATCTGGAGAGCATTAGGTTGCAGACCTGATAGGCCTGACAAAGATTTTACTTTGAAAGAATCTTCCATCATAACTCTTGTGTATTGGCATGAGGATGGGTAGTTTGTATCTCGCCTTATTTAAGAACTATTAATTATGCACATATGACATTAAAATGGTGCAATATCCAGCCATACTATCCTTTGTTGAAAGGGGCTTTGTTAACATCCAGGACATCCTCATTGCTCTATGTGGGCTGCATTTTTCTACATTCCCCTAATGCACCATTCCTCTGTTTTGTAGAGGATAGTCCTCTCAAGGGAAAAAACTAGAATTTGTCCTGAGTGAAGGAGAAAAAGCTGCAAGCAGTGACACTACTTTTATTTGTTAATTTTTTGGTTTTGCTCAAAACTAAAATAAAAGCCTAACTCCTCACCTCCGAGTTACCCTCTTAACCTACATCTCATCTGCCTTCTAGCTAACATTTTTCCCTTGACTCTTATCTGCCCCATCCCTCACTTTCTCTGCCTCCACTCTAGCACTTCACCCTTCATGGTCACATCCCGAGCACAGTTGGCCGTACCGCCTACATGCACTTGCAAATGACTAATGCTGGTTGTCCTTAATCTATGTATTTCCACTTATGTATTGTCTCCGGTGACTGTTCCACTCACTTCCCTCCCCAACCTGGCCAGAATGTCCTTCAAACTCACCCCATTGTAAGAAGCTCACTGCCTCCCATCAAATCTGATTTATATATTGTACTTTCTTTTGTAATCAAAAGAGCATTGTTTCTCCCTGTATATAAATAAGAAATATAAATATAGAGATATATCTAAGGCCAATATATCTGAGTAGATCAAGCAGGTCATTTTCAGCCTAGAATGATTGTGGAGAAGGCGCTTGACTCTCTAAAAGCTTTCCCTCTGGCTGATCTGGAGACAGCTAACGAAACCTAATAATACTTATCTTGTGCAAATGTCACAGTCCTTTTAAAATAATTGCCCTTTATTTTAAAGATAATAGTAGAACACACACAAAATCCCAAGATTAGTTTTATGGCATGTCATTTATCTATTAGTTCTTTATTTTTATTTGCAGTGCCCAGAAGCTAGCTTTACTCTAGGTTGGTATCTGTTTGTGCCTAATAAATAATACTGAAATTATGTGTTTCTACGCAATTTATAGAGAATGTTTACAGGTTTGGAAAGCTAATATATGAAAAGCATGGGTTAGTTTACATCTGCAAAGGACACAATTCTGCTTAAGATTCAAATCTGGAAAAATATAACCATCCTGCTGTGGCCATGGATCCGAGCAGCACTAAGTCATAGTAATGGGGGTACGTTTGTGATGGACACATGACCTATCTCTCTCTTGCCTTTTTTTCATGGGGCTTATTAGCTTCTGGGGTTTATTGTGTCGGAATAGGTAGGGGCCTGCGTTTCCAAGCGCTTGTCGTTTCCATAGGACTTGTCATTATTACCAGATTCAAATTCTCTGGGGCTCATCATTTTCCTAGGCCTTATTGTTTCACTCTATGCATTTGTCTCAAACTTTATGAAAGTGTGGAAACCTGCCTGTTCTGCATTGCTCCTTGTTGTACACTACATTCTCCCTAGCTACATGCTCCTTATTCCCCATAGTTGGTCTCAGAGGCTTTCTATAACCATCCTTTGCAAGTGCTCTGGAGCCGTTGTGAATCTGAAAACAGGTCTATGCAAGAAAAGATACAAATTGTGTGCCTGGGCCTCATTTCTTTCTAGGGTGTCCATATCTCCTAGGGGTTTGCCATTTCCAATAAAGCTCAACATTTCCACAGAGGAGATATTTTTGGTTGCGTTTTTCCCCCTGAAATTGGCCATTTCACTTATTTGTACCTTTTCATATGGGCATGTCATTTCTTCAGGGATCATCATTTCTCTCTTTTCTTTGTTTTTGCTGCTCACTGTTTCCCTAGGGTTTGACATTTGTATAGACTGTGGCCAAAGGTAAAGGGCAGCTCCCTGGGGCAGCTCCATCACCTGTTTGCCCTAGGTGCCCTACAAAGTAGTCTACTGCAACAACCAGCTAAAATGGTGAGATTTTGGAGCATGGCCAGTTCTGTGCCTCTGAAACCTTCCACTACTATATCACTGCTACCTAATTTTGCCATTGAATTGAGGCCTGCTGCACTTTGAGGTCTGCTATTGTGTTGAGCCCTGCTGCGCTCTGATGTTTACTGTTGTGTTGACCCTGCTGCGCTTTGAGGTCTGCTATTGTGTTGAACCCTGCTGCACTCAGCTCTGAAGTTTGCTATTGTGTTGGCCCTGCTGTGCTCCGAGGTCTGCCATTAGGTTTGAATTTTGTTGTGCTTTTTAGTTCGCCATTGTGCTGAATCCTGCTGCTGTATAGGGGTGCCAACCCCTCCCCCCTCAACTCAGTACAAATAACATGATAGGCGAATCAAATGGTTCCATTATTACAGAAATCAGGATTATAGTGCCGTTATTTACGGTAAAAGGTGCACATGACACTGCACATATTTGGGTTAAAATGACCCAGGAAGAGAAGGGTGCTTTAAATATTATACACATATCATGATTATATAAAGATATATTGTGAATATGGGATACAAAGTCAGAAATGCTTAAATAAATGATGGCTTCCTGAAGGATTAATACAGTCACAGACAGAGATATATTTCAAAATGGATGACTCAAGTACAAAATACGGTCTAGTGTTAAGGCCAGGTGTGAAAACCCTGAGTCATGCTGATAAAAAACCAAGGCCGACACAAGAAATGGTCATTGGCAGCATCTTGCAGTGAGATAATTGAGTCTGTGAGGTTAAACTTGGAACTTGGCAGGAAAAGCAGACAAGATTGATGATGAACTTAGACAAGGCAAAGGATATTTGTATCTATGTTATTAATAAGAAGGGCATACTGTACTTTATGTAGACCAATTTGAGAGGCCAGCTGCATTATTTGGCATCATATAATAGAGCAAAACAGAAAGGTGATGGCTGGAAGGTTTTGAATTGATCATAACCACGGGCAAAGCTCTGGGCAACCCTCCAGACCATTGTTTTTCAGCCTGCCAAGCCATTACAGAAGGGGAAAACCATATGAAAATCAGGCTTGGTCCTACCCCAAAGAGGCAGTCCAGCCCGAACAGCTTGGTCACATCCCTTCTGCACAAGACCACAAGCATCCCCAGACATGTTTCAGCCTTGTTGGGCATCATCAGTGAGGAGTAGCTTGGGTCTCTAGGCCCGGCAGACTCGGGACCCACGTCTGGGCATACCCGTCCCACTCGGGGTGACTTTAGCAAAACAGAAAGGTGATGGCTGGAAGGTTTTGAATTGATCATAACCACGGGCAAAGCTCTGGGCAACCCTCCAGACCATCGTTTTTCAGCCTGCCAAGCCATTACAGAAGGGGAAAAACCATATGCAAATCAGGCTTGGTCCTACCCCAGAGAGGGAGTGCCCAGACGTGGGTCCCTTGCTCGCTGCGCCATAGGGAACCAAGCTGCACCTCACTAAGGAGGCCCACAAGGCCGAAACATGTCTGGGGTTGCTTGTGTTTCCGTGCAGAGGGACCTGGCCTAGCAGTTCGGGCTAGGCTGCTACCATTGGTGGCAGTACCTGACTGATTTGCATATGGCTGGACCCCTTTTGCAATGGCACAGACGGGTGAAAAAACGATGGGGTGGAAGGTTACCCAGAGCAATGCCAGTGGTTCAGATTCATTCAAAACCTTCCACCCATCACTTTTTTGCTTACTATTTGTCTCACTATGTGCGAGAGGGTATGCCCAGACGTGGGTCCCTTGCTTGCTGCGCCATAGGGAACCAAGCTGCACCTCACTGAGGAGGCCCAACAAGGCCGAAACATGGCTGGGGTTGCTTGTGTTTCCGTTCAGAGGGGACCTGGCCTAGCAGTTAGGGCTGGGCTGCTACCATTGGTGGCAGTACCTGACTGATTTGCATATGGCTGGGCCCCTTTTGCAATGGTGCAGATGGGCTAAAAAAACGGTGGTGTGGAAGGTTACCCAGAGCAATGCCAGTGGTTCAGATTCATTCAAAACCTTCCACCCATCACTTTTGTGCTTACTGTTTGTCTCACTATGTGAGAGAGGGTATGCCCAGACGTGGTTGCCTTGCTCGCTGCGCCATAGGGAACCAAGCTGCACCTCACTGAGGAGTCCCAACAAGGCCGAAACATGTCTGGGGTTGCCTGTGTTTCCGTGCAGAGGTGACCTGGCCTAGCAGTTCGGGCTGGGCTGCTACCATTAGTGGCAGTACCTGACTGATTTGCATATGGCTGGACCCCTTGTGCAATGGCGCAGACGGGCTAAAAAACAGTGGTTTGGAAGGTTACCCAGAGCAATGCCAGTGGTTCAGATTCATTCAAAACCTTCCACCCATCACTTTTGTGCTTACAATCATATAATAGAGGTCATTTAGTTCTCCACAGTATAAAGTACTAACTGACTTGGTAGGAATTCAAAAGGTAGATAAAGAATTGATGGCAGGAGTTGAGAAATGTTATACGTGTGTCTAGCCAAGTCTAAAAATAAACTTATAAGTTTGTGTGTCAGGAAAACTAGTGAATGCCAGCTATGCTAATGTGGGCTTAGTGTGCACATCTACCGCTACCTTAGCCTATCCCTGCACCTTCCACCCACCCTCACTTCCTGTGCAGATCATTTTATTGCTCTATTTATTTGGCCTGTGTTAGACTAATGTCTCGTATCAAGCCAGCACTAGACTAGTGCTCCCACTTCAGGATTTTGCTCCTGGTCCTAATATTTGCAGACTAATTTGCATATTTGTCGACTATTTCGCATCTTGTGTCCAACGAAAACTGTGAATTGCTCTTTAGCCACCTCAGCACTTCTCTTCTGTATTTTGTATATTTCTGCCTCATGTTAACACGTTGATCAATCTGTAACCACTGTCAACAAGAGATACAAGTAGTTAGAGCTAAGGTGTCCTCTTTTTTAGGGGGGTGTGTGGCTGAGGACTGATTTAGACAAGTAACAAAAGGTGCCACAACAAACAGCTACCCACCTATACACACATTAGATGTGCTTGGTTGTAAAAAGTGCTACTTAACATGTCGGTCAATAGATCCAGGCATAGAGAATAGAGATGAACATTTTAATCAATATATATAAAAACATTTGGAACATTTTCCATGTAAGACAATAGACAAAAATGCATTTTGATAACGAACAAAGAAAGAGTATCACATAAAAAGCAAACTCATGTGACGGTCATGTTTTTCAATAATTGAACAAAACCACAAATTTCATAGAGTGGCAACATTGTGATGTTAGTAATAATGTGTAGTGAACACTTAATGATTTTCATAATTTTCATAATTTTTAAATGATCATTGCTAGTCCTTGACTAGTCCTTGACTCTGTCAACAAGCCATATGTCCTCTGTTCATATATGTATGTACCTGGAACATTTACTTATGCTCAAGGGCCCAGATACCCCAGGATTAGGTGCACTCTACAAGTAATAAACTAAACTAATCATATAGGTCATACAATCATAGGGAAAGGAGGTTTTTTCTCTGGCTAAGAGGACCTCTCAGAAACATGCTCTAAACAAAGTAGTCATTTGCCTAAGGATGTTGAATCATTCAAAAAGCATATATGAGCAGGTTGAAGATAAAATGTTGCTGAGTGCTTTTCCAGAGTGTGTTGTGTAACCACACTTAATGAAGAAAGCTCAGAATAACTCCCAGGTGCCTGATTTCCTTTTGTCTCTGTCTTTGTCTCTGAGAAGGGTTCTTAGAAGCCAGAATCTTGACGGGATGGGAAGAGGACCCCCTGTTCACTGCGTTCTGAGTTGTGCCATTGTATTGAATCCTGCTGTGCACTGATGTGCAAAAAGAGGACCTACTAACAACTCTCTTATATTCAGGATACCCACCCTCCAACAATTAATTAACAAGACACACACCTCCGCCACTAAAACAAAAGCACTGCAAACTACAAGCACTCTACTGAATCTCCCAAACGCCCAAGACGCATACACAACCACACATCAAACAACACACAACATCGATCAACTATAAACAAATCAGCACACAGTGACTGTTTTTTTCTGAACTAAAGCTACCAACAGCACATCAAAGCGCTGTTGCTCTTTTCCCTCTCAATCCCACTAACTAACCAATCCCAACCTCCTTCCTTTCCAGATCCGCCTGGACGCCTGGAGACCATGACAATGACAATGGCAATGGTGTGTGGTATACATCACAATAACATAACATAACACTTGATTTCCCTGGGGTTACGATTCCCTGGGGTTTGGTATCTTGTATTAGAAATGATAAAAACTCCCCCTAGAGGAGGAAACATGAGTTCTATACTAGCAAAAAGAGAAATTTTCTGGATACACAGATTGGACGTAATTGCCCCAATAGGATTAAATGAAGAATTCTCTTTAATATCATTTCTTTGAGTACATACCACATAACTTGACACTTTACCAATATTTACTTACTTGATTATGCTGTCACATTTATATGGACTGGGTGGACACCTCCCTATGACCCAAACATGATATTTGCTTATTGCATTTCGGCAATTACAGATTTATATATATTAAATCAAATTACATGAATATGTATTACTATAATATGGTTTGAACATTGCTCAATTAGACAAGACACTATGCTTGAAACAGATGTAATTAATTAATAGTATTTAAAAGCAAGGATGTTTTCCACTTCTGTAATTCTTTGGTGAATTATACACTTTCTGATGTTTATTATTCGAAATGAGATCAAATGTAGAATAATTACTGCATCAAACCATTTATTTACATGTGACATTACAGTTACATATCATTATCAAACTTTACATGTTTCTGTGAATCATAGTGTATCTCAAGTGATTATGTTAAATGAGGTTAAGTGCATATCCCACATTTTCATATAGGTATTTTACAGCTTATTCTATGCATAAGTCACACATTTACTAGCACTCCACAGTCGGCTTTACATATGACGTCAGTGCACCCGCAGGAACGCACTGTACGCCATTTAAAATTGCTTTCCAAGTTGCACGGAACTCCTTCTGGGTTTGACATTGAATGGACAGATTGCTAACTATATTTAGATGGTAAGTGCCATCCTAGATGTACACGTGATCAACAGAGACTTTTGCATGAATCAATTACTTTTCTGAACGTGGTTAACCACATTCAATATCTCTGGCTAAATTGCAGAACGTACGTCTTGCTACTCAGCCACACGCACATCTCATCATGACGGGAGTACTGCAGTTCAACATGAGGGTAAGAACAGATCCCTCCCTTTGTTTATTTAGGTAATGAACTTAGCCTATATGGCACCCTCTATAGCATGTACTCTGTTTATTATCCTTCGATTCTAATCAGAAAATGACCCGTTGAGACTTGGAATACCACATGGTCACGATAATAAATGAAATTGAAATTGACCCATCTCTTTGCATCAGGGAGGTAGGCAAGTGGATTCTCTACCATTTCAATATAATTGGGCCATATGTTCTGGATACATACAATTTTTCTACATACTTTTTGTATGTTTTGTAGGTCGTTGAGAAATGTGGCATCTCTAATTCTTGACTAGCACATCTTATAGCTAATGATTTAAATTGGAATACAACTCTTACATGTGCCACAACAGAGAGGTACGTATTCTTCTAAGCTTTCATGACCTCTATTGATTAGAAGGTTATCATTGTGAGACATATCCTTGTTTATCTTCTTTGTTTTTTTGACAGACCCAGTCATTTTACATTCTTGCCTGAAGATTAGCTCGCTGAATTTATCGGACAGCATTGTTTGAAAAACTTCTTCAACACAGGTGACTTGTTTGCAAATTGATGCATGTACAAGACATTCTGGTGTCATTTTTGGAATGCACCATCAATCACATACTATATATATATCAAATTGTAATAGTCTGATACCAGTCTTTATTTGGCTTTGTAGATAATTATCGAGTTCGAAGAATGAACACATAACTGAAATCAAAGTGTTTTTTGCTCATGATGAAGGGAAGTGTATTCCTGAAATGCGTAGAGCTCCTTTTAATGTGAAATTTTGGAATTATTTTGCTTATTAAAATGTTATTTATGTAATCTACGATTGATTATACTTAATTCAGTAACATTTTTGTTGGTGAATTGATTGACTGAATTGTTCTCACTGCAAATATTTATTTTTTCAAAATATTGGCCACACTGCTAACTATATGATATGATATGATATGATATGATATGGCATTTATAACGCGCCTATACACAAGTGTTTCAAGGCGCGACGAGGCAGGAAGGGGGGAACAAGGGGAAGACAGACAACGATCCTACTAGGCCAGGTGTCATTCAGATCGCGCAAGTGCAGGGGTAGGGGCAAGGGAGAAAGTGCAAGGGGAGGGGGGAAGTGCAGTACAAGGTAAGTAGAATAAAATAAAATAAATAAGTAAGGGGGCCAGCTGGTGGCAAGTGCAAGGTAAGTGCAGACAAGTGCTGGGAAGGGGGGGCTGTAGGGATACAGAGACAGTCCCGCAGTGCAGGGGTTGCCAGGGAGGCAGTGCAAGTGGAGAGTGGCTGGGCCCAGGACCGGGGTCGGTGAGAGTGGCCCAGTTGTAGATTCAGTGCAGTTTCAGCGAAGAATTAGCAGGGGAGAGGGAGAGAGAAAGCAGAAGCAAAGAGGAAGGTTTTGAGGTGCTTCCGGAACGGAGATGGTTCTCCTCAAGTTTCAGGGAGGCAGGAAGGCTGTTCCAGAGGGAGGCCCCTGCCGCAGAGAGAGATCTACCCCCAGCTCGTTGCTTCGAGAAGCGGCTGACCCTGAGGGAGTTGGAGACAGATGAGCGAAGGGCTCGGGAAGGAAAACATTTTGGAAGAGAGAGTTGAAGGTAGTTAGGCCCCAGGCCCCAGAAGGCCTTGTGGACAATGCAGAGGGTTTTGAACTTTATCCTCGCAGCCACTGGGAGCCAGTGTAGAGATTTCAGTCCTGGAGAGATACGGTCCTTGGGCTTGAGGCCAAGGACAAGTCTCGCAGTTCTGTTATGGATGAGTTGCAGAGGGCGGAGAGTGGAGGCAGGCAGATTAAGATAGAGGCTGTTACAGTAGTCCAGCTTAGAGAGAACCAGGGCTCGGGAGACAGTGAGCTTCTGAGGGAAGGAGAGGAAGGGAAGAATACCTCTGAGGAGGTGCAGCTGGTAGTGTGACTTCTTAGAGACGTCAGATATATGAGGAGAGAAGGAGAGTGTGGAGTCGAAGATAACCCCGAGGTTTTTTGCCTTGCAGGTAGGAGCGGGAAGAGGGCCAAGAGAGGCCGGCCAGAGAGCTGCAGGGAAGGAGGGGGTGGGTGTGCCGATGAGTAGAATCTCAGTCTTACTGGCATTAAGGCAGAGGTCATTGGCGGCACACCATTCCTGGATAGCAGACAGACAGTCAGAGATGAGGGAAGGAGAGGAGGAGGCCGAGGGTAGCCTGAAAATGAGCTGGGTATCGTCGGCATAGCACTGAAAGTTGGGGCAGAGAGCGGCGATGCGGTGGGCAAGGAGTGCCAGATACTGGTTGAACAGCCAGGGGGAGAGATTTGATCCCTGGGGGACACCACAGGTGGAGAAAAAGATGTCAGAGAGGAAGGACCCCAGTTGGACCTGGGAGGGTCGATTGGAGAGGAAAGAGGTCAGCCACGCCAGAGCATGACCAGTGATACCCAGGTTATCACGGAGACGGTTGAGCAGGATGGCATGGTTCACAGTGTCAAAGGCAGAAGAGAGATCGAGCAGGATGAGAACACACGGAGTGTTGGAGTCGAGATTCAAGAGCAGGTCCTCACGGATGTTCAGGAGAGCAGTTTCCGTGCTTCTGGCAGCTCTGAAGCCAGATTGATGGTCATGAAGACTTCCAACAGATTCAGCATGGAGGTTAAGCTGGGAGAGGGCCAGTTTCTCCAGGAGCTTGCCCAGGAAGGGAGTGATGGAAATTGGGCGATAGTTAGCCGGGCAGGAGGGGTCAGAAGAGGGTTTCTTAAGAAGAGGGTACACAAGGGAGTGCTTAAGGGGGGAAGGGAAGACTCCAGAGGCGAAGGAGTGGTTGCAAAAATCAGCCAGGGCCGGAGCCAGGGAATCGATGTGGTCCTTGATAGTTTTGGAGGAACAGGGGTGAACCTGTTTAGACGAGACTTTCATAGATCGGACTTGTCTGGAAACCTCGTCAGCAGAAAAAAGGGGAAAGGCAGAGAAGGAGGGAGGAGGGGTGGCTGCAGAAGGGCCAGGGGAAGAGCCAGGAAGAGAGGGAGGGAGGTGAAAGGAGGAGAGTGAGGACAGGATGTCCTGAGTTTTAGAGATGAAGTGAGAGGCCAGTGCCGTGCAGAGGGCCTGGGAGGGGACAGGAGAGGTAGAGACAGCAGCAGGGTTGGCAAGCTCCTTGCAGATTTTAAAGAGTTTGGCCGAGTTGTTAGATGCCGCAGAGATGCGGGCTTGGATATGGGCTCTCTTCTTGATGAGAACAGAGAGACGGTATTGCCTTTGGAGCAGGCAGCAGGCCAGTTTGTCAGAGGATGAACATGAGGCACGCCATTTCCTCTCTGCCACCCTGCACTTGCGTTTAAGGGTGACGAGATCCGAGTCATACCAGGAGTTACATTTGGCTTTGGGCTTCAGGCGGATTCTCATGACAGGGGCAAGAATATCAAGAGCATCAGATATAGCAGAGTGGAGCACGGAGAGGGCTGTGTCAGGGTGGGAGTCAGCCGAAAGGGGAGGTGGGGGTGAGAAGGTGGTAGCGAAAGCCTCAACTGACACGTGCTTCATGGGTCGGATGACCGAGAAGGTGGGTGGCAGTGATGAGGGTGGCTTTGCCTGTGGGGAAGGGAGGGTGAGGTGGGTGGATAGAAGAAAGTGATCACTCCAGGAGAGAGGAGTGGAGAGAGGGACGGAGAGGGGAAGGTCGGAAGAGATCAGAGCATCAAGAGTGTGCCCTGCAGAATGAGTAGGTCCAGAAGGGAGAAACGTATAGAACGTTTGACTGGCTTTTGACAGTACAAAGGGGGTGCAGGGGATGGGAGTGTACATCATTTGAGGACCTCTTTCTTTTTTTTGCTTTCTCTGTGACCCCTCGTTATCTAGGACCCCTTGTTTCATCTGACCTGGTGCGAATTGAGTGTCTGTGGCCCAGCTTCTATTAGTGGTGTGCGATGCATACATATCCACTTCCAGGTTAGGGTGACTAGGTCACTAGCAAATCGTAAGGAAGAATCATGAGGGAAGTGGTTGGGGTATTAGTTTATGTAGAGGGCAGAGACAGGAGTCTGGCTTCAAGGTAAGGTCTGGGTATGCAGGGTCCTGAGATAGGGAGGTAGTGTAGTGTTATGAAACCCTCCCATGGAAGAACCAAAAGAATGACTTTAGAATATTGGGGTTTTATAGAGTGGGCCCCCCTTTAAAGAAGGACAGAATAGTGCACAGGGAGTGGGGACATGTTTGCTGTGTCCAGTATGAAGAGGTGAGCAAATTTGACAAATGCAATCAGCACACTTTCATGCAAAGCTGTCCTTTTGAAGAACAGTAATCAGAGAAGTGGATTCTCACAATAGGGGCAATTACACATAGATCCATGTGAGGCTCATCATTTCACTATTTTCCCTGGGGCTCGGCCTTTCCCTGGAGTTTTTCAATATTCCCCTGTGGCTTGATGTTTCCTCTGGATTCTGCTGTTCCCTTGGGCTGAGTATTTATTTCCCTGTGGCTTGTCATGATTTCCCAGTGGCTTGCTGTTTCCTCTGGATTCTGGTTTTCCCTTCTGCTCTGTTTTTCCCTGTGGCTTGTCATGATTTCCCTGTGGACTGCTGTTTACCCTGGATTCTGGTTTTTCCCTGGGGCTCTGTGTTTCCCTGTGGCTTGTAATGATCTCCCTGTGGCTTGCTGTTTCTTCTGGCTTCTGGTGTTTCCTGTGGCTCTGTGTTTATGGTGGCTTGTCATGATTCCCCTGTGGCTTGCTGTTTCCTCTGGATTCTGGTTTTCCCCAGGGCTCTGTGTTCTCCTGTGGCTTGCCATGATTTCCCTGTGGCTTGCTGTTTACCCTGGATTCTGGTTTCCCCTGGGGCTCTGTGTTTCCATGTGGCTCGCCATAATTTCCCTTTGGCTTGCTGTTTCCTCTGGATTCTGGTTTTCCCTGGGGCTCTGTGTTTCGCCATGGCTTGTTATGATTTCCCTGTGGCTTTCTGTTTCCTCTGGCTTCTGGTTTTTCTGAGAGCTCTGTTTTCCCTGGGAGCTCTGTTTTCCCTGGGGCTCAGTGTTTCCCTGTGATTGTTCATTTCATCCCAAGTGATAATGACCCCTCCTGAGGTCTATAAGGCTATTGGCACATAGTGGTAATGGCAGTGCATGTTTTTCGTGGTGAAGTAAACATGTCATTTTATTAGTTAAGTAAAAAGACAAACTGACTTTGTAACTTAAATGTGTTTTTATTTTGTAGTACTTAAATAAGGCTGTCTTCATAAGTTAAGCACCTAAATTGCAAACTTTGTTTTACTGCAGCAGGCTTAACATGATCATGCATTAGGTGCCATGTAAAAGTATGTGATTTCTCTATACGAAAGTGAAAGCATTTTCCCATGTTTTAGCTTTGTCTTTGTTGTGTTTAGTTGGATGTGTTCAGAGTTCAGAGAGGAAGTGCTTTGCTGAAAATAATCTTTCCTGGAAATTGCCAATGACTGCACTCTGCACACTTTGATTGGCTAAGAGGAGGTCAATAACAATCTCCATGTGCTAATATGCTCTGAAACTCAAGAGGTGCATTGGGATTTATTGTTTCTCTGGGGCTCAGTGTCTTGTTGGGACCCATGATTTCCCATTGAGATTCAGCACTATGCCCTCCTGTTATAATCCCTCATTAAGGACTATGTGTAATGTGATGAAGCAGGGTGTACATACAGTTAATATCACCGTGTAGATAGCTTCCTTACTGGAACATTGTGTTCCCTCTGGAAAGGGTAGAAATCCAAAGATTGCAGAGGTAAATACACGCGATGGGACAGCGCCAGATTCTGGTACTTCACAGATCGACAGATCCTGGCATCTTTAGCACAAATATGACCAGGGTGTGGGTGTGTTGATTTAGCTCTTTCGGTGGCGGTCAGAGCCTGGGCACTGACGTCAATTGGACGTGTTGACGACTCTTTGACTGTGAGGTCAGCGGCACCTACTAATCTCAGAGATTTTAAGTGTTCCCTTAATTGCCCTTGTATTGACTTTCCTTGGACATGTGGTTTTGCTTTTCTCATTATAAATCCATGTCTGGAGGAGCTTGGCGCCCACGAGATGGGACAACTTGGGATCCCTGGGTCTGCGGCCACATCAGGTGTGGAAACAAGGCAGGAGCTACCGCACCTTGATGGGGTGAAAGTACACTGCATAGAAGCAAAAAGAGGGGTGGGAGGAGGGCAGATAGCGAGGCAGGATGGAATGAAATATGAGCACAGCATGTGCGTTCCCACCCCCTTTACCTGACATGAGGTCTGAACCTGGAGTTTACCATCCCCCAACTAGGTTGTAGAACATGTAAGGAATTGCCCTTAGTAAACCCTGACACAGATAGCTTCGCTTGCAAGCTCTCTCCCCCCTCTCTCCTCCTCTTCCCAGACCGAGCTGGATTTCCTGGACTAGAGCGGAGAACCTGTGAGTGTTTGATCCAGTCCTATCCCACTGCAGAGAGATACAGATGTAGGACGTTCATTCACTCTCAAGCTACGAAAGTGCAAGATTTCCAAGACAACTGAACAGAAAGATGTGTATCCTGGGCTCTAGGTGAGATTCTGAGGTGTGGTCTTTTCAGTTAAGTAAAAATGTATTTTACAGTGGTCGAAGTGTACAAAAAGAAGTAGTGGAACTATGTTCTCAAATGGCCTGCACCGCTCCCCACAAACCCCATCGCCACACGCCCTCCCATGCACACTACAAACCCCAAAACACATGCGCCTGCTGTTTAGGGAAACGTTCAGTGCAGTGCACTGAAAGTGCAAGTTTCAACTTCTTCCTACACTTTTATTTTAAAACAAAACCCTGTACAAACTTTATTCGGCCGTGTGGCCATCAAACTACATCCTAACACAAAAACTAAAGCAGCAAAAACATTTAACCACCCAACATGCCTTGAAGGAAAGAGGCAAAATAAGCAAAATTAAAAAAGAATCCATCCCTTTACAGAATTGTGCCAAATCCAGCGGGTCCGTCTACGTTGAGCCCCAATTCTCAGCGCCCTAAGGGGACAAGGTTTGCACCGGTTAGGTGTGTGTAAGAGGGGATGGGTTTGGGTACTACAGGACGATCATCGTGGTCTTGCCGAAGATACTGTCTCATTGAGATCCCATCCTTGTAAGGACAACCATGCCACCCAGATCTTTCCAAAACACCTTTAGCCAGTCTCTAGTTCCAGAATCTCAGTTTCACAGAGTCATAGGGACCCAGGCCAAAATTTCTAATTCTAGAGCATCCCTCCGAGGATTCTCTGGAAACAAAAGTACATCCTTTCATGGACCGTAGCCAGTACAGACATTTGTTCAATAAAGCATCCCTTGGTTATTTCTTGCTCTCTGCCAGTTTTGGTACCCCAAGGAGATAGACTACACAAGCGCCAGACCCACCCTTCCCATGTCACTCAGTCAGACTCCCCCTGCAATGTGGGACATGTACTGCATGGCCTTTTGTGCTTAGACCTTTTGCAGGACAGAGGGACTGCCTCACAGTTTGGGAGGGCCTTGTCTTGGAACAAGGCCCTCTGCAAAGCGCTAGAGGCGAGGATCTGGGTTCTCTATGGTGCTCTTGGGGCAAGGTACTGGGTTCCCGAAGGGGATTTGGGTGTGGTGATTTTCTTGGTACCCTAATGTAAGAAGCAGAGTGTTCTTTAGGAGTTACTGGGTGCGCCCAGTCCAAGGCCATAGCGTGCTCCAAGGGTAGGTTGACAGAGCCCTTCTCCCCCTGACAGGCAACCATAGGCTCCCCCTGTGGCGTTAAACCTCCCCTCCCCTGGATTTCTGGTCGCATTTGCATCCCTTATTAGGGAACACGCCCTCTGTTGGCCTGAGGTTGGTCGGGTTGGTGCCATAGACGGCCATGGTGCTAATGGAGTTGGCAGCTCTAAGTGGGGTTAAGTGCAAAAAAGAAAAACTGGGCCCAGTGCTTATGGAAGGAAAATACCCGCTCCAGACACTGCTGGAGAAGCCAGCAGAGCCCACGGTACTGGACGCAAACTTAGTGGTGGCGGCACGGATCTCTGTATCCTCGTTCGTGGGGTTCAAAGCCTTGGTACACGCAGGAAGTTCAGCAAGGGAAATCGTACTTAAAGCAAGAGCGGGGGCCAAGCCAGTGTACCCCACAGTGCTGCCTGGTAGCAGGGTGCTGCCAACTGAAGTCTGAGGTGGGGAGTTCCCCAGGGCGGTTGCTAACAAGTGGGCAAAGCCCTGACATAGGGAGTCAAAAGGTGAGTGCAGGGTGGGCAAGACAGTCAGATTGAGGGGGCTACGAGGCTGGGGATACCAGCTAACACATAGGAGTGGGGGGCTTCAGTTCCGATGTAACCTTTGCCTTAATCTGCTCCAATGTTCATGCAAAGGGAGGACTTTTTCATGGCAGCGGGGCAGAGTCTTCGTCAGGTTCGGGCAGAGATCCCCCTCCCAGACAGGGAGTCTCCACCTGGGTGTTGAGCAGGGATCCATAGGTTCCATGGTGGCATGCATCTGGAGCTATTGGCATATTTCCTAGAGGAGCAAGACAACCCCCCCGAGGGGTGGCAGGCTTCTTTACCCAAAATGTCAGCCTCTTGTCCTGTGTCAGTGGGATGCTTTACTGGGCCCACTGAATGCACCCCCCCTTCCCCCCTCTTTGCATCTCGCCACCAGGGTCTTCCGTTTAGATTTGGGCTCGAGCTCTTGGAAGGTCTGTAGGCCGGACAAGAGGACAGATTTAGACAAGAAGAGTGGGGAGAACGGTGAAGAAAGGCTCCATTGTTGGAGCAGGTTTTGCAGCTTGAGGTTCCCTATCTTCCCTGTTTCCAACAGCTGCAGCAGCCTGTTGGAGGGGCATTTACCCGCCACAATAGTCCATAGAACCCCCCACCCCACAATCAAACCCCCTTTTCTGTTCCTGCTCACCTTGCTTTATGGTGTTTTGAGGATTGTCTAGCCTAGCAGTTCAGGGAACACCCTGCGGAGCCGTGAACACCCCCGTGGGACGCCATCAACCCCTGACCTTGTCCCGCAGGCTTCACCCTGTGGGCCGGTGTGGAACCAGAAGAAGCCAAAGGGGGCATGGCCAAAGTCCGCTGCAGTAAGTATGGAGGCCCTGCTGAGCCAATTCTGTGTAAGGATAGGAGCGGGACCCAACACCCTGCGCTCTTGTCCTGCGGGCCGGCGTGGAACCAGAAGAAGCCAAAGGGGGCATGGCCAAAGTCCACTGCAGTAGGTATGGAGGCCCTCCTGGGCCAATTCAGCGTAAGGAGAGGAGCGGGAGCGGGACCCAACACCCCGCGCCCTTGTCCTCCGGGCCGGCGTGGAACCAGAAGAAGCCAAAGGGGGCATGGCCAAAGTCTGCTGCGGTAAGAATGGGTGCCCTCCTAGGCAAATTCAGTTTAAGGAGAGGAGCGGGAGCGGGACCCAACACCCAGCGCCCTTGTCCTGCGGGCTTCAACCTGCGGGCCGGCGTGGAACCAGAAGAAGCCAAAGGGGGCATGGCCAAAGTCTGCCGCAGCAAGTAGGGAGGCCCTCCTGGGCCAATTCAGTGCAAGGAGAGGAGCGGGAGCGGGACCATTCCGGAACAGTTTGTTTTTTAAATAAAAGTATAGGAACAGTAAAACTAAATTAAAAGAAGTAGAGGAGCACCGCTCCCGACCGCTCCCGCCCACTTCAACTACTTGTATTTTAATGTTAAAAACATAGGTAGCATCTATGTAACAAATATTTTCTTCGTGCCTGGTAATTACCATAGATGAGAAGATGTGTTACTTATCGTATGCCGGTGTTCGGGTGAGATCTCACAATAGTAGCGTCCCTGTGCATGGCGTGTGCTGCTAATTCCTCAGCTCGTAACACATCAACACAGCTGTGCATACGGCAATGAGGGGCAGACATCTGCACATCTGTTGCCATGTTTTTGTTGGGGTATTTGCCTAAATGTAGGGAGTAAAACAAGCAGGTGTGCCGCTCATCTGGAAGGTTGGGTGTATGCTCGAGAACCGAGAGAGAGCAGATAGACTGTGATCCTGCTATCAGTTTAGGCATGGGATGTACTGTCCTCCTCCCCCTCTCAATGACTTTTACATTTATAAGACCCCCAACTTGCCATTCTCTCACTAACGTATGCCCCGGGCGTATGCCCAGTATCACAAAGCAAATGTGTCACCGCTGTTACAATCTGTCATGGCATTGATCTGCCTGTGTATTTGAGGAGTGAATGTGGATAGACATGAAAGAAAGACTGGTCTTGAGGAGGGTGGCAGAAAGAAAAGAGTAAGAGAGAAGGATAAGGCCAGAAGTGGTCTTCATGGGGGAAGGACCTAAGAAGGAGACGACAGACAGTAGAGTTTGGACCATCAGATCGAGCCCAAACCGTATGCTTGCTGGAAGTTCAGTATATTAATAATGAATTAAGTATTCAGGGAGGAGGGCATTGTGTAAATTGAGGAGTGACTCTTTTCCGCAGCAGTGTTTTTAAAATCAATGTAATAAACTCAGCCTGTCTAACAGACATTCCATTTTAAAGCCAGACAATCACTTTAAAAGTCCATTCAAAGATCCAAGCACCACAGAAGCCCTGTTTGGTTGTTCATGAGGTCCACATTAGGAGGGGACCTTTAAAGCTTCATTGATCCAGCATCTAAATGAACAGTGAACTCTACGGCTAGTTGTAGTGGGAGGTGCCAAAATGGAAGAGCGGGTCTTTATATTCCATAGTATGACTGTGTGGCGTGCGGGGCAACCAGCAATCAGAGGTTATTGCGCAGCACATCAAAAGACAACGACGTCGATATCCTGTGTTATCCAATTGGATTGTCCAAGCTGTCTTTGGTAACGTGTGTGTGTTTGTTGCAAGGTGCATCCTCATTTTATTGCTGTAATGTGTATTTTACATCCAATTACCAGTGCTACAGAGAAGGGGTGTATCGGCCACTTTTACTCCCTATAAATAGGCAAATAATCCAAGGAAGTAAAAATATCCCAATCAAAAATAGGAAACAGACCGTATGCCCCTGATTTCACCCAACCCGCTCCATGGGTATGTTTGGACCAGTAATGCATGTAGTAGCACAGGAAGAAGATAATGTTATAACTGCCTGATTAGTAAACCTGTATCTTTTAATCTGCATGAATAGCTGGGTGCAAAGAAATAATGATAACAAAATAAATTCCGTTTTCCAGTTAAAACACATGTTTTACCACTTAATACTCTCATTGAGAATTTGAATTACAATTTTGCTCCCTAAATAATCATTTTACTCCAAATTTTAAAAAAATAGGAGTAAAATACCTCCACTTTTAAATCTTATCCGGAATATTGCCCATTACACTACATATTTTAGCGATCAACCCACAGATTATGGTGTTATGGCCCTGACAGTATAAACTATTCTTGAGAACAAGAATTTCTTTTTTTTTATCCTTTGCTCAGCACTTTCCACTTCTCCCCCCTGCACTTTCCCCCTCCTCTTTCCCCTGCACGTGCACCTTCTCAATGTCACCTGGCTTAGCAAGATAGTTGTTTTGTTCTCCCTTTTTCCCCCCTCCCTTGCCTCGTCACACTCTGAAACACTTGTGTATGAGCGCGATACAAATAAAATATTATATCATATCACAACATATTTTTATGCTAGAGTGTGTACATTTCTGTAGTGCCCAGTCACAGAGTAAACCTTCTTCCAATGTTAACCTGAATACAATCCTACTTTTTTGTGTAGCCAAAGCTCCAGTATTACTCTCCAACATCTATCTACAACCATTGATAAAGCCAGAGGTCCTGTTGTATAGTGAATAACCTTTGTGAGATGAGTATGAAGAAATAACACTGCCCTTTTAGAAAGGTTGTTTAGCACTAATGACCACCTCTAGTACTGGTCTGTGCGGGCGCGGTCTTTACTTGGCTCGGAAAATCCTTGGAAGAGAAGATTTCCACTCTGTAACTAGCAGAAGGCCAGCACAGTGCATCACGGGAAGTATCAGTTTAGGCCCAGGCCACCCAGCATGAGGAAGGTTGAAAAGTGACGGAACCAGGTCTTCCAGAGGTTCAGCAGAGTGTATCTGTGAGGTGGGGTTTCTGCCCCCGAGGCATTCACGGCAACGTATAAAGTTTAGGAAACGCGTATAATGACACAAGGGGCCTCATTACGAGGCTTACGGTAGCCGTGCCTGTAATACAGGGTTTTTTTTCCGGGTCATTACGGCCTTGCCGGAGTCGGTAATTGCCCATTCCTGGGCGCCGGAAAATATTCTTCCCCATTCCCATTGAGCCCCATAGGGAATAGGGAAGCTGGATGCACCGGCACCGTTATCAACGGTGCCGGTGCATCCAACATGCTCTGCTCGCGGGCGCCGGTATGGCCGCCAGGTCAGACCTGGCTGCTGCTATGGCACCTGCGAGCAGAACTCATAGTTTATCCGGTCTGGGAAATATGGTACCGCCACGCTTACTGGTAACGTAGTTCCCGGACCGGCAATATAGTGTAGTATAGTGTAGCACATTGATATGTTTCGGGTTTCTGGAAAAATGCATATTCCAGGCTCCAGGCTTTCCAGTTGTTCACCACAGTGCATATTAGTTAATGTCTGACTGTATAGTTTCCAGCATCTCAGCACCAGGGAGGCGGAAAAGGGCACACTCCATCTCCAGATATTCTAGTAGGCCACCACACAATAGCTCTGGCTGAGAGCAAAAGCTCTCTTCAGCTGGACCTAAATTATAAAGAGTGTGTAAAGGGCATGATTCCCGCCAACCACACGGTTGCACAATGTTATTTAATTTGATCTGGTTCCATCTTCACGTTCTTACCTTTCTAGTGACTTTGGGGTAGCATGACAGTACAATCCCTGAGTCCAGCACTGCAACCGGGACCCACTCATTCTCGCAATATTTATCTCAAAGGATTCTCTGATATTTTTCAAATCAACCTTCACGTAACTTAGTCGCCGCCCCGCACCCCCCTTCCCCCCCAGGCTCTATCTTCCGATTTAATGTAAAAGTTTCTGGTGTGGAATACACACACGAGGGCGCAAGAGACCACAAAATGCATTCATTTGGCAATGGGGAGATGGGAGAGGAGAGAGCAATATGAGACAAGAGAAAGAAGAGACAAAAGAGGATAACGGAGGAGACAGAAAGAAAAATAGGCTCAGAGTAGAACAGAAACATGAGAGAGTGCAGAGGGTGAGAGGGGTTGAAAGAGATGAGTGGAGAGAGAAAAGGGACAAAGCCCATGGAAAGGAAGAAGAGATATGGATGGAGGCTGTGAGGGGAAAGAGTGGGACAAAAGACAAATGTGCCAGATTCATGGAAATTTGCAGAGAACACCCACAAGTGCCGTGCGCTGAGAAGGAAACTGCTTGAGCCTGCGCGCAGAATGAAAAATGCGCGCCCTGTGTATTCATGGAGTTTACAGCGCAAGGTAACGGTAGTCGCAAGTCACAGCCATATTGCCCCGACATGCCCACACACAAAGAAAAAATAGACAGAACAGTCATCTTTGCGCGCTCCCCTTCGCGTGAATATACCCACCCTTGAAACAGTGCGTGGAGTCCCCTGCAAGCAGGCCTGCATCTCGGGGATCCTGCACTGGGCCCCTCTCGACTGTATCCGGCAAACCGACAACATGCGCATAGAGAACTCGTAACTCGGTAATTACTCTGGAAATGTGCGTGTGAACCCTCATAAACCATTCCTGCACCCTGCTAAATTGCGTACTCGCAACCCTAAGTTAGATCCGAACCCTGGTTGTGTATATGCACCCCTGTACACGACATGCAACCCAACCTCCATAATGCGATTCCTACACACGTGTTCTTACGCCTGCCTTCGGGTGGCGGATAGTATGAAGGACTTACGTAGCCATTTCCCGGGCGAGAGATGCACAAATACGTTTTGTGCCGTGCAGTTGTGGGCATGCGAGGGACTGCCTGCAGGCCATCCCTTGGAACGCCCATTTCTGAGCAAATTCTTCCCCATTTTTGGTGTTCCTCCCGCTTCCCAGCCCTCTGAGCAAGCCAAGCCCATGCTGGGCGTGGAGTCTCATGCAAGGCACTCAACGGCTTGTTAAGACATGCTGAGCTTGCGTGAACTCCACACAAGTCCAGGAAAAGTACAGCGCATTCGATTCCATGAATCGGCGAACACGCAAGTGCCCCATTTTCCGCGCAAATTATTCCATGAATCAGGCTCAAAGAGTGCAAGGGAGAGCAAGAGACTGTTAAGGGAGGAGCAAAGAGAACAAATACAAGTTGAGAAAGCGAGAGAGGCGCTGCTAGAGAAAATAGAATGCTACGTTATATTACTGGGCCTTGTTCCAAAGTGACTGTTGCCATGTGTATGGTATTGTGGTGCCTTAGGTCGTGCAGATAATTAACTGGGGTTAAGGGTGGGTTTGTGGGAGCAAAGCAGAGGTTTCAAGTAGATCCTAAAGTATAAGGCAAGCCGCGTTTAATCACTGCATGTGTGCGGGTGTGCATGCACGATTTAACTGCAACATGCCACCTGCGTGCTGGTTAGTGTAGAGTTATGGTGATGAAGGAAGTATGAGTGGCAGAGTTAGGGAGTTTAGCTGGTGCTTGATTTGTGTGATGCGTGTATCGGAAAATGGGGTGGGCTGAGGGTTATTGTAGAGTTGGGTGGGGAAGAGGGCAGAAAGTGACATTAAAGCAGGGGACGGGAAAGTGAGTGATGGGGTAAGGTGAGGAAAAGACTTGAGATAACTAGAAGATAAGAGGGGTGAAAGAATAATAGCAATAATAAATACTGTGTTTTTATATAGCATTTCATGCTTACAAAACATTGGTTATTAGTACCTAATCCAATAGTTTTGAATGTGGCATTCAGCACCTGTTCCAAGGGCTGAAACAGAGGTTAACGGCCCCCATTTCAGCCCTCGGAATGGGTGCTTTACACCATTAGCATCCTGGGTTACCGCTTTGGTAACCTGGGGTGCCAAAAAAAAAAAGAATTTTCATTCATTGAACGGGATGCCTCGTGCGTCCCGTTAAATGAATGAAAATCCTTTACCAGGATGGCCGCCATGGAAAGGGAAAGCGCAGCCCCTCTTCCATTTCCATGGCAGCCTGCTGAAGATGGTGGCGAGGGGGCAGCCGGCCATCAGGCAGCACAGAACGCGGGCTTGTATCGGCGGTTTAAGCCTGCGTTCCTAGCCATCTGATTGTCTAGCTCCCCCCACCGGGTGCTAATGTAGGATAAAAGGCTGAGGTGGCCCAGAGAGAATTCAAGCATGTGACTGCAAGTTCCATACAGCTCACTGAAGCAAGAGCTCAGCTGGATGAGCTAGTTTAACCATCTAGAAAGAGAAAGCTTGGATAAGGGGTGGGAATGTTGGTCCGTCTGCATTGTCTGACTGCAGTGAAGCAACAAAAAAAAATCCCTCAAGTTTTGCTTTTGTTTAGTTGCAGCAGCCCCACTCGACCGATTCAATGGCAGAAAGATGCTTGCAATGCCAAAAGCCTGGAGCTGAGCAGATTTCCCCTTCTGTGCTCTTTCCCATTGTACAGATTTAGAGGAGAATTTGCACAAACAGCCGAACAAGCAGAGGTCCTGCGCCAGGAAAAGAAGGGCCCTTGTCCTGAAAGACTAAGGGCCTAATTCACAGAAGCGTTTTATAATGGCAAAACCCCATTGGAAAAGCTCTGTGAATAAGAGCCAAGCTGTGCAAACACTCTTGGGTTAGACTTGAGGACGGCATTGTAAAAGAAATCTTTGAAAGATAATTGTGCAATCGTCTCCTCATCCTGAATTTTGGTCTTTTTACATTTTCTGACAAAAAAAGGACCTTTTTATCCAAAGCATGTATTGACCGTCACCGCCATTACATGTGCGTGTATTAATAGTTGTCAGTGGACTCGGGGATTGTATAGATACCCCTTGTCCATTTACTGATCAAGCAGTTGGTCTCTTTTATGCTGGCTGGAGGAAACTGGCCTGAGTAGGCCCACAGCAGCAAGTTGTGCTGAGCGCTGACCCCGTCTTTAGGGCTACATCAGTACGCGTTTGCGTTTTTGCATACCTTAATAGGCATTACATTCCTTGACCAACTGGTTTTACAGCAGGCCTGTGCATAAATAACATGCTTATCTTTTGAGCAGTGGTCTGAAACCTTGGGCTCACCAGATATTTTGGACTACAACTCCAATCAGTCCTAACAAGCATAACCAACGGTGAGTGATCATGGGTATCGTAGTCTAAACCTTTTGGGCACCGATTTAGTAAAGTTTGCGTAAATGGGGCGCACTGACAGTCCGCGCTGAGTCCATGGGGTCAGACATATTTAATGAAGGGCTCGAGCAGGCATAGGGCGCAGCACAGATTCAGTGTGTTCATATATTTGCATACAAATAAGCTGCAGCAAGAGGGCGAGTAGCCCTGCAGTGATTGGCTGTGCATCGGCATGATGAACAGGATTGGTGGCTGACAGGAAATCGCTGTTGGCGCGGGTTATTTTTGTGTTAAAACCACCAGTTTCCTACACCAATCCGTTTAAAATTGCTGCACGATAATTTGTGCCAACACAATAAACATTGTAATTCAATTTAAAGAAATAATTTCAAAACACAAAAAAAGGAACACAAATGTTTCTTGTCATGTACCAGTGAAATATAAACCTCCCTGTGCCATATCTCTAAGTTTGAAATGCGTGAAAGTGTTGTTTATCCCCTCTTTTTAACACCCATCTTTCTGAGCGGGATTGTGTGCCCCAGCTATTGTACCATTTACAAATGGTGTCAACACGGACACAAACAAGACCCATCATTTCTTTTTAAAATCCCGCGTTGCAGTCCTTGAAATGCGCCTCTCTGATCAGCATAGTGAACACCCTCCTGTGTCACATGAGTGCACAAGAGGGGCTTGCTTTAAGTGCTAGGCGCCGACGCGCAGAGAATGAGGCATGCGTTCGCCTTATTTTTCACTTTTCACAATGCATGCAAGGTGAGCGCTGGTGCACAAACAGCGCGTTTGCTGTCTGCGTTGGCGCACACCCATCCTTTAATCTGGCCCTGGAGAGCAGCAGGCTGCAGACCCTTTTCTTTAGGAATCGTGCAATCTTCCAGGCCACGATTCCCTGCAAATGGGCTGACACATATGTCAAGTATTTCGAGGTCACCATATCACTTCAAAGACTACAGACTTTTGGGGAGCATGAAAACATTAATGCAGTGGTCAAAGTGTACAAAAAGAAGCAGTGGACTATGTTCCCTGCTGGCCCACCCGGGCCCCGCCCCACAAACCCCATCACCAGACCCCATCCCACGCAAAATGCAAATCCCATACATGGGCCCTGCCTTTCCTCCAATTCGATCCCCACCACTGTGTAAAGGCTGAAAGAAAGTAATTGAAAGAAAATGCAATAGGCATTTTAAACGACCCCCCATTCCCTATATTCATTGTCCCCCACAACATGGAGCTTTACGCACCCTACGCTATCTAATCACCCACCATTCACATCTCTGAAGGGGCTTGCTAAATATTGAAGCCACCCCTCCCACCTACCCATTAATGCCCCTACAGCTGTGCCTGCTGTATATTCACGTTAAGTTGCTTAAATGCAAAAGAACAATTCTGATTGCTGCCGGATCAGGGCTTGGGAATGGGCTTTGGCCCAAGCAGGCAGAAGGAAAAGATTACAGCAACCCAGCAGTTCTACGATAGGTCACCAAGATGTGCATTCGGATCGGATCCAGCAGGCAGTGCTGTCAGAAGATGTGGTGAGGCCCAGGGCAAAACACTTGGTGAGGCCCCCTTACAATTTTTTTCACTCGGCCAGCGGCGGCACCTCCGCAAACAGGAGACTCGAGAAATGTCCCTTTGAGTTTGTCTGCAGGATCCCTAATATGGTTTATTAATACAACTCCAAATCAACTACAGCAAAGTTAGATTTATCTACTGAAGAAAGGTTTATGCCAGACTAACTTTTGTATCATATGCATGAATATATATAGGATGGCATAAGCTCTCCACTCTGCTACCTCCAACTCTCTGATGTTCAGTCACTACTCCAAGGAAAGAGTTGAGGGCAGATCTCTTTCTTCGGCTGGGGCCTCCCTCTGAAAACAGCCTCCCTGTCTCTCTTAAACTTGATCAGAACCATCTCTGGTTCTGGAAGCAACTCAAGACCTGTCTCTTTGCTTCTGCCTTCTCTTTTCCTCTCCCTTGCTGATCACCTGCCTGATCCATGCACTGGTCACCTGGTCAAGCTCTGAATTTGGGGCCAGGTCCCTGCCTGTCCTGTTGCAATCCTAACACACAAAGGGGAGTCCCCCAAATGAACCATTAACCAACTGGTTCAGAAGGCAAGTTCTTGCATCAACGTGGCCCTATTCAATGAGTTTCTAATTTACCTCAAAGAACAGCACACACAAAGAGTAGTGTTTTTGTTACATTAAAAAAAATGTATTACGTAGGCCATAGATCCTACAAATTCAACCTTAAAATGCTAGTTAAGTCTGTTTATAATTATACAGGTAAGCCAAGACATAAGTTAATACATAAAACAATATGAAAAATTCATACATTCACTATTGGTACCCATACCCACCCTATATGCAACGCGTCTAAACCATAACCCATTGACAATAATGTCATCTCTTCTAGATTTGTGAATGAATAATGTGAGATAAAATGGGGAAAGAAAGGAGAACAAATCCTCGATGTAATAGATATGTAAGGGAATCAAATTAATCAGTGCAAACCTACGTGGCACAGTATGGTAATTCAGTTTGAGGAAGCACAGACAATGATTATCTTACTGACCCTATCCGTCTAATAAATCACAGACATCCTCAATTCAACAGTGCCGCTTGCGCTAAATTCTAAAAATCATTGTTCAAGACCGAAAACACATTCCAGTGTCCTGTTGCAATCCTGCACTGCGTCTTGGCTCCCCTGCACTTGTGGTCTGTATCTTTAACCCTACAGTCCCCCTCTTGCACTTACTCTCCACCCATTGGCTGCACTTATGAGTGCCTACACTTGCCACCCGTTGGCTGCACTCTTGTTTCTCCTTTGTTCCTGCACTTCTGCATCCTACCCCACCCTCAGAACTTCTCCCCCCCCTTCCCTGCTGTTGTGCGATCTGAATGACACAAGGCCTAGTAAGATTTGTCTTTTGTCCTACTCTTTTGTTTCCCCTTCCTTGCCTTGTCGCGCATAGAAACACTACAGGCACGTTATAAATGCCATATCACATCATTAAGGAGCACACTGCCCCTGTGTGCGCATTAAAACAAACATCATACACAGTGACAAATGATTTACAGTGGAGGCTGGTACATTTCTGAATTTAAGAGGCTTAAAAGTGTGTGCCAATTAGGCAGGATCAACAGAGCACAGTGAGGGAGCCCAAACCAAACAAGGGTTGCTTAGGTGGGGGGGTCTCACCCCCCAGAAAATGTTTGAAACATTGGGTTAAAATTATGCATCTTACAGCACTTCCTTTGCAAAATTGGGTAGAAATCCATACAGTTTGCAATTGGTTTTGTATGGAAGCACATGGAAAATCCCAATAGTTGCAAATCACAAACCGTGCACAGGAACATTTTTCAATACATTTCATGCCGCCTTTCCACGCAAGATATGCTAGTATACAAATATATTCCTGCTGGTTGTTCTCATTTATGTCCATGCAGGCTGCATCAATATTTAATCCATTGTTACCATGTACGGACTCCCAGCCAGTAAAAATGCCATGCCACAGAAAGTATATCCAGGCTGACTGTGTACCATAAGTGTTATTACTGGCTAGATTGGCCTACATTCAATGTGGGCCAATTTCGCCAAGTAGTATGTTTGCTTTAACCTTGCATAATCCTGTGCATCAAGGGTAAAGCAAAAAGAGCATTGGCAATGCAAACAGTTTGGGCATTCGTGTAGGCATGGGAAAGACACTTCTGTATTGGTATTAGCTGGCCACTAATAGTGCCGGTGCAAAATGGTTTCAGTACCTGAGCAGCTAATAGCAGTGCCTGGCAAATGCCTAATACTTATACACAAGCAAAAACTGTTGGCTTTGCCAATGCTTGTTTTTAACAGGACTTCAGCAAAAGACACGCAGGGTGTTTTTAAATCGAGTGGCCAAAGGCAGACCTGATTAAGACATTTTTTATTACACCAGTTACGTATTTATAACTCCAATAAAGTCATGAACTCTCAGAAGAATCCTTTGAGAAAACACTTGCAGGCACGTTGAGGGCAACGTTTGATGGCATGTCGTGTTTAAAGCTAGCTCAAAGAGCTCCAGTGAGGAGGTGTTTTGGATGGGGAGGGCAGGAACTGGGTGGGAATTGCCATAGGGATTATCATGGCCATGAGAAGTCAATGGGCGGGCAAATAACTAAACAACATCTACAAGTCCCTCCTCATATTGCATTTCTTCCTATCTGTACTCAATGCTATCATTGGGACTGATCTTCCCAGACCCAGGATCTGGCAAATAATTACTCACCAGATTGGAACTACAGCTCCACAATCTGGGAAATCTGTGCACTATATGTTTATTTTAGAATGCTCTGGTGTGTTTGTGCTTTAAACTATGTTGGGCAGGGATTTAAACTGTGGCCACTAGGTTTCAAAGTGAGACATTTCCCCACAAGACCACTTGAGGGTCTGAGCGGGAGCCCTGTGAAATCCATTGTCAATGTTGCACTGTACTGGAAATATTGATGTGCATTTTTTAGGTTCAAAAGAGGTGCAGATTTTGAACTTTGCTGACGATAAATCCTCTGAGTGGAAGAGGCAAATTTTCATGGGGTCACTAAAATACCTGCCCTGCACCCTCATAAACCTCCCGTTGCTGGGCCCGGCCTCTTTCACTGCGGTAGGAGGGATGCCCCAGAAAATAGGTCTGTTTCCACCACTGCCTGTTCACTAAAGCAATAGTTTTGTCTTATTGGTGGCACACCTAATAACCCAAACAAAAAGAATGCCAGGCAGTGGCGCAACACTATTGAGCAGATCGGGCTCTAGCCCCTTCCTGAAATGTTGGGCTTTGTTGACTCTGGCCACTTTGAGGCAGAAGGCCTCTTTTGATGTGTCGCCAGCCCGTAGCACTCGTTAAGGAGCAGCATTAGCATCAAACATGCAGATCACAAAAACCTATCCATGCAATATCAACAAACTCACTTTGATAAAGCCAAAGTCTTAACTTCTGGTCTCAGCTTTTAGATGGCCCACCTCTCCAGAGATTAGCATAGCACTATGAAAGTAAACAGCCTCTGAATTGGGGTGAAAGGTACGACTAGTGGCCAAAGGGAAGGTGAAATAGCTTTTCAGCTTCCTATCTGGGCTCAGGGTATTCAGAGGGAAATGGGAGCAGGGCTGGCTAAAGACGTGTCAGGGCTGGTGGGGTCCCATTTCTTTGTGATGTTTGGGGCACCCCTTACTGATTGTAACAATGGTCCAAGGCACCTGTCGAGTGCTTAAATGAATAATAAAGTCAAAATAATGCAGCAAGGAGGTTTAAAGCTGCAGATTATCAGTAGGTTTCTGTGTCATAAGACTACCAACATGGGATCAGCTACTTAGGGGCCCATTTCAACTGTAAAAGTTGAAAGGCCCAGATGCCATCCCTCAGGGGGGAGACCAAAAGTGCAATGGGTTTATTGGCCCCACTCACTATCCGCTTTCAAAACGGTCATCCAGCCCCTGCCAGGCTGACCGACAGAGCCACGGTCAGACCGAACAGGACACAATCGTTAAATGGTGCCTTAGCTTCGCTGTTAACAAAGGCCCTGCAATTACTAACATAAAACATTTTACTGTTAGCACCTGCATTCATATGCATACATTTTTAGGTAATTGAAATCGTGATGTGGGGTTAGCACTTGTATGCTAGGGGAGTGATTACAAGGGAAGTGGTGACATGAGACATCTCATTCTCACAGCACTCCTTAAGTGTGACGTTTCAGAAATGAAGGCGAGAGGTAGCTGCTTGTAACATTGAAGCTTCACCAGAATAGTCTCATTCGAATGTGAAAAGATGTTAGATGCCCCAACACAAGGAAGTTTGCCCCTCCCTTATAGCCTTTGATGTTAGCGCATCTCCCAACATTTGAAGTTTTAGTCCCCATGCCCCCATTACCCCTACCGACATTTTAGCCTAGGTGCACCTCTGATGCCATGAACCCACCCCTTAATGAAGTGGCTCCCATGGCGGCAAAATTTAGGGGTGGGGTTGAACACACATTCACTTAAAACACTGTCACCCATGCATTCATCCACCAGTTACACAACTCCATACATACATGCATGCATACATAAAACCAAACAGCATTGACACAAACACCAACATGCACGCATGCATTCATACATACACATATACATAGTAATTTAATTTAAATACATATATATACACATTTAATTTAAAATAAAAAAACACCTGACCTCCAGGCACCCTTCAAAAGCACCCGGGCAGCCACGGCACTCCGACACGTGGACGCAGGGCCGTCACTGTGATTGGCTCGGCTGCTCACTTAAGCATGAAGGAATCACCCACATGCCACCCCGTGTGTGTGTCAAATAAGAACACATGAACATGAGAGACAGGTGGACTTTTTAGTCTCGAAATAAGACACACAATTGGAGATTTCTCTGGAGATTTATTTGGGTAGAAAATGTCCTGCGCTGTTCTTATCACCAACCATTAACAAAGAGGTGTTAAGTGGGAGCCCTGCAGAGTTTGCTGTCAGAGCTGTGCTGTGCACCCCCAGCCCCTCACAGGCATCCTCTGCTGGGTGGAGATGGACACTGCAGTTCAGGGCAGTACATTTTACTGCAGGTCCAGACCAGTGCCGAGGTTTCAAACTCTTCCCCAGAGACCGCAAAGAAAATGCACACTCTGGGATTCCGGGGTCGGTGTCTAGGCTGGTGGTCTGGACAAAGGGGGGAGGAGAATGTGAGAGTATGGAGAGGAAGATGTAATAGGACAGAGACAAAGGGGAGAGGAGGATGTAGGGGAAGGGAGACAAAAGGATGAGAGGAGGATGTGAGAGGAGAGAGACAAAGGGGAGAGGAGGATGTGAGAGGAGAGAGACAAAGGGGAGAGAAGGATGTGAGAGGAGAGGGACAAAGGGGAGAGGAGGATGTGAGAGGAGAGAGAGACAAAGGGGATAGAAGGATGTGAGAGGAGAGAGACAAAGGGGAGAGAAAGATGTGAGAGGATGAAGACAAAGGGTAGAGAAAGATGTGAGATGATGGAGAGGAGGATTTGAGAGGAAAAGGACAAAGGCGAGAGGAGGATGTGAGAGGAGAGAGACAAAGGGAGGAGAGGAGGATGTGAGAGGAAAGAGACAAAGAGGAGAGGAGGATGTGAGAGGAGAGACAAAGGGAGGAGAGGAGGATGTGAGAGGAGAGAGACAAAGAAGAGAGGAGGATGTGCGAGGGTGGAGAGGAGGATGTAATACGACAGAGACAAAGATGAGAGGAGGATGTGAGAAGAGAGAAACAAGGGGGAGTGCAGGATGCCAGAGTACAGAGACACAGGGGAGAGGAGGACTTAAGAGGAGGGAGACAAAGGGGAGAGTAGGGCGTGAGAGGAGGGAGACAAAGAGGAGAGGAGGATGTGAGAGGAAAGAAACACAGGGGAGAGAAGGATGTGGGAGGAGGGAGACAAAGGGGAGAGGAACATTTAATAGGACAGAGACAAACGGGAGAGGAGGATGTAATAGGACAGAGACAAAGGGGAAAGGAGGATGTGAGAGGAGGGAGACAAAGGGGAGAGTTGGGCATGAGAGGAGGGAGACAAAGGGGAGAGGAGGATGTAATGGGACAGAGACAAAGGGGAGAGAAGGATGTGAGAGGAGGGAGACAAAGGGGAGAGTAGGGCGTGAGAGGAGGGAGACAAAGGGGAGAGGAGGATGTAATAGGACAGAGACAAAGGGGAGAGGAGGATGTGAGAGGAGGGAGACAAAGGGGAGAGGAGGATGTGAGAGGAAAGAAACAAAGGGGAGAGAAGGATGTGAGAGAAAAGAAACAAGGGGGAGAGAAGGATGTGGGAGGAGGGAGACAAAGAGGAGAGGAGGATGTGAGAGCAAAGAAACACAGGGGAGAGAAGGATGTGGGAGGAGGGAGACAAAGGGGAGAGGAACATTTAATAGGACAGAGACAAACGGGAGAGGAGGATGTGAGAGGAGGGAGACAAAGGGGAGAAGAGGATGTGGGAGCAGGGAGACACAGGGGAGAGGAGAATGTGAGAGGAGGGAGACAAAGGGAGGAGAAGCATGTGGGAGAGAGAAGGGAGACAAAGGGGGAGGAGGATGTTAGAGGATAGAGGCAAAAAGAAAAAGAAGAGAAGGGTGTCAGAGGAGGGAGACATAGCGGAGAGGAAGATGTGAGAGAAGGGAGATAAAGGGGAGAGACGGGAGTGAGAGGAGGGAGATAAAGGGGAGACGAGGATGCGGGGTAAACCCAAGTAACCAATAGAAGAGAACACGTAGGAAAGCAAAGTAGCAGAGAGAGAGTAGAGTGACAAAGGGAAGAGGAGAGAGTCAAAGGGGTGAGCAGAATATGGAACAAGTCAAAATAACGATGAAGGAGTGAGACACCGGGGTGAGCAGGATGCAGGAGAAAGCTTAGTAACAGGGTGAGGAGAGAGACACAGGGACGGGGGGTGTGGAGAAAGCCCACCTAGAGTGGAGGGAGACAGAGTAATGAACATGATGTGGAAGAACACAAAGAAACGGAGAGGAAAGTGATAAAGGAGACATGGGGTGGGTGACATTAGCACCATGGGCAGAGGAGAGACAAAGGAGAGAGCAGGGCATAGAGGAAATCAAACGGGAGGAGAGACACAAGGACATGCGGTCTGACAGGAGAGAAATCCTCTCATATCAGTCAGCAAGTTCAATCACGCTGAGCAACGTGAACACGCCGACTGACAGGAGAGGAGCCCTCTCATGTCATTCAGCATGTCTACATTGTCATCAGAATAATGGGAGGCAGCAGAGCTCACTTCTGAGCCCTGCTGCCTCCCATTATTTTGCTGTTTGTTGCGGAGCCAAACGGCTTTGCAACAAACAGCAAAATCATTGTGGGGCAGAGAGGAGACAGCACATTCCCTCGTGTGAATTAACGACACGGGAGACTGTGCTGCCTTCTCCTTAGGAGAGGGGGCTGCAAGGCCCCCCACAAGCGCGAGGCATGGGGCCGTTTGCCCCTCCTGCACCCCCCTCGGGACGGCCCTGCCAGCAGGTCCCAGGTTTGAATGTCCACTGAGGCGAAAGCAGAACACAAACGTGCCTGCCGTTTCAGGAACGGTTCTCAGCTCACCGTCACTGGCAGCGTGACCAAATGCGTTGCGCTGAAGTGCAAGTTTTAACTTCCTCCTACACTTTATTTTAAAACTAAACCATTCTGGAACGGTTTCTTTTTCAAATTAAAGTATAACAATGGTGAAAATTCATTAAAAAAGTAGAGGAGCACTGCTCCCAACCGCTCCCTCCCACTTCGACTACTGGTATTACTGATAATAGAAAGTATTTGGCTAATTAAGTTGACTATCCTTCCCTGTCTTTATTTCTGCCGATCGCTCCCTTACCGAAACTTGATTGAGTCACATCCTGATACTACTCTGGAATGGAAAGAAACTCAGAGCTTCTAATAAGATACTCATGGCCCTGGGATCAAAAGGGGGACTAGGTTGTCCTATTCTAGAAAAGTATTATGCATCCTAAAACCGAGCGGTAGAAGAGAAACTCTGACAAGAAAATGATGGACAATGGATAGTGCCATAAGGGGAAACTGCCTGTGGAACTGAGTCTGGTTGCCGAAGACAAGTAGAACTAATCGCTTTTTAATACATGGTAGCCTGCAATATCTGTATAAAAGCCTGGACATTATTTTCTTATTACAGGCTAGTTGTGATATCACCACTGATCTATAATAATAAAATGACATCACAACTGCTCTGTAATCAGTTATTACGCTTCTGTTGTGACGTCACAATGCCTGCGGCTTGATGCCAGCAGAATTCCAGCTGTCACTGCAGCACTTAATTAAAGCCGTTACAAGCTTTTCAAATTCCGTGCTTGTTAAAAAGATTCTGTGCCACTTTACAGCAATTAATTGCCAAGGAACTGTTTATGGCAGAATGTTTCATTTGTGCACTGCTGAAGTGTAATACATGTGCGCAAGAAGCCATGGTACAAAATGAAACGATTTTCAATGCATTTTAAGAAAATGTTTTAAAACTTTTTCTACAACCCATTCAAAGCTGCATATTAGCTTTTTTCAATTCAAACTGTTTCTATATTGATTATATGGATCAGCAAATGGCAGATCTCTTACATTAGATTAAGCAGGAGGCCAGGAATTAAAGGGGGGACAGTGTATGGCCATGGCTTAGAAGTAACGAAATACCCATTATGTCAAAAGGATACTGCAAGTCATCTTGGAGTTCCGTGACCTTATAAAGGAATTTGGACATTGGCCTTGTTCCTCTATTTGGTCACGGAATTCCTGTGTCTTGCAATATTCGTATAATGTACGGTATGGGGTACGTTATCCCATATACATTAGCCCAATCATAAGAGATATCTTGGAAGTGTGAGATGCAGTAAGTGTATAGTTAAATATACAACATTCCCATTCCCACAAACCCCACTACATGGAACCCCATATTTTACACAGACACTGGATGAAACATCCTTTTGTAAGGTGGAAAAAAATGGGTCAGTCTACGCCTTTCTGATATGTTTCTAAGCGGCAGAGTGAAATCCTTTCAAGAGTGTAAGGTATAGAACAATCTCCATGAAACAGATAGGTTAGTATGCCTGCAATCACGCCATTTCGTGATGCATCCTTTGAACTGGTTGAGGGATGCTGGGCATTTACCAGTATTTGAGGAGACCCTGAAATATTAGCCACACCCCAATGGGCTCATCTCAGCCCTATACAAAGCCTTTGCAGAATATGAGAATTCAACAAGATTGAAGAATCAATAAACTAGGAAAAGGAATAGGGCGACACATTTCTGATGAGGATTGGGGGGCCATTTGGAAGACAAAAGGCAGATTTACACAGTGACTTTCCGTTGTTACTTAACCCTGCACAGGTTATCCAACCTCTCTACTAGACGAACATATACACATGATGGAAAGAATGTAGTGTAATTATTTGGGTTACTTCACATACACTGTACTGGAATTGTCCCTGCATACAACTTTACTGGAAAATTATTGTACACCACCAACCCTTATTATAGAGGTGAGATCCCAAGGGACCAACGTGTCTCATAGATAACCAGCCTAACGGACGACATGCTGGGGAGGTGGAGGTGAAGCGGGGAAGGTGAAGACTTTGTTGACAGGTAGTTGGGAAGGCCGTAGACTAGATTGGCACAGTAGTCAGATAGAGAGAGTACTAAAGAGGAGATTAGGTGCTTAACAGTGTAGAATGGAAGAAAATGTCTTATTTTTCTGATGTTGAGGAGATGCTGCAGTAGCAGATGTAGAGATTAAGAGCGAGATGTTATGAGATGGGTCAAAGTGACACCAAGGTTGTGAGCAGAGTTGGGAAGGTAGTTGGGAGAGAAGAATGGAAGAGGGAGAGAGAAAGGGATAGCCAGTTTGGAGGAGAAGTAGAGAACGTCAGCCTTAGTGGAGTTGAGCATGAGCGAGTGAGATGCCACCCAATAGTTTGTCAGATAAAGAGGGAAAGGAGAAGAAGATCCTCAGCAAAGAGTTGATATGAGAAGCCATAGGCGGAGATCAAGGTGCCAAGAGCAGAGGTTTAGACAGTGAGGAGAATTTGGCCCAGTACTGACCCATGGGGAACACCAACAGTGCAGGGGTGAGTGAGGAGGTAAGGCTGTCCCAGGACACCCGGAAGTATCTGGCGGTGAGATATGAAGCAAACCAAGGAAGGGCATTGTCCCTGATGCCTAAGAGAGATAGTGTTGAGAGAAGGTCCGAATGGTTGACGGTAGTTTTGTACTGTGACCCTTGATTCCCTCCCCATGGGGATGGCTTGAATAATGGAGGAGATAAAGGTGAGTTTCGAGTTACACTATTGCGCTTTTAAAATCGATGTAAGGCGCTGTGAATACTTTAAGATGGTCTGGTCGCGGTCTTCATTGCCAAATTCGTAGCGAATTAGTGTGCAAAGGCACACTAGACTTAGGAGGGAGTGCTGCAGACGCTTTAACTATGTGTCAACTTTGTCCTAGAAAACAATGGCTTGAGTTTAGGTATTACACCTGAAGTTACCCTATGAAATTGGTTGTTGTTCTCGCCCTGAAGAAGATTGGGCCACTTGTTTTGAATTGATGGCCACTACACATTCAAAACTCGAGTTGGCGGTTTCCTTACAATTCATCATTAAAACTCATCAATCCTCTACATAACACATGCTAATTAAAATGTTCTAGCATTATGTGCTTCAGTGATAAACACTAGCGAAACACGGACATTGTAATAAATAACGATTGCACACTTAGTATCCAATTTGGTGCACATGCTGACACTCAAGTGCAGCTTGAGGTGCTATATAAAAGTAGGATACATCTTTAATTGTGTTTGTTTCGTTTAAATACTTTTTGTTGTGCCATGGCTTGTAACATTTCTTTCTCTTTGTCAACTTCTAACTTGTTACTTCTCTCCCTTCTCTCTTTCTCTCTCCCTCTTCCCTGCTAACCTCTCCCTTCGCTCTCCCTCCCTTTCCACACAGCATGCCGACTGGCCGCCGGGCATACATCAGAGTCTCACAGGTCCCTGGCCCCCTCGCCAGTCCTCCAGCACTTGCCTCAGGGCCTGCACTTACCCCATGCTACTGCACTTGGTCAATGACCCATGACAACAACTTCTTTCAGCACTTACCAGTTTTCTGCCTTATGGGTCGCACTCGCTCCCCCAAACCCCCTACACTTACCCCCCTCCCCTCTCCTGTACCTCTGTGCACTTACTTGATCTGACCGCACCATGCCTGAAGATCATCTCTCATTTCTCCCCTGTCTCCCCTCCTGCATGGTTGCGCCCTATGCTCTTGGAAAAACGGCAGCATCGCCATCAGACCTATTTACTTTATCTCCATTGTTAAATGTTTTTATGCACTTGCTCTGCCTGGGCAAACTTTATATCGTTCAGAAATTCAAACGCTCTGAATGACTGTTGTTTTTCTCCCCTTGCCCCCCCCCCCCCTCCTTGAGCGCTTTGAAACAATTGTCTTGTGTATAAGCGCTATACAAATAAACATTCCCATTACCAAACATTGCCAACTGTATGGTATGCATGCGGCGGTGGTGTTTTTGGTTTTTTTCTGGGGTCGACATGCCTCTTTCTTGGGCACGGTATACTTTGATATGGCATGGCTGAGTTTGTGTAAGATCAGAACGTTTATTGATTTACTTTAAATTTCCTTCATGTTTTTGTATAAATGTGATCAGTGATCAGACTGCTTAAAACTTTTTTATATTTATTAAATTAAGCAAGACTTTATTTTCTAAACTACTGTGTCTAATGGCTTCTTTCCTCAATTCATTCAGGTTTCAATTTTGGTTTTGAAGATGATAAATGAAGAGAGAACTGTTTCGGTTAATGTTGTAGTTTGTGGTTGATGCCACTTATAGGATCTCTAACGAGTTCATTTTGGTGGGTCGCCTCTTGTTGTTCTTGTTGAGTACTTTTAGATGAGGATCGGTTATATCAGCAAAACTCACCAATGTACTTCTCATCCCGGTTTTTCAAAAAGAGCTCGATAGAAGAATTGCAATGGCTTATTTTAGATTTTGTTATAAAAATGAGCATTGCATTTTCACAGTAACGGACTTGCCTCTTGTTTTGTAATGCTATTCTAGCTTTACATTACAGACTCATTGTAATGCTGTTATTTTGTTTGCCATGTCTTTTAATGATTAAAAAATAAAGATTAATTGACTAATTGAAAATATCAAGGTACGTACCGACATCAAACTCAGTGAGCTCGATACGGGGGAGCCCCCCAAGCCTTCGCCAGGCAGCACTAGAAACTAGAAACCGGCTGCGCACTCTCCATCTACAATCCTGACAGGGCCGCCTGCGAGAAACCGCAGAAGGCTCGGGGTGACTCTAAGAGCAAAGCTCTTCACACTAAACCGCCGGAAGTAGATAATCATTAACGCAGGAAGCAGACCGCGCTGATAAGGAAGGGAACCCAGCAACACAGCACATGAACCTGATGTGGAAGGCAGCCAACACAAAGTTACAGGGCCCACGAAGACACACAGGAGCACGGCAATACCAAGTGCTGTAGAATCCGGCACAGAAACGGCACCAAAGCACTGCTCACAGTGAAGAACCCACAACATAGGCAATTTATGATCCTGGGCAGGGTAGAACATTTAATGATATGATTGGTTATTTATAACGAGGTTTCTAAGCCCAGACCCAGGGATCGAACCTGTGTGGTCTAGCTTCCAAGGTGAGCACGTTGCCACCGAGCTATCCTCCCAAGACTAATCACACTGTGGCCCTCATTACGACCCAGGCGGTAAGTTACCGCCTGGGTCGTACCCTTACCACCATGGTGTAAACTACGTTTACACCATGGTGGATGGCGGATTTACCGCCCCATTCCAAGGTGAGTGGGGCGGTAAATCCCCATTTCCCATTTTACCCTTCCCCATTCCCATTTTTGCCCCATAGGGCATAATGGGAATGGGGAAAGGCGCTAATTACGCCACCGTAAATTACGGTGGCGTAATTAGCACCAAGGTCCCTTTGCGGCATGGGTTTTAACGCCTGCAAAAAGCAGGCGTTAAAATCACCATCCCGCAAAGGGACCTTGGAATCAGGCGTTAAGGGTCGGCGCCGTTTACGGCGCCGTAGACCCCTTAACGCCTGGGTCCTAATGAGGGCCTGTATCTTATCTGCAGCTCTCTAAGTGATTCTGATTCACTTCATATAAGAAACCTGAAACAGGGATAAACTGTGTCCTATTGGGCTGGGGAGATAAAAGAGTATTGTGTGCCAGCTGCGTGGTGCGTAGTATGTGGTTAACCCTGATACTACTACATATACTAGTCAAAGGTGAGAAAAAACACTCGTTGTCCGCCCTTGGCCAGTAAGGTTTGCAATAATTGTCCAGATATAAAGTGTCCCAAAGTCTTCAACTGATTGGTATTCCAGTTTATTGTCTGGTATTTCAATAAGTTAGCAGGAACAGCCAACACGTGTTTCGACTAAAAAGTGTTTTTCAAGGCAAATGTTTTTTTTCTATAGTTTATTAATAAGTAGATTGGAACGTTCTTTTGAAGTAAGTATTAAATGATATCGATAATGCTAAAGCCAGCTGTCCGCCTCATTGGAGCCAAAGATTTAGTGAGGTATCCTGTATGGGGTCACGGAATGACTGTTCCTGCTAACTTAAATACCAGACAATAAACTGGAATGCCAATCAGTTGAAGACTTTGCGACACTTTATATCTGGACAATTATTGCGAACTTTACTTGCCAAGCGCGGAGCTCGAGTGGTTTCTTCACCTTTGATTCTCTTCATAGCATATGCTAATTTATCATGCTATTATAAAAAAAAAGACATAGAGTTACGCCATATGTAACAATGATGCAATTCATGTATTTTGCACCACAAAGTTATTTACCACTTGGCTTACTTATGACAACTTATTCTAAAGTCACTTCCATGGTGCCTCCAACTATCAAAGACTGATGATGCTCCTTGCAACGTGCTCTTCTGTGAAGTCACTTCCGTTGGTGCAATGCATATGCAAATGAGGAGGTTTGCATGCATTTTGCCGCCAGGGCACCTGGACATACCGCTAATAGATGAGTTTCCTGCATCTGTAATGATCCTGCGGTTTTATTTATTTTGTTATGTGTTAAAACACCAATGCTACTAATGTTACCAAAAAAGTAGATTGGGGCAGGGGTGGGTGGTTTTGGGGCACTAAATGAGACCGTATGGAATTGTGCACACTGCATTTGGGGGTGGGGGGAAGTAGCAGGACTTCTTTCGTGGCTCGACCCACCCGCCCCCACTCTTTTACTCTTTTAATGCTGGATACTCCCCTGTATAGCACATTGTGCCAAAGCCCTTTACAAAAGGAATGAATCGGTACATCGAGTTGATATTTTGACAACAAGCACACAGAAGGAACACAAGAAAAGAGAGAAAAACAAAGAGAAACCAAACAGCAAGACAATAATTTGACAAACCAAAAAAGCAAACCAACCATGATGGGGGTCAAGCAATAACATGAGCATTGTAAGACAAAGCTCTGAAAACGGTCTTTCCAGTCCATCCCAAACAGCAGTCCACAAGGCGACTCCATGCAGTCCCACAGTAACATCCCACCAATTCCTAGTCAGGAGGGCTCACCAGACACCACCGCTCTTCCCTTCCGGCACCACCCGCAGTGGTGGATGCAGCTGCCCTAGCCTCGACACCTCCAACCTCTGAGGGTCACAGGCAGTGGGCGCTAAGGTATCAAGCCCACAAGCCTATTTCCTACCACTGCGATAAGCATAGAATAATGAGCACCGATACGCCATGGGACCTCAAACCACAGTCCTCTCGCCAGCTCCTACGCAACGGGCTCTTCTCGCCTGTTCTTCTCGCTTGCACCTCTTGCCTGCACTACTTAAACCCAATGGCACAACATCCAGGGACAGTGTCAGAGCCTTTCAACTTTTTCAAATGAAAGGGGCTTTGAGCCTCAGGGTGGGCCCCTGCAACTGCTTCCATGTTGCCAGTCAGCAGTCTTGCAACACAGGAATATATAAATGTCTCTATTTTCGTTCTGGGGCTTAAAATGTGCGCTTTGCAGCGCTCGCATCACAAGCTGTGTTTTCTCTTCCCACAGGATAGACAGAATTGTTATCACCTCATTGCCTTCTAACACTGGTTCCCCACATCAGCCACTTGCTGACAAAGAAGGGTTTAGAGCTCTCCAAGGGGCATTTAGTGTTTATGCTCCCTGCTGTCTGGCCCCCTCGTGATAATCAGTGGCTATTAACCTTATCTTTGTCACCATTGTAATGTATGCACCCCAAGGATACCTCAGACATTTTTCACTCTAAGCAGGGGCCCCCAATCATCATGTTGAAATGAGTACCCACACATATTCAGCCGAGCCTGACCCCATCTGCCTCCTCCTGCCAGACAACGTCCCTGAAAACCACTTCGCACCAACATGTGGCACATACCCCCTCCCCCACGCCACACAGCTCCGCTCAGCTCGGACGTGTGGCTCCAGACTCTTAACGACATTCTACAAAAAGTTATAGGATTGAAGTAAAGGCAGTTCTGAGGGGCAACACATGAAACCTATCAATACATCAGATGACAGGCCTGCCACAGTGGTTTGCTGCAGGGAGCATTTTCCACAGGGAATCATTTATGTGCCCATGAGTAAAATGTTCATGTGATTAGAGCACGGCGTGCACAGTAGACACATATGAGGTTAACATCACAGAAGCAGTGCCTGATATAGTATAGCACTAGCACACACAGGAACATGTCAATCAGAAATCATGTGCCCGTAGAAATGACACCAGTTTTAAATATGTTGCCTTGAGGTGTAAGACACTATGGACCCAGTGCTAGTTCATATATTGAAATACAGGCATCATTGGTTAAATATGTAAGGGTATTGCCTCCACAAACAGGTTACTTCCAAAGTATATCTGAGTGTTGTTCAATTAATTTAGGGTGCTGTTCATGTCTAATACAAGGGAGCACAATGTATAAACCTACCTTTCGTGCTAGTCAAATATGCCACGGTTCTATGATACATGACACAGTTCAGCGCAATGTGACAGCCTGGCTGTTTTCACTTTTTTGTCTCAATTTCTACATTGAACACCACCAGGATTTAAAAAATATCCCGAGACACCTGTTTGACCCATCAGCACCCATGTAGGCAGAGGTGACAATTTGGAAGAACTCAAGGTGAGTCACCCTCTATGCAACATCACACCCTGCAAAGACAGGGCCTGAAACACAATCCATGTACTACTGAACAGGCATCAGTGCTCCCCTGGAGAATGTGATGGACACTTCTGTCTAAGTCACAAAAGGCAAGCTATTTATGGATCTTTCACTCAATGGGCCTCATTACATGTCTGATGGTATCCCGCCAGTAAACCTGGCGGGATACCACCAAACGGTAATACCGTTACCGGTGCCTGATCTGCCGGAATTACCAGCAGATTACAGGTGCCAGTAAGGACATGTAAATCCACATTGCATGGAGCCCCACAGGACTCCATGGAGGGTTTGCTGGTATTACCAGCACCAGTAATACCCTTGCTGGTAATAGCAGCTGTTTTTTGCCAGTGGGGTGCCTGACATGTTGGTAAATGTCTGGAAGTGTGATGTAGGGGACCAGGTGGTAGAGGGGTGCCCTCATAAGGTTCTCTATCACCACATCATTGTATGCTTTTTAGATGTGTAGATGCGGGAGTAAAATGCCCTATTAGATAGCAGCAGCCATATTAAAATTGAGGCCTAACGCAGCAGAACAGCCAGCATTACAGATTTAGGCAAAGGCAGCTGCTGACGCTCGCTTCATAGGTCAAATGACCACAAAGGAAGGTGGCAGTGCTGGGAGAGCCTTTGACAATGGGACAGGAAGTTTCAAGTGAGAAGAGAGAAGAAAGTGGTCAGTCCAGGAGAGAGGAGTAGTGAGAGGATTAGAGAGGGGGATGCCTGAAGAGATGAGAGCATCCAAGATGTGGCCGGCATAGCGAGTCGGAGCAGAGGGAAGAATGGAGAGGGAAAGAGAGTTGCAAAGGTTGCGAAAGAGCCCAGAGGAGTTTAGAGAGTCCAGGTGGATTTTGAGATCCCCAAGGATGACAAGCTGGGAGGTGGAAGATCGGAATGAGGAGGAGAGATCAGTCCATTCAGAGAGGAAGAGGGTGACTGGGCCAGGGGGTCTGTAGATGGTGGTCAGGCTAAGAGAGAGGCCATGAGATATAGAGAGCCTGCAGACCAGGCATTCAAAGAAGGAGTAGGTCTGAGTGGGGATGATGGAAGCAGGGATCCACTCAGGAAAGATCAGGGCCACTCCGCCTCTGGGCCTATTGGGCCTGGTCTTGGAGAGAATATTGTAGCCCTCAGGGAGGAGTGTGTCGAAACTTGTGACAGAGCAGGCCTTGTACCATGTCTCGGTAAGAGCGAGAACATCCAGGTCTAGAGGTTCAAGGAGATGGCAGATGTCAAAGGAGTGTTTGACAGCAGAGTGAGATTTGAGATTAGCCACGGGGAGCAGGTTGCCACTTTTGAAAGACTTCCGCAGGGCGGGTGGGGTGCATGGGAAAGGAGTACCCAATGGAAGAGCAGAGAAGTCAGAGTAGAGGGAGGAGGAGGCGGAAGAGGAGCCAGAGAGGTAGTGGAAGGCAAGGGAGTCTGAGAGGTGGAGGAAATAGATTGCTGAGGAGCCAGAGAGGTAGAAGGAGTGGCAGCAAAGTAGCCAGAGATGTAGTGTATGGCAAGGGATCCGGAGTGGTAGAAGGAGGGAGAGGCAGAGTAGCCCAAGAGGTGGTAGAAGGAATAGCAGCAGAAGGAAGGAAGTTGATGATGTGGGGAGGCGCCTATAAAATAGGAGATTGGGCTGAGGGCCCTGGACCAAAACAGAGCCATTTATATATATATTAATGATGACTCTAGAAGATTGGAAAGGGGCCATGAGGACCTCCCACTGGGTGCCACCATTAATGGGAGAAAAGGAGGAAGGTGAGAGAAGTGCCACCATAAGAAGGGTCCATAGGTCGGGTGAAGGAACGACAAAGAGGATGTTGGTGAGAGTTTATCTGGAAGAGGCACTGGCATAGGTGTCAGCAATGGGAAGGCCTGGATTGGAGACTAGGGTGTCCTTCTTGAGCTTCTTTCTTCCATACCTCGTGAGAAGAGAAGGATAGGAGTAAAAATCATTTAAAGAAGATGGGAGAAATTGAGAGTGCCATAGTGGGTGTGATAGAGGGAGGTGAAGGAGAAGCGAGAGGAGGAGAAGAGAAGGAAAGTACTGCGCAGAGCTACGCCCCACAGGGTGCACAAGGAAAGGAATCAGGGAACAAGGGGGAGTGGGGTAACAGAGGGAGAGACAGGCAACAGCAGAGCACAGGCAAAGACAAGCAGCACGAGCAGCAACAGACACAGAGCTACGCCTGACAGGGTGCTCAAGGAGGGGAGTCAGGGAACAAGGGGGGGAACAGGTAACAACAGAGTGCAGACGGAGACAAGCAGCATGGGCAGCAGCAGGGCATGGATAATGCAATGGGAGCCAACCAGGATCAGCTCAACAAAGAGAGGAAAAAGCCTGAAGGGAACAGTAGAGATCACAGCATAAGAGATTCAAGGCAGCGTGATAGAGGCCAATACATTGACCAGAGGCAAAAAGAAGAGAAACAACACCTAGATGGGGAGAAAATGCAGCAGATGCAACAGAAAAACAGACAAAAAGCTTGCAAGAACAGCCGAAGAACAAAAGTATGATGACCCGGGAGAAGGATAGCCTAATGAATGCGTAGAAACAATGCAGGGTGAGATATGCATTAAAATGGAGGTAAGTGTGCGGTAGGGCGGTTTAGTAGGACACAGTAATGGCTGCGCCCCCCACCCATACCTGTCTTAACTTGTGGTCGCTGCTGGATGACGGTTCCGCTGCATGCTAGCAATTTGCTTTCTGACCCCTTTGTCGCACAACACTGCAGCTGTGTCCAGCGAGGGACTTGCCGCAGAGGGACCGATCCTCGTTTTTTAAAGGCTTGGATGCGTGGACGTAGATACAACGTGTTACATACCTACAGGCAGCGTCTCCTGTGCACTTGCTTCGCACAATACTGCAGCCTTTTCCTGCGTGGGCTTTGCAGCAGAGGGTCCGATCCTCGATTTTTAAAGGTTTGCATGCGTGGACGTAGGCGCAACATTTTACGTACCTACGGGCACCGTCTCCTGCGCAACTGTGTCGCATAAAACTGCTACCTTGTCTTGCGAGGGCTTTATATAGGTTGCACGGATACAGGTTATTGCAATGATGGCAGTTCTATCCAGAAATGCTTGCCAAGATGTTTCCAGGCGCTAGCCCTTTTTGTTGGCGCTGATGTGGCAGTGTTGGCACTTACTGGCATGTCTGCTGGCAGTGTCCGGAGATGCAGACTTTCTGGAAGGAGGTGCTGGCTTGGGTAAAGGCCATAGATGGTATACAGAAGTCCGTGACTCCCTTGTTACTCCTCTTTGGATTGTTAGAGGATGGAGAGACTTATACTAAAACAACCCATGTAGTGGCCAATCTATTTTTGGCCACTAGAGCATGTACAACGATATATTGGAAGCAGCCTCACCCTCCCACGCATAGGGAATGACTGCGTAAGGAACACAATATTTATGACATGGACACCCTTAGAGTGACTTTATCTGACTTACATAATGGACGGGAAATGGAATGACTCCGTTTTTTGTCTTATTATGAACTTCAGATGCTGCTATCCCCAGCAGGGTCCTCCCAAAGTCAGATTTGATATTTGTAAATCGTATTGTTCTATATGACCATGTCCCTCTCATGTACGGCCCTGGTTTATTATAATGATAATAATTTAGCATTTATATAGCGCTACAAACCCTCAGGTATCTGAGCGCTGCTTATTATTATCCACGGTGTGTGGTGCTCATTTAGCGACCTCGGAAGGATTCAAACCTGCTTCAGCAGGAGCTGCACAGATGTCAAAGCTAGTGCTCTACTCACTGTGCTATCGTACCGGCTATATTATGCTGTCTACACGAGTGTATGTGACAAATATACATTTCCAGAGATCCATGCCTTTGTACAGAGCAAAAGGTATTGATATGGTACATAACGGTTATGTTTCTGTTTGAGGATTTGGTAAACATGGCTTTTATAAGAGTGATTGGTTCCCTAGAGTGGGGGTTGCAGGTTGGTTCCACGAGCGAAGGCGGGAAGAAAATTCCCCAAAGATTTCAGGATGTTTGCTTTGTTTTCTTGGCAACTTTATTCTTTTTTTATGGTTTCAACTTGGCCTGTTCTCTTTATTTTCATATTGAAGAACAAAACCAGTCTCACAGCGCCAAAGTGTATAGCATTAAAGTGAACTTCCAGTGTTTCAAATTTTTGATTAAATTAAACTAGGTCCAGTCTGTCACGTGTTTCGAGCACACAATTGCTCTTCTTCAGAGGCTGATTGAAACATAGCACAGCATAAAGGCTACAGTATAAATAGCACACATTAGCTCATCCAGATACCAAACAAGGCGTAAAAATGTCGCAATACAACATATGTCAAAAAAGTCCCCATTGTATGACATAATTGGTTAGAGACAAATTACACCACAATCCAAGAGTCAATGAATGAAGTGTGAGTATTTTTACTTTCAGAGACTACGATGTGCATTTATTGGATGCAGTATATGAAATGCAATGTATAGGTTACACTTGGATGAATTGATGGGAGATTAGTCTGACCATGAATTTCTCTACACCTCGCTTTGTCTTCTCGTTTTGTAGTTGTGTTCTTGGGCCTCATTCCGAGTTGGGCGGTAAGGGTTTACCGGCACCGGTAAGGATGCCGGTGCTGGTAAACCCTTACTGCCCAATTCCGAGTTCCCTTAGTGGGACCCGCAAAGGACTTGTGGTCTGACCACATGTCCTTTACGGGTCCTGCTAAGGGACCAGGGCACTAACAGCGGGCCCGCTATTTGCGGGCCCGTAATTAGCACCTTCCCCATTCCCATTGAGCCCTATGGGGCCTCAATGGGAATGGGGAATGGTTTACTGAATGGGGACTTACCGGGTCCTCCAAGGTCGGAATGACCCGGTAAATCCCCATTCAGCCAGACCGGACCCGGGTTTGGAGGCAGCCATGGTGCTAAAGGCACCATGGCTACCTCCAAACTCGTAATGACCCCACTTGTCTTTTCCGGACAAGTCTGTTGGTGGCTGTCTCACATCCTTCTTGGTGTTGATGTTGTCCTGACAGTGTCCTGCTCTATCTTGTTTACAATTACACGAATAATCCGCTTTTTCGGATATACTGTGGCGTGGATGATACTTTGTCAGGTTTGGGAAGACAATTATATTACTTCCTGTCCACCCTACAAGATTAATCAATTATCTATGGGGTGAGTGTGAATTTCCTGACTATGGGCCTCATTTGAGTTGGCCGGTCCAGGAACTACGACACTGGTAAGCTTGCGGGCAGAAAGGTACCCGCGAGCGATGCATGTCAGATGCACAGGCACCGTTATAAAAGGTGCCTGTGCATCCGACATCCCCATTCACATTCAGCCCTATGGGGCCAAGCGGGAATAGGGAGCATCTTTTTTCCAGCGCCCGCGAATGGGCAATTACCGGGTCCGGTGGGGCCGGAATGCCCTGGTTATTGCCCATTTGCGGGCACCGGAAAATATTGCAAGTTTGGCGGCAGCCTGCCGGTTTTACCGGCAAGGCTACCGCCAAACTTGTAATGAGGCCCTATGTCTTTTGACCCTCTGCTCATGACTCATTAATAGTGTCATTGGGAGCAGACTGAAATTGTGAATTATTGCAGTTCATTAATGTATGTTTCTGTTATATATGCAGGTCAAATCCAAAGTACAAGACTTCGGTGTACAGCAAACTCTAAGCATTGCTCTCTCTTGAAGACTTTTATGTCACCCAACGCCTGACGAATTGCCACGTAACTCAAAATCTTGAAGGATATGGAAAGAAACATGTTGGATTCTTTTGTTTTATTTTTAGTATTGATGACCTATTTATATTAGGTATTGACTGGATAGTCCAGTGATATGAAATATTGTATTTAACTGCATGCATGGCTTGTTGATTTATGATGTCGATGTTTTGTTTAGATTTGAATGTATTCTCCACACTTTAGCAATGATCTATTTTTCTAATAGTATCATTTCCGTGTAAGTTGATTGACGTGACTGTTTGGTATGGAGATGCTGTGTGACTTATGAGTACATGAACGTTTTTTTGAGGTGTTTGCAGTTTCTTTTCGGTTTCTGTACACGTATAATTTGATTGCACAACAATTTGATTTCTTTATAATATATGTTTATTGGATATTCATTTTTTGTATTTGACAAATCACATTCGATGTATACAATTGTACAAGTTCAGTAATGAATTTTTTATTATGACTTAAAATAAATTCATTGTATAAATCACTTATAGGATGTGAATTGAATTCTTTCACGTTCTCTCTAATTGGTATCTGGTTTTTGATCAGAGATTTGATAATGGGCTAGAGAGTCTTGTTACTTTGCATTTCACTTTACAGAAACACATCAACTCCGGTCCCTCTGTATCTCTATATATACCGGTGCTATCCAGGTACGACCAGAGTTTGGCACACCTCGTGTCCCTGTTCTTTTGTTTTTTGTGTAATATCCGCATGAGCAACACTTTATGAAGGCACAAAACGTCATCTGTGACGTAAGTTACATAATGCACAAATCCACATGACTGGTTGGCGAGACCCTATATCTAGGCTACCTGCTCCATAAGGGATGCCAGGCCATTAGTTCCAGGCTCTTCTATCCACCTTCGTCCATGTGGGGTCCTTCTTGCATGTCATCAGGCAAGTAGCTACAATTAATCAGTTATTTGCAAAGAAAAACAATACATACTTTATCTCTAACCTAATGCGCACCTGGTACTGCAAACACGGGCTAAGATAATACTTTGAGGTCATTGCATCTTCCAGGCTACAGCTTGATTACACGTCAGCGCCTATCCAAAGCTCACACCCCCTGTTATAGATCAGTTGCATTTCACCCTACCAGCACCTCGTAGCACACATCAGGTGACTTGTGGTGAAGGCAACTGGAGCCTGCTTTCTGATCTTTTCTGATCGATTGAGGGTTTAACTGTTTTATGGTCAGTGGTCTGGGACTGACTGGTGCCTAGGATTGCTAGGGGTCTTGGGACAGGGGCATCTGGGCGCTATTACTTAAAGCTGAGATGGGGAAGGTCAGAGGCTTGTGCCCTCCTTCTCGTGGGATTGCTTTTCGCAGACCCTCTCCTGACCTTGCAAGGCGCATTCCTTCTGGGATACGAATGTTGGCAACATGAGACAATGATGGGTCTATGACTAAACATTGCGAACATCCAGTCCCCCTGTAAATATTCCTTGTTTGTCTTCTGTCTGTTTTTATTGTCCCTGGTTAGTGTTCTTCCTCAGCCCCAACATCACCTGATTCCTTTTCCATTACCCAGTGGCGGCCTCACTGTATGGACAAGGGTCCCTGCTCCCTTGATTGAATGGCAGGCATCACAGTCCCATTATTTGCAGGGGAACTGCGCTGCCTGCCTCTGAGCAGAGGTGTCCCCCCCACTACAGTTATTTTTGGTAATGAGGGTCCTTTGGACTCAGAAAACTATGAAGGCTGCAATAATGAGAGGGCAGTGGGCGTAGGAAGACTGACCCACCACCGCATATTGTTGCATAAGCAGATTAGACACACTCACTGGAAGGATAGGTGCCCTCCACTATCAGTCAGCATGCTCATGTGAGAAAAGAGTTGGACCATACGGTCCTGTGTGTCGGCTCGGCGGCAGCAGCGTGAAGACTGCAGAGGGTGCGAGCAGGGAAGCGACGTATGATTTATGCATGTAATATGTTTGTATTTATGTGTGTATGTATGTTTGTTTTTATGTATGCATGCATGCAAGGGGTTGCCTGCATGCTGTATGAATGCATGGGTGAATGAGAGAGTGTGGGCCTCATTACACGGAAGGCGGTAAGGGTTAACGGTCACCGGTAAGGGTACCGGTGACCGTTAACCCTTACCGCCTTACTACGAGGTCCCTTTGCGGGACCCGACCTTAACGGCTGGTGTAGACCAGCCGTTAAAAGTTGGGACCCGCAAAGGGACCTTGGTGCTAATTACGGTACCGCAATTTGCGGTACCGTAATTAGCTCCTTCCCCGTTCCCATTATGCCCTATGGGGCAAAAATGGGAATGGGGAAGGACCATGGAGAAAGGGGGAATTACCGCCCCGCCAACCTTGGAATGGGGTGGTAATTCCCCTTTCCTCCATGGTGGTACCAGTATGGTACCGGCAGCAACCATGGTGCTAATAGCACCATGGTTTACCGCCTACCGTGTAATGAGGTCCTGTGTGTGTGTGTGTTTAAAGAATGAATGTGCATGTGTGCCTGCTTCTGTGAAGGGGAGTGGGTCGCTAAATGAAGATGGGGAGGTGGCTGCTGGCACCTGGCAGCATAGTTCGATTTGCCCTTGATGCACAGTAAAGAATGCCATGTGGCATGGCATTTTCTGGTGGGCATTAAGTCTAAAGCAAACATGCTAAGTGCTATTACGTGGCTAGACTGGCCTATTTTAGTTGTGTCAGTCTGCATATACTTTCGTACTGGGGCATGACATTTTTACTGTGCGTCAACAGTAAAGCAAACATGATAACTGTCTTTATGTGGCTAGAATGATCTACTTTGGTGGTGCCAGTCTGCGTGTACTTTCTTACTGTAGCTTGGTATTTATTGTAATGGACATCAAGGGTAAAGAAAACATGATGAGGGCTATTACATGACTAGACTGGCCTATATTAAATCTGGATACTTTCTTATTGTGGCATATGCATGCTTTCTGGCTAGCAGAGCTAACAGGAGTACATTATTCTTATATGGCAATATTGGCATGTATTGCTACAGCCTGCAGGAACATGTATACACACAGCCAGCATGAACATATGTTTTTATTCTGGCATATATTGTGGGCAAAGGCATCATTAAAATGTGTTGGAAATTGCTCACGTGCACTGCTGGGGACTTGCAGCTATTGGCTTTTTCATGTGCCACCATACAAAACTGATTGCAAACTGTGTGGATTTTTACCCATTTTATTACAAAAAAGGGTGCTGTAAAATGCACCATTTTAACCACTACTCTCAGTTGCTCCTGCATATTGGGGGCATACATATTTTATTTATGCCCCTCCAAATAAAAAATCACCAGCCACCACTGTTATTACAAGGGGCTTGTTTACAAGGCACCTGCTCTCGTGACTGCCCTGGCCACTGTATATGTTTGCTGTTGAAACACGATAGGGGTACTTTCCTAAGCCCCAGAGATCCAGAAAAGGTGGAAAGGGAAAAAGGAGCAAATAGAGGCATTACACATTAATGCCTGCCTTTATAACACTGTCTACAATCAGAGGGATTTTAGTTTTGTTTTGAAGCAAACTGGGGTTCATGGAATGGACGAGCTGCATTTGTCATGCTTCTTTCCTAAAATGAAACCCATTTCATCTAATGTTAACATGTTTTTTCATGGTGGTATTTAAACAATGGATTCCTGTGGATTCCGCCTGAATTTTACACCTGGAAAGAAACAGGTGGATTCCATAGGAATCCATTGTAAACGTCTATTACGATCACTTATTGTGGGTGGCATTTACCCTTTCCCACAAAGTAAAAAAAGTAAAGGCGATTTCGCTAATGTTTTACTCTTTACTTTTCCACTATGTGGTGGAAAAGTTCAGAATTGCACGTAGGGGACCTTGAAACAGAGGGGGTCCCCATGGAGACCTTTAGACTCCAAAAATGGGGATTTACATCTCCCTACCAGCACTCGCAATCCCGTGGTAATGCCACTGGGCCAGATGGTGGCACTGGTAAACGTGTTTGGCTGTAAATTGGCAGATTTACCACCAAGCTTGTAATGAGGCCCATGGTTCTCTGCCACACACTGGAACGACAAGATGGTAGAAAGGTGGCGTGCAATTTAAATCCTAAATATATGGCTTTTCATCAAGAAAACATTTTTGGTGAAAAGTGGAGTAATTTGTTGGTTGACACAAGAGAGACACAACAACAATTACCTTTTGTTAGCAACGGAGGCAGAGGGGTCCCAATCACTTGTTTGACATTACCACACATTTCCCCTCAGTGGATAATACTGTTTTAGTGTTGTGGGACATTGGAAGCACCCCACGGTCGTGCTGCCAAGAGTGCAGCTGAGATAGTTGAGCGCATGGGCACAAGAATGCTTTCCAAAGAAGAGGAGGCTGCTTTAAAACGACTTTGGAAACGGATCAAACATGACACATTCTCAAAATACCCCTGTTGTGTTTTTTACCACACTATACATTTAGGGGATTCAAAAATGCTTAGAAATACAGTGTGGTGACAAGGAAACGGTTGCCGACATCTGGGGGAACCCTTTAATGGGAGAGGGAAATAAAAGCCAGAGATAGCCAATTAGCAAACTGTACTGAACATAGAATATTCTCTGGCCCATCCTCGTGTCAGTGGCTAGCCCAGACTGGGGTGGCCCAAATGACTTATGCAGGGGTGGCATGACGTATGAGCGTGCGCGCGCACACACACAAACACACACGTCTGAATAGCATTCATTTACTATGTGTCTCCACTACCCATAACTACTTTAATTACTAACATTAGTGTATTACATTCCTGTGGTTAAAGTTTAATAATCATAGTTTAGGATAATGGGGTGGTACCTGAGGTGGCCAATCAGATGCCAGAGTTAGCGCGTGCCACCCCAGGCCACTCCCTGGACACGCCACTGGATTGTGGGACACAGTGGATAAACCTCTTATCGTCTTCTCACAGGCAGTGTGTGCCGTGCTTGCGGCAGACACTGTCCGCACGTAGAGCATCTGATTCCGCAAGAGCAGGAGATGGGAAATTCCGAGCTCTGGTTACAGATGCGGCATCTGGTGATTCCCATGCCACCGCATGAGACGTCAGACCAGCATTGGCTTTCCCATGCATGATGTGGCCCGCGCGATCAGTCAAATGAAAGAAGCTGTGTCAGCCGACCAGAGTGCCAGATATGAGTCATCTGAAATGAGATAGTTGCTCAGCATTGGTTCATTCACTGATCCTAGAGTGTACAGGACAGTGCCTCAGCTATGCCATCGAAATTGCTACAGCAGTTAAAGATTATGATCCACCACAACAGTGCACCAGGCAGACGATGATGATTTGTTTCCCCTGGCAACAATACCAATGTGCGCTGCAATGGTGAAGAATTACAGAATCAGGAACAGCATGACCAGCAGGTGTTCAGCAATGCAGGGCTACCTCTCAACCCATCGCCAAGAGTGCCAAAAAAGGAGTACTGTGGGAAGACTCTCACCCAGCACCAGCGGCGTAGTCCTTGCTTAGACTGGACACTGCAGAACTCTACCAATTCCTCCCGGAAATGAGGATCCTCCCCCACCGATGGTTCAAACCATCACCAAAAATACTTGCTAATGTTTTCCAAATTTAGAAAATACACACATGTGCATTCACATCAATCAGTGGTCCCTCTGAACATGTCTGTACTTGAAGTGACTTCACAATGTCACCCTTTCGGAGCTGAACATACACAGATCATTGAGAATTGCAGTATTTCTACATCAGGATTGAAAGTGATGTGTTCTGCAGAGCGATTTATTGCTAGTAAATTAGTAACAGTGGGCCTCATTATGACTCCGGCGGTAATACCGGCACGGCTGCCGCTGGAGTCATTTTTTTCTGGCACCCAGGAATGGGCAATTCCCGGGGCATTACAGCCACGGCAGACCCGGGCATTCCCGGGTGCCGGAAAAAAATGCTCCCCATTCCCATTTGAGTCCCATTGGACTCAATGGGAATGGGGAGGCCAGAGGCACCGGCATCATTCGTGAATGGTGCTGGTGCATCCGACATGGTCTGCTCGCGGGTGCCGGTCTGCCCACCAGGTCAGACCTGGCGGGCGAAAAGGCACCCGCGAGCAGACCTCGTAGTGTGCTGGTCCGGTAACAACGGTACCAGCAAGCATACCGGTACCATTGTTACTGTGCCGGCAAACTTGTAATGAGGCCCAGTGTCTTTCAATCTTCTTGTGAAATAAAAACACCTTGAAGTTTTTTATGTTGCCACAAGATGCATTTACACCCACTGAGATAGGGAAGAGCAGACAGGAAAATACCTATTTTGTACCAAATCCATTACAGAAACCTTTCTCCAAATGTACCGTCCTTCTAAACCTTATGCAAACTAACGCAACCTGGACCAGCTTTCGTCTAATTTTGTCTACTGGCTTGGGTAATGCTTGCTCTTTTTGTTCATTTAGCAACTTCTACAATTATAAAGTTATTGTTCTAAATGTTACAAGATTGATGGAGAATTTCAACCTTGCATTCACAGAGAACGTTGCGGAACTTGGATCAGGAATCACCATCTTTAATAATTTAAATGTATCAAAACATATCTTGGTGGTGCCATGCTTGTGTGACCCGTTATGACCTTTCTTAGCAAGATGGTATTACTCTAAACAAAATGTTATTATTTTGAGGTAAAGAATGAATATGCCTCTTGTACCACGACAAGCACGGTATGCTTTTATTGGTCTAGGGTCAGTACTAAAATCAGAAACTTACCACCCCTACCCTACACGTATAGTAGAGAATCACATGCAAAGAGTTTACCCTGGGGAAACACCTGAATCCATTGTTGATCTTTTAAAAATGTTAAGAAAATATGAAGGCAATTAAATAAAAGAATAAACAACATTAACTCATAGGATATATTGCATGACGATTTATGAAGGTATCTGCAATAGGCAGTTATTGCATAAGCAATGTACGGTATGGGATATAGAGTACATAAATGCGCACAATAGTGCAATCTCTAAAAGTGAATTGGATCACATTACTAAAGAATAATATTGGTGCTGTAAAAAATAGCGGTAAAACTCGGGTAACTCTATTATCATTGCATTGCGTACAAAAATTTCTGTGAAAAGTTGGAGGTAAATCTACTGCTTTACTGCTGAAAATCGGCAAAATCGGCAGAATTATTGCTGTCGGAATTACTGCAGGTGGTATTTCTGCCAGAATCCCCATGGAGCCCTATGGACTCCAATAAATGGGGACTAAAAGTGCTATAGCCACTCGTAATCCGGCGGTAATTCCGATGGACAAAGTGGCGGCAAAAGTAAAACCGTTTGGTGGTATTTCCGTGGATTTACCAATATCTGTTCCTTCTTTGATTGATGTTACATGTATGTGGGCCTCATTATGGGTCTGGCAGTAACCGCAAAGGTAAAACCGGCCGGTTGCCACCGGACACGTAATGAATTATCGGCGCCTGACTTCCCGGTGCCACCGGGCAATTCCGAGTCTGTCGGCCGGGAAGTCAGGCGCCGGTAATTTTGTAATTCCCCATTCAGTAAATGGGAATGGGGAACACGTTACGGTGCCGGTGCTTCTGTGAAACTCCGCGGGCGGGTGCCCTTCCGCCCGCCATGCCTGAGCCTGAAGGGCGGGACGGCACCCGCCCGCAGAGTCGTGCTGTGCCAGTCCGGAAACACTGGTGCCGGTTTACCGGCACCAGCGTATCCGGACCGGCACAGTCGTAACGAGGCCCAGAAAGTCACTAATATCAACATCACGTAAGCTGTGCAGCCCTGAGGAAGCCAAAGAGATTCGAAAAAAGTGTTAAAAACTTTCCTTTTCTTTCTTGGAAAACTGGCTCAAATCGAACAGTATATTATATAGTTTATTGATATTTATGCACAATAAAATAGGCACATTTGAAATTAATCAGAGTGATTTATGGCTTTAAAGAGTATATCACGACACAGAGCGCAATCAGAATAACCAACTAAACATTTTTTGTAAGAAGTAGAAGTGTTTGGTGTCATGTTTGAGCATCAGCAAACTTTTCCCAAGGCAGGGAATATCTCCAATCATGGGGCATTTAAGCGCTCCATATTATGAAGGTCAAGGTTGATGGTGACTCTCCCGCCCTGGGTGTAACTCGGAAGCCATTGTTTTTTTTTTCTTTATTCACATACCTACTCAAATAGAAGTGTGGTACATATGTGATATGAAACAGTACAAACGGCTGCCAGTGACTGGTGACAAACATTCTAGATTGGAGCCCAGGAAAGGTATCGTCTGCTCACGGGTTATCAACTGTGGGCGGAAGTGGATACAGGACGGCGCCCTGAACTTAATGAGGCAGTGATTTAGTACTATTTCTTAACGCATTCTAGGCATTGGCATGTATAAAGTTATGAGGAGGTCCAATGGAGGGGTGAAGGAAAGGAAAATTAACACGCTCTTGGGAAGGCACAAGCAATGGGGAGTAGGGACTTGGCTGAAAAAGAGATTTCTTAACTAAGTGGCTGGACTGGGGTGTCGAGGGAGACATATGGCCTCATTACGAGAATGGAGGTAACCATGATGCTTTTTGCGGCATGGCTACCCCCATTCCGGGTACCGGGTCCGGGTTCCCTGAATGGGGAAATACCAGGCCATTCTGACCTTGGAGGGCCCGGTATTTCCCCATTCAGGGAACCCGGACCCGGTACATCCCTATTCCCATTTCAGCCCCCATAGGGCTCAATGGGAATGGGGATGATGCTAACAACGGGCCCGTTAATGACAGGCCCGTTGTTAGCATCCTGGTCCACTCGCGGGACCCGCTAAGGACGTCTGGTAAAACCAGGCATCCTTAGCGGGTCCCGTGAGTGGACCTCGTAATGGTGCGGTCGGGAGTTAATGGTACAGGCAGTTCTACCGGCGCCGTTAATCCCCTACCGCACTCCTCGTAATGAAGCCCATAGTGTACAAGGATAAAATAGGAGAGGGTTAAGGCCATGAATGGACTTTAAACTAGATGTAAGAATCTGCTTACTCAAGGGGGTGCTGTTGCGTGGATCCAAGATGGCGGTGCTCTGTCCGGAGCCTGAAATGGGCGCAAAACCCTTTCACACTTGCCCGACGCAAGAAAATATGTGGATTAGGGCACTGTAGGCGACATCCTGAGCCCGAAATCGAGCCGTCTGAGCACCCCCTGCTGGAGACGTGGGATGCAGCGCTGCTGGCGGCTGCAAAGCCTGGTAGAGGAAAAACCGGCTGCTGTGCACATCTTGTGGCTGGGCCCCACTGCCCCGAACCACTGGGCGAATGAGGGTGAGGTGAAGCGGGCACCAGTGTCATCTGGGCTAGGGTGACCCGGCCGCAGTTATTGCTTGTGCTCGCCGACACCTGGCAGACCTGTGGCCTCGGCTAGATAAAGTGGCCTGCAGCAGTGATATCCTGGCGCCCTTCACCCTACCATCTGGGATGACTTCAGCAGCGCGCTGACAGAGATGGGATAGACTGGACGGCAAGGGCCTGCCTCTGATCCCACAGGCTCTGCAGGGATACTGCAATCCACACAGGTACAAGCCTGCCAAGTAGCCAAGGGAGCCTGAATGATCAAAACATACCCTTTTTTTAATGCTTCTGAAGTTCAGAGCCACTCTCCCCTTCCACCTTCTGCACAGTGATACTGGCGGCCTGGCGGGGCGCCACAATCCTTTCTACCACCGTGGTCTTGTGCCCTCTACTGGAGGGGATACCCATTGCGGGGGAAAACGGGGAAACACACAGATTTGGGCTGAGTGGCATCAGCAGGGAAGCGTGATTATCTGCTGGCCTGTCGAGCAGAAACGGGCTGCTCTGCGTGTGGGTGAACCCTGGGGTGTTCTGTGGGGACAACAGGATCTGCCACTCTGGCACACACATCCCATGTACTAAATCCCTAAATGCGTGGTCCTGCTGTGGCCTGACTTGCCCTTGGTCCATCCTCTGGAGTGTGCAGTGTGCCTTTGTCATTGCAGTGGGGCAGTGACACTGCATGGACCCTGGATGTGTGCCCTGCTTCCCCACCGTCTTCTAGGCTACTCAGCCCGGCACTTCAAGGACCTGTGTTGTGCACACTATTGAACTGCTGTTCGACCGTCCTGAGGTCCCCCTGTGTGCGCTCGTTGCTGAGCTTTTGCCCTTTACCCTCTAGTACACACCACTGCTCCCTGCTGTGATGACAAAATTAGGCATGAAGAAACAGAGCTCCATAAACCAATATGCCAAAACTGCCCCAAAGCAACCAGAGACTGTGTCGGTGACTGAGACCATGGATGCTGCCACTACTTCGACAGAACTCTTTGAGACGCAGCGCATGATGCTCTGTATGCAGGCGGGGTTCCCGGCGGTCCACAGCAAACTGGATGACATTACCAGCACTGTTGAGTCTATGAAAGCGTGACTGAAAAACAAAATCAGAAGCTGACGGAGGCGGAGGGGAGGGTGAGCACAGTGGAGGACGATGTATCCACCCTAAAGACTAAAGTAGCAGCGCTGTGCAAGCAGGTCTAAGTGGTTGCCAAGGAAAACAACGAACTTGATTCAAGATCCTGCCGCAACAATGTCCAAATCAATGGGGTACTGGAGAGCAACACCGAAACGTCACTGGAGACATTTATCGAGGACACGCGTCTGGTGCTGGGCAACCCCAAACTTTCACCTCAATTTGCAGTGGAGGGCGCTCATAGGTCTTTGCCACCCAAGCCCAAACCTGGTGCCCCAACATGGCCAATAATTGCTTGTATCCTCAGTTACTGCAATCATGATGCCCTCCTCCATGCTACCCAGAATCAAGGCGATCTCATGTATAGCTGTGAAGAAGCGTCTCCGAGAGAGGGGCCTCAAATATGCGATGCTGTGTCCCGACAAACTGCCGGTGGAATGGAATGCTAAGACTTACTTCTTCACACTACCCAGTGAGGCAATGAAGTTTCTAGATGAGAACCTGCCTGCACCGTGAGTGCGTGGGGATTGAACCCATGCCTAATTTGTGGATAGATCACTTGTTTTGCTATGGCAGACTTGCCCGCTCCACTTACTTGCTGGTTGCGAGCCGGGGTGGTGCTGGAGCTCAATGCGAGCAGAAAAGACCATGGTTGTGGATCCCCCACCAAAACCCTGCCCAATGTCTCCTCCAAGGTTGCCAGGAGAGGGCAGATGCTTCCTGATTCCAATCCTGGGGGTGCTTTACTGTGGGAAGATCACCTGGGTGGAGACAAGGCCCAGGGTGGTGTGGAGATTCCGTGGGGTGAGACACAGTATTTCTCCTCTGAGAGGGATACTCGTGCCACTGAGTTAAAGGTGGAATAGGCTCATTGTCACTTTAATATATCTCAACCTCCTAGTGAGGCTAAGAGGATAAACTCCAAGGTTGTAACCCTGCAACATGTTGTATTCAACAAACAGGTCTTTTGCATCCCTAAAATTAAACATCTTCCTCAATGCCAAAGGCACACCAAAAGGAATGACGGAAATGTAGCCTTTTGAACACCATCTGTCTCTAAAACGGTTGAACCCCACACACCCTCTTCTAAAAATGTTAAGGGAATTAAAAACACAGTTAAAAGTGTAAACAAAGTGGAAAAACCTAATTTCTTTCAAATAAACTGTGCGCCCCAGAATCCTGTGGGGACTGTGACAAAGAAGAGGGCTGAGGAGACATGCAGAAATAAAAGACAGCCAAGTAGGCCTAACAGCCTTTGCCAAGGTCAGGCAATTAACATCAAGGGTCTGCACCTGAAGTCAATTCCCCATTTGAGAGGCCTAAAAGGATGCAGCAGGAAGGAGCAGTAAGAAGGAGCTGGAGCAGAAGCTGGAAGGATGGCATTAGAAGCAGAAGTAGAAGAGCATGAGACTGGCAGTTCACGAGGAAGTGTGACCACTTAAGGGACGTCGTGACGAGGGAAGAGCAGATTTCACCTGCAGGTTCTGAGTTGGTCCTGTGTTCACAAAACCTGTCTGGTTGTGGCTGCACTGATAGAGACTTGGAGAAGGTAACTATCCTCCCAGGTGTGCCTAATTGCTGTGACTGCAGAGCTGTCGTGCAGCTACCCAAGGCCCTTCTACAGAAGCAAGCCGAGGGAAGTAAGAGAGAAGCAGACTCTCTGCGGTTGAGGCTAGATCGGAGACACCTGTGCTGCAGAGGGGTGTGGGTCCGAACAGTACCTGAAGCAGTAGTAGCAGAAAGAAAGGTTGGGAAGTGGAAGCCGTCCGCAACCGCAGTGTTTTTGGAGTGGGTGAGTGAAGCTCTGTACTCCAATAGACTGAAAACTCCTTGCCGGTAACTTGAGCCAGATCATTTCAGACTTGTGTGGAAGTAGAAGCGAGTGCAAGTTGTTAGTTGCTGTGGGAACTCTTGACAATAAAGGAAATGTGTCACGCACATGTTTAACACAGTTAAAAGTGCTTGCATATCAGAAAAGCCTTCTCTTTTCCATTGTATTAATCAATAACTTTGGTTGCGTGTCTCATATTAAGAGGGGAAACCCTGGTTTGTAATCACTCGAAAGGTAGCAGCTGACTTTCTCGAATTGTTACAGGAATGTTTACATCAAAGAAACGTTGTGTATGAATGATGGTGATTCCCGATCCAAGTTAAGCAATGGTCTCTATGAATACAAGGGAAGGCAAGTCTTTACTATATTTAAAGTTGAAATTCTCCATCAAATAGTGGTCGTGTGTACCTAATTTGGTTTCCCTCGTGAAACCAGAATCTCGTAACATTCAGAACAAGAACCTTATAATTATAGAAGTTGCTAAAGTAAGGAGAAACACAAGCATTACCCAAACCAGTAGGCAAAGCCCTTTCGAACGTGAAACCATCCCTTTTAAGATCTAACCACCTTTATTTGGAAGCGGTCAAAGTTGTTACAAATCCAGTGTCCTACAAGAGTGACAAGGTTAACCAAGGCTGGAAGAGTGGCAATACAGCTTTGGGGTAACTGCTGGAAACAAGAAGATGTACATAAAGCTGGGGAAGGGAGCTGGGTAGTTGTTATAATAACTGATGAACAATCTGTGAAGCTGAGACTGTTGACGCTGAAAGAGAGAAGCTGTCTAGAAACCAAGGCAGAGTCTAGTGGTAATAATTCATCATCATTTCTCCCTAAAACCTAATGCTTTTTAGGCAATGTTTGTGTGAATTTGGAAATTGCATTTTGGAGCCCATTTTTCTAAAAATTTCTTTGGGGGGAAAACCCTCCCAAATGCCCTTAAAGAGGGTCGCTCACAAAGTCAGGCTCCAAAATGTACAAGCCACCATTTTTCAAAGTCATCAGCCACCACTGCCTCAGGGAGTGTAACGCGCATGTGTAGAACATAATTAGCATATCCACAAATGCAATTCCATTATGGGGAGATTGCAAATCGGCCAGTCACACAAAATGCGCAAAATAAGCAAACACATCCGGAAACAGATGTGGACAGTTTTAGGAGCATGCGCAGAACATAACAACCACACGTATCTATCATTACGGCAATCTCACAATTTGGGAATGTTTGCAATACACAAAGCACATATATCAAATGGAACATGCATGTGGAAACCAATAATGTGCACCCTTTTTGTAAACAAATATCCCACAACCACATGAAGCACAAACAAGCAGAAACAGCAACTATTACACAGACAAAACATGCATTGGTTATACCATGTTTGGGCTTTTGTGTAGGCATGGGAAAGGTACTTGCCAGGCACTGCCGTAGTGATATCAATTGGCCATTGATGGTAGCAGGAGCAAAATGGTGCAAACCCCTGGGCAGCTAATAGCAGTGCCTAATACTTATACACAAGCCAAAACGGCTGGCTTTGCCAATGCTTGTTATACTGCATGTCTGAACCTGAAGGAGACTGGTTTATGCATGTACGGGCAATGAGATAACCAAGCTTTTGGCGTGTGTGTATGGGTCTGCGTTATTTATGAAGGATGAAATTACCTCACCATTATAGGCGCCACTCTCCACCAAATATGATTCAAGGAGACATTGCTGTTGTTGGGTGTGTGCAATTCAGTCTCTGTGTTTGTACGTGTCTAAGCATGTGCTGTTTTCTGTTTCAATAGCTCCATGTATGTGCCATTTTGGCCCTGTGCTTGCATGTCTCGCTTGTTGTTTCTGTGCATTTCTTCCCCCCTTACTCTGGCTCGGTGCATGCCTGCCTGTTCCGTTTCTTTGTCTCCCTTTCTTGATCTCTCTCTGGATATGGCCCAGGTTCTGTGTATGTCTAGCTCCCTCAGTCCGTGCATGTCTGTATGGTTTATTTCTAGCCTCACCCTGGCTCTGTATATTTCTGCCCCCCCCCCCTTACCCTGGCTCGGTGCATGCCTGCCTGTTCTGTTTGCTTCTGACTCCCTTTCTTGCCCTCTCTCTCTGTATATGAGCCTAGGTTGTGTGTATGTCTAGCTCCCTCGGTATGTGCATGCCTGTACAGTGTATTTCTAGCCTCACCCTGGCTCTGTGCATTTCTGCCCCCTTACCCAGGCTCGGTGCATGTCTGCCTGTTCTGTTTCTTTCTGTCTCCCTTTCTTGCTCTCTCTCTCTCTGTATATAAACCTAGGTTGTGTGTATGTCTCGCTCCCTCGGTGTGTGCATGCCTGTACAGTGTATTTCTAGCCTCACCCTGGCTCTGTGCATTTCTGCCCCCTTACCCAGGCTCGGTGCATGCTTGCCTGTTCCTTTTCTTTCTGTTTCCCTTGTTTGGTCTCTCGCTGGATATGGTCGCAGGTTCTGTGTATGTCCGGCTCCCGGAGTCCGTGCATGTCTGTATGGTTTCTTTCTACCCTCACCTTGGCTCTGTGTATTTCTGCCCCCCCCCTACTCTGGCTCGGCGCATGCCTGCCTGTTCTGTTTTTTTCTGTCTCCCTTTCTCTGTCTCTCTATGGATATGACTCCAGGTTCTGTGTATGCCTAGCTCCCTCAGTCTGTGCATGCCTGTATGGTCTATTTCTAGCCTCACCCTGTCTCTGTGCATTTCTGCCCCCCTTACCCTTGCTCGGTGCATGCCTGCCTGATTTGTTTCTTTCTGTCTCCCTTTCTTGGTCTCCCTTTGTATATGAGCCCAGGTTGTGTGTATGTCTAGCTCCCTCAGTGTGTACATGCCTGTACAGTGTATTTCTAGCTTCACCCTGCCTCTGTCCATTTCTGCCCCCTTACGGTGGCTCGGTGCAAGTCTGCCTGTTCTGTTTCCTTATGTCTCCCTTTCTTGATCTCTCTCTGGATATGGCCCCAGGTTCTGTGTATGTCTAGCTCCCTCAGTCCGTGCATGTCTGTATGGTTTATTTCTAGCCTCACCCTGGCTTTGTATATTTCTGCCCCCTCCGGCCCCCCTTACTCTGGCTCGGTGCATGCCTGCCTGTTCTGTTCCTTTCTCTCTCCCTTTCTTGATCTCTCTCTGGATATGGCCCCAGGTTCTGTGTATGTCTAGCTCCCTCAGTCCGTGCATGCCTGTATGGTTTATTTCTAGCCTCACCCTGGCTCTGTATATTTCTGCCCCCCCCCTCCCCTTACCCTGGCTTGGTGCATGCCTGCCTGTTCTGTCTCTTTATGTCTCCCTTTCTTGATCTCTCTCTGGATATGGCCCCAGGTTCTGTGTATGTCTAGCTCCCTCAGTCCGTGCATGTCTGTATGGTTTATTTCTAGCCTCACCCTGGCTCTGTATATTTCTGCCCCTTCCGCCCCCCCCCCTTACTCTGGCTCGGTGCATGCATGCCTGTTCTGTTCCTTTCTCTCTCCCTTTCTTGATCTCTCTCTGGATATGGCCCCAGGTTCTGTGTATGTCTAGCTCCCTCAGTCCGTGCATGTCTGTATGGTTTATTTCTAGCCTCACCCTGGCTCTGTATATTTCTGCCCCCAACCCCTTACCCTGGCTCGGTACATGCCTGCCTGTTCTTTTTCTTTCTGTTTCCCTTTTTTGGTCTCTCGCTGGATATGGTCGCAGGTTCTGTGTATGTTTAGCTCCCTGAGTCCGTGCATGTCTCTATGGTTTCTTTCTACCCTCACCTTGGCTCTGTGTATTTCTGCCCCCCTTACTCTGGCTCGGTGCATGCCTGCCTGTTCCGTTTCTTTCTGTCTCCCTTTCTTGATCTCTCTCTGGATATGGCCCCAGGTTCTGTGTATGTCTAGCTCCCTCAGTCCGTGCATGTCTGTATGGTTTATTTCTAGCCTCACTCTGGCTCTGTATATTTCTGCCCCCCCCCCTTACCCTGGCTCGGTGCATGCCTGCCTGTTCTGTTTCTTTATGTCTCCCTTTCTTGATCTCTCGCTGGATATGGTCGCAGGTTCTGTGTATGTTTAGCTCCCTGAGTCCGTGCATGCCTCTATGGTTTCTTTCTACCCTCACCTTGGCTCTGTGTATTTCTGCCCCCCTTACCCTGGCTCGGTGCATGTCTGCCTGTTCTGTTTCTTTCTGTCTCACTTTCTTGGTCTCCCTCTGGATATGACCCCAGGTTCTGTGTATGTCTAGTTCCCTCAGTCCATCCATACGTCATATCCAGAGAGATACCAAGAGAGGGAGACAGAAAGAAAAAGAAGAGGTAGGCATACACCAAGCCAGGTTAAGGAGCAGAAATGCACAGAGCCAGGGTGATACTAGAAATAGTCTTCACAGACAGAGGGAGCTAGACATAGGCAGAACCTGCAGCCATATCCAGAGAGAGAACAATAAAGTGATGTATGTCTAACTCCCTCAGTCCGTGCATGGCTGTATGGTCTATTTCTAGCCTCATCCTGGCTCTGTGTATTTCTTCCCCCCTTACCCTGGCTTGGTGCAAGTCTGCCTGTTCTGTTTCTTCCTGTTTCCCTTTCTTGGTCTCTCGCTGGATATGGCCCCAGGTTCTGTGTATGTCTAGCTCCCTCAGTCCGTGCATGCCTGTATGGTCTATTTCTAGCCTCACCCTATCTCTGTGCATTTCTGAACGCCCCCTTACCCTGGCTCGTTGCAAGTCTGCCTGTTCTGTTTGCTTCTAACTCCCTTTCTTGCCCTCTCTCTCTGTATATGAGCCTAGGCTGTGTGTATGTCTAGCTCCCTCGGTATGTGCATGCCTGTACAGTGTATTTCTAGCCTCACCCTGGCTCTGTGCATTTCTGCCCCCTTACCCAGGCTCGGTGCATGTCTGCCTGTTCTGTTTCTTTATGTCTCCCTTTCTTGATCTCTCTCTGGATATGGCCCCAGGTTCTGTGTATGTCTAGCTCCCTCAGTCCGTGCATGTCTGTATGGTTTATTTCTAGCCTCACCCTGGCTCTGTATATTTCTGCCCCCTCCGCCCCCCCCCTTACTCTGGCTCGGTGCATGCCTGCCTGTTCTGTTCCTTTCTCTCTCCCTTTCTTGATCTCTCTCTGGATATGGACCCAGGTTCTGTGTATGTCTAGCTCCCTCAGTCCGTGCATGCCTGTATGGTTTATTTCTAGCCTCACCCTGGCTCTGTATATTTCTGCCCCCCCCCTTACCCTTGGCTCGGTACATGCCTGCCTGTTCTGTTTCTTTCTGTCGCCCTTTCTTGGTCTCCCTCTGGATATGGCCCCAGGTTCTGTGTATGTCTAGCTCCCTCAGTCTGTGCATGTTTGTATGGTTTATTTCTAGCCTCACCCTGGCTCTCTATATTTCTGCCCCCCCCCCCTTACCCTGGCTCGGTGCATGCCTGTCTGTTCTGTTTCTTTATGTCTCCCTTTCTTGATCTCTCTCTGGATATGGCCCCAGGTTCTGTGTATGTCTAGCTCCCTCAGTCCGTGCATGTCTGTATGGTTTATTTCTAGCCTCTCCCTGGCTCTGTATTTTTCTGCCCCCTCCGCCCCCCCTTACTCTGGCTCGGTGCATGCCTGCCTGTTCTGTTTCTTTCTGTCTCCCTTTCTTGGTCTCCCTCTGGATATGGCCCCAGGTTCTCTGTATGTCTAGCTCCCTCATCCGTGCATGCCTGTATGGTTTATTTCTAGCCTCACCCTGGCTCTGTATATTTCTGCCCCCCCCCTTACCCTTGGCTCGGTACATGCCTGCCTGTTCTGTTTCTTTCTGTCGCCCTTTCTTGGTCTCCCTCTGGATATGGCCCCAGGTTCTGTGTATGTCTAGCTCCCTCAGTCTGTGCATGTTTGTATGGTTTATTTCTAGCCTCACCCTGGCTCTCTATATTTCTGCCCCCCCCCCCTTACCCTGGCTCGGTGCATGCCTGTCTGTTCTGTTTCTTTATGTCTCCCTTTCTTGATCTCTCTCTGGATATGGCCCCAGGTTCTGTGTATGTCTAGCTCCCTCAGTCCGTGCATGCCTGTATGGTTTATTTCTAGCCTCACCCTGGCTCTGTATATTTCTGCCCCCCCCTTACCCTGGCTCGGTACATGCCTGCCTGTTCTGTTTCTTTCTGTCTCCCTTTCTTGGTCTCCCTCTGGATATGGCCCCAGGTTCTCTGTATGTCTAGCTCCCTCATCCGTGCATGCCTGTATGGTCTATTTCTAGCCTCACCCTGTCTCTGTGTATTTCTGCCCCCTTACCCAGGCTCGGTGCATGCTTGCCTGTTCTTTTTCTTTCTGTTTCCCTTTTTTGGTCTCTCGCTGGATATGGTCGCAGGTTCTGTGTATGTTTAGCTCCCTGAGTCCGTGCATGTCTCTATGGTTTCTTTCTACCCTCACCTTGGCTCTGTGTATTTCTGCCCCCCTTACTCTGGCTCGGTGCATGCCTGCCTGTTCCGTTTCTTTCTGTCTCCCTTTCTTGATCTCTCTCTGGATATGGCCCCAGGTTCTGTGTATGTCTAGCTCCCTTAGTCCGTGCATGTCTGTATGGTTTATTTCTAGCCTCACCGTGGCTCCAGGGTCGGATTGGGTCGTCTGCCCATCGGCCCGTGGCCGATGCAAAATCATGGCTGGAGACCTGGGGGCCGGTTCCTGAAGACCTTGTGGGCCGGTTTTCGGCCCAGGCATGGGCTTCATTGTGAAGCCTTCACACTTCAGGAACCAGCCCCCAGGGCCTCGGCCTCGCCGGACGGATGGATGCAAGTTGCAAAGGATCTGTAAGTAAGCAATTTACAGATCCTTTGCAATTGCAGCCCTGCGCCCGCCGCCGCCAGCCCGCCGCAGATGCAGAGAAAGGTAACACTGAAGTGTTACCTTTCTTTGATAAATGCGGCGGGCCGGCGGCCAACTGCCGCAGTCCGGCCGCGACACCCTGGCGCCAGCAGCAGTTAGTGTTACAAAACACTGGGAGGGAGCGGCAATGCTGGGCGGAGCTGCCTCAGCCCGGCCTGCTCCCTCCCAATGTTTTGTATTACACTAGAGCCAGGCTGCAACGTATTGCGTGGGGGGCATATCATTTTTGAAAAATTGCCTGCACGGCACCTTAGGGGGTTTGGGGAGGTCCCACCCTTGGGCTCCTGCCATGCACTGGCCCTGCAGGACACGCTGGGCACAGACTGGTGACACTCTCCCCTGAGAGGAGGGAAGTCCCTTTCTAGCTGGGCAGATGGGGTGGTGGAGGAAGCGGGGGCTTCATTGAAAAGGCGCGCGTTCCCCTCTCATGACATCACCTCGCCGCCCCGGTGCTGCCTTTATGGTCCAGGTACAGAGCGCACAACCCGAACTCGGAGCAGTGGGGGCGGAGAAGGCAGCGCCAGTCACCTCTCCCTGCTCACCCCTTCATGAAGTTCATGGACGTTTCTCTCTAGGAGCCCGAGAATGGCAACTCTCAGGATCCAGCTGGTGTGCCTGGTGCTCTTGGCTCTCTCCTCTGGTGGCTTGGGTGCATGTACGGTGTTCAGGGATGGTCTGGGGTGGGCCACCGCCCCCAGTCAGCCCAGGAGGGCACAGAGCAGCACTCAGGCAGCAACCAGCCACCCAGGCCAGCCTGCCGGCACAGAGGTGAGGGACCCATCATCAACCCCACAGCCCAACACCACCACCCCATAGGCCAGCGCCACAGGCTGCCTGCCGCTACTGGCAGCGGAGAGAGATGCAGACGGCCCTGCTGAGAGGAGGTGAGATGATATCATGCTAGTAACCATTCCAGTCTTGCTTGTGTGATGACAATGTGCTGCCAGAGGAGGGTACTCCCCGTCCACAATGACTAAGTTTGAGGATGTGTGCAGCTCTTGATTTCCACATGACAATAAGTGCTTGCCATGCATGCATATTTAACAGCTAAGAAATGTTGTGCTCCAAATGTAAGCATTTCAAGTATGATATTTGATTTGTTACCAGTCCATGTAATGCAGCTGGGGCTAGATTTGTCAAAGTGGTTTGAGGTAAAGATTTTGCCGCACTTGGAAAGCACGCAGCAACATTTGCCTGCCAAAAAAAGATGTTTTCAGAGGCTGTGAGTGTGAACTAATTTCTAGAAAATGCTTTGGGTCATTGGCTGTCCGGCCTGTCCCATAAAAGGCCAACACTGAAAGGGCCACCACGGTCATTCATGTTTGTTGTTCGACGGGTGGATGTGCACCGCAGCACAAAGGCGGCCTGTTGGGTGGAGGGAAGGGACCTGCGCTCTAGTCCAAGTGTAACATTAGGAGACACTCCTCCTTACATCCTTCACTGGGGGTTGGATGTGTTCGAAGGTGCCCTACATTGTTATTTTTTGCAACACCCTGGCAGCTCTGCCTTCTTCGGTGTTTGTTCGCTCGCCGTGGTGGTCGGTCAGTGGGTCACCCAAAAGCGTGATTTATTGGCTCCTGAGTTCTCATCCTTTCTCCTTCCTGTTGCTTACACAGGCGAGCTCCAGTTTCCTGGTCTTTACATCCACTTAACACTATAACGACAAGCCGCAGAGAGGTGTTGCTATATGCATCAATGAGGGCACATGTGTTCAACAGATCTTCATATATGTGGTATCTCTCTCTTGTGATTAGTAAACACGCTCCAGCATAAATGGGCCCAAGCAAGAAACATTCCTTCGAAAAACGGCTCACATTTTTGCAAAAAACATGCATTTCCCATAATATTTTAGCGAATGTAAATGATAACTGATGACTTACAGTAGTAATACACCGTTCGGACCACATGAGAAATATTTGACAATAGCACATCAAGTGGCCATTGACTAGTCTTCATTTGTCCACAATGAATGAATGCTTTGTTGTAATGTGTCTATATTTCCCATCTCTGGCATACTGTTCAGGATGTTTGTTTGCATGTATGAGGTAATGAGTGATCAGAGTATGGGATGTCCTATGAGTGTGCTGCTTTGCCTATTTTGCCAACCTCTGATCTGAAGCCTGAAAAGTAGATGCACGCAGGCTCGAAATGCAGCCATATTTGCACCAGACCTGCAGATGAACTTAACTGGTCTGCCGTTAAATCTCAGTTACCAGTTTAATGGTATCCACCAAATAATAATTGCTCATTTTACTATATCCAATATGATAGCTCAGTGGGTTGAGCGCTCGCTACTGCGATGTGTGTGTGATCTGCAGGTGTGAATCCCAGCAAGGCCATCTCAGCCTTTAATCCTTCTTAGGTCGATAAATGAGTACCAACACAGGTTGGGTGATATTGTATGCAAATTTGTTCTATAAAAAAGAGCTTAAGCGTAAGTGCTATACAATAACATATTATCATTTGGCCTTGGACGTCTGCTTGCATTCACAGTAATTTGACAATATGGATCTATACACACACATATTAATGATACATATCGTGATCCATTCTTGTATGCAAAGTTACGATATTTTATGAGCTGTGATGTAATGTGGGAAACCCATGAACGCTCCATAAGTAGCATTTTCTGTAAAGTCGTGAATTGACACGATTCACAGATGATGGTTTGAGGGCCACTTTTTTTGAGGCGAGGGGTGGGCCACTTTTGTGAGGCGAGGGGTGGGCCACTTTTTTTTCAGTGTCCGGGCCTATTTCTTGTCCCAGTCCGACCCTGCCTGGCTCTGTATATTTCTGCCCCCCCCTTACCCTGGCTCGGTGCATGCCTGCCTGTTCTGTTTCTTTATGTCTCCCTTTCTTGATCTCTCTCTGGATATGGCCCCAGGTTCTGTGTATGTCTAGCTCCCTCAGTCCGTGCATGCCTGTATGGTTTATTTCTAGCCTCACCCTGGCTCTGTATATTTCTGCCCCCCCCCTTACCCTGGCTCGGTACATGCCTGCCTGTTCTGTTTCTTTCTGTCTCCCTTTCTTGGTCTCCCTCTGGATATGGCCCCAGGTTCTGTGTATGTGTAGCTCCCTCAGTCTGTGCATGCCTGTATGGTCTATTTCTACCCTCACCTTGGCTCTGTGTATTTCTGCCCCCCTTACCCTGGCTCGGTACATGCCTGCCTGTTCTGTTTCTTTCTGTCTCCCTTTCTTGGTCTCCCTCTGGATATGGCCCCAGGTTCTGTGTATGTGTAGCTCCCTCAGTCCGTGCATGCCTGTATGGTCTATTTCTAGCCTCACCCTGTCTCTGTGTATTTCTGCCCCGTTACCCAGGCTCGGTGCATGCCTGCCTGTTCTGTTTCTTTCTGTCTCACTTTCTTGGTCTCCCTCTGGATTTGACCCCAGGTTCTGTGTATGTCTAGTTCCCTCAGTCCATCCATACGTCATATCCAGAGAGATACCAAGAGAGGGAGACAGAAAGAAAAAGAAGAGGCAGGCATACACCAAGCCAGGTTAAGGAGCAGAAATGCACAGAGCCAGGGTGATACTAGAAATAGTCTGCACAGACAGAGGGAGCTAGACATAGGCAGAACCTGCAGCCATATCCAGAGAGAGAGAACAATAAAGTGATGTATGTCTAACTCCCTCAGTCCGTGCATGGCTTTATGGTCTATTTCTAGCCTCACCCTGGCTCTGTGCATTTCTTCCCCCCTTACCCTGGCTTGGTGCAAGTCTGCCTGTTCTGTTTCTTCCTGTTTCCCTTTCTTGGTCTCTCGCTGGATATGGCCCCAGGTTCTGTGTATGTCTAGCTCCCTCAGTCCGTGCATGCCTGCATGGTCTATTTCTAGCCTCACCCTATCTCTGTGCATTTCTGAACCCCCCCTTACCCTGGCTCGTTTCAAGTCTGCCTGTTCTGTTTGCTTCTGACTCCCTTTCTTGCCCTCTCTCTCTGTATATGAGCTTAGGTTGTGTGTATGTCTAGCTCCCACGGTATGTGCATGCCTGTACAGTGTATTTCTAGCCTCACCCTGGCTCTGTGCATTTCTGCCCCCTTACCCAGGCTCAGTGCATGTCTGCCTGTTCTGTTTCTTTCTGTCTCCCTTTCTTGCTCTCTCTCTCTCTGTATATGAACCTAGGTTGTGTGTATGTCTATCTCCCTCGGTGTGTGCATGCCTGTACAGTGTATTTCTAGCCTCACCCTGGCTCTGTGCATTTCTGCCCCCTTACCCAGGCTCGGCGCATGCTTGCCTGTTCTTTTTCTTTCTGTTTCCCTTGTTTGGTCTCTCGCTGGATATGGTCGCAGGTTCTGTGTATGTCTGGCTCCCGGAGTCTGTGCATGTCTGTATGGTTTCTTTCTACCCTCACCTTGGCTCTGTGTATTTCTGCCCCCCTCACCCCCTACTCTGGCTCGGCGCATGCCTGCCTGTTCTGTTTTTTTCTGTCTCCCTTTCTCGGTTTCTCTATGGATATGACTCCAGGTTCTGTGTATGTCTAGCTCCCTTAGTCTGTGCATGCCTGTATGGTCTATTTCTAGCCTCACCCTGTTTCTGTGCATTTCTGCCCCCCTTACCCTTGCTCGGTGCATGCCTGCCTGATTTGTTTCTTTCTGTCGCCCTTTCTTGGTCTCCCTTTGTAAATGAGCCCAGGTTGTGTGTATGTCTAGTTCCCTCAGTGTGTGCATGCCTGTACAGTGTATTTCTAGCTTCACCCTGCCTCTGTCCTTTTCTGCCCCCTTACGGTGGCTCGGTGCAAGTCTGCCTGTTCTATTTGCTTCTGTCTCCCTTTCTAAATTTCTCACTGGATATGGCCGCAGGTTCCGTGTATGTCTAGCTCCCTGAGTCCGTGCATGTCTGTATGGTTTCTTTCTACCCTCAAGTTGGCTCTGTGTATTTCTGCCCCCCTTACTCTGGCTCGGTGCATGCCTGCCTGTTCTGTTTTTTTCTGCCTCCCTTTCTTGGTCTCTCTATGGATATGACTCCAAGTTCTGTGTATGTCTAGCTCCCTCAGTGTGTGCATGCCTGTATGGTTTATTTCTAGCCTCACCCTAGCTCTGTGTATTTCTGGCCCCTACCCCCACCCCCTACTCTGGCTCGGTGCATGCCTGCTTGTTCTGTTTTTTTCTGTCTCCCTTTCTTGCTCTCTCTCTCTGTATGTGAGCCGCAGGTTGTGTGTATGTCTAGCTCCCTCAGTCCGTGCATGCCTGTATGGCCTATTTCTAGCCTCACCCTGGCTCTGTGCATGTCTGCCCCCCTTACTCTGGCTTGGTGCATGCCTGCTTGTTCTGTTTTTTTCTGTCTCTCTTTCTTGGCTCTCTCTGTTTATGAGCCCAGGTTGTGTGTATGTCTAGCTCCCTCAGTCCGTGCATGCCTGTATGGCCTATGTCTAGCCTCACCCTGGCTCTGTGTATTTCTGCCCCCCTTACTCTGACTTGGTGCATGCCTGCTTGTTCTGTTTTTTTCTGTCTCCCTTTCTTGGCCTCTCGCTGGTTATGCCCCCAGGCTCTGTGTATGTTAGCTCCTCAGTGCGTGCGTGCCTGTACGGTCTATATCTAGCCTCACACTGGCGTTGCGCGTTTCCGCCTCTTTCGAAAGTGAAACAGGCCGGCCCGGCGTACCCGGGAAACTCCAGGAAGGGCGTTACAGTCTGTGCGTGTTTTTCCCCCCAAGGATTTCGCCATCCCTTCACCCTGCCTGTGCATGTCTGGCAACCGGTGCTTTCCCCGTCGTCTGGCTTCCTATCTGTCCTTACTGTTGCATGTGAACCCCTCCTGGGAGCATGGTAGCTCCCAGGATGTTGTAATGGGTCACGTGGCAGTAGCCACGTGACCAACATAATAAAATAGGCGAGCTGCTTCCGGCTCGCCAGTCACTCCCATTCTGGCTCCAGCGTCGTTCTTTGAGAAGCACCATGCTGGTGCTGCGCTGTGTGTGCTGGGCCCAAGGACGGGGCCCAGTTGGAGGACGGTGCCCCTGCCGGGCAACGCCGTCCGGATGGTGCCCCTGCCGGGCAACACCATCCATGTGTGTCCCCATGGCCCTGTGAGTTGGGCCATGGTGGCGACCCCGGCCTGGGTGCCCCCAGAGCCGGGGCCGCGGTAAGCCGGTTGCCAGCCGGCCATGTGTGCCGCTCCGGTGTCCCGGAGCGGGTGGGCTGAACCCCCACCCTTCCTAGTGCGGCGTGATCGCCGCACTGCAGCGTGTGGTGTCGGGCGCTGCCCGACACGAGTATGGGGCTGCCCGGTGGACCGGAGCAGCCCCCAACAATGGCGACGAGGAGAGGGGCCCCGCGTGCCCCGGTGAAGATATGGTGCGGGCCCATCTCCATCTGGGCCCGCGATGTGGAGGTGCGGAGACGTCCTTTCCCCCGATCCCCGTGGGGAAGAGAAGTTTCCGCGGCGGCGGCCGCGACGAGGAGCGGCTAACATCGCCGCGGGAGGATGGATGCGGGCCCAACTGCAACTGGGCCCGCAAAAGTATTGCCAGGACCGCGTGGGGGAGGGCAGAGGAGATGGCGGCGGTGGCCGCGTGGGCCCCCCCCTCCCCTCTCCCCCCCTTGACGAGGGACAGCCCGCGGCATCGGCCGCGTGCGTGCTGCGCCCCTCCCCCACCTTGGATGCGGACTCTGCCGCTGCGGGGGGGCGGGGGACGCATGGGACGCATGAGCGGCGTCGGCCGCAGGAGGATGGGGGCCCCGCGTGCCCCCAGGAGGTTTTGGTGCGGGCCCATTTCCAACGGAGCCCGCACCGGAGAAATGGCGTGGCGGGCCCATCACCAGCTGGGCCCGCGGAAAAGGAAGACGGCGTGCTGCCGTCCCGTCCCCTGAGGGGGATGAAGAAGGCCCGCGGCATCGGCCGCGGTGAGGAGGCGCTGCCCCTCCCCCACCCGCGACGAGGGGAAACGGCGAGCATTGCCGAAATAAAGAGGCGGGCCCAACTTCAACGGGGCCCGCAGAGGGAAAAGAGGGGCCGCGGAACAGCTGAGGCGGCCCCAACGGAAGGCGGGCCCATGATCAGCTGGGCCCGCGGGGAAAATAAAAAAAAAAAAAAAAAAAAATGTGTGTTGCAGGCCCGAATCCAACAGGGCCTGCAAAGGAAACAAAGGAGGCGGGCCCAGCACCGGCTGGGCTCGCAAGGACAAGGGAGTGCTCGCTCTGAGGAGTGGGCAGAAGAGCTGCCTGCCCTGCCCCTACAGGCAATGGAGTGGATGCGGGCCCACTACAAACGGGGCCTGAAATGGAAAGGAGAAAAGGGGACAAAGGCAGCGGGCCTAACACCAGCTGGGCTCGCAAGGACACGGGCCCTGAGGGGTGGTGCCCCCATACAAATAGACCTAGCCGATGTGGCCCCTGGGCCTCCCCAGGTGCGGCTTTGCCGGTGTTTGTGTGACTGTGTTGTAACTGTCCGAAATGGAACCCTGGTGAGGGTGCGAGCTGGTTTCCGGCGACTCCATACGGGAGATGGACATCGTGAGTGACATTCCCCGGAAGACTGTGAGCCGGCAGACACGGACTTGCTTAAAAATGGCCCGGTTAGTGGGTAATGTTGTGTGGTGCACACCTGCAGACTCGGAGTGCTTTATGTGGTGCCAGTAGCCCCCAGTGGTGCTGTTTAGTGACATGAGACCACTCACCCAGGTTAATAAAGGGTGTATTAGTAGAGTGGTTGTAGGAGTAGTAGTGGGCAGTAGTGGTGTGTGTTTTGTTTTGTTGCTCATTAAAAAATGGAGTGGTGTTGCATGTGAACCCCTCCTGGGAGCATGGTAGCTCCCAGGATGTTGTAATGGGTCACGTGGCAGTAGCCACGTGACCAACATAATAAAATAGGCGAGCTGCTTCCGGCTCGCCAGTCACTCCCATTCTGGCTCCAGCGTCGTTCTTTGAGAAGCACCATGCTGGTGCTGCGCTGTGTGTGCTGGGCCCAAGGACGGGGCCCAGTTGGAGGACGGTGCCCCTGCCGGGCAACGCCGTCCGGATGGTGCCCCTGCCGGGCAACACCATCCATGTGTGTCCCCATGGCCCTGTGAGTTGGGCCATGGTGGCGACCCCGGCCTGGGTGCCCCCAGAGCCGGGGCCGCGGTAAGCCGGTTGCCAGCCGGCCATGTGTGCCGCTCCGGTGTCCCGGAGCGGGTGGGCTGAACCCCCACCCTTCCTAGTGCGGCGTGATCGCCGCACTGCAGCGTGTGGTGTCGGGCGCTGCCCGACACGAGTATGGGGCTGCCCGGTGGACCGGAGCAGCCCCCAACACTTACCTCACCCCACTCTTTTTTCCACCTCTGGTTGACCATTACTTTTGCTCGCCAGATGTTTTGGACTGCAACTCCCGTAGGCTCTAGCCATCACTGTAAATGGTGAGGGATTAATCCAAGTGCAACACATCTGGAAGGCCACAGGTTGCAGGCTCTGTCCTGGCTGCCACTTCCCCTATCTGTCGCCTACTTTCCAACAGTACGTGTCCCTTGTTTGTCCTCTCTTGCTCTGACTGTCGCGCTCTATCTACCCTGTCCCTCTGTGTCCTGCCTTTGCCCCACTCTGCCTCCGCCCTTGCCAGTCTCGTGTCTGTGGTGTTCTAATGCACGCTCGGTTCCGCGCAGCGTTCGTGACTGGACTAACTGCTGCACGTCCTAACGCGCCTGTCGGCTCCGGTCCATGCTTCTTTTCCTGGATGTCTCCAGATCTGCCGATTCTTATTTATGTTCGGCGCTATGTCTCTGTTCCGCCCTCTCGCTCTCTGTGCTCCGTTCCCTGTCTATCACTGACTCCAGCAGTCCCTGTCCTTATTCCTGCGCCCCTATTTGCCTGTTTCCTTCTCAGCGGTCGTGCCTATATCGTCCCCTTGTCTCTCCCTGTCCATGTGGACGTCTGTCCTTACACGACTCTCTACCGATCTACCAGTGCCCATCGCTACCTGTCTACCTTTGCCTCTGCTGTGAACTTTCCTGGACTGCCTGGAGATCCCTCCCTGCCCCTGTCTCTCTCTGCCTGTCTCCTTACCTGGTCATTGGTGAGCGCTGCTGTCATGCTGGTATTGGCAAGGCTTCCCATGCCTGCGGCAGTCTCTCTATCCTTGCAGTCGGTGCTGGGTGTGGTGCTTCTCGGGAGGCAGCCCGGCAGTGTCCTGCGGTCTGCGCTCTCTGGCGAGCTCTCGGCTGTGTACTCCTGCGTGCTGTCAGCCTCTTCTTCCTGCTCAGGACAGCCAGGCAGGCAGCACTCCCCTCCTACTCTGAAGGGACTTTCCTCCGCCTGTTGGCTGAGATACGTGCATGGCAGTGGCGAAGCGCTGGGGAAACTGGCAGCATACATAGCGCCCAAAGGCGGATCTCAGAGAGCCCCCCAATTAGAAGATGTGTTCAGAACACCATGCTTTAGCCACTGGCAGCTTTATTTAAGTCCACTTCAGCGAGGTTTGGGATACGTGTAACTGTCGTCTTTCATGCCAGCTCTGCGGTATTTGTGTTAAATGTTAAATGTTAAAGGTATTTCGAGCACCGTCACCAACGGGGTTGGTCCCCAGGCGCTCTGGCGGATCTGTAAAACCAGAAGGCGGGCGGGGTTGGGTTAGTCGGGAGAAGGCGAGTGAGAGAAGTGGTGTGCTTTTGGCGGCTTCAGTTCGGTATACACCGTGCGCTGAGCTTTGGTGTAAATATTGGACCGGGGCGAGACCTTGTGTGCTGTTGGTGCTGTTTATGTGTTGTTGGTTTGTTGATGCAGTGTGGTGAAGTGCGTGCTGTTTGCTGAGCGAGAGTGGGTTGTGTGAATTTTCAGGTGAGTTAGGTATGAAGAGATTTGAAGGTAGAGTTAGTGTGGGGAGGATCCTGGTTGTGGTACATCTTGTTCGATTTAACTTGTATTACTATGGGTGGGATTAGTTGCAACCATCCCTTCTTGACAGTTTCACTGTTGCGGGTGTTAGCGCAGCGCGCTCCCTGCTGTATTCTATTGAACTTTGTATAATCTGATTGGGTGTGTCTATTCTCTTCCTTAATTATCGGAGCTGGGGTTGGGTGGTCCCTATTCCCTTGCTATCTATGTGAAATAGGTCTGTTGGAGCTTGGGAGTGGTACAGGGCCAGGATGCTATTGAGGAATCGTCCAAGTGCTTCCGTCTTGGTCTGCCTAAGTATTCAGTCTTTAGTGTCTTCCTCTCATTGCTATCTTTTTATGGGAGATTGCTAAGAATTTAGGAAGACGTTCTGGGTTTAGGGAAATATGGTCTGACTGCCCAGAGACAGCAGCGGTCGGTCCACAGACACGACTGTATATATCTCGCTTTGCCGAAAGATGTTAAAACCTCATAGTGCTATGATGTCAAACTCGTCTAGGGCGGTAGTGCCCCCGCTAGTGCCGTAGAGTTCAACGTTTCATGGTGCTCGTTAGATGTATTTTAGAGTGATGTCAGCCTCTCAGAGTGCTGTAGAGGTGTCCTAATTGTAGTGCTCGTGGTTGAAGGATTCTACAGTGCTGTTGGTGTGGTGTTAGGATGTCATATTATCACCCTGAGGACAGGTGCTGTGCAAGCCCATTGGTTGGTTCGTGGGCTTGATTTGCTGGTAGAACCCCACGTTCCACCAGTGGCTCACGCCAGTCTGTCATTGTTTCCTTTGGCTGCTCTTCTCCCCTACTCCCACCCGTGGCCCCCGCATCCTGCCATCCTCCGGTTGCCATCCCACTCCTCACTTACCAGTTGCCCACTTCTCTGCCCCTTACCGCCCTGCCACCAGTAAAAGAAAAGGGACTATGTCATGTTCTACTTTCTGTGGAAGCCATTTTTTTTCAGGGCTTGCGCTCTTCACATGGACCTGTTTCCAATGTTTAAAAATAGGATATTAGCACCCAGGAGTTGGGGTGCTAATAGCTTTAGGTACCCCAATGCAACCAGTTGGCCAATATGGAACATGAGCCCTTGCCGAGGTCCTCGCTTCACTCAGGCCTGTCAAGTGTCGAGATGGGGCAGGCAGGGGCAGGGGGTTTATAGTGACCAAGCCCACCCCCCTGTCGTGGCACTTAATGCTACAATGTTATGTTGAGAGGTTTTTTATTACCGCCAGCGGCATCCCGACCTTGCTTTGCTAGTGAACGGAAAAGGGAAGCCGGGGAGGGGGGAAGGGAAGGGGTCGAAAAGGCATCAGGATTACTGGTCGGGATGGTGGGCATGCCAGTGTAGAACGGCCAAAGCATAGCGATTGTATTGAAGTGGGTGCCAGGATCCAACAGGGCTCTATTAAGTGTCAGACATCCGCAATGCTGTTGAGACGCCAGGGTTACCTGCACATGTCACTGCTTATAGTGCTTCCAGTCTCCGCCTGGGGCTGTGGAGGCCTTGCTGCCCTATAGAGAAGATGATGTCAGATTCCCCTGTTGAGGTGTCAGCATTTCAATGCTATAAAGGACAGGCTCTTAGCACTGTTTGTTTGCCAATGCCATAGTGCTGTGGTGGTGCAAGTCTCGAGCAGTGCAAATGTCATGATATTGCAGTGCTGTTGATGGCCGGATATTAAGGATAGGTGTTAGGATCGCATGGTGCAGCAGGTTTCATGATCTCATTGTGGTGTGGGAGTGCCAGCATCTCAGTGCTGTAGGTGGCAGTATCTCATTGTGCTGTGGGAGTGCCAGGATCTCAGTGTTGTAGGTGGCAGTATCTCACTGTGGTGTGGGAGTGCCAGGATCTCAGCACTGTAGGTGGCAGTATCTCATCGTGGTGTGGGAGTGCTAGGATCTCAGTGCTGTAGGTGGCAGTATCTCATTATGCTGTGGGAGTGCCAGGATCTCAGTGCTGTAGGTGGCAGTAGATCATTGTGGTGTGGGAGTGCCACGAGCTCAGTGCTGTAGGTGGCAGTGTGTCATTGTGGTGTGGGAGTGCCAGGATCTCAGCGCTGTAGGTGGCAGTAACTCATTGTGGTGTGGAAGTGCCAGGATCTCAGCGCTGTAGGTGGCAGTATCTCATTGTGGTGTGGGAGTGCCAGGATCTCAGTGCTGTAGGTGGCAGTATCTCATTGTGGTTTGGGAGTGCCACGGTCTCAGTGCTGTAGGTGGCAGTATCTCATTGTGGTGTGGGAGTGCCAGGATCTCAGCGCTGTAGGTGGCAGTATCTCATTGTGGTGTGGGAGTGCCACGGTCTCAGTGCTGTAGGTGGCAGTATCTCATTGTGGTGTGGGAGTGCCAGGATCTCAGCGCTGTAGGTGGCAGTATCTCATTGTGGTTTGGGAGTGCCACGGTCTCAGTGCTGTAGGTGGCAGTATCTCATTGTGGTGTGGGAGTGCCAGGATCTCAGCGCTGTAGGTGGCAGTATCTCACTGTGGTGTGGGAGTGCCAGGATCTCACTGCTGTAGGTGGCAGTATCTCATTGTGCTGTGGAAGTGGTGACAGCATGAAGTGGTCGAAGTGGGCGGGAACGGTGCTCCTCTACTTTGTTTTAATTACGTTTTACTAAATATCAACAACGATGCACGGGACCAAGCGAGGGGCACTTGGCGTTGAAGTGGAAGCACAGAGCAAGGGAAAAGCTGGATGTCATTACCTTTCCTCTTTGATCTCCCCCATTACCTCCACGTCCACTCTTCCTCGTCCCAGTACTTACTTCATGAGGCCCCTGCCTCCGACACAGGACCTTCTTCTATTTCTTTAAATTCCTATAACTCCTCCCCCACATCCACGTCACTCAGTTTAATTTTTCCTGGCTCCGGCAGGTTGGACTTTTTCTTCCCGGTGCGGGGCACTGGGGAGCACCGATTGCTGGCCCCCTGGGGGGGGCTGTGTGGTGGGGCCCTCGGCTCCCTCAGGTGCGGCGCTGCTCCTGGGCCACCTGCGGGGCTTGGGGTCACAGTTGAGCGGGATTGCCTTGCTCGGTTCTTTGCTGGGCTCCGGACCGCAGCGTGAGCATTGTGTCCCGGGTCCTGCATGGCCCGGGGGAAGGTAAGGAGAGGGGAGGACTGGGCTTGATGTTTTTCCCATCTCCTCCTGTTTTGGCCATCTTGATTCGACTTGGCAGTATGGGCTAGCCTTCCCTTTTGTTGTGTGGCCTCTCTGCTTCTTGTCGTGGGGTGACAGTGGCAGAGAGTCTTTGAAAGTGCGGGGGCTCTGTTCTGTCGCAGGCATGTCACATACCACCCGCTCCTCAGACACACACAGCACAGGATGCACCGGATGTTAGCTGCATTCTCTGGGGGAAGGTAAGGAGAGGGGAGGACTGTGCTTGATGTTTTTCCCCTCTCCTGCTGGTATGGCCATCTTGACTCCTTCAACATGCCGTTTCCTCGTGCTTTATGTACACATCTTTGTTGGAAATGATGGCAAGCACTTGGCAGTATGGGCTAGCCTTCCCTTTTGTTGTGTGGCCTCTCTGCTTCTTGTCGTGGGGTGACAGTGGCAGAGAGTCTTTGAAAGTGCGGGGCTCTGTTCTGTCGCAGGCATGTCACATACCACCCGCTCCTCAGACACACACAGCACAGGATGCACCGGATGTTAGCTGCATTCTCTGGGGGAAGGTAAGGAGAGGGGAGGACTGTGCTTGATATTTTTCCCCTCTCCTGCTGGTATGGCCATCTTGACTCCTTCAACATGCCGTTTCCTTGTGCTCTGTATACACATCTTTATTGGAAATAATGGCAAGCACTTGGCAGTATGGCCTAGCCTTCCCTTTTTGTTGTGAGGCCTCTCTGCTTCTTGTCGTGGGGTGACAGTGGCAGAGAGTCTTTGAAAGTGCTGGGGCTCTGTTCTGTCACAGGCATGTCACATACTACCCGCTCCTCAGACACACGCAGCCCAGGATGCACCGGATGTTGGCTGCATTCTTTGCATGCAGCCTGTGAAAACGGCGCAGATTTGGACGCGTCTGCAAGCGGCCTGAAGGGTACCGGCCTGGCATAGTCTACACTTCGGGTTTGAGTCTCTGCGGTGCTGACTCGGCATTTCATCCTTCCTAGACCGACGCATTGGAACGATTTAGAGCTTGGGGCTACCAGCTACTGGATACAGGGCTCAAGCCACCTCTCAGTAATGTGGCGAGTTAGTGGTGTGTTTGGGTCTGTGCTAGCTATGGACGCAGACTCCTTTTCCTGTCCTCTTCCTCTGAACTGCACGAGGGAAGGTCAAAGGAGATGATTTTCTTTTCCCTTGTCCGGCATGGAATTATAGAAAATGCATCATGGAAGTAATGGCCATTCAGAGGGTTCCCAGTGTCTCTTCTTTTAGGGCCTAGGTCCTCCGGTGCTGATGTGTTGCTTTCACGCCTCCTCTCAGACTTGTGGGAAGTGATATGGCACATGGTGGCACATGTCTGTGCTTAGAGGGGTTCTCAGAGCCCCTGGTGCCGGTGGAGGGGGATGTCACTTCAGTGGGTTTTTCCAGTGTAGGAATACCCCAGGTGGGGGGTTGCCTTTGATGTCTGCTATCCGGGATGGATTGCTTTGTGACAGTACTCTGCCCTTTTTGACGCCAGCCTGGTGGCTCCTCTTTCGGCTGGGGGGGCCTGGTCTGCCGGACTTCTGGGCTGTCCTGTATCTTCCTTTTGATAAGTCGGATCTTTTTGTGGGCTGACAAGCATGCTGTTATATTGTGGCGCAGGCATGCTTCAACGTCCTGTGATTTTCCTCTGGTGCAAGTGCAGTGACTGGCGGTTTTCCCTGGCTCCTCGTCTCTATCTTCTCTGAGGTGTATGGGACCGGTGGGGTTCGGCTTCCTGGGTAATGGGCTCCTTCCGGAGGGGGGTATCGGTTGCAGTTCCTGTCTCCTCCTGTCCAGGTTTGCATGGTTAGGACTTTGGTACCCAGCTCACGGTCCAAGTAGATGGCCATGGGATCCGTTCTCTAGGAAGGATTGTTGTGGGTTACCGTCTTGCCCGTTCCTCTCCCTGTTCAGGGTCAAGTTTTCTACTTGCGGGTGTTCCTGGTCCCTATGCCTTCTAGGATGTGTCACCTGCTTATGCGTCTCAAGACCCTGCACTGCTTGTCTGGGGAGAGTGTACTCTGGATGTTGTGCAGGGGGGGCGCTTGCTGGCTGGTCTGGGCTGGGTTCTCAGAAGGCAGTGTGTCTCGGCTCGCCTGTTGCTGAAGTTACGGGGCACCTGGCGTCTTGTGTTTTTTCGGTTCCTTGAGCCCGTCTTCGGTTATGTCCCCTGGTGTCTTATACTCTCTCCCACTGGTTTCCGACGTCTTGGCTTTCGTAGTTGTGTTTTCGGTGTCCCCAGCGCTGCAAGTCTCCCTGCTGTGGTGGCGGGGGGATTCAGGTCTACAGGCTGAGGTGTGTATGGTCCATCCTCCTGTGTCCTCTCTTACTACCGACGCCAGCAGAAAGGGTCTACATTGGGGGTCCTCTCAGCTCAAGGGTTGTGAGATCTGGGGAGAGCCGGCGATCATCCAATCGGCAAGAGTTGTGCCATTGTCCAAGCTCTGGTGTACTACAAGGAGTTGCTGGACGGTCGGCGGTTTTGATCCGATCGGACAATACGACGGCTTTGGCATATGTCAACTGCAAAAGGGTTTCCGGCTGTTCCTTGAATGCTCTGGCAGCGCTGATAGGCACCTGGGAGAAATCTCATCTGGTGTCTCTGGTGGCCTCACGTATCAGAAGGGTGGACAATGTTCAAGCGGATCTTCTCAGATGCCGGTTTTCACTCCTTGGCGGAACTGGTCCTGTTGGCCCAGGTCTTTGCAGTGACCTGTGTCAGATTAGGGTCCCCGGTTCTAGACCTGTTTGCATCCCCGGCCTCAGCAGAAGTTCGCCTCTTCTGCTCTCGGTTTCAGGCCGGGGGGATTGGGGAATGGACGCCCTCTCTGTACAGTGGCCTTGGGGTTTTCTTTTATGCCTTTCCGCCTATTCCCCTTCTGCCCCGGGTGGTTTGGCGCATCAGAGTGTCCAGGGTGACTGTGTTGTTGTTAGCTCAGTTCTGGTCCCGCCGGAGTTGGCTCCCCTCTCTGTTGGAGCTTCGGTCCTAGGAACCTTGGCTGATTCCGAGGTGGCCGTGTCCCCTTCAAGGGGATCTGCGGTTGGAATTCCACTGGATGCAATGGGCAGTGTGGCTATTGCTCAGTCTAGGTTGATATCTCAGGGGTTCTCAGATCCTGCAGTTGAGTACATAATGGATGCTCTTAGACCCTCCACTCTGAAGCTGTTCTGATAAAGGGCTTCCCCCTTGGGATCTCACTCTTGTATTACGGTTCCTTCAAGGGCCTCCTTTTGAGCCCTTTTTCCGAGATTGATATCAAACATCTTACACTGAAATCTGCTTTTCTTATTGCCTTCACTTCTGCCCGTAGGCTTGGGGAGATTGGGGCTCTCTTATGTCACCCTCCTTTCCTGAGTGGGCTGCCAGACTCGGTGCTGCTGAGGTGTGGTCCGAAGTTCCTCCCTTAAGTTGTATCTCGGTTTTCATACCTCTCAGGATCTGGTTCTCCCTGACTTCTTTCATGATCCTAGAATGCATGAGGAGGTGGCTTGGCTTAACATTATGTCCAGCGGGACGTGTTGGAGTATTTGGCTAGGTTTGCTTTTTCCCACCAATCTGATAGTCTTCTGATTGCTTGTGGTCCGGCTGGGGCTGGGCAAAACGCATCTGTGGTTTCCATTTTCCGATGGTTCCGGGTTGTGATCCCAGTGCCTATATGGCTTTTGGCCTGCCTGTGTCTGCGCACGATCAGGGGCGGTCCGCCGGGGGTTTGGCGGCTTCCTGGGCCGATGCAACGAGGGTTTTTCTCTGCAAGAGATTTGTATGGCTGCCGCCTTGGCTGGTCTAGGGATTTCCATCAACCGCTATGGGTTGAGTTTCTCCCACTTGGGGGGTTGGTTCCTTCGTGGTTGGAGTTTTATCTGTAGGGATGTGAATTAAGAGTTATTGTGGGTGTGTTTGCTGCACTGTTTTTAGCTTTGTTTCTCATTGGGACCTTTTCCCCGTTGCTGCTTTGGTATACCTCATGAAGTAAGTACTGGGACGAGGAAGAGTGGACGTGGAGGTAATGCTCTGATTACTTACCGGTAATATTCATTACTCCTAGTCATACTCTTCCTCGTCACAGTACTGACGACCCTCCTCACCCTCCCTGCGGGGAAGGTCCCATGCTCTGGCTTCGTAATATGAAACTGAGTGACGTGGATGTGGGGGAGGAGTTATAGGAATTTAAAGAAATAGAAGAAGGTCCTGTGTCGGAGGCAGGGGCCTCATGAAGTAAGTACTGTGACGAGGAAGAGTAGGACTAGGAGTAATGAAGATTACCGGTAAGTAATCAGAGCACTACCCCCCAACCCCCTCTCAAGTACCGCGCTTCCTTTTGGATTCCCATTTCAGCTGGTTACTGACAGGGCCGGCCTTAGGGCAGGGCGGGCCGGGCGACTGCCCGGGCGCCATTAGCCCCCCACCACGCCAACTCGGGGGAGTCTTTCAAGGACTCACCAGAGCTGGCATAGTAGGAAAAGGCGTGGCAGGCGCCTTTGGGGCCATTTAATAACAATAGGGTGCTGATTGCACCCCATTGAGATGAATACCCCTCCACTCCGACGCAGGAGCAAGGCGGTTTTCATTGGAATAGGGTGCATGAGCGCCCTATTCCAGTCATTAACTTCCAGGCGCTGGAGCAGGGAGAGAGAGAAAAAAAAACAATGCTACTAACAAACCTCGTCTACAGGTATTAATGTCCATACTCCGCTCAAGAAACAAACATTAGTCAGCCTGTTACTTATTACTCTTGTAACTTAAAGTAATGGCTCAATTCATTGTGCACAGCGACGTAAACGTGCACTGCCTAAATGATGCATGGTTTCCTTGCTTTAAAGTCGAACCTATGCCTCGTGTGCACTACTTGCTATAGAAAGTTATTGGCTGCATCATCCATCAATGCATACAACCAGGCGTAAAATTACTAACAAAGGTCAGCCTGTAACTACTTGCTCTCATAACTTCAAAAAACGTCTCAATTCAAAGTGCACTGCCGCCAAGCGTGCTTTCGTCAATGCTCAAACTGAAAGTCCTTAAAGAGGACGTCTCAAACGTGAACATGACATCATCACGTCATGCGTGCAATTTACTGGCACATCAAACGAAAACCTTCTGGGTGCGAGGACGTCTAAGGGCCTAATTCAGAGTGTTTTCCAATGAGGTTTTGCCATTATAAACGCTTCTGTGAATTAGGCCGTTGGTATCTATGGCAACATAGACCTCCATCAAGACACCTAAGCGAACCACCAGTTACAACAACGTGCAATTTAATAGGTATCAATGCAATGAAGGGTTTAGCTTATTTAAAAGGAAGGTTAGTATCTATCAATACCTGTAGCTCATGCACCAAAACACCTGCATGCGTGGCCAATGTGAACACGCAGTTCAGAAAGGAATAACTGAACTTCGATGAAAGCAGAGACTTGCAAGCACAAACCATCTACAGTATAAAAAGTCGTACACAGGTATTGTGTAGGGGGTTCTACTGAAATAAGGAGCGACTATGCATCTATTTAATTTATATGCCCAACTCATGCCACTCTTCCTTTAGATTAAGTCCATCTATATGGCTTTGCAGATGGTATACCCAGTGTCTCGGGAGGATAGCTCAGGGGCAATGTGCTCGCCTTGGAAGCAAGAAGACACAGAGCAGCACAGGTTCAGTCCCGGGTCAGCGCTTCGAAATCTCTGGGTATTAAGCGTGTTATAAATAACCTATCATATCATATCATAACTGTTCCTGCTGCAAAGGCCAAGATTCAACCATTTCAACATTCAAATTAGTCACGTTTTCGAATGCCCACCATGTCATGTCATCTGGGCTATATCCTGAGGACAAAACCATTGTTGGGCAAGTGGAGCAGCGCGTGTTTGTGTCCTAATACGAAAGCGATGCTCCATAATACGTATTTTCACTGATCTACTTGTTTTGCCCACATACATTTGTTTGCAAGGACATTGTAGTAAATATACAATGTTGGAACTATTGCGTGCAATGTGAGCTTTTAGCGTTCGTGTTCTGGATTTTACAGAATAATTCTTCATCTGCGCAGTGTACTTGAACACATTACAGCCACCACATGGAAAATCACCTCATACGGGCCCAACGTTTCAGGAGGTTTGTTTCTCTTTTTGTCAGCTGTTGTCAACATCTGTTTCAAATGTTTGCCTTTTTTTAAAGCAAAAAGCGGAGGGTGTGAACTCAAATCCTCAAGTTGTAAATGATTCCAATTTGAGGATCATATTCCTAATTGTATTACTGCGAATACTGAAATTAGGGCGCATACCAACCAATCAGATTGTTTTTTGTTTCTCGGGACCAATAAATTATCTCTATTTTGGAAACAGGCTTGTTTGTCAGATTGCCTTAATAACCTGTTTTGATCATCTCTTTTGCTCAATCTCTGTGTGAGGATTTTTGATTGAATATGATAATCATTTATGATCGAATAATTGCGGCTCGCTCTAAAATATTATCCATAAGGGATGTTATTCCTCAATGCTTGTGGGTGAAAAGATGCATAATGTAATATGGTGTTCCTGCCTGTTTCCTTAAGAAACAGATCCGTCACCAAAACATCATTCTGAGCTTTAATGGTAAGATACAGAAATGCAATTTCACTTGAATGACTATGAAGTCGAAAAGAATATGAGCTCCTAAACCCCACTGCTACCCACACCCAGAGTACTTCGATCAATATATGTCGGTTGCATCTCTAATCCACTTACCGTCTCAGTCAATGTTGGATGAATTTTATGCACTTTACATTTGTCAATATTGTAGTATAGCACCAGCACTTTTTTATGGGAGAGATTATGAGTAGGACTGAAGTTGTGTGAGTGACAGCGATGTTAGATGTTAGACTGATAGTGTGAGTGAAGATGCCGTAATATTAGCACGCATGCACTTTACATGTATACTGAACCCTTATATATGTCGTGACAATTAACAAATTGTGTTGTAAAAAAAAAGTAAAAGAATAATAAAAAAAAGAATGAGTTGATTGAATGTTTTTTGCTAACGCCATGATCTTCAAGCGGGTGCATCGGTGGGATATGGGCATCATTGGTGGCTTACCCATTGTTATTTTTGGAAATTGGGGTATGTCCATCAGTCCTCATGTGACACCAGCCTGTTGTTTGTTGTCTGTGTTCAGCTCCCCAGGGTTTAGTGAGTTATGGGGATCTACCGTCCCTTGAGTATACATATACATCTATAAGCACTCGTACAAAACAAGCACAATATACATATACAACAGCGACAAAACAATATTCAGCAAAAAAGCCTCATCTTCCAGTAGGTACCATAATATAAATATATCACAAGAATCAATAAGACAGGGATTTGCTGTCTTGCAACATTATGTACAAACATTGGTTAAAGTCCAAAGTTTTTTTTTCTAGATAGGACCCACTCAGGGGCTTTGTTAATTTACTCAATTCCCAGCAAAGGCATTATTAAGTTCAAGGCATCTTTCTAAGACAATACAGGAACAAGCCTCAACCTCGAACGGTGTGCAATCATAATGTCGACTGCAAAAAGTCGAAAACAAAAATGTAGAAAAAAAAATGTAGAAAAAAAAACCGAATGTGTTTTTTTTAATTTCTATGTTTTGTTGGATTTTGCTATAAAAAATAAATGGGGGGGAACCCCCCCCCACTAAAAAAATAAAATAAATAAAAATTCGACTTTTTTTTGTCAACTTTATTGTTTTTGACTTTTTTGTTTTCGACATTTTGACTATAAACCACCTTGATCAATTCACACACATGTGTGCTTCTGTTTATGCCTTTGTATAGATCAGAGGTCAGGTTAGCAGTTGTGCGTCTCTTTAGAGGAGGCAACCCACAGATATATCTCACCCCCTAAATACTAGAGCAGCACTTCCCGATCAATGTTTAGGTCTTGTTTGAGCTTCTGTCTGGTTGGTTGAGATTTTCATTAACTCCAAAGTGTGCTCAGCCGTGAGACACTTCTCAACCTTTGTGGCAAAGGCAGATCCAGTATTAGGCAATCATTATTTAGCAGAGGTTCACACAATGATGGCTTCTGAAACAGTAGTGAACAGACTGCTGTTTAAAAGATGTCCGGAAAAGAGCTATTTAGGACCTCTCTCTTATTAACGAGGCCAGAGGTTTTCAGAATCTATTACAGCCAATAGATCAAAGTTAGAAGGATACAGAGTAAAGGGGGACTGGTCGATATTCTGTGTTACCTGGCACACAGCTCCCTCTGTTATTAGCCTTGTATTACATTGCGCTACCAATGTTGGTGCCTTGGGACTTTGGTGTGGCTTCTGCAACAACATGTTAAGCTTTTGCCATCATTCTTAGATGAGGAGGTAAGAGTCGATGTAACTAGATTACAGTAAGTAACCAAAACATTACCCTTTCACTTCCAAAACATGTGAACCCGTTCTAATCCCAGTGAGGCAAAGAAGGAAAGTTTGAATGAATCTTTGAAAAATCATAGCTCCTCTGCAATGTCATCTCCTAGTGTGAGAAGCTAGCCAAGGACCTTGTGGTTTTAGTGTGAGAGTACAAGCTCCCATATGTACAAACTATTCTTTGGTTTATTTCCAACCACGGAGTGGTCTCCAAATGTGTTTCTATAGGTGTAGCAGAGAACCACAGGGGGCGTGGCCTCTGAATTCCGAGTGGGAGGCGTTATGTTGGCAGGGGAACCTGGTGGTTGAGGGCAGCCAGAACCCATGAAGAACTCTCATTGTATCTATTCACCATTGAGGGGTTTGTAGTGCCTTCTCTAAAGGAAGTGCCAATGGCAGATGCGAATGAATGTTTCCTCACTCATTGATGGATATGCCTGTCTCCCTCAGCCCTCCATGCCAATGTTGCGGATGTCCTGGTCTACCCCACATAACCAGGGCGCTTGGAGAGTCAGGTGAGGAGGAGGTCAGGGAGAGAGCTAGGGGACCTGGTGTGGTGTGTGGGACCATGGAGGTGCTGGATGTGGAAGGCATACTGAGTACCAGTTCAATAAAACCCTTTGATTCCGACATACATTTCTGTTTGTATTCCCACCAGTTATTTCTGTTATTGACTGAGTTCTCACTGAGTCACTTTCATTTCCCTTTATCTAACGTCTAAAGCCCCTTTAATATCATGTCATCTGTGGCGCAGGGGTCACATTATCTATCTTTGTGTTATGCTGCTTTTTAAACACTTTTCAATTAACTTTGTCTTTTTTACACGCACATGCCCTTTTCTCTCTTTTAGATGTGTACATTATCAGTTCCTTTATTTGCTTCCTATCTAGGCAATTAGTCCTTGCTTGTTTGTTTATTTTATTTGTATGGCGCACCACACCCAAAGCTAACTGGGTGCAGGAGTACATAATTACTTTCGGTGTAAGTTGCAGAGTACAAGTACAATAATAGGATTGACAAGAAAGGGGGAAGTGGCAAAGTACGACATACATGGATCCATACAAGAATAGTGAGTGGGAAATTGCAAACAGAAGAGTTATCATCAAGTAGTCGAGATATTACATGATACTACGTGCAGTAGTGAGGAACAGTAACGTTAGGTATCGTTAGTTCTCAACCAATTTAAGGTATTGCGTCTGAAACTGAAGTAGGATTGTTCCACTCTGAGTGCAAGTGGGAGCGCGTTCCAAGTCTGTGCAGCCTTGACTGGGAAAGGTTCAATCTAGGTATCTTGAGGCACAAGGAGGTAGCAGTCCTGGAGGGGCGGGTGGAAGTTTTCTTGACTATTCTCTCAGTTAGATAAGGGAGTGCAGCTTTGTTGAGACATTTAAATGTGAGTGAAACTGCTTTAAACAGGATTCTGTCATTGATCGTCAGCCAGTGGTTTTGTCTCCTAAACTCTGATTGGAATATTTAGAGCTGTTCTAAGAGCATTATTCTGTAAGATTTGAATTTTATTCAATGATAATAGTGATGTGTTATTTATATAGCGCCTTCATCCAAAGCACTTTACATAGCACATATATACATACAATATCACCCAACCGAAATTGGTACTCATTTATCGACCTCGGAAGGATGAAAGGCTGAGTTGGCCTTGCCGGGATTCAAACCTGCGACCTGATGATTACGCTCAGATCGCAGCAGCAAGCACTCAACCCGCTGAGCTATCTTACCGGCTTGCTTGCACCCATGTAAAGGGCATTGCAGTAATCCAATTTTGAGAGTATAAGGGCGTTGGCTGGGGTGATGCAGCTTGTTTTAGAGAGGAATTGCCTACAAGCCCTAATTAGCTTACCTGTATAGGCTGTTGCTGATGCCATGGTGTTTACTTGTTTACTAAAGGTTAATGTAGAGTCAAGGTAAAAACCTAGGGTTTTTACTTCCTTTACAACCTTGATGGTATTTCCGTCAATGTTAAAGACAGAATAGTTAGTGTTGAGTTTTTTCAAATTGGCAGCAGTTCCCAAAATCAGGAGCTCGGTTTTGTCGTCATTCAGGCAGAGGCCATGGGTTATGATATGATATGATATGATATGATAGTTTATTTATATAGTGCCTATGCACAATGTGTTTCAAAGCGCTTCAAGGCAAGGGAGGGAACAAGGGAAAATACAATGACATTCTTACAGGCTATGAACAGTAAGGATGTGAAATTAACTATCGTACTAGGCCTGACGACATTTCAGAGAGTGCAAGAGCTAAGACATAGATAAGGAAGGGAGGGAGAGAGTAGGAAGGAAATGGAAACAGACAGGCGACTACCGTACTAGGCCTGACGACATTTCTGGTCAAGCCGGAGAAAAAAAAAGGTAAGGGAGAGGGGTGCAGAAAGGGAGGCGAGGAAAAAAACAAGCGACTATCGTACTAGGCCTAACAACATTTTGGATAGTGCTGGAGGGAGGGGGGGGAGTAAGGGGATGGGGTAGCGACAGACAAGGTTGCTATTATACTAGGTCCAGGGACAATTCTGATAGAGTAAGTGCATAAAAGAAAGTAAGGGGGGGGAGATAGGAAAAGGGAGAGGGGAGGAAAGAACAGAGAGTAAGCAGTCAATAAGAGTGTAGAAGCAAGAGGGGAGAGCGAATACAATTGCAGAAGTCAGTAGTAACACATAATGTTAGGAAACAAGATGGTTGCCATCCATGTCTGAATGAGAAGGTACATTTTATTCACAAGAGCTGTGTCTTTAAGGTAATCTCCCGTGAGGGGTATGAGGATCTGGGTGTCATCTGCATAGTTAGTGTAGGTGGCACCCAGACTGTCCAATTTGTCGAACAACGGCTTTGTGAATATATTGTACATTGTTGGCGAGACACAAGAACCTTTTAGTACGCCACAAGTTGTCTGGATGGGGTCAGCTGATGCTGATGGAGAGAAGACTCTCATGGTCCTGTTATTTAGGAAGGATTGGACCCATGCTATTGCGTCTTTTGAGAAATGAGCCGCTGAGGCAAGGTGTTTGCATAGAACTTTGTGGTCCACCATGTCAAAGGTAGCTGACAAGTCAAGGATGAGTAGCAAGGCAGTTTTCCCTTTGTCCTTGAGCTCATCAATTTGTGTTTTTAAGTCAATTAGTGCTGTTTCAGTGCCACATTGTGGCCTGAAGCCTGATTGACGAACACCTAGAGGATGGTTAGTTTCAAGGTACTTCTGTATTTGAAGATATGCTACTTTGTCAAGTATTTTAAGTTGAAAGGGCACTGTTGTAATTGGCCTATAATTAGTCAGACTGGTAGGGTCCAAGCTTTGCTTTTTTAGCAGAGATAAGACCCATGACTCTTTTAGGTTATTTGGGACAATATTTGTTGAGATGGAGGCGTTAATTCGTTTAGATATAAATGGTGCAAGGTCTCTGGCTGCGTCTTTGATTATCTGGGCAGGGCAGTTGTCGCCCTGGCATCTTGACGGTTTAAAGGAGGAGACTTCAAGGATGGAGACTTTGGAAAACTTGAATTGATCTGATATATTAGTCGATTCCTTAGGAGTTGTGACTTGCGTGTCATGGCTAGGCAAGGTGGATCTCTTATCAGCGATCTTGTTTTGAAGAAGTACTATTTTTTTTGCTAGGGCATTCTGTATGTTTATACACCTGAGTTTGTCCTTTGTCACATTGTCTGTGGGTGGAATGGGAGATTCCATTTCACGCAGAATTGTGAATAGTTCCTTAGTATTGGAACATGCTTTAGAGATCTATCATTGTATAAGTCTTTTTTAGTACGGATTATTTCTTTTTTATAATTGTCAGCAAAGTTGATCAAATTAGTCTTGTTTTCTTCAGATGGGGTGTGTCGCCATGTGGCTTCCAGTTTTCTTTTTTCTAATCTAAGGGCTTTTAGTTGTGGTGTAAACCAGGCATTCAAATGCGTTCTTTGGTTACTTTCACGCATTTTAATGGGTGCGATGATGTCTAGTGCTTTAGACATAGTAATATTGTAAGTCTTGACTAGAAGGTTAGGGTCAGAAGTACTCGGGATTGAGTTCAAGGTGGGGAGGATATGAGATAGTAACCTCTCCACCATGATGTTTTTTTCTTCCTTATAAGGAGAGGTGGAGCTATGGCTTTGTCTATATACATTTGCATATTTATTTTTAAAGTGAAGGCGATTAGGAGGTGGTCTGTCCAAGGTTGTGATGTGATGGAGTGATAGATTTTTCACAATTCATGTCGGCCACCCAGTCTAGCGTTCTGCCTTTGACGTGATGTGAGTTGGCTGAGTCACTCTTTGGGTGAGTCTCTGTTCTGAGAGAATGTCAGATATTGCCTAAGCATTTTCGTCGGCAAGATAATTTAATCCAAGATTAAAGTCTCCCAGCAATAGTATTTGTGATGAGGCTTTGGTATTGTTTGAGAGAATGCCAGAGATGTCCTCCTCAAAGGAGCCCATAGTTCCTGGAGGTATATATTATAGGAAGATAGTTCAGGTGCGGGAGTTGGAGATAGGTACTTTAGCTGTAAGAATTTCACAGGATTAATTGAGGGTGAAGGAGCTAATCTTATTGCTAGTCTTGATTTATCAATGAGGGCGATACTGCCTCCTCTGGCGTCTATTCTGTCTGCTCTAAGAATTTGGTAGTTTTCAGGTACAGCTAAGGCGAGGGCTGGACCAGCTGCTGCATGTAGCCCTGATTCTGTAACTGCTAGGCTGTCCAGGTCATCCATAGAGATCAGGTCTGCTATTTCCATAGTGTGTGTCACTAGAGATCCAGTATTTATTAGGGCGGCAGAGATTTTGGTGACATTTTTAAGGTCCTGAGGGTTTGTAAGTTTAGGTAAATTTGTTTTGGTCTTAAAGTGATTATTAGATTTAGGTTTCTGGCTGTTGGATGTGTCCGCGTTGTTTAGATTGTAGGGCACTTTGACCTTGAAAGTGTTATTAGTAAAGTCAAGGCAAGGATTAGGCGAATTGCTAGATAGTGGTTCGTACAGGCAAGATAGTCTGGCTTGGAGTCTATTGTTTCTTACAGAAGGAGGGCAAGGTATGAATGTTAGGTTAGACATTGTCAAAGGTTGCTGGCCTGTAGGCTGTGGTTTGTTGGATGACCGTTAGTAAGGTAAGTGATAGTAAGGTCAACTGGACAATGTTAGGAGTCATAATTCAAATCGCAGATAGGAGTAATAGTCTATGGTATGGTCTATTAGGAAGTGGTCGTCCAACTATGTCAGATACGCAATGGTTAGGTAGTAGTGTATGTAGCCATTACTATTGGGCAGCAGTTAGATAACACTGTATGTTATTAGTAGTGGTCGAAGTGAGCGTGAGCGGTCGGGAGCGGTGCTCCTCTACTTTTTAAAATTAAGTTTTACGGTTCCTATACTTTTATATTAAAAAGAAACTGTATCGGAATGGTTTTGTTTTAAAATAAAAGAGTAGGAAGTTGAAACTTGCACTTTCAGTGCACTATATGTAACGTTCTCTTAAACAGCAGGCACATGTGTTTGGGGGTTTTGTATTGTGTGTGGGAGGGGACGTGGTGATGGGGTTTGTGGGGAGTAAGTGCAGACCAGCAGGGAACATAGTTCCACTACTTCTTTTCGTACACTTCGACCACTGGTTATTAGGCAATAGTCAAGTAGCAGTATAAGCAACAAATATGCACCAATGGTAGCAGTTAGATAGCAGTATAAGCTATTAGGTGTGGATTAAAAAAAGAACAGTATATCCAGCAATCACTAATAAACAGCAGTTAATGCAGCAATCACTTGGCAAACAAGCTGTTTTTATAACTTCACATCAAGTTCTCCTCTGTCGCAGCTCTCCACTGGAACTCCTTACCAACTGAATCCGAAAACAGTAATTTTTTTGGGCCTTCTGCAAAGCCCTAAAAACCTGGCTTTTCACATAAACTCTGAAGAGAAATTGACTATTCCCTAAATCCTTAGGGACCACTGCCTGCCTTGTCTGTATATTGTAATGTTTTTAAGCTCTGTACAAATGCAACTGGTATGCAACAGCGCCCTGATGCCCGAGGGCTTAGGCGCTTTACAAATGAAAAAAAATAAAATAAAAGAAAGTGACCAGATATTCGATGGCGTGACAGAGAGCCTTCCACTTCTGCAGAAAACTCTTTTGTTTAATGTGTACAGCAGTAAGACATAGAAAATTGCTATTCCCATAACTGATTTTTTAAAGTCACTTACTACTCACACATCCATAAGGTGTAGACCCTTTAAGAGTGACCAGTAAGCAAAGTCTGCCCCCTTTTCTTACTTCTTAATTGAGCCAGATAAGCATTGCACCTCATTACTGTCGCTACTATTTCTTTACTCTGCTTACCTAAGTCGAGAGCAGCACCGATTTATGTCGGCTTCCCCTTGGGTGGCGACCCAGTTCCTGACCCACATTCACAATCACTGTGAGGTCTCTGCGCAGCGGTTTGCATTCGAGAAAAGGACCTGGTGGTGCGCAGAGACACCCGGCTTGCTACATGCACCAATACTATTTTCTCTTTCGCTGTTACATCATTGCAGCTGCCTCCCAACTCAATCCACCATGTTGAGACAGGTATCAGAGGGGCTACAGACCTCAGTACAGCCTGTTGACGCTGCTCAGAGATAGCAAGGGCATTAAGTGGAGGTCGGCAGATTGAGGATGACTGGAGGGGTGAATTTGTTCAATGTATCGATACATCTGTTAATTCCTCTGTGGATAGGGCACTGGAATCTCTCAATGTCTTCATATCTAAAACCACTGATGTTTCCACTGATAGGGCCTGAGCTAAGAGAGACAATCCTTCCCCTAATCCTTTAGCTAGATATGCGGAAGGGGGCCTACAGCTGGTGGCATGGGGTGCGCTTCCATCACCACAAAGGCCCCAGTAAAAAGGACACATTTGGACCACGAGGGAGCTGCATGTAATGCCTTTCCTGAGCCCATTGCAGCCTGGGCCAACACTGATGTCATCCTTTTCAACAGGAGCTGAAAGCACTATTGGGGATACTTTTTGAAGGGCCTGGGGACTGGACTACCTCTATTGGTAAGGCTCAGACTGCCCTGAGGAAAATGTTCAGCCCTCAAGCCTCTACCATTTCTTTATTTATTACATTTGTAAATCGCCTACGTCCACGAGCATCAGCGCTGTTGCAATCCAGTTACATTGAGGCTAGCTAGAACCTGGTTGTGTGGTCTCAATCAAGCATAACAAACTGTACAAGTTACTTGGCCATTACATTGGAGTCACCATAGGCAAATAGCCAGGATTTTATCAATTTCTTGGAAGGGACAATAGGAGGCTTCATGGCCGTCCCAGTTGGAGTTTACTCAGTCAACTGGTTCTCTAGATCCTCAGGCTTTTCTTCTAGACCACCCAAAGACCCCCAGCCAGGGTTTTCACCCCAACAAACCCCCTTCTTTCCACAGTAAGGGCAGCAATTCAGGACAAGAGGATTTTGGGCAACAGGGGTCGCAGACAATTTAACCAAGGTGGGCATCCCCCTCTTCTTTTCCTATACCCTTCCTTTGGGAGGAGGAATTCAGTATATATATCAACATTGGTTGCTTGCTTCTCAAGACCCATGGGTGTTACAGACAGTGCAAGGGTTTGTTCTCCAGGTTTCGCAGCCTCCGGTTGGGTTTCTTCCTCTCCCAATTCATTTTTCCAAGGTGGTATGTGGAGTACTTGAGAAGATGGCTAAAGACGAAGCTCCTCATCACTATAAGGGTTTCATAAGCAATATCTTCCATTTAAGGAAGAAGGTCACTCTCAGGGATCTCAACGGCTCCATTCTGTATCAGCATTTCAAGATGTTGATTGTCTCATTATTGTGAGATGTATTGTGGTTAGCAGATTGCTTAGTCAGGGTGGAGCACAAAGACACCTGTCTGATGGTGCCCTTGCCTCCCTTTGCCAGTGGCATGTTTTTCCATGAAGAAAACACAGCATGGGTCTTTGCCATGCTTGCTTCATGAGAAAGAACCAGGCACTAGTGGTAGAGGGCTGGAGGGTGTGTGTGTGGGGCTGGGAAAGTATAGTGGCGGCAAGGCCATGAATGCAAGGGTTTCGGGGGGGGGGGTTGCTGGTGCCAGTGGAAGTTGCGCACAGGCAGGGGTGGGAGCCAGCAGGAACTAGGAAGCAGGTAAGCAGCAGGGTAGGGGAGAGCCATGAGGTAAAGGGGGACACCCCCTTCCAACTAGAAGCCCATAGGAGCAATGGAGAGAGGCCGGGGTAGAGCTTAACTCCTTTTCACGCTACCTTGAAGCGTGAAAGGGGGAAGTGTCAGTTTAGGGAGTTGTGCCAAGTGCGGCTAGGTAAAGATCTGCACACTGTTTCCTGCACGGGTAGACATAAAGCCCCATTGCTATGATATCGAGGAACCGCCTTCAAGTTTTCTGGTTCTGGTCAGTCCCATCTGGCAGGCTCAGCCATGGTTTTCTGTCTCTGTTGGAGATGATAATGGATGCTCCTGCTTTGTTACACCAGAAACGGGATCTCCGTCTGAACTGCCAATGCAAACCCCACCATATTGTCTTTGCAGGCTCATTTCCTCTGATGCCCTGACCGCTGTCTAGAGTAGATGGAATCCTGCAGCCTTTTCAGCAGCATCTACTCAGCTCATATGGTGTTTGTGAGTGGCGAGCACAGTTTGAGTGTGCCAGGACGTTTGGGGATCATTGGTGCAATTGAAGGGGTTTGGATCACCTGTATTAGATGTATTTCATGTGTTATACTTCATTGATTCTTCATCAGACAACTTTGCTTATCATACAGTGCATATGTTATGTTATTTGGCATTTGTATAGCGCCTACTGCCACTGGTATGGCCTCGAAGCGCTGTGGGGATGAATGTCCTTTAGAAGACCGTAGTCAGAGATGTGAGAGGTGAAGAAAAGATTTCTAAAATGCATGTGTGCATTTTTGCCAGCCTGAAGGTGGGTAGGGAGTGGCTAGGTCTCTAGCCCCTAGCAGCCATAGTTATCAGGTGAGAGAGTGGGTGCAGTGAAAAGTTGTCAAGGGAGTGGGAGAGTCAGAAGGGTCAGATTATGTGAACTGCTGGTCCGACTTTTGTGTGGGTCTCAGCTGTATTCTTTTGGAGATGGTGATGCGTTTTTTGCGTGTGTGCAATCGAGTAGTGTTTATTGAGAAGTATGAATGTGGGTGGGCCGTGCCTCGGCAAGTATGGCAATGCAAAACAGCAGCAAAATTCAGTTGGGAAACCCACACCCTGGACCTTAAGGGAGGAAAAGCAAGGATGGCAGAGGAAAACAGCAGCAAACTTCAATTGCCGGTCACACACCCTGGACCCTATGGGAAGAAAGGCAAGAATGGCCATGCAAAACAGTAGGAAAAAGTCAATTGGGAAACCCGCACCCTGGATCCTAAGGGAAGAAACGCAAGCACGGCAATGCAAAACAGTAGCAAAAATCAATTGGGAAACCCACACCCTGAATCCTAGGGGAAAAAACGTAAGTATGGCAATGCACAACAGCAAAAATCAATTGGTAAACCCACATCCTGGACCCTGAGGGAAGAAACGTAAGTGTGGCAATGAAAAACAGTAGCAAATATCAGTGCATTGGTCTGTAATTTCTTCCTTAGGCCATTTCCTGGAGGTCTATAAGGTTTCATCAGCTAGTTTGCTGCCGGCTCAGGGTCATTTGTTTGTCATGCCTCCCACCCCATTTACCTAGCTATCATTGACTATGGTATGTGAACTTAGTGATATCGCATTTTTATGCTTGCACTGAGATCTCAGCTTTGACTCTCCTGGAGTTTTCAGCCAAGCTGTTGATACCCAAATGCTTTATCTCTTTCTGTAGTGTTTCTTGTGTAAGTCGCTGCTTTATTCCAGGCAGGATTTGCTTTCAAATTTCAAAAGGTATTAAAACGGATTCCTCTTCCATTGTCTTTCCTGCCATCTAAGCCATGCCTTTTTGTTGTTTGAGTGTGTGAAAGCAGGAATGCTACTTTGACATTGATAGCTGACCAGCTTTTTGTTTCACACCTGTGTACTCCCCTAGCTTAGCCTATTGAGTTTGGTGGTTCAAGTCAAAGGCAGGGGTTGATTTGCCCATATTTGTGACACCTTCTGCGAAAGGCGATATGGCGTCCAGATCCTTTTGTGCAGGACCTTAGCTGGAGGACATTCCCAAGACAGCAGATGAAGCCTCTGTGATGTGCCTTGGAATGTGGACTATTCCTAGTAATGTTGTAGAGGAGCAGCTGCATGCCTCTGCAGGAAATCCCGCCCCCCTACCTCCTGTATGTTGGCAGCCTGAGATTGTGCCATGCTTGACACCTGCAGTTGTGACCATACCACAGCGAATATTCGAAAGAAGGTACCCACTGAGAAAACCCTACCAAATGTATCCCCGAAGAGACGACAATCTGAGGGAAGAACTCCCCAATGGAAAATGAAAAAGAGCGAAAGAGGAGCTGGTGACGTCACGAGAGACGTGACAGCCTGAGAAGACTAGCTGAAGAAGCTGCATGGTCCCTGTAGAAACTGATGACGAAGTAAAAAGTCGAGTGAACTTTCATATGTGAAAATAAGATTGTACGTGTGTGACGCACTGCAGAAAATGCAAGCCATTCAAAAACTGTACAAATGAAGCTGGCTATATGTAGTAAATAGACTGCAGGCGGAGCCGCCATTGTATAGATGCTGGACATCGTTGTCATAAATTTAATAAGCACAGACCCATGGAGAAGAAAGGCAGAGAACTGTGTTGCAGCAAGAATTAGCTGAGATCGTGGATCCGAATGGTAAGGCTTTTTGGCCTGGTTTCAAGGTGAAAGCAGTCACGGCCGGTTATCAATTCTCAAAGAAAGTGAACGTGAGAAGCTGAATCACCCCTTGTTAAGGTGCAAATAAAGAACACCACGCGTGCCAAGTTTTATTAATTTGAGACATTTAAATGCTGAAGAACGGTCCAAATCATGGTCTCCTGTCACGTGAGCCAACGATGGAAATAGAGTTGAGCGTGGAGTTCTAGAACAGCAATAGTGCAGGCTTGTATTTCCTTATATTCTCACAGACAAGAATACTTTGCAAAGCCAAGTTCAAACACAATCTTCATGGCAGAAGGCATGGGTGATGAGCGATGTTGGGATAATTGGGTGGGGAAGTAAAGTCAAGTCCACCTCCTGGCACCTGGGTCTAAGCTCATGTGCTGCTAAGTGAACCGAATGTTCCAGACATGGCACAAGCATGCCAACCAATTGTGGAGGGCCATATACAATGAAGGGCCTTATAATATGAGAGCCAATGATATATCGTGTACTTAAAAGTGTTGAAGATTACATGTTTTAGAGGTAGACATGAGTTGTCCACCTGATAGTAGACATCCAATCATAATCCCACCCCTTATAGAAAGTATACTTAGATGTTCTCCTTAAGCCTGTCACAACCCTTCTATGATTTTTCTCATTTGCCACATAGTGTGACATCACGCATGATGAATTTTTAGTATATAAATGTGTTTTTATGTGAAATTTATGAGAGCTTGAGTGAACGTCCGTTGATGTCGGTTCTAACTCCCCGTTTTAGACAATTGATAATAAAACAGCAAAAATCTGTCATCTTCCCGAATTGGTTCAATTATTTGGTGTCAGAGTTATTCTGCAGCTCCATCCATTGCATGTATGTTACCCAAAGGGCTCTAAGCTCACATGGTAGCACTGCGGATGGTTCAAGAGCCAAACTAGTTTGTCTCCAGAGTTTCAGATGATCGAGTATCCTCTGCCATTAGCCGGAAGGTTGCAGGGTTGCCTGTGGAGAGTGGCTGATAGAAATAAACTTGCAAGAAGAACCAAGACGGTGGGCAGGTCCCACTTTGATGAAATCCCTTCCCGGTTTCCACTTAGTGCTCTGCGGACGGATAACAAAGTGGTCGATTGGAGGAATTGTCAATAACGAAGGCCTCAGGTCAATTTAACGAATGAATGGTGAGTAGACTAAGGGGAATGGCAAATAAAGGGATGGGGTTGTGATCATTTTTGGAGTAACAGGAAATATTTTGTCAAGAAAATATAGCGCTTAGAGTCCTAGCTCAAGGGAGTTCAGAAGGAGACGTCTCAAACTCCAATGGAGTAGAGTGAAATATATAATACGTGAACATGTTCACGTGAGGTGACGTCTCAAACCTTGTATAGGATATTAAGTAAAGGCGAGAGGAAAAAAAATGGGTGATAACAGTGTTTATTAATGTGTAATGTCGACTAGTCTGCATGCTGTTTGTTGAGTAGAAATATCGAAGAGCGATAGAAGTTGTGATATATGTGAGAAAAGTTGAGAAGCTATAACCACCTAGCGAAGTGGTTGGTACCAATCCAAAGATAGAGATAGCTAATTGAGAAATTAGAGGCTTGAGCAGCAATTGATGGAGCACACTCATATTTGTTGTTTTAAAGCCATTGAAAAAGTGAGGATTTGAAGTAAAAATATAAAGGTTATTTTATAAGTCTGGTAAGTATTGACAGTCAATTGAGACTTGTCATTATGGGAGATACCCCTTTGATGCACTTATGCAAGACACTGCCAAATCACATGCCTAAGCTCAAACAGTATAGTGCAGAATGGATAAAAGGCACAGCAGATAAGATGTTCATGCCGTGGCCATAAGGGGGATCGCTGTCAAAAGCGGTATTGCAGCACATGACCACATACTTGAACGCTCCGTACATGGGGAAGCAATTAGAGAACAAGTTAGCCATTCTAGAGCTCTGTAAAATGTATCAGGAAGAGAGAGAGGATCCGCCACCTGAGGAGTGGATGCTTAATCAGCGTAAGGAGGAAGGTGTTGAGCCCTCGGCTCCCCTTACCTCACCCGAAGGAAAAGATGCTAGTGTAGAAGAAATAGTGTTGTATCCTTTAAAGGAATTGAAAGCAGCAACGGGGTATAGTAATCCAATATACAAACTGCCCGCTTATAGCAGCGATGATAGTTCAGAAGAGAGTAAGAGAAAAGAAGAGATATGTAAGAAGAAAAGAGTGAGTGGTCGGATATATCGACAGAAATAGAAAGGGAGATTAAAAGATGGAAAGGAGAGAAGGCTAAATCTGATGAGATAGCGCTCATGCAGATGGAGTGGATGGGAGAACAGATATCACTCAAAATCGATGAGAAAAGCATTGAGAAAGTTAGGCAAAGAGAAGATAAGGATGAGCAAGAAACAAGAGATAAAGAATGAGAGAAGAGATTGAAAAAGATGAGCAGAAAAGGAAGAACAGCGAGGGACGAGAGCAGATGTATCAAGAGGAGCAAGAGAGAAAAGAAGAACGGGCAGATACAAAGAAAATGAGAGAATAGACAGAGTGATAGAAATAGAGATAGGAGAGAAAGGAAGAGAGAAGGCGAGGAAGCAGAAAGATGAAGGGACAAAAGAATACAAAGACGAAAGGAAGAAGAGGGAAGGAGTAAGGAGAGAAGAACAAAGGCAAGAGGAAGAGAGATTTAGAAGGGCGGCAAGAAAACAAAGAGAATTAGAAGAAGAAATAGAACAAGGGAGAAGACAGCGGGGTCTTGATACAAGTGTCATTCATAAGGAACCAGTAAGGCCAAGCCCAGCAATACAATGGGATAGAAAACAGTTCCTTCCGATGAAGGAAACAACATCAGGGGCATCTAGAGTAGTATTGTAAGAAGAAAACGTTGATGCAGGAAGCATCGAGGAAAGGATTGATAAGGTCTATCAAGAATTAAAGGAAGGTAGCAACTATGGAAGTCGAGGCAAGGGGGATCAATCCCTAGCATTTCAATCACAAAGCAAAGAAAAAGATCTGTTCAGTCACAAACATAGAGCATTGTCCTTTAGCAGAATGAACCTAGACAAAGGTGAAGGGGATGATAGTCACACTAGTTGAGGACAAGACATGTTGGACGAAGAAAGAGAGTCCATCCTCGAAGCAGGAGGAGGGAACGAGTGCACCCCTGAAGGAAGCCTGGAATCATATAAAGAAGTAAGATGGTCAGATCTGGAACAACCTAAGGAAAGGACACCAGATCCCATAGCATATCCAGAATGTCCCCGAGGACGATTGTATAGTGAGAAGGGAGAATCAATGCCATATGTGAGAAGATTAAGGTCACTACTGGCAAGGAGATGGACAGGGACACTCGTCCCTGCTATGGATAGACTAACAATGGGAACAGACTGCGGGTTGGGGTTTATGCAGTTTCCCTTATTGGAAAAAGTGGGAGCAAGATCACAGTATATTCCATGCTCGCAGATGGATAAGGATCATTTAAGGTGTAAGCTTCCGAGTTTGACTTCGGGCGCTGGGAAATGGATACATATATTAGGAAAAATGACAGGAGGAAATACACTGACCATAGGGGGAAATTAAGGGTCTCATGGCAGCTATTCTTGGGGACAAAGCTGATGACATATGGAGGAGAGCAGGATATTCAAGTGTGACAGCACAAAACATAGCGCATGACGGAGTGCTGTTTAATAATTGTAGAGCAGATGTATGGGGGCTCTGAGGGTACAGTACCCCAATACATCAGATATGGGTGCAATTATGCACACAAGATGAAAGAAGTTGAAGACCCTATTGCTTATATTCAGGACATTCAGGAGGAATGACAGCTTGAAACAGACAAGCCATGAGAAAAAACTGTGGCATTATTTTAACACATTTTATGTCAGGCGTTGCCAGAGCCAGTACAGAGACAAATTAAGAAACAAGTGGGAATGGAAGCAAAGCCATGGGCTGAGATACAGTTGACGATAGTGCATCACTATCGGTTGCTACAAGAGAAATATAGGAAGAAGGATGAGACTAGAAAATCGAGGAAGTCAAGTTAGTTCAGAAGAAAATTGTCAAAATTTGCCGTAGAAGGGGCGGTATTAACAAGCGGTGGATTGGGAATACAGGAGGCAATGGGTACATTGCAGACGAATAATCAGTACCCGATGGACGAAGGAGGATAGTTTGCCCAAGATCAGACATTGTATCAGACACAAGCGCAGCAAGTGAAGAAGGTACAGCAGCAAGAGCGAGTGCAAATGAGTCCACCACAAGGGCAGTCACATCAAGCCCCTATGCAGACACAGCAGTACGCAAACACAGGACAAGTGCTGACACCCAGAATAGGAGGTTGTCACTGTGGTAGGAGGAAATCCTTTCACAGGGACGGGGATGACCCTGTACTTACGATAGGACAGCTCACACAGTGACTTGATGTGTTCAGTACTATCTGTGACACCAGACCCCCAAGAGGAACCAAGGGTCGATGTGATGATAGGAGTCAAATCTTTTTCTTTTCTAGTAGACACTGGGGCTACTCATTCATGTATACAAGTGGAAAAATATCCAATGTCGGGACTTACCATGAATGCTCAAGCATTCTCTGGAGCTATGAGTCGAGTTCCTTTCACTAATGAATTAGCAGTCTCTATAGGAGGGTGTGACTTGTCTGTTCCTTTGTTATATTCACGACAAACACCAGTTAACATTTTAGGAAGAGATTTGATGACAAAACTTAACATGACGATTTCATTCACTGATCAAGGAATAGTGTGTTCCACACCAGGAATAGACTAAACGTTGGAGAATGTATACTGGCATTCATAGGGCAAGTGGCTCTGCGAGGCGTTCCAGTAGATTCAGAGGTTTTTCTATATGAAGTGAGCATTCTATTTACATGGCTACCTGGCTTAGTGGGAAAAGGTGTGAGGATACCTGATGAGTTTTTGTTTAGACCACAAATACCTATGGACGAAGAGGGGGGCAGATAATTCCTATTGGAAGCAGCCATAGTACGAAGGGAAATGGCAATGCTTGAAGGAGTAGATAATGAGGGTAGACCATGGAGAACAGTAATACCTCTTAAGGAAGGGTACAGATTGACTGACATTACTGATGACATGTTTAGGGAAGACCAAACAGACAATGAAGTGGTGTTCTTTATGAGCATCACATACTGGATAAGGATAGAAAGAGGGAGGCCACACAGCGAATGGCAATAATGCGGTAGCATCCAGCATTTTTTCAGGTAGACTTGGAGAAGGTGCCAAGCGTCCTTTGGAACACAAGACCTTATGGTGTCGTTTTTTTAAAGGGAAAAGGGGAAGTTGAAATAAAGCTGAAGCCAGGAACGATTTTACCTCGATTAAGACAATACCCCATGTCTCGAGAGGCTGACGAGGGTATATTCAGACTATCTCGGCACTGATGAAACAAGGAATTCTGGTGGCATCAGAATTGTCGTGTAACACCGCAGTGTATGCAATCAAAAAATCTAAAGGAGGGTCATGGAGATTTATACAAGATATAAGACCGATTAACCAGATTGTAGATGCAGTTTCCTTTAGTTCCTAATCTGGTCACGATACTTTGCAGTATCCCGGTGAAAGCTCGATATTTCACAGTGATCGATTTGAAAAATGTGTTTTTCTCGAACACATTGCACAAAGACTCACAAGACTTGACTTCATTTACGCTCCGCCAAACTCGACTGAAACATACTTGTTTGCCACAGGGGTACTGTGAGTCCCCATCAATCTTTAACAGAGTCCTACAGATGGATTTAGGCAACATTGATCTTAAGAGTGCGGTGATACAATACGTAGATGACATTCTAATTTGTAACACCATTGAAGATGAGTGCAGACAAGATTCTATTTAGTTGATGACTATTCTAGCAAAAAGGAATATAAGGTAGACAAGGAGAAGTTACGATACTGCCAAGAAAAGGTGTTATACATAGGGCAGTTGATTTCGCATGAAGGAAAGAAGGTGACACCTCAAAGAGCTGAGGCGATTATGAAAAATGCAAAGCCAAATACAGTGAAACAGATGCAACAGTTTTGGGGGCTATGCAACTATGTTAGAGCCTGGATGCTTGATTACAGTTCATGCATGAGACCCCTTTTGCAAGCCTTGAAGAAAGCACAAGTGGATAAAGTAAAACTAGAGTGGACAGAAGGAATGGAGGAAGGGGTTGAGGAGCTGGAAAAAGCTATTTGTACAGCCCCTGTTTTAGGAATTCCCAACAATGCTGAGGAATTGTATCTGTTTTCGCACACAAATGGGACAGTTATGACAGCAGTTCTTACACAGAGGACTACACTGGGGTACAAGCCTTTAGCATATTACAGTGGTATTTTAAACCCAGTTATGAGAGGACAATTCCCTTGTGAACAGTCATTGGCAGCCACCGCATTCGCAATTGGGAAATCTACAAGTATTGTCATGGGCTGCTCCATAACTCTCTTTGTGGAGCATGCTCTATTTGCCATTTTAGAGAAACCCAAAAGTACATTGACACCCCAAAGTGCTTCAGCTTATGAGGTGATGATTTTGAATCCGACGATTAAGATTGTAAGATGTAAAATAGTGAATCCTGCCATGTTTATAGCTGATCCAGAAGAAGAGGGCGACCATGTACATGAGTGTGCTAATTATGTTGAATTGTATGATGATATACCCCGTTTGAATGAAAATGCTTTAGCAGGAGGTGAAATTCTCTGTATTGATGGTTCTTCAAAAATTGATCAGACTAGTGTGGAAATGCATTCAGGCGCCGAGGTAATAAAACACAGATTAAATGTAGAATGTGAAGTTCTAGCAAGTGCAAGACTACCGTTTAACTTTTCAGCGCAAGCAGCAGAATTGGTAGCGCTTACTGTTGGAGTTGATAAACATGAAGGGCAGGAGGTGACGTGTACAGTGACTCTGCCTATGTAATGTCAACCGTACACGTAGGACTAGCGCATTGGAAAAGGAGGGGCTACCTCTGTGCTGACAGTACCCCAGTGCAGCATGCATACTTATTGGCACTACAACTCCCAGTAGCCATAGGAGTCATTAAATGCGCAGCTCACACTAAGCGAACAGATTTGATCTCTTGTGGGAACAAAGCCGCAGACAAAGAAGCCAAAAGGGTTGCATATTCTCCAGATTTTGAGTTTTGATACTGAGAATATTAAAGAGAAAGTAGTCACAACCATGTTAGTGCAAGAAGGGTTTAATACATTATCGATAATCCAACTAATGGGGATTCAAGGGAGTGCTACGCAGGAAGAGCAGGAATTATGGAAACGAAGGGGGTGTTCTTTATCCCCCACAGATTAATTATGGTGACAAGACAGCACTGGAAAGCCAGTGATGCCATTAGCATTATTGAAGGTCATGCTTGAACAGCTGCATTACCCCACCCATGTAACTAGGGAGAGTCTTGCTGCTACGATTGCAGAAGACGGGTTCATTCTTAATTTTTAAGAACACGTTGCACTATTTATAGTGAACTGCATCGTGTGTCAAAAGTTTACTGCTGGGCATACACTGAGAACAATTAGAGGGGTAAGACCTCGACCAAATGGTAAATTTCAGCATTTACATATTGACTATGTCGATATGCTGCAGGTTTGTAATGGATGCAGGTATCTGTTAGTGGTAGTGTGTCCCTTCTCTAGGTGGATGGAGGCAGGTCCATGTACACACCCTGATGCTACTTGTGCAGCAAAGTTTTCAGTACGCAAAGTGAAGTGCTGAGATCCGACAATGGGCCGCATTTTGTTAATGGGGTATTTGACTGTGATGTTGTCCAGGGCTTTTGGGTCTAGTGTACTAACCAGATTAGCAGGGTACTGGGGTCCCCCATTCCACATGACCCGAAATTGGTCATACTTGGGATCAGGCGAGAAGCTGACCATACCAAGTAGTTGTATTTAGTTTATTTGTAAAGCGCAGCCAGGCCCGTAGGCATCCGGGCGCATAGTCTTGCATACACAGTTACAGTACATTACAGTATGGGTCAATGGCAAGAAATTCAAGCTCCCCCAGTTTACAAGAAGATACGGGGAAACAGAAGTCTCGTAGAGGAATCATGAATACAATAATATACAGACATAATCAATAAAAATAAGCAGGTAAATATACAAAATATACAGACATAATCAATAAAAATAAGCATGTAAATAAACAAAATATACAAGAAAGCAGGACGACCCTGGAGTTTAAGGCCAGACCTTATATGTGGTGTATCATGTATTCTGCGTGAAGAGCCAAGATTTGGTTTTATTCTTGAAGGTTTGAAAAGAAGGCTCAGTTCTGATGGGGACAGGAAGGGAGTTCCAGAGCTTCGAGGCTAAAACAGGGAAGCTCACTCCTCTGGCTTTTTGGAGTTTGAATCTTGGCAAAATGAGGCTGTGAATTTGTGGAGTTCTAGTGGGTCGTGTGGAGTTATGGAGAGTGAGACGGGTGGAGAGGTAGGGTGGGGCCTTGTTGTCCAAGCATTTGTGTGTCAAGGCTAGGGTTTTGAAGGCGATTCTTGAAAAGGCATTTCTCGCAGTAGCGCTGGGTCTAGGAAAATGTCTCATAGCCACCACCTGGGGTTCCTCTGAGGGATTGAGTCTTAATCGATGGGCGAATGAAATGGACTGGTGCAAGTCTCTTGAGAAATACATATATAGCGCCAGGGGATGACCCGGGAAGCACCTTAAGGTTTGGGAGAAATGGATAGATGAGTCATAACCACTAACACGCAGCAGGGCCACTGGTCAGAGGCCATAAGATACATAACAGCGCATGCCAGGATACCCCCCCACTGACCCACAATGAAGACCCCTGACGAAGGTGCCCCGCACCGCCCCCCCCCGAAAGCCTTTGAAATATAATGTCGTATGTTGTTGCCGTAATTGTAAGCCTGTACTGCTGATTGACTAATACTGGATATGATGACCATGATTTGTTTGTTAAAATACCAATTAAAAGAAGTTTTTAAAAAAATAGTTATTTGAACAGATAGGGCTTCTATCGAATATTAAACACAAGTTTTCTTCTGCTCATCACCCGCAAGTGAATGGGATATGGGAGAGACGCAACGGCCTCCTTAAAGAAAGGATTGCCAAGATTAAATTGACTTTGAAGAAGGGATGGCTATATTGCCTACCCTTAGCTTCATATGCCCTTTGGAATCAGCCTGGTTCAGACCACTACCTGACCCCTCACGAGTAAGTGTTTAGGAGTAGAAGTGATGTCCAGAGTGTAGCTAAAACATTAGGTGATGAATTGCATGACTATTTGACATGTATGGCCTCTAACATCTCTCTCATTTCAGATCAACTAAAGCGTCAGGGGGGTCGATCTCAGAACACAGATGAAGACAATTCAACAAACAGCGCAATTGAACTTCTATCGGCACCAAAGTTGTATGTTGGTGATTTTATCCTGTTAAAAACATCACCCGGAAGTAGCATGAACCACATTTTAATGGCCCCTTTTGTGTTGAAAATATAACCCCTTCAGCTGTAAAGGTCCAAGAAAGACAAGCTTGGCTTCACTTGGGCAACATAAAAAGTCTATAAAGGTGAGACCTTCCCTCCCAACGTTGCTGATCCAGAAGCAGGACAAGAAGAATTTCAGCGCATGCAGACTCAATCGATGACAAAAAAAGGACGATAAAGCAACGGCCATTGAATGATGCAGATTCAGTTTGCACTAAAACTCAGGTGATACTCCTTATAGATATTTTAGCAGGAGCACAAAGACTTGCAGCAAGTTTAAGTAGGCCAAAAATAAGCTCTGAAAACAGATTGAAACATCAAAGTTATGTCTAAATGTTAGTTCTTGATCAGAAATTGTAAACATGATCAGTATCCAGATTAATTTTGTGGTGCATACCTGTTCTAAGAAGTTAACCCTATGCTACTCACTGATAGTGATGTGGATAGGCTTGTGCTTGCTGTTTTTGTATTTATACTTCAAGCTAGTCTTGCTCTTGTCAGAAGAGACATTTATATTCACATTTTTGTTACAGGATCCTAAAAATGGCCATGTGATTATAAGGCTGCTAATTGCAATCATTGAACAGATCTTACAATTGCAGATTTAAAGAAAGTTGATAAATTGTATCAAAGATGAGAAATTTGGAAGCTGGTACAGTTCTACAGAATGAACAAGTACCATGGTGGTGTAAAAGATGGTTGTCTATGTTTTGGTGCATATTAAATGCCTGCACGATTACACTCTGTCTTTCTGTTTCTCCTCTTTCACAATCTCTATCGTACTAGTACTCCCACTGAGGTAGAGGCCACTATGGTTCCCCCATTAGGAGAACTGTTTTTGATTTGCTTTGTGAGTATTACACAACCTTTGCATTTGGAAGACAAAAGAAATGCAGAAGATAATGAGGGGATAAATACCTATCTAGACAATGCAGCACACTTGAGTATTAACATGTAGTATCAGCACATGAGAAAGGTGGGAGAGAAAACATGTAGGGAGAGTTGCATGTCTGTGCTCTCATACCCTATTCCATGAATACAGCGCAAACTTTCATCTCTATAGAAGTTCCAGAACACAACGCCAGGTGCCTCGTTCATCTTGCAGCATGCATGACCGGAGGAAAATTCCAGGGAAGTTGGGCCACCTTGCGATGGTGATAGAAATGGTCATTTCCATTTCAGGATGATTGTATCAAGACTTCACAGATAGAAAAGCAACCTGGATGGGAGAGCAAGATGCTTATGTATCCTGCAGAAGGACAGGAAGATGTGGTTATGAAAGGCATGAAGAGAATGGAATACCCTGATATAACAGAGATAGCTGGGTCCCCTGGATGTTGGCAACAAACTCAAGACTTAGTTTATGGACAAGTGAAGTCGAAGAAAAGTTGGGAAGGAAGACTGATGTCCTGTGCAGCTCATCTACTGAAGTCAGAATATGTGCAAGAGGTACAAAGAGTGAACAATGGGTGTTTGAAGTAATGGGCGAAACATGCCAAACTGCTGACCTGGGTAGAAAGTGAATCAGGTCCAATGATTGTGATCCCATTGGCGAATACAACATTGTGCTTCCAAAGAGAAGGAAGAAATCATGTGGGAGATAACATAGACTGCAAAACTACTGTTGACGTTTCCAGAATGGGAGCAGGGACAGCAGTCCTGATGGATCGGTATTGGGCTTGTGGGCCTAGGGCCTACATGAAGCGGCCCAAGGTTTGGGGAGGAATGTGTTCTTTGCTGCTCATCCATGTTCCAGCATTAGTGATTCCTCAGAGTCACCTGAACATTGGAGAGTTTCCAAAAGTAGATGCCCATTTGAGAAAGAGAAGAGCGCTTGAATTTTTCATTCGAACCAGAAGAGAGAACTACTGCTCAGCCAAGTCAATAGAAGCCTTTGAATCCATTACGTATGAACACAGGTTGTTCAGCAAGACTGCTTCAATATTCACGACTATCTTCTTGCCTGGAATCCAGACGTTGGCCAATGCCAAATGGTTGAAAATTACCAGATGGGAGCTCCTGCAGACAATCAACACCACCAATGCTATCAAGGAAGAGCTGAGGGCAATACGACTAGTGACCCTGTAGAATAGATTTGTCCTTGACATGATCACAGCGATGGAAGGAGGAGTTTGTGCTAAAATAGGGCCATCATGTTGCACATTCACATCTTCTCATGGTGAAGAGAATGGGACCCTGACAGAGGCCATAACGTTGCTGACAAACCTGCATAGGAGACTACGAGACAGAGCACATTGCAGATGACAGTTGGTTTGCATCCATATTCTCATGGAATCCTCAGTGGATGGCAAACATCTTCAGGTTTCTTGGAGCAATACTGGTGATGTTTGGATTCTTTGTGATCAGGATAATAATTGCCCAATGTAAGAAGACAGCAAAGAAAGCAGTAGGAATGAAGATCATGATCAATGTCGAATATGAGTTTGGACCCAAGGAATTGATTGATGAAGATGTCAGAAAATATAAAAAGGCCAGCATCGTAGCACCTCAAGGAACGAAATTCCTGTATTCAAAGAATCACAAGAAGTATGTGGTACGATGGGTCTATTGTAATTCAAATGGACAGTGCAGCTATATGACCTGGAGTGTAGAGGAACATGTTAAATCAGCTGGCATCCTGAGGGGGTTGATGAAAATCTGGACTCCAAAGAAGCACTTCTTCAAGAGATAATATCAAGCTGTGGAAACTGGTGAAGAGGAGGTTGGTGACATGACCAGAGGAGGGAATGTAGAGGAGCGCTGCATCCCTCTGCAGGAAATCCTGCCCCCCTACCTCCTGTATGTTGGAAGCCTGAGATTGTGCCATGCTTGACACCAGCAGTTGTGACCATACCATGTTGAATATTCAAAAGAAGGTACCCACTGTAATGCTTACCTCTGGTGCCCTTGCAGGAGTGCCTGCTCCGGACTATTCCAAAGCACTGCCACACTGGATAACCTGCTTATGATGGACACCCAAGCCACTCCTTCCCCCACTGATCCACTGAAGAGCTAAGGTCCAGTGAACGGGGTGGTTGGGAGGGGCCCGGTAGAACTCTGAACCTCTGGTAAAATGTGCGAGGGGATCTAGATGGAGACCTAGGGGCAAGTAATAACAGATATTCAGTGTGCCTCCCGACTTTCCCCCCATATCCTCCTTATATCTCCCTTAGGTATGCTGGATGCCACGCAGTCGGTTGTGCTCACCGTGTTTAACCTCTTTAGTGCCAATGACGAGATATCTCGTCCTTGGAATTGCATGTGCAGTGCCAAGGACGAGATAGCTTGTCCTTTTTGGCACCTTGTTTTGAGCGATCCCTGCAAAGCAAAGCAGGGATCGCTCAAAACTGTAATCCAACCCCCGGGCTATGTGAGGGGGAGGTCCCCCCTCACTGCCAGGGGGCTGGATTACCTTCAGTTTCACGTCGGCGTGCGTAAAGCACGTTGGCGTGAAACTGAAAGTAAAATCACTTCAGCAGCCATTTTCGGCTGCTGCTGTGAAGAAAGAAGGTGAATGCCCTTCTTTCTCCGCCTCGATTTCCGGCTGTATTTCAAGCCTGAGATCGAGGCGGGTATCGTTGGAAAGGGGAGATTTTCCTCTTTCCAACGATATCCATTACATACATGCCAACCCTCCCGATTTAGGCGGGAGACTCCCGATTTTTTCATTAAAAAGAGTGCTATTTTTTACGGTCTCCCGCCTAAAATAACTATATCCCCAATGCATTCCTATGGAGAAAATGCATTCTCCCGATTTCGGTGCTGAAATCTCCCTCTTCGGGGTTTCGGAATGTTGGCATGTCTGCCATTATGTGGCATTTCTGCTCACGGATCGGGCGCGGGGCGCGCGAACTGTGAGCAGCAATGTCACAGGATCAATAGAGATCCGTTTGTGACGCGGGGGGAGGGGGCTGCTTACTAGGTAAGTGGCCCCTTCCCCCCGTGGCCCCAAAGCATGGGGCCACAGCGCTGGAGACCCCTGGGTGCAGATGATCACTGCCCCCAGGAGTGAAAAATATATATATTTTTTTTTATTAAAAGCTGAGGGAAGGGGGGAGGTGGGAGGGGGTTTGGGGCCCTGGGGCCCACTAGACGACCAGGGATATTGGCAAATGTGGTGTCCTTGGAAAGGGGAGATACTCCCCTTTCCAAGGACACCATCTACATGAAGCATTGCTGGTCACGGATCGGCGCAGAGCACTCGATCCGTGACCAGCAACCCACTGGACCACCAGGGATCTGTTTGTGACGTGGGTTGGGTGAGGGGCTGCTTACAGTAAGAATCCCTCCCCCATGCCCCCCAAAGCATGGGGGCACATATGTGCACAATCCTGGGGCAGATGTCTGATCATCTGCCCCAGGGAAGGGGGCAAAAAAATAAAAAATAATAATCAATAGAACGGAGATGGGGGTGGGTGTGGTGGGCCTGGGATTTTTCTGCCCCCTTGAAAGGGTAGTGGTCTTCCCCTCCCACACCAAGTGGAAAGGGGGGCCACCCCTTGTAGCCCTCCCTGGGGGCAGATTTATGCCCCCAGGCAGGAGTACATGAGGTGGCCCCCCCATCCAATTGGGGGGTGCGGGGAGGGCTACCAGGAATTAGTGTGCAGGCCCCCCAAAGGATGGGGCCTGCAGGTTAGTCCCCCCGGGGGCAGATGGCTGATCATCTGCCCCCAGGGAAGGGGGCAAAACAAAAAAAACAAAAAAAATGAAAATAACAAAAGGGAATTGTGGGATTGGGGGGCCACTAGCCACCAGGGATATATTTTACAGAAAGGGGGTGTAGCCCTCTCCCCCTCACTCCAAGGGGAAATGGGGGCACCCCTTGTAGCCCTCCCTGGGGGCAGATAGCTGCTCCTAAGAATGGGCATCTGACCACAGGGAGGGCTGCATGAGATGCCCCCCTCTTTTCTGCCCCCAGGGAAGGCTGAATGAGATACCCTCCTGCATTTGGTGTGGGGGGTAGAGGGTCACCCCCAATTACATTAGAAAATTACCTGGCGGTTTAGGGTGCCCCTCAGCCCGCTCTAAAGTGTAGTGTACCTTTTTCATTTTTTGTTTGTTTACGAAACTTGCCTTGGCGCAGAGGGGCACATTGGTGTGCCAATCTGGTGCCCGGGTGCCCAAACCTTACTGCCCCACACACTGGGGGCCTGTCCCACCATTTTTGGGGGCCCTCCCCCCACCCCAAATGGAGGGGGTGTACCTTACGCAGCCGTTTGTAGGAGGCGCAGGGTGGCCTGCATGAGGTGCCCCCGCCACCCAATTGGGGTGAGGGAGGAGAGGGCCCCCAACAATGGTGCGACAGGCCCCCCAATGGGTGGGGCAGTAAGGTTTGGGCACCCCGGGGCCAGATTGGCACACCAATGTTCCCCTCTGCACCAAGGCAAGCTTCATAAACATAGAAAAAATGGAAAATGGTGGAACGCATTTTAGGGGGGGCTGTGGGGCACCCCAAAGGGACGGGGAATTTTCTAATGGGACGGGGTAGTGACCCCGTCTCCCCCACCCGCAATGGAGTGGGTGCCATGTCATGCAGCCCTCCCTGGGACCAGATATCTGCTCCTAGGAAGGGACGCACCCCCTTCACATTAGAAAATTCCATGGCGGTGTAGGGGGCCCCTCCGCCCGCGCTAAAGGGCAGCCTGCCATTTTGAATTGTTTTCTTTGTTTAATATACCTGCCTTGGCGCCGATGGGCACAATGGTGTGCCAATCTGGCGCCAGGGTGCCCAAACCTTACTGCCCCACCCACTAGGGGGCCTGTCCCACCATCTTTGGAGGCCCACACCCTTGGGAATGAAAAGAGGTCTGACTTGCGCAAAGCGGCCCAGAATTTATTACCCAGAACCCCAGACAAAGTGAACATTGTATTTTTCCCCACCAAATATCACATTTTGTCGGGGATTGTGGCTAATAAAAACTGGGGCAATTTGCGGAAGGCAGACCTCTGTGGATTCCCACGGGTGTCCTCTTTTGGGAAATGCATGGGGTTGCCTGTTTTCCTTGCTGGCTTCGACACACTAGGCCCAAATCTGTAGGTTGCCCACATGAACAAAATGGTCAGAGGTCTGACTTGCGCAAAGCAGCCCAGAATCTACTACCCAGAACCCCTGGAAAATTCCAAATTTGGGGGTAAAAACACAATTTCCAGACATTTCACTCTGCCCAACCACCGAAACACGCTACCAGCAACAGATGTTATACCTTCCTGCGTTCCCACAGGTGTCCCAACGAAAACGGTACCTCACATGTGTGGGTTCACCAATCTAGCCGCAAAGGGAAAAGGCTAACCCTCTGATAACCACAAAAGGGTTTGGCGAGATAACCTACAGATTTGGGCATAGGGTGTCCAAGCCACCAAGGAAAACTGGGATCCCCATGCATTTCTGAAAAGAGGGCACCAGTAGGAATCCACACAGGTCCAACTTGTGCAAAGCGGACCAGAATGTTTTACCCAGAACCCCTGACAAAGTGAAAAATGTGGTTTTGTGCGCACATTTCAGACTTTGCCGGGGCTTCTGCGTAATAAATTCTGGGCCGATTTGCGCAAATCATACCTCTGCGGATTCCCACAGGTGTCCTCTTTTCGGAAATGCATGGGGTTCCCTGTTTTCCTTGGTGGCTTGTACACCTGATGCCCATATCTGTATGTTGTGCTTGTCTGGAGAAAATGTGAAATTCAGGTGTCAAAACAGACTTGGAGTTACCTGTGTTTTAGGCTTTCCCCTGGGTGCCCAGGTAGGTGCACCCACACATGTGAGGTCCCATTTTCATCGGGACACCTGTGGGAACGCAGGACGGTAGGCCATGTGTTGTTGTTGGCGTGTTTCGATGGGTGAGCCAAGTGAAATGTGCGGAAAATTCGTTTTTTCCCCCACATTTCGGACTTTGCAGGGGTGTCTGGGTAATAAATTCGGGGCCGATTTGCGCAAAGCATACCTCTGCGGATTCCCACGGGTGTCCTGTTTTCAGAAATGCATGGGGTTCCCTGTTTTCCTTGGTGGCTTCGGCACCCCGAGGCCCATATCTGCATGATGTGAGTGTGTGAAATTCAGGTGTGAAAACAGACTTGGGGTTACTTGTATTTTAGGCTTTCCCCTTGCGGGCCAGGTAGGTGCACCCACACATGTGAGGTACCGTTTTCATCAGGACACCTGTGGGAACGCAGGACACTAGGCCATGTGTTGTTGGTGTTTCGATGGGTGAGCCGAGTGAAATGTGGGGAAACTGTATTTTTTTCCACACATTTCGGACTTTGCAGAGGTGTCTGGGTAATAAATTCTGGGCCGATTTGTGCAAAGCATAGCTCTGCGGATTCCCACGGGTGTCCTCTTTTTGGAAATGCATGGGGTTCCCTGTTTTCCTTGGTGTCTTGGACACCCGAGGCCCATAACTGTATGTTGTGTTTGTCTGGAAAAAATGTGAAATTCAGGTGTCAAAACAGGCTTGGGGTTACCTGTGTTTTAGGCTTTCCCCTTGGCGCCCAGGTAGGTGCACCCACACATGTGAGATACCGTTTTCATCGGGACACCTGTGGGAACGCGCAACGGTAGGCCATGTGTTGTTGGTGGCGTGTTTCGATGGGTGAGCCGAGTGAAATGTGGGGAAACTGTGTTTTTTTCCACACATTTCGGACTTTGCTGGGGTGTCTGGGTAATAAATTCTGGGCCGATTTTTGCAAATCATACCTCTGCGGATTCTCACGGGTGTCCTCTTTTCGTAAATGCATGGGGTTTCCTGTTTTCCTTGGTGGCTTGGACACCCGAGGCCCATAACTGTATGTTGTGCTTGTCTGGAAAAAATGTGAAATTCAGGTGTCAAAACAGGCTTGGGGTTACCTGTGTTTTAGGCTTTCCCCTTGGCGCCCAGGTAGGTGCACCCACACATGTGAGGTACCGTTTTCATCGGGACACCTGTGGAAATGCAGTTCAGTAGGCCATGTGTTGTTGGCGGCGTGTTTCGATGGATGAACCAAGTGAAATGTGCGGAAAATGCGTTTTTTCCCCACATTTCGGATTTTGCAGGGTGTCTGGGTAATAAATTCTGGGCCGATTTGCGCAAATCATACCTCTGCGGATTCACACGGGTGTCCTGTTTTTGGAAATGCATGGGGTTCCCTGTTTTCCTTGGTGGCTTGGACACCCCGAGGCCCATATCTGTATGATTTGAGAGTGTGAAATTCAGGTGTGAAAACAGACGTTGGGTTACTTGTGTTTTAGGCTTTCCCCTTGGGGCCCAGGTAGGTGCACCCACACATGTGAGGTACCGTTTTCATCAGGACACCTGTGGGAATGCGGGACGGTAGCCCATGTGTTGTTGGCGGCGTGTATCGATGGGTGAGCCGGGTGAAAAGTGCGGAAAATGCGTTTTTTCCCCACATTTCAGAATTTGCAGGGGTGTCTGGATAATACATTCTGGGCCGATTTGCGCAAATTATACCTCTGCGGATTCCCACGGGTGTCCTCTTTTCGGAAATGCATGGGGTTCCATGTTTTCCTTGGTGGCTTGGACACCCCAGGCCCATAACTGTATGTTGTGATTGTCTGGAAAAAATGTGAAATTCAGGTGTCAAAATAGACTTGGGGTTACCTGTGTTTTAGGCTTTCCCCTTGGCGCCCAGATAGGTGCACCCACAGATGTGAGGTACTGTTTTCATCGGACTCCTGTGGGAACGCGGGACGGTAGGCCATGTGTTGTTGGCGGCGTGGTCCAATGGCTGAGCCGAGTGAAATGTGTGGAAAATGCGTTTTTTTCCCACATTTTGGACTTTGCAGGGGTGTCTTGGTAATACATTCTGGGCCGATTTGTGCAAATCAGACCTCTGCGGATTCCCACGGGTGTCCTATGTTTGGAAATGCATGGGGTTCCCTGTTTTCCTTGGTGGCTTGTACCCTCAAGGCCCATATCTGTATGTTGTGCTTGTCTGGAGAAAGTGTGAATTTCAGTTGTCAAAACAGACTTGGGGTTACTTGTTTTTAAGGCTTTCCCCTTGGCGCCCAGGTAGGTGCACCCACACATGTGAGGTACCGTTTTCATCAGGACATCTGTGGGAACGTGGGATGGTAGGACATGTGTTGTTGGCGGCATGTTTCAATGGGTGAGCCGAGTGAAATGTGCGGAAAATGCGTTTTTTCCTACATTTCAGAGTTTGCGGGGGTGTCTGGATAATAAAAGCTGGGCCGATTTGCGCAAATCATACCTCTGCGGATTCCCAGGGGTGCCCTCTTTTCAGAAATGCATGGGGGTCCCTGTTTTCCTTGGTGTCTTGGACACCCGAGGCCCATATCTGTATGTTGTGCTTGTCTGGAGAAAGTGTGAAATTCAGGTGTCAAAACAAACTTGGCGTTACCTGTGTTTTATGCGTTTCCCTTGGCGCCCAGGTAGGTGCACCCACACATGTGAGGTACCGTTTTCATCGGGACACCTTTGGGAATGCGGGACGGTAGGCCATGTTTTGTTGGCGGCGTGTTTCAGAGGGTGAGTCGAGTGAAATGTGCGGAAAATCAGTTTTTTCCCACATTTCAGACTTTGCAGGGGTGTCTGGATAATACATTCTGGGCCGATTTGCGCAAATCATACCTCTGCGGATTCCCACGGGTGTCCTCTTTTTGGAAATGCATGGGGTTACCTGTTTTTCTTGGTGGCTTGTACACCCAAGGCCCATATCTGTATGTTGTGCTTGTCTGGAGAAAGTATGAAATTCAGGTGTCAAAACAGACTTGGGGTTACTTGTTTTAGGCTTTCCCCTTGGCGCCAAGGTAGGTGCACCCACACATGTGAGGTACTGTTTTCATTGGGAGACCTGTGGGAATGCGGGACGGTAGGCCATGTGTTGTTGGCGGCGTGTTTCGATGGGTGAGCCGAGTGAAATGTGCAGAAAATGCGTTTTTCCCCCACATTTTGGACTTTGTGGGGGTGTCTGGGTAATAAATCCTGGCACTATTTGCACAAATCATACCTCTGCGGATTCCCACGGGTGTCCTCTTTTCGGAAATGCATGGGGTTCCCTGTTTGCCTTGGTGGCTTGGACACCCGAGGCCCATATCTGTATGATGTGAGAGTGTGAAATTCAGGTGTGAAAACAGACGTGGGGTTACCTGTGTTTTAGGCTTTCCCCTTGGCGCCCAGGTAGGTGCCCCCACACATGTGAGGTACCGTTTTCATCGGGACACCTGTGGGAAAGCAGAAAGGTATAACATTTGTTGTGTTTGTGTGGTTTTCATAACGTTTTGACCCATTTGCTGGTGCCCTTTGTCACACAACCCTTTAATTTCCCAAATGTGACCTACATTTAGTCGCTGCTTTAGGCACCATACACTTTTGTAACCTGCACAGGTCACCTACCCTTGAAAAGGTCTGCCTGTGCTCTTTCAAAAAATGTATGTTTGCCATTCCTCACCACATTGGTTTTCCCGATTTACATATGCTAAGTGCGTCTGTTCAGGCCGTGAGACTAAAACTGCTGTGTACTATGGCTCAGTGTTTGGCTTGTGGTACTGCTTGTTTTGTAAAACACTAAAAAAATGTGTGCTTTTCTAACTGCAAGAGTCGGGGGAATGTAGCGAAGCATTGCTTTTCTCAAAAGTCATAGAAGCCATTGCCGTACCAAGCCAACCATGTCCAACACATACCTTTTTTCGGTCATTTTCCCGCTTTTCCCCCAATTTATGGCATTTTCCCCTACCTAGTTGTTGCCTGACCTACGCAAATCACCCCTTCCTGAACTTGGAATTTTATCTACTTTTCAGAAATATATGCCTTTCTGTAGTCCAATTCGGCTTTCCTACCCTTTTCTTCCATTCCGTCCATGCATGTCCAATTGGCAAAAATGGCCAAAATCGCCTATCTCTCACAAAACAGTTGATAACCACATCAAAATAATTTTATTTCGTTTCCACTCAACCTTTTCCTATAAGCCAGGGAATTGGGGAATTCAGCACAGCATACCATTTGTTCCTAGCTCTTACAAGGAAAAAACCACAGGCTTCTTTGTACATAATCTTATTGCCATTTTTTGAAAACCCCCCAAATTTGAGCCCTTTTTGCTTATTTTCTCTCACCCCCCTACAGCAATTTAGGATTCCTGGGTGGCTTTATGTCTGCCTACATGTGGAAAAAAGGAGCCAAATTTGGCTGAGATATCTCATGTAACAAAAAAGTTGCAAGGCATTGAATGTCCACATACCAAAATCACCAAAAAAGGCCTTGGCACTTGGGGGAAATACCCATGGCAGTTAAAGGGTTAAAAGAAGAAGGAGGGCTGAAGGTGCCATGGAAGCAACTGACTCCAGTTGCTTCACTGTGAGTAGTGGTCCAGGCCAGCTGCGATGCACAGGATGCTGAAGGTGTAGAGGTAAGTCTTTGTATGGCGCTGCTTTGTCTTCCTTGAATTCTAGTAGCTTGCTTCGCGGAGTGCGGCTTGTTTTGTATTGTTCGTTCTTGTCTGGTGTTGCGGTACACTCTAATAAGTCTCTTTCTCTCTTCCTTTCCACAGGTGTGGATTTTGTGAAATGTTGTTCCGGATTGGCCGCAGCGCGAAGGATGAGTGGAGCGGCAACCCAGCAGGACACCAGCTGGCTGATCGCTTGTTCAGGTAAGTACATTCTTAATGGGAAACTCGGATGGACATTGTCATTAAACTTCAGACTCTTACTGTAGTTTTCTCTGTTTCAGGAGCTGCTATTGCCGCGGGCCTCAATCGCCAAGTAAGTATCAAGTCTGAGGTTGTTACGGAGCTCGGACGATGAAGTCTTCAGGTAAGTATGGCTGCAGAGGAGTTTGGCGTGCACCGGTGAGTTACAGTCTCCATGCACGTGGAAACAGGAGCGGTAAGCATTACATTGCACTTGCAGGTAGAATAAGAAACGCTAAACACAGGGTGTGGACAGGGGTGTGGTTTGATAGCCTCGGGCCGCACCCTGTAACACTAGACCACCAGGGATGTCAGGCCTTAAGGTCTAGCGGGGGCCATCTTGAGTTACACAGGAGGTTCTACTTTGGCGGCCATGTTGGTGTGGGTCAAAGCAGCTCCTAATGAACGCCTCTGCCAGCCAGCCACCTTGCATGTCCAGTCTCTTCCTACACTAACATAGGAGGGTGTGTCTTGTGTCCTTATGCATGTGCCTTGTGTTCTCACTGGGATCATGATACCCACTGAGAAAACCCTACCAAATCTATCCCCGAAGAGACGACCATCTGACGGAGGTACTCCCTGAAGGAAAATGAAAAAGAGCGAAAGAGGAGCCACTACCACATCACACCCCAAACCCAAACCTCCCTACACTCCCTAACCCTCAAAATTCATATGAAAATGTACTTCTCCGTGATGTAATGCTGTCATACAAAATTACAAGTAAGTAATTTACTTTGGCAATATCATCGTTTACCCGTTTATGTTTTTAGCCCACCTAGTGGAGCCGCCCCAATAAAATATCACTTTTTTAGGCTGCCTTGGAGAGGGCTCTAAAAGATGGGATTTCACCCAACGAACCCTTCCTGGCATTTGCCTTTGTCCACGTCTGTCAAGACGAGTCCTCCCTAATGAGCTCCATCACGGGGTGAAACCCCCCAAACTCCAAATACACCACTCACTTGAAACACCCCACTTTCTACCACACACACACACACACGCACACACACTTGGACTGACTGTTGTCATTGGCATTCCCATTTGTAGACTTTAATTTTCATAAGTGATAGTTATTCATAAGTAATAATCTTAATTCCCTGAAATAACCATAATTGACTGCCCACATGAAGGGACAACCCACCCTATCAATGGATTTCTTGCATCAAGGGTGAGCATTAAAGTCAATCCCGACACAGTGATTGCCAATGTCTGGACAGTGTCATGAAACGGAGTGGGGATCAATGAGCGATATAGACCAATGAGGAAATAGGATTATTTTATTATTTATTTTTTTTTACCGCTTTGGTTTTTACAAAAAGAAGCTTCAGACTTGGGACACCACTTTTGTCGTGCAAGGAGAGTCCGTGTCGAGCTTCCAGACAGCCCTACTTCGTGTTTACCGGAGGCTCGCTGCCGTCAGGAGAGTTGGCTCTTTTGAGTGCTACATCCAAGAATTTGGCTGTCATCCTGGCCCATCCTGGTGAGTCTCCTGCGATCAGCCGAAACCAGCAAGTTTCGTCGTCGAGTGCAGTTGCGTCTGAAGTAAGTGGTGCCAAGTATGCTTGCCTTTCTACTGCTAAAGCTGGACATGATATGAGAAGGTGGCGGATCTTTTCTACTTGGTCTGGGACTTCACATAAGCGGCAGTGGGCGGCAGGCACCCGAGTTTGTGCGGCCAAAATTTCCTTTGTGTTCAGTAAGTTTAGCCGGGCTCTCATGAAGGTTTTTCTCAAGTTCTTCTCTGGGAATCTCTCGCAATATTTCAGTGGGACCTTTAGCCGATTCGTAGTGGGTGGTAGATGTTTTAGCGATTTGCACTGCAGGATCTTTTCGGTGGTGTGGATCCAATCTTGATTTTCCAATTTTTTCTTTACCCTCCCAGGGTTGTTTAGAAGCGTTTCAGTTGTACATGCCACTTCTTCCAGTTTTTCGTGTATTTTTCCGACCCATTCTGATAAAAGTTTGCAGGATCCCTTGGAGATTTCTGCTTCCATGATTCGAAATATCGGCAGCGAGCTAGGAGACAGAATTTTCCTGTAGAGTTGCACAGAGCTTTGGATTACCACTCAGGCTAGAGATGGTAAACCTAAATCTCGCCGTATGGCTGGCATGGGTGCAGATTTGGGCAGGGCCAGCACTGATTTCCACAGGTATCCTTCGAACTTAGTCCAGATTTCAGGTGGCAGGTTTAGGTTTGCTGCCATTCCGTAGGTTAGGGCTGGTACTACTTTGGTTTTGTAGTACTGGAGTGCTGGTGACCAGGAGAATTTTCCGAATTTGTTGTCTACAGCACGGGTTTGCGCTGTGAGGCTTCGGGTTTTTTCCCACAGAGAGTTCAGGAGGGAGTTGTCTTTCATTGTGTTGTCGATCACCACTCCCAGGTATTTAAATTCTTTGACTGTCTCGATTTTTGTCTTTTCCAGAAACCATGAGTGTGTCATCTGGGTTTCCTTTGTGGTTTTGCAGAATGAAATGATTTTGGTTTTCTTTACGTTGATCTTTAGGTTATTGCTCTCCATATATGTGGATAGGTTAGCTAACTGCCTTTGGAGGCCTATGGCCGTCTGATCCAACAGGATCAAGTCGTCCGCGTACCACAATCTTGAAATCTTGGCTTCTCCCAGCTTAGGAGGAAAGGATCGCGCCTGTTCTTCCGTTGTTTGAAAGTCGCCAATAAAGGCTATGAACAGTGCGGGCGCTAGCGGGCAACCTTGTTTCACTCCTCTTTTCGTCTCAATCTTGTCCGAAAGTGTTCCTTGTTGGCATAGGCGGACTCTCAAAGATGTCTTCGTGTGCAGGGACATGATTGGGTCGAGGATCGATCTTGGACATTCCCAGTTTGTTAGTTTGGACCATAGTTTGTGGCGGTCCACTGTGTCAAAGGCCTGTGTTAGGTCAATCATGGCCATGTGGACCTTTGGCGCGCCTCCCTTCACTTTTGCCTTGATGGTATTGAGGATCAGGAGGTTTATTGCTGTTCCCGCACCCTTTTGGAAGCTGTCTGGAAGATGTGAAAAGCTGGTGAGTTCTTAGCCCATTTCCCATTTTTTAAAGTGGGTGAGTATCAGAGAAGCAAAACATTTTCCAATGATGTCCAGTAAGACTACGGGTCTGTAGTTGGTCGGGTTGCTTCTGGTCCCCTTTTTATAGATTGGCACAAGGACTGCCTTGGTCCAGCTCTTCGGGATCTGTTTTTGTTGGGCGCATTGTTTGAACAGCTCTCTGATAATTCTAGCCCAGGCTTTGGGATGTTGCTTCAGATCTATGTTGGACAGTCCGTCAGGACCCGGGGCCCTAGATGACCTTAGGCTTGTGATTGCACTTAGGATGTCTTCCATGATGGCCACGTTGGTCCAGCGCTCGTTAAGGCCCACTGAGAGTTGGGGTTGCGTCGTGGGTGGAGAGCAGGAAGGAGGGAGCGCGTAGAGTTCCGAAAAGTGTGTAATCCACTGTTGTTCTGTGACATCGCAGAGAATCTGGTGGGGATTCTGGCCGATAGGTGTTTTTAGCAGGGACCAGAAGTCACGGCTGTTCTTTGAGGCCCACACTTTTAGCATGGCCTCTGCGTCGTTCTGGTATAAGTTTTTCCGTTCTTGCTTGAGCCATGCTTTGTAGGTTGCTTTCCCCTTTTGGTAGGTAGTCCAGGCTTCTTTGGTGTTGCTTTTTGTCGCCACTCTTTTCAATTTTCTGAGGTCTTTACGTTTGGCTACTAGTGCTGTGTTGAACATGTGGTTATGTTTGGGTTGAGGCCGCTTCTTCCCCCCAAAACTCACTTTGTGAGGCACCAATAGGGACACGTATTATGGCCGAGGGCCTTCCCTGCCACTGTTTGTGTTGGCATGATTTCTGCGTAGTGTTGACTCCAATGCGTTTATGTTTCCGGATGTCAGACAAATTCGATTTTGTTGCTTGGTGACGCCGACTTCGAAGGGATAGGATAGTCGATCTTTGACTTCTCCTCCCCATGACAGAAGTAAGAGGTTGTGGTCGCTTTCTCTAGTTCTTTGTACTTTGAAGTCCGCGAAGTATGGAATAAGACCTTCTGTGATGAAGATGTAGTCTAGGTTGGCGGATGCAGGCGCTCTTTCCCATGTTGGAATGTGCACGTCGCCTTCTTGTAGTGTTGAGACGCTGTGGAATTGTCTAGACTTCATCAGGGTCAGCCATGTTTGGCCTCTCTCGTCGGTTTTCCTCAGGCCCAGGGGGATCGTGTTGCCTGCCGAGTGTGATCCACATTTTGCATTCAGATCCCCACATATGATTATTTTGGGGATGTCGTGGTTAACTCTGATTTCGTCGACGGTGTTAGCTACTTGTTCACAGAATTCTTTCGTTAATGTTCTTTCTGGGTTCCAGTATAGATTTATTATGGCGAGATCGGAACTAGTCCGACAATTTTTCTCCTGCTCTTGATGATGCCATCTCGTTAGGGTTGCTAACATACCGTACTCCTCACGGATTTTGCTCTTCGGTACGATTCCTGATCCTAGTCGCACTGCGGTTAGTAGTCCCGTTGAGGGTCTTTCCAAAATGGGCCTCTGAGCTGGAGAGACTTCGATTGTGAATCCCTCGAGCGTTGGTTTTTCCGTTAGCCATGTTTCTTGCAAGCTTGCAAGCAGATTACATCGAAATGATTCAAGTTTAGGTCGCTGGGTTTGGTTAGGTGAAGGTATCCTCTTGTGTTCCATGACGCCATCTGTAATACGGTCTTTTTCTTGAGTTGGTCAGAGATCGTTGTCTGTGTCTTGTTGGCGACGGCGTCATGGGTTGACTGCTAGTCCTTCTTCTTACGACCGAAGGTGTCTGAGATCCATTTCCATGGTTTGGTTGATGTGGATGGGGTTTGGGCTGGCTTAGGGTATGTTGTCTGTTCCATCTTTGCGCTGTAGCTCCGTGGACTTTCCTCTCGTCGTCTTGGCTTGTTTGGTGTTGTGTTGTTTTTCCTAGACCACTTTGGGGGGTAGTCTGATGCTTTTCCCCTTACTTCCCTTTCTCGTCCAGGCGAGGCCTCTCCTCTTCTGTTTTCTTTTGTAGCAGTTTCAGTTCTTGCGTCGTCGTCAGATTTTGGTGGAGACTTCCTTTCCGATCTTTCCGTGTCTTCTTGCTCCTTTCCCACGCTCTGCAGTTTTTCTAGTTTCATGCCCAGGCGATGCAGATCTTTGGATGCTTCGAGGGGCCAGTCTTTTAGGGCCTTTGATCTTATGTGCAAGTATGCTTTGGCTCTGTGGTCTCTATGATAAGGTTCCACCAGGACCAGGTCGTTTGTTGAGAGATGGCATAGCTTATCAATTTTCGCCGTTATTTTTAGAACTGATCTTCTATTCAGAACCATGTAACTGTCTTTAGAAGAGATTTGCTCCAGTTTGAATAGTGACGTTCCAGCGAGTTTTAGCTCATTTTTGGCTGTGGGTTTTGTTGGTCTGCCATCTTCCTTGTAGGAGTTTCTTCGATGCTTTCTTAGATCGTGTTTGCGGGTCTGCCTTGAGCACCGTTCTGCCTCTCTTTTCTGCACTGGATTCTGTTCTGCTTTCTTTAGGGATTTTATGGCCTCTAAGACAGTGCTGGGTGTGCTCGAGCGGGGTCTTTCAGATCTACCTGTCAGGCCCTTTCCTTCGTTGGATTCCTCCTTGAGCAAAGGCTGCCCCACTTGTTTCCGGGTGCCTGTCAGTCTCTGCTTCAGTTCTTCAGTTTGCTGTGTGGCAGTTGAGGAGGTCACTTCAACACAGTCCGAGTGGTCGTAAAAGTTTGGTGAGTCTAAGGCAGGGCTCGAGATGGGGGACCCTTGTGTGGCTTCCAGCTGGTCTTGCCATTGCTGGTTACTAGCCATGTTCACACGGCTATGTTCCTTGTTATCGGTGGTTCTGGCTGGTCTATCATCTGAGGAACCTACCCGCCCTATTGAGGTACTGGCAGCCGCTCTCACTAGGGCGTCAGATGGACTCTTGGGTGGAACGCACAATAGCGGGCCGTCCGTTAAGTGTTTAGCAGCGGTTTTGGTCATAGTACCTCATCTAGAGCCAGGTCGTGCTACTGGCGACTTAGCCAGTCCTTTCGTGAAGATTGGAGCCACTTCTTTCTTTTTTACTGCGTCTTCCGTCTGGGTACTTCGAGAGATCGGTGAACTTGTGTGCCGAGTTTGAGGTTCCCTGTTTGACAGTTCGCTCCCAAGTTTTGTTAATTTGTCTTCGAGGCTCGTTTGCATGTTGTTTGAATTCCGTTCGACGGCTGTTACGTACCCTTCTATGAAGGTCAGTTTGTCCTTGAGTGAGGCAATCATAGATGTGTTGTCCTTTAGGGCCTCATGGATCGACTCGTAGAGCTTGCTAAAGGGATTTAGCGCTATTGTGAGGGCCGACATGATCGATAAGAGGTCTGTCTTTTTTTTTGATGATGGTGTTTCTTTGTCAGAGACTCCAGAGAAATCACTTTGTCTTCTGTTTCTGATTGGCGTATGAGCTCCTCTTTCATTTTGATGCTGAGGAAATCTCTCGGAAAGTCTTTTTTCAGCTCCTGCAATTGTGTCTTGGATGTTGGCTGAAGTTTCAGCCCATGTTATGTTACTGTTAGCCTGGATGTATGGCCTGGTCCATGTGTAGGGCTCTTCGACCTGAGACTGCCTGATGATGAGTTTTGGTCTGTCCCGAACCTCTGGGCTGTCGGAGGCCGCTGGGACCTGGGTTTGAGGTTGAGCTGGTGGGTCTTTATCGATCTCTATGATCGAGTTATTTTTATTGGAGACATTCTGAGACTCCGTTGTGTCTTGTTGTGTTGGTGTTACGTTTAATTCACCTGGCTGGTGGGGCTCCACACTCTTTGTTTCAGTGGTAGGCCTTTCACTTATCTTCGGGGCGCTCGCTTGCTTTGCGTTTTCTGCTGTTAGTGTAGGATCTTGTGCGATCGTTGCGTAGGGGGGCTTTAGCCTTCCAGCTTCTGTGTCCTGGTTCATGCTGGATGTACTACGGGCATGCCATTTGATTCTTGACGTTGGTTTCTCCTGGTTCTGGTCAATTTTTCGGGCTTTGCTCAGTGGGGATGGATCCTGAATAGCCTCCAGTATTTCGGCGTCCGACATCTCTTGGTCTGCGCACAATTTTCTCTTGTTGTGTTTGATGAAGTAGTCCCTCAGGGAAGCCGAGAGTAGAGGTGTTGATAGCCACTTAGTACCTCCTAGTGTTTTTGGGCCTACTTTCCTGCCTTTCTTTTTTTTGTGGTTTGTCGGCCATTGTGTTAGCTTTGGTCCTGGCCTTCATGGTTTTTTTGAAGATTTTGGGCTTGGTAGCAGTGTCTTTAGTTTTGTTGAGTTCTTCATCCTGTGATGTGGACTGGTCAGATGGCGAGATGGCCTCGTGGTTTACAAACGGTCCAATGGGGTCTATGCCCTCCGAGCTCTTTGCTTGAGCCTCTTATGGACGTTCAGCCCTTTTTTGTTGTACCTCCTCTGTTGTTTGAAATCGGGTCTCTGTTTTTTCAGAGGGAGGGGCTTGATGGAATGCGTTCGCTCCCTCTGCCACTTCAAATACTGAGTCGTCAATGTTTCCCCTGGCTGGGGATTCCACCCTGTCTTCGTTGTCTGATGCCCAGGATTCAGTAGGGCTGAGCGTGGTTGATGCGGCCAGTTTTTTTAAGTCTGTTGCCTGCTTGTTCGAGGTACTGGCGCTGTTGTGTACTGTGGCCATTGCCTGGCCATGTCCTGACCAGGTCGAAGGTTGTCCGCCCTTGCCACAGCGATTATCCATAACCGCCAGGTGGTTGCCAGGCACCGTGGGTAGAGGGTAACGCTGGGGCTGGCACTGTTCGGTGTCCCCTTCCACAATCCCTTCTAGACTTCTGGTGTTCGTGGCTGCTTTATTTTTCAGTTTGTGCCCTTCCATTCCTAGGTGGGTTATCGTACGCGGGGCGTTCAAAGCTGTTTGTTCTGTGGTGCTCTGCACGCTTTGGGCGAGAGAGGTGTGCTCTTCTGGGGCCAGGGCGGGAGGGGTCGGGCTCAGCCCGCCTCGCGCTGCGTCAGGCTCGCTCATGGTGGCTTCTGATGCTGTACTTTTGATTTGCAGGCTTGGTTTCCTAATGCCGTGCTCGATCTGCGTTTTGTCACTACGCATCCAACGGCCTGAGTCCGCTTCGGTGGGTAACAGCGGCGCCATTAGTCCGTGCTTGCCACGCGGAAGGAAGCGGTGGAAAAAAAAAGCAGGAGTGAGGTGTCCGCGAGCGGGACTGGCGTGGGATCGTAGTTCGTCGGCGATGATAGATGGTCTTGTGTGAACCGGTAGGTGTTTCTTGACCGAGCTGGCTTGTTGGGGAAGGGGGGGAGGGACGGAGGGGAAGGGGGAGGGGATGGGGGAAGGGGAGAAGGGAGAAGGGGGGGACTCACTAGGCTCGTCTCACCTCCGGTCTCCGGTCCGGTCTCCGGTCTCCGGTCACTGGACACTAGACACACTGAAACACACACCGCGCCGCGCTCCGCGCATGCGCTGTGCTTAAGTAGAAGGTCGGAAAGTTCCGCTCTGCTCCAGCGGTAGCAATAGTAGAAGGAATTCTCACAGGAATCACGCAGGAATCACGGAGCAAAATGAACAGAGGTCTGTCTCTGTCCTCCACTAGACACACTGTGCCACACACCGCGCCTTTTATTTAAGAAACAAAGGAAAAGAGGTTCAGCAAAAAATATAACATGATGGCTTCTTCTTGGGTTGAAACAAAGGTTCAACAAATAGTTGGATGGCTTCTTCTCTGTTTGCAAAGAAGTAAGCAGCAGGCCCTTTCTGGAATAAACAGGCCCATAGACTGAGTATCCCTACCCGGCAATCCACGAGGGGATAATAGTCTCTCACAGTCTGCTGTACTTTAAGTGCCCTTAACACATTATACTCTTGTAGCTGTCCGCATCTTCTCCTTTACTGCCTCTGTTTTTTTGTTTGTCTCAGAGATCGCATGTTGATGCAGTCTAAATATGGTTGACCACTAACAGGAGGGCAAGAGTCACCAAATGCGTTCTTTGAGAGGTTAGTTGGGGACTTCCAAGAAGAGACTTCTGACTGTAGCTCAGGGGCGCCACCTGCGCCAAGTCCCTTTGGTTCGGCATCAACAGACACCTCTCCTTTAAACCGCACATAGCGAGGAAGATGCAAACAGCTTGGTACCAACTTACTCTCCTGTGGAAGTCAAGCCCTTCATCCCAGAATGCAACTTCAGATCTGCTGTTCAAGCCTTGGTCCTCTCCCATCTGGAGAGACACAAAGCCCTTTTGGAAGGCTTTCCGGTGACTGCCCTGACACCCCTCAGATGTGTCCTGCATGCTGCAGCACGATTCACAAAAGCACTGTAAATTCTACCACATCACCTGACCCTCATCCAACTGCACTGGCTCCCGCTGCAAGCCCGCATCATCTTCCAATCCTGCTGTATCATCTACAAAGCTGTCACCCTGAAGTCCACAAGCTACCTCACTGAGAAACCTAGCTTCTCTGGAGGCCCACAATCCACTAGAAGAAAGAACATGTACAGACTTGAACTCAGCCGATACAGGAAAGAAAGAACCAGAAGACCCGATTCTCCAGGATGCAAGAGTATTTGTTTTAAAACAACCATTTAGTCCCTTGACGGGGCCCAGCATGAGATACCATACTGATGTGTTATCAGGACACAGCAGCAGGTGGTCAGATGGGCCACACACCTCAAACGCAGGTATTTTAGGTGGCCCATTTTCTTGATACTATATGACACTACATAATCACATGCACTGGCAGTAAGGATAAGGTAATTTGTAAAAAATAAAAACGCCACAAGCACCTACAAAGTCTACCCACATCTGTTCTGCCTTGGACAATCATTTCCCTGGACTTCATTACAGAATTACCTTTAACACAAAAGAAAACTCATAGTGGTGGATAACCTCCACTAGGATGGCTTATTATTTCCCTTTTGTGTCTATCCCGAAGACCCAGCTATTTTTACAACATGTATATCGATTACCTGGGTTGCCCAGCCAAATTATCACTGACTGGGGATCTCAATCCATGGCCCTTTTCTGGACAGCCTTGTGCAAGCTTAGAGCAATATGCTCTGTCCTGTCTACTGTCTACCACTCCCAGATGGATGGCCAGACAGAAAGAATCCACGCCACCCTGTTAAAGTACCTTTATTTTTGTTGCACTAGCCAACACGCTTTGGACAGTTTGTTGCTACCTACAGCGAAGGTTTGCTATATTATCTCTTGCCATGCATCCCTTTGTATGAGTCCATTCTTCCTTTCCCTTGCTTATCACCCATGACCTATCCCTCTCTAGCGTGCTATAGCTATAGTCGTAAGAGGCCAACATTTTGTCGCCCGGATCCATGAGTCCCAACAGAAAGCCCAACTTCAGCTGCTCAAATTGAAGCAGACCTACAAACCCCAATACAAACACAATCGTCCTTTCCAGGAAGGTCCCCGGCCTTCTGAGTGTATTATGTAAGTGCTTGTACAAACTTTTCTTTTCCGATCTCATTTTGCCCTCCCTAAAGTACTCCACCCCGTAATCCTGCCAGTCCTCTTGCAGTCTTATTTTATGGTACTCATTCCAGCCTGCTGGTACGCCATCGTGGACTGGATGCTCCAGCATTGGCCATGGTAAAGGTGATCCAAGAAGGGGAGTAGTGTTACGACTCAATGAGAACACCTTTGCACACACAGATTCATCTAAGGCACACGCATGCACAGCTGACGGTACTCACTGAAGGCTACAACTTTAGCAGCCTGACACCCTGTGTGCTATTTAAGAGCAGCTCCATTGTTGCCCATCACTTCCCAAATCCCCACCAATGGCTGCTTTACCTCTAGTACAATACTCTGTAGCTGCCACAGCATTTACCTGTTTTGCTGCCTGGCCTGCGATGTCCTCCATTCTGATTCTCCTCGGACTCCTAATTCTGACATGGCCTCACCTGTGTGTGTGAGTACACATGTGAACAAACACACACGCATACAGACACACGTGCTATAATGGAGAATTTGTCAAGTTTCAGACAGAACACACTGGTCCTGGATATAGGTTAGGGCCAACCACACATGCAGAAATGTGCAGTGACTGTATTCTGGTAAAGCTTGCTGTAGATTTCTCCCACATGCACGCATTAGAGTCAATGCATCTGGGTTTGTAACACCCAGTGTGATAGTTAACCTGTAGCTTCACAATGTACCTACACACAGCTTGTGTAACAGCTGCTTCGAAGCAACCACCTTCAGTGAATAGCATGTCATCACAATTCATACCATGCAACATGTGCAGTGTGCCTGTCGCTCTTACAGGTCATTCATTATACCCGTACATAAAAAACACACACACACACACATTAAGAGAGAAAAGCTAAGATGTGTGTCTTTGTGTTACATTCTTTACATCAAGTGAGGTCACCAAAACTGTCAAATTGGAGGGGAGGATAATGGAAACTCATGGAGAAACCCGCAGGAGTAGGCGGCCGAAAAAAATGTAGATAGCTGGCATAGTCTGGCTTTTGAAGAGTAGCATTTCAGAAATTATAGGAGAGGTTCCTCCTATAGACATGTTTGGAGAAATTATAAATAGTCATCTGCCCAAATACTTGCCAAGTCGCTCTTGGAAGCAGCTCATTGTTGCAAGCACAAGCAATAAAACATAATAAAACAGCTCATGTTTTGCGTGCTACAACCGTTCGGAATGTGATCTAGGCAAGAAAGTTGGCAAGAAAACCTTGTTTAATATATTTACAACACCAAAAATAATTGTAAGTATAGATGCTAGTCTCATCCAGATCCAAATACATATACATCATTTATCACGTAGTTCTAGCATATTTGGGGGACTTTTAGCTGTTGGTTATCGTCAGAAAGGGTATTTTGTGGAACAATTCTCCATCCAAAAATATTCTGCAAAAGTATAAGTAGCTTTCCTATCTTGATTGGAAGGCTTAAAATGGAATCATCATGACTTTCTTAGATGTTCCAAATACCTAACCTGTTGCTGTTTAGAATTGGTTCAGTCCAACACCAGTTGATGCACGCATCCCATCTCTTCTTCTTATCCCAAAAAGGTATTCTAAAGTACACCAACATTTCACAACTTGAATTGGACTTTCGATACAGTTCCATGCACTTCATGCAGTTTACAATTGTTTTTGGTCAGTACCAGCTGGAGAGAGCACCTCATCTCATATTTTTTTAATCCCAAAAACTTCTAAAATATTTAAAACTAGTCCATAGGCGCCCCTCTTTGAGAACAAACACGGCTAAATGACCTGTTCTATGGGAAGGTACCCACTCAAGAGTCAGCAGCCACACCTTAGCTCACTGTTCCTTTCACAGAAGGGAAATATTCATTTGCATATTAATCTTTGTCCCACCCACATGGGCAGTCCAGCAATGAAATGCTATGGCAAGTCTCTTCTGAACAAGAGTACCAACAGCAACCCCATACACGTGTTTCAGCCTTGTTGGGCCTCATCAGTGAGGTGGAGCTGTGCCTCTCTGAGCACAGTGAGCAAGGGGTCAGGAAAGTGTTGCATCAGCGAACTATGGGGCAGATCTAATATTGTAAGATAATATTGATGACACATACAGGTTTTTGAATCCGTGTTGGCTCCTTGCAGCAGAGAAAGAGAAACAATAAATCCCTTCATTTAATATAATGAATTGGTTTACTTCTGATACACAAGCACAACCAGGATCACTATAGAGCATGTACCTGTGTATAACATATAGTTACCCACCCATGCAAATGTGTGCATTTGGAATTATCATTCCCTTGTATGTTTTGCTGGCGGATCTATCCCCAAACTTCGGGAAACAAAGGTCGAATGCATGTTTACTGTGCATTCGATCTGGTATACAAAATCGAAGCCCATATTACGTAACAAGGGGAGGAGGGATTGCTGGGGTGCCCCCTGTGCCCCTACTTCGGTATTATGGGGTGTAGGGGTGTCCCCCACATACGTTACATGGCAAGCGGGGGGGGGGCGTAAACAAAATCCCCATAACTCGAATTACAAAATGCAAACAAGTGGGCTTCGTTATTTTGTGATTTGAGTTTTTGTGATGTGGTTTTATAACGTAGAACTGTTCTGGCACTTTGCTCTTATACAAAGGGTTCTGATCATTACCAGTTAAAGATAGCACCCCATCTCACAATTTTCTATCCTAAAATCCTATTCCAAAGTATCACTACCTACCACAGCTATACGTCATAAATAGGAATGATCATTCTTTTCCAGGTTATTCTTGGAATGTATTGTCTAAAGTAGATTCTGGGTGCTAACAGGTTACTGAAAGCATTCAATCACACAATATTCTACTCCATAATAGTCTATGGGAAATAAATGCTGACAACTTCCAGCTGAATATTCTGCACATGCTCTAATTCACATGACTGAACTGTATAAATTGAAGCAGACACATCTCCGATATGCTATGACAGCCCTGGATTATGAAGGTTTACAGTCAAACTGTAAATAAAAAAATAAAAAAAACTGTAGCATCCACTTTTCCTTTTTCTGAATATTTACCATGAACAGTAAAGTAAACAGGGAGGCTCCACAGGCTAGAGGAATGCTGCCAACATTACCCTGGTGCGTCACCTGTACTGCCACCTGCTTCTCTACCTCATAAACTCTGACATTTAGCAGAAGAGCAATCATTCACTTTTCTAGGACAAGCCCAAGTCACCAGATATGATGCAGTGCGAAAAGCTGACTTCATCTATCAGATCTGGCGGGAATCTCCCTGGTTGGTCAATTATCTCACGGATACTGTTTCAGAGCTCCTCAATTTCTGAAATGGCAAAATCCAGAGTTGGGGTTTTTACAAGTAGCAATACAATGGGAAAGTAATCTCCACTGATGATGACATGAAAATCTCCTGACACGCAGAAACCATCAAGGCAATTGCACACTGGAAAAAAGAAGAGCAAATTAGCTGCAAAAGGCCACTTTTTACAAGACGTTAAGGAACAAGCTATAAAAAGTAAAGTCTACAAATGGTGGAAATTCCAATGTTTAGGTTACTACAGTCATAGCATATAAACTAGATTTCAGATATATGCAAAGTCCATCTGACTACAAACCTTCACTCACACTACAGTATTACTTCACAAGACTCTCTTTATAGTGTTAATTTAAGCTATTTAATATGTAACCAATTAAGTAGAAAAGATGTGAGTTTTATGGATTCTACATGGTTTTGCCGAAGTAAATGACTTTGTTTTAATTTACTTCGACAGCCTTATTATTTATTTTTTTGTTTAAATTGGGAGTTGTTGTCCCCATACTCCTCTTCTGCGCCACTACCACATCACACCCAAAACCCACACCTCCCTACACCCCCCAACCCTCAAAAATCATATGAAAATGTACTTCCCCGCGATGTAATGCAGTCAAAGAAAATTACAAGTAAGTAATTTACTTTGTCAATACCACTGTTTACCTGTTTATGTTTTTAGCCGACCTGGTGGAGGCCGCCCCAATAAAATATCACCCTTTTTAGGCTGCCTTGGAGAAGGCTCTAAAAGATGGTATTTCACCCCACGAACTCTAGCTGGCATTTGCCTTTGTCCACGCCTGTCAAGACGAGTCCTCCCTAATGAGCTCCATCACAGAGTGAAACCCCCCAAACACCACTTACTTGAAACAGCCCACTTTCTTCCTTACTTGCTGTGTCCGGTCATCACACCTGCACTCCCTATCCGCCGTGCCACAAGCAAACAAGGACACACAGACACACACAGACACACACACACACACCCCCCCCCCCGCTCTGCTGTGACTTCCTGATCCGAGGGGCTGCGGCGCAGTACGCTGTCTCCTCTAGGTGGCATTTGCTGGATGGTATCTTTAAGAAGCTTCCCTGGAAACCTGGCCTGAAGACCACATAGCAAGATGTGGACTTTCACATCCTCTGCATTCTTTGTGGAATTTGTACCACGTGGCAGCAGTTGCAGTTACTGTAAAATGTTCAAGTGAGTGCTGTGCCGTAGTGTTTGAGTTAAGGTTTTTATTTGTAGTGAATAACTTTTGTTTATATTTGAGAAAGAGTTAACTTGGACTGACTGTTGTCACTGGCATTCCCGTTTATAGACTTTAATTTCCATAAGTGATGGTTATTCATAAGTAATAACCCTAATTCCCTGAAATAACCATAACCGACTGCCCACATGAAGGGACAACCCACCCTATCAATGGATTTCTTGCATCAAGGGTGAGTATTAAAGTCAATCCCGACAGAGTGATTGCCAATGTCTGGACAGTGTCATGAAGCGGAGTGGGGATCAATGAGCGATATAGACCAATCAGGCAATAGGATTTTCTTTTAGTTAAGAAACAAAGGACAAGAGGTTCAGCAAAAAACATAACATGATGGCTTCTTCTTGGGTCGAATCAAAGGGTCAACAAATAGTTGGATGGCTTCTTCTCTGTTTGGAAAGAGCTAAGCAGCAAGCCTTTTCTGGAATAAACAGACCCATAGACCAAGTGTCCCTGCCTGGCAATCCACGGGGGATAATAGTCTCTCACAGTCTGGGGTACTTTCAGTGCCCTTAACACATTATACCCTTGTAGCTGTCGGCCTCGTCTCCTTTACTGGCTCTGTATGTTTGTCTGTCTCAGAGATTGCATGTTGATGCAGTCTAAATATGGTTGACCACCAACAGGAGGGAAAGAGTCACCAAATGCGGTCTTTGAGAGGTTAGTTGGGGTCTTCCAAGAAGGGACTTCTGACTGTAGCTCAGGGGTGCCACCTTCACCAAGTCCCTTTGGTTTGGCATCAACAGACACCTCTCCTTCAAACCGCACATAGCTAGGAAGATGCAAACAGCTTGGTACCCACTTTCTCTCCTGTGGAAGTCAAGCCCTTCATCCCGGAAAACAACTTCAGATCTGCTGTTCAAGCCTTGGTCCTCTGCCATCTGGAGAGACACAATGCCCGTTTGGAAGGCTTTCCGGTGACTGCCCTGCCACCCCTCAGATGTGTCCTGCATGCTGCAGCACGATTCACAAAAGTACTCTGCAAATTCTACCACATCACCCAACCATCATCCAACTGCACTGGCTCCCGCTCTAAGACTGCATCATATTCAAATGTGCCATATGTCTGTATTTGAGAATATAAGTAATTTATGAGTGTTGTATTTCAGATGAAACACAAGAGAAGGGATGTCATACAATCATTTTTGTAAAAATCAGGACAGTGTTGCATCAGCGAACTATGGGGCAGATTTAATACTGTAAGATGATATTGACGACACATACAGGTTTTTGTATCCGTGTTGGCTCCTTGCAGCAGAGAAAGAGAAACAATAAATCCCTTCATTTCATATAATGAATTGGTTTACTTCAGATACACAAGCACAACCAGGATCACTATAGAGCATGTACCTGTGTATAACATATAGTTACCCACCCATGCAAATGTGTGCATTTGGAATTATCATTCGTTCTGGATTGTTCTCGTGGGTTTACCCCAAAATTTCGGCAACAAAAGGTTGAATGCACGATTACTGTGCATTCGACCTGGTATAAAAAAAATCGAAGCCCTTAATACCTAACAAGGGGAGAAGGGATTGCTGGGGTGTCCCCCTCACCCGCAGTTCAGTATTATGGACTGCGGGGTGTCCCCCACATACATTACATGGCCAGCGGGAGGGGGGAACTACATTTCAAAAACTGAAATTACAACATGCGAACAAAGCGGGCTTCGTTATTTTGTGATTTGAGTTTTTGTGATGTGGTTTTATAACGTAGAACTGTTCTGGCACTTTGCTCTTATACAAAGGCATCTGCTCAGTACCAGTTAAAGATAGCACCCCATCTCACAATTTTCTATCCTAAAATTCTATTCCAAAGTATCACTACCTACCACAGCTATACGTCATAAATAGGAATCATAATGCTCTTCCAGGTTATTCTTGCAATGTATTGCTGTCTAAAGTAGATTCTGGGTGCTAACAGGTTACTGAAAGCATTCAATCACACAACATTCTACTCCAAAATATCCTATGGAAAACAAATGCTGACAACTTCCGGCTGAATATTCTGCACATGCTCTAATTCACATGACTGAACTGAATATATTGAAGCAGACACATCTCTGATATGCTACGAGAGAGCTGGATTAAGAAGGTTTACAGTCAAACTGTACATTTGGAGGAAAATAAAACGGTAGCATCCACTTTTCCTTGTTCTGAATATTTACCATGAACAGTAAAGTAAACAGGGAGGTTCCACAGGCTAGAGGAATGCTGCCAACATTCACCTGGTGCGTCACCTGTACTACCACCTGCTTATCTGCCTCATAGGCTCTGACATTTAGCAGAAGAGCAATCATCCACCCGCCTTTTCTAGGAAAATCCCAAGTCACCAGATATGATGCAGTTCGACAGGCTGACTTCATCTATCAGATGTGGCGGGAATCTCCCTGGTAGGTCAGTTATCTCACTGATACTGTTTCAGAGCTCCTCAATTTCTGAAATTGCAAAATCCGGGGTTGGGGTTTTCACAAGTAGCAATACAATTGGAAAGTAATCTCCACTGATGATTACATTAAAATCTCCTGACGTGCAGAAAACATCAAGACAATTGCACACTGGAAAAAAGAGAAGAGCAAATTAGCTGCAGAAGGCCACTTTTACAAGTCGTCATGGAACTACCTATAAAAAGTAAAGTCTACAAATGCTGAAAATTCCAATGTTACGGTTTATAAACTAGACAAAGTCCATCTGACTACAAATAAAACCTTCACTCACACTACACCACTTACCTGACGCACCCCACTCTCACCGCTGTGTCCTGTCATCACGCCTGTACTCCCCATCCATCCCGCCAAAAGCAAACATGGCCCTCCTCACCCATTCACGCACTTACCTGCTCTGCTGTGACTTCCTGATCCAAGTCTGCTGCAGGCCCCTTCCGGCGCAGTACACTGTCTTCTCTAAGTGGCATTTCCTGGATGGTCTCTTTAAGAAGCTTCCCAGGAAACGTGGCCTGAAGACCAGGTGGCAAGATGTGGACTTACACACCGTCTGCATTCTCTGTGGAATGTGTAGCACGTGGCAGCAGTTGCAGTTACTGTAAACAGTTAAAGTGAGTGCTGTGCCGTAGTGTTTGAGTTAAGGTTTTTATTTGTAGTGGATGGCTTTTATTTATATTTGAGAAATATTTGGACTGACTGTTGTTACTGGCATTCCCGTTTGTAGACTTTAATTTTCATAAGTGATAGTCATTGGTAAGTAATAACTTAAATTCCCTGTAATAACCTTAATCCTTCATTGACTGCCCACATGAAGGGCCAACCCACCCTATCAATGGATTTCTTGCATCAAGGGTGAGCATTAAAGTCAATCCCGACACAGTGATTGCCAATGTCTGGATAGTGTCATGAAGTGGAGTGGGGATCAATGAGCGATATAGACCAATGAGGAAATAGGATTTTCTTTTATTTAAGAAACAAAGGAAAAGAGGTTCAGCAAAAAACATAACATGACGGCTTCTTCTCGGGTTGAAACAAAGGGTCAGCAAATAGTTGGATGGCTTCTTCTCTGTTTGGAAAGAAGTAAGCAGAAGGCCCTTTCTGGAATACACAGACCCATAGACCGAGTGTCCCTGCCTGCAAATCCATGGGGGATAATAGTCACTCACAGTCTGAGGTATTTTTTTTTTTTTTAGAAACTTGATTTTATTAGGGTTTTCAAAATATTGTATACAATACAAAAGAAAATAGTGTTTGAATTGCGATACAATAGGCAATCTTACATCACAAACTTACCAATTCAACATCTCTTGCTAGCCTTCTTTCACTCCCCCTGCCCCCATTAATCCCCTCTCCCCCTTGGAACGGTGTCTCCTTCAGATTCCATTGTTATTTGCATAATTCTTGGTTGTGACATGCGTGTAGTTTTCTTGATTTAGCAATATTCGGTGGCTACGGCCGCCTGCTTGGGGCTTGTTCAGACATTTATCATGGTCCTCCTCGGTTGGAAGATCACTATAATGTAAGGCAGTCTTCATTGGTCAAGTTCATCATGTCACCGTGATTTAGGACCCTCATCTTAAATTGACCAGACCACTCAAAAGTCAGGCATATATGTTTCCGTAAACTCGCCCCACAATTGTTCACTCGAGACAGCTTTCCCACGTAGGGCTGCAGTAATTCCTTCCATTATACATATGTTAGTGGCCACATTAACCCATTCCTTCTTTCCTGGCACCTTAATTTGTTTCTATCTCATCACAAGGCAGGCCCTTGCGGACAACAGAAGTGGAGCCGCCACCCCTGTCAACCTCCTATGTTCTCCTTCACACTCTTGCAGACCAAATAAGATAAGGAGGGGTTCAGCAGTACGCTGTATCCTATCGCGTTCTCTGATCCAACGCAAGACTTCATCCCAGAACACCTTGATACGGGGACAGCCCCACTGCATATGCCAATAATCGGCCACCTGCCCACATTGGCGCCCAGCACGTGTGGTTCGTGGATTGGAACATCTTTGATAGCCTATGTGGGTCATACTGCCACTTATGTAATAATTTCACAGCATGCAGCTTGTACTGGCAAGCTATTGAATTCTTTGATGCCCCTTCGCATATATTATCCCATAGGTCAGATTCAATTTCTGAGCCGAGATCTCTTTCCCATCTGAGCTTCAGACTTCCAGTCGACCCCTTTCCAGCATCTATTAGCACTCTGTACATGGCAGAGATCAGGCCTGTGGTTCCCATTCTTTTGTCTATTAGCTCTTCAAAAGGGGTAAGATTCCTCTGGATTTTTTCTCTCCATTTGTCCCTGGTGACTATACCTTTAAGCTGAAGGAAGGGAAAGATTTGAAGCAGGCCTATCTCCAAATCCTCCTCTAGTTCTGTGATTTTGAGAAATGTGCCCCCCTCCAGATTTGACCCACCCTCTCAAGACCAGCTTCAAATCAGGATTGGAATCTCTCAGGACTAGGAATGTCTTCTCTCATGCCTGGCGCCCAGCCATGACTCAGCTGGGACGGCCACAAAGTGATCCCCTGCATGTCGGCCCTGTCTCTCCAGATCTCGCATATAGTGCCCAATATCGGGTGGTCTCTTATGCTATGCAACAACTTATTCCTCTGGACCCATAACCACTGCGCCACTGTGGCCGAAGCCAAATTGAAATTATCTAGATCTATCCACTGGAGTCCTTTCTGTCTTCTCAGATGGGGAATGAGCAGCTGCACGGCCCAGTAACACTTGTGTAGGTCCGGTAAACCCACGCCCCCCTTTTCCTTGGGTAATGTCAGAACATCGTATGCCACCATAGACTTCTTCCCTTGCCGCAAGAGCCTCAGAATTGCCTTTTTCACTTCCCCAAAGAAGGGCAGTGGGAGTCGGATCGGGAGCATTTGGAATGGGTACAGGAATCTGGGCAGACACACCATTTTCACTGCATTTAGTCTGCCCAGCCATGATATTTTAAGCGTTTGCCACCTATCTAGATCAGCTCAAAAACTGGCAAGAAGGGAAGGGAAATTGGCATCAGCTAGGGAATTTAAGTCCCTCGTGAGATTTATCCCTAAGTACCGAAGGGTGTTGCCTCCAATCATTAGACCTAGCGGGGTAAACTGGTTTGTGTCACATTGGTCAGGGTTATGCAACTGGAACAAGATCGTTTTGGCTCTGTTGATCTTGAAGCCAGATAGCTCCCCATATTGCTCAATCAGGCTGATCACTCTAGGTATAGAGGTCAAAGGATTTCGGACATGCAGGAGTAGGTCGTCTGCATATAGGGTAACCTTGTATTCTTTCCCACCTACCATGAGACCTTCTACCTGTGAATCCCTTCTGAGACTCTGAGCCAAGTACCCTTGTATAGATCTTTGCGTCAATATTGAGCAATGGTATGGGACAGTAGGATCCACACTGTTTGGGGTCATGACCCTCCTTAGGGATCACTGTAATAAGTGCCCGCGAAAAAGAGTCAAGGGCTACACCAGTCTCAAGAATCTCGTTGAACAATTCCACCACAAATGGGAGAAACGAGGAGAGAAAGGACTTATAGAACCCCGCCGTATACCCATCTTCTCCCGGGGTCTTCCGTAACTGTAGTCTCTTTACTGCCCTCTCAATTTCCTCGGCAGTGATTGGAGCATCGAGCTTGTCAGCTTCTTCGCGAGTGAGTTTCGCCATCTCTACGTTGTTCAAGTATTCATCTATTCTCGATTTAACATGGCCAGTCTCAGATTTGCATAGGATCTCGTAAAATGCCACAAATGCCTCTGGAATCTCGTCCTCCCCGTGTTCCGGGCACCTTGTTCCCTTTCTATTGTCGTCACCGATCTCTGGGCACGTTGTCCCTGTAGACTGGTGGACAACAGCGCCACCACCTTGTCTCCCTTATCATAGTATTTCTGCTTAAGCAGCTGGAGTTTCCGAATTATTTGCCCTTCTTCTAAGAGTCGGAGTTCCTTCCTCTTCTGTTTGGCCTCTAGGGTCTTATCCTCCCTCCCTTCAACGGCATTCCTTGCCACCCTATCCAAATGGGCTATCTCTGACCTCAATCTGCCTTCTCTCTCTTTTTTTCCTGGCTCCCTCTCGGATCAGGATCCCACACCATGTAGCCTTTCCTGCCTCCCACACCGTTGTTCGTGATATCTCCCCAGTATTGTTGGCTTTAAAGTATTCATCTATTTAATTCAACATTTCGGTACGGAAGACCTGGTCTTTCCACAGCCACTCATTGCATTTCCACTTTGAGCTTTTGTGGGGGAGGTCTGCCCAATTGAGCTCCACTTTGACCATGTCATGGTCTGACCACGTGATCAGTAAGCTCTCCGAGCCTGTCACTACCTCCCACAGGGCACTGAAGATGAATAAATACTCAATCCTGGTGAATGTGCCATGAGGGTTCGAGTAAAAAGTGTACCTAGGCTCATTCGGGTGGAAACCTCGCCATCTATCCCATAACCCATAAAAATCTAACAGTTCCATCACGCCAGCTCGACCACTATCTTGCGGTTCACCTGCTTCAGGGTTACCGGCCCGTCTCTCCAACACTTTAGATCTGCCCAGAGGTTAAAATCCCTGCCTAAGACTACTTGTCCAGAGGCTTCCAACATCACTCTTTCGGGAGTATGCTCTGGAGAAATCGGGATTGATCTGCATTGGGGGAGTAAACTGTTGCCAATGTGAGAGTCACTTTCTACACAACATCCACCATCACGAGGGCTCTACCTTTTATGTCCCCCCACACCTTGGATACCTTGAAGTTTAGTCCCTTTCTGATGAAAATCCCCACCCCAGCCTTCCATAAGGGGCCCGAGCTCCAGTATTCCACCCTAAATTTCTGACTGAGAATTCTGCGTTCCTCCCCTTGCGCATATTTGGTCTCCTGTAGGAACATTACATCAAGACCAGCCCTTCAGAACTATGTAGTCACTAGGGACCTTTTTATTGGTGCGTTCAGCCCCTTAACATTTAACGTTCCAACCCTAAGGAGGTTACTGTTTTGAGAGCCTAGTTCAGTTGCCATTCTCTCTCTTCATGCACATGTCGACCAGACCGAAAGCCCTGGTGGCCAAGATCATAGCCCAGAATGGCCATCACAACCCATTAATGTCTGACACGGATCCGGTTCTTCCCCATTCTCCCCAATCCTGCCCTCCCCCCTCCCTCCCCAACAAGAGGCATCCGAAACTGCCCGGTTAACTTCACCGAGATGAAATTGGACCACCAGCAGAGACCGGACATTTCTCGGTCCTAACCTATAACAATCACCTTAACAATGAGCCCCGTTTCCCCCCTCAATTAACATCACAAGTTTCCCCAAGTCCCCAACATTGTCAGCATTTCACACAACGAACATGTCCGAGTGGCTTATACATTACCCGGGTCACAAGGGTCCAGGGCGTGCAGCGGTCTGCCTCTCAAAGTACTCCAAAGTCTCTAGAGGCAGAATCACTCCAGAGCCTTCAGAGCATTCAGCATTCAGTCATCAGAGTTGGGCGTGTGTACTGCCACCTGCCCTCAAGTCCAAATCGCAAGTGACTCAGAGTGCGTTCTACTTATGGCGTCTTTCGGAGTGCACACAGAATATACCCAACCTGGGATTCCCCAGGCAGAGACAGCGTTCAGATCTACACCATCGGGTCCTGGTGGTGTGAGGAGCACTAACTGCCCTTGTGGCAGCATATTGGTGTTCCAGGGTCTTTCAAGCCTCAGTCCCCGGGGAGGCATTCATCCTTCTATATTTTCTTGAGCCTGGCATGCGTCACCATCTTGGACCTTCAATGCGCCATTGTCTGTCGTTCCTTCCTCCGTCCGGATTTTGCTCCCCCTCGTGATTGCCCAGTAACTCATCTATGCAGGTTTTGAGGTCTCTTTCCATTTTCAGTCTTGCTTTCCGACCCTCCATCTCAAAATATAGGGAGAAAGGCTAGCCCCATCTGTAGCTAACTCCTCGGTCTTTCAGCCACTTCGTAAGAGGCATGCACATACACCTCAAGGCCAGGGTAAACAACGACAACGACAAGTCTTGGAAAATCATTATTCTTGCTGTCTCAAGAGTGACCGGGCCGCCATGTTTGGCTTTCTCCAGTATTAGGGCTCTGTCCCCATAATAATAGAATCAAACTAAGATTGTCTTTGGACCCCCCTCAGCTCCTCCTGCCCTGTGTATCTTGTCAATCTTTGGTTCGTCCACAGAATCATCCTCAAATAGAAGTTTCATGATTTCATGGAGGGTCCTTTTCAAGTCCTTTTCAGATTCCCCTTCTCTTTCCGGGATACCAAAGAGTCAAAGGTTGTTCCGCCGTTCGCAATTCTCCAAATCGTCCATCTTCAGGCAGAATTCCTCTTCATTAGACTCTATTTCGGCCAGTCTTTGGTCCATTTGCGTTTCAAGGGTGCTCAAAGAAGATTGGTTGTTTTCAACACCCTCAAGCCACTCCTCCATCTTGTTGATCCTCTGGGTGATTCTGTCGACCTTTCCACCGATGTCCGCCCTCATGTTCTTAATTTCCACCAGTAGGGCTGCTACGTCTCCCTTGGTTGCAGCGGCGTTGGTCGCCGAGGTCACCATGGCAGGATTTGGGGGATCACCAGCTCGGTGGAAGGCGGAGTGTGCATGTATGCTGCCAACTTCTGCCTTATTTTCATTCACCCAAGGAACAAGATTGATACAAAATGTCATAATTTCCCCTCCCCACTCGTTCACTCTTGGTTTCTAGTACTGCTCGGTGTCTGCCTTCCTTTTCTGAGGCGGAGGACTATTGAGAGGGAAGGCACTTTATTTTCCTTGGTTAAGGTGCCAGGCCAATGTCTTCTGTCTCTTACCCGTCTGAGTCGTGGGGGGGGGGCACATGCCCCAGAACTGGGGGGCCAACCCTAACACGGATCAGATCTGGTTTGCTGTGCTGTCGGGGAAGTCAGTCAGTGCACTGGACTGGATATACTGGCCAGGGTCCATGCTTTATGTCAGGGGCATAATTATTCAGATCTGTATCCTCAATCAGGAAGGTGAGCAGTTGTGAAGTCTGTGTTCGCTCTATATGTCCAGAGCTGTGTTTGCAGCGCTCAGACCGATCCCTGCTCAGGTTTCAAAGGAGGGTCCAAGACTGGGGGCCCAACCCTTTAATGTGAGTATTCAGTGTGTGAGGTGTAGGATCTATTTAAGGCTTAGCCTTCACACAAGACCGGCCTCACCGCCTCCTGGGGGAATGTGTAGTCATTGGCAGATTGTACTACACAGGACGAAGCCTTCGGGTCAACTCAGCTCATGTGGATGGAGGCCAGTGCCCAATGTCTGCCGTAGGTCGGTAACAGTATGGCACCTCAGGAGCGCAAGTTCTCTCATTAGGTGCTTGGGCACCGTTATCAGCTAGTGTGGGCACCTCACAGTCCCTAAACCCTATACGGAGTATCCCTGTAGGTTTTGAAACCCCTTTAAGTGGGTGGGGTATGGAGTATTTTCAGGGTGTCCTTCCATTGAATAAGGGGCAATCCTTTGAGTGGCAGTCTCTGCAGATACCTTACTTGGGGCTTCCCCACTGGACCTCGGGCAGATCCGCACCCTACGCCCCAGTCAGGGCCACCACTGGCTCTGTGAGTTGGCAGCAAGCGTTGGGAGTATATGAGAAGACGTCTTACGTGGGGCCTCACTGCTGTTCATTTAGGCATCCTCCATGTTTGTGTGTCTGCGGGGGAGACCGCGCATTGCAAACAGCACGGGAGGTGGAGCGGCGTACCTCTCAGGACTTCAGTGAGGGTGGAAATTGTAATTCTGAAGTGTGCGGCCTCAGGGCAGGAGTGCCACAGCCCTGATATGTGCACGGGGGAGAACGCTGGTTCTCTATTGGTGGGGCATAATTTGGGTTTACTGTTTATGGATCTCAGACTTCGTCCGCGAAATGCACTGGGAGGTCTTTCTCACCTTGGAGCGCGTTGTGTAGTGGAACAGCTCAGCAGGGCTCACAGGTAATGAGCCGCTGCTCCGTCGTAGGACAATCGCTGCGGTGCCTTCGCAGGGAGGCTCACTACAGACGGGCACTTTGGGAGCACCGCCCAGAGACTGGACCGGCTCCTCAGTAGGGCCTCACCTCTGGTCTCAGGAGAGGTCGAGCGGGCTGTGGTGGTGGGCGCCTATGGGTGCCGGGCCTCTCTTCCAGTGCCACTCAGGGTGATCAGCCTCAGGAGTGTTGCAGCAATGTTTTCTCACCAATGGTCAGGGTCCCAGGGTTGCAACTGTTGCTGCTGCCTGCGGATCCTCCAATCTCAATTATCATTCGGTTATAGGTGACAGAGGGCCCCTGTATTTATGTCCTCACAGGACCAGCTCATAGGGACAGTATGTCGCGTCCCTGGGCACAGCTCAGCGTTCTGTTCTTCTCACGTCACGCGCCTTGTGCAAGATGGAATCCGCTTTCGGCTCTCGCTCCGGGGCCCTATCTTCTAATTGCACAGCTGGGGCAGCGGGTATTCCTACACCTACTGGGTCACTCTTTTGGGTGGTGGGGGACCAAAAGCAGGGGCTCAGACCCTCTTTCGGGCCCTTTGGTCCAGGAGCTCACGTGGAGGTGGACTGCATCCACGCGCCCACTGTGGTCGTACAGTCTGAGCTATTTTAAGTGCCTTCAACACGTTATTCTCTTGTAGCTGTCCACCTCTTCTGCTTTACTACTTCTGTATATTTTTGTCCCAGAGGTCGCACGTTGATGCAGTCTTAATATGGGTGACCACTAATAGGGTAAAAATCACCAAATGCAATCTTTGAGGTCTTTGGCAGGTTAGTTCAGGTCTTCCAAAAGGGACATCTGACTGTAGCTCAGGGGCGCCATCTGCGCCTTGTCCCTTGGGTTTGACATCGACAGACACCTCTCCTTCAAACAGCATATAGCAAGGAAGACACAAACAGCTTTGTACCAACTGTCTCTCCTGTGGAAGTCAAGCCCTTCATCCGAGAAAGCAACTTCAGATCTGCTGTTCAAGCCTTGCTCTTCACCCATCTGGAGAGAAGCAATGCCCATTTAGAAGGCTTTCCGACAACTGCCCTGGCACCCCTGAAAGGTGTCCTGTATGCTGCAGCACAACTCACAAAAGGACTCTGCAAATTCAACCACATCACCCGACCCTCATCAAACTGCACCGGCTCCCGCTGGAAGCCTGCATCAGCTTCAAATCCTGCTGTATCATCTACAAGGCTGTCACCCTGAAGTTCCTCAGTTGCCTAAATGCAAAACCCAGCATCTCTGGAGGCCCATAATCCACTAGAGGTAGCAACATGTGCAGACCTGAACTCTGCTGATGCAGGAAGGAAAGAACCAGAAGACAGGTCTTCTCTGTCTATGCCCCAAGACTCTGGAACCTCTTCCCTATCAACATCAGACTCGCCTACTTGCTTCTTTTTTTTCTTAATATGTGGTTTATAAAGAAACCTTTACCACCGTCAAAAAAAGCAAATACAAGAACAAGTCCAAATAACACTCAAATGCATCAGGTAAAATACAGAGTTAAAACATAACATTTAATTTGAATGCCAATAGTGTAGTTTTTCAAAACAAGAATAAAACGTAGTAAAACCAACAATCATATATTAATAGTGCATTACCGTGGATTTATCATCCAGCTATTCCACATGATTTTATAAAGCACACTACTGCTAGACCCTCAGAGGCTGAGATTGTATACAGACAACTTTTCCATAGGTTATTTCAGTTCAACCAACCTGAGGACCCTATTCATTTTTTAAAATATGATGATCTTGAAAATTGCAGGGCTGGGCACTCCATGAACAAGTTTTTGACAGATTCTAAAACCTCCTCATTTTTACAGTACCTGCAGGCTGTCTCAGATCAATCTATCAACCCTCTTCTCGGGAGAATCTCCTTTGTAGGCAGCAGGTTCCAACGAAAACGCATTATGAGGGAACGATAATACGTGTTTGGTAAGAGAAGTAAGTATGGTGCAATTTTACCCCTGCTTTTATATTCGTGGGACAGGTGCTGCAGAGGAGTATCCGTGGAAAGAATCAATAGTGGTGGTCCAATTCTATTTATACAGAGACTTTCTGACCTTCATTGGCCTCAATACCAATGCGTAAATGTCCACTTCGAGTGAACTTAGAAGCAGGTCACATACCGTTCTCAGCTTGCTGAGGAAAATAAAAAGAGATAGCTTGTGATTGTTCCTTGGCCTGTAGTACTGATTGCGCTTCTGTGTAAACTGAGTCCGTAATAGGTGTGAGAATCTTTCTATAAAGAGACAGTGTCAGCCACTGAACCCCAGCCCTGAAGGAAAGAAGTAACAGTTCATACCTTATTGCTGCCATGGGATAGCTTTGGAAACTCTCAATACCCATCTGTACATTTTCCCCTCGAGAGTATACAGCCAAGAATATGATTCAGCCGGCCCAAGATCCAGACTGTATATCAATTTAGGGATCACCTTCCCCTCATAAAATTGTATAGTCGCCTTTATTGAGAACCTACCAAACTTTCTGTCAATGGTTACAAGCTGATTGATTAAGTTCTTTGCTTTTAGATTAGTTGGACCTGTATTTCTCACATTGATGGATGCCTTGAAAAGGGGTATCCCAAATATGTAAGGCCGACTGTGATATGTACGGAAGAGTCGTGGACAGACCGTAAGCAGATCTCTCGACTCCTCCACACCCCAGACAGCTCCAGGACTTTAGTTGTTTAAATGGTTGCTTTTCAAGCCATTCTCTGTTGCATAGTCTAAAAATGTGCAGAGCAACCTCTGCATTTCTATCCTGGAGCAGTCGAAGAGCGGGAAGTCGTCCGCATAGGCCATCTGCAATGTCTTATCCGTTCCAAACCTGGGGGCAATGAGTGCAACTGGGTTCAATGTCTCTCCCATATCTAATACGTAGAGATTAAAAAGGCAGGGAGCTAATACGCATCCCTGCCTTAATCCTGAATATGCATCAATTCAGCCGGAGAGATCCCCGGCTAGATTCAAATGTATATAGATACCCGATTTTTCATGAAGGCCAATTAATAGGCATAGGAGACTAAAGGCAATGCCCCATTTCTCTAATTTTGCCCAAAATCTGCCCCGGTCTACCCTGTCAAAAGCCGCAGAGAGGTCAATTGAGGCCACCTAGGGTGTGATTTACAGTCCGCATGTGTCCTCTCCTGAAACTCTCCAACCATTGGAGCACTAATGTTGGTAGAATGCCCCTTGCGCAAACCGGTTTGAAACTTCTTCAACCTACTTGTTAACATATCCCAATCCTCTAAGTGCTGTAATAGGACTCCTGAAAAGATTTTACTTCCCACATCTAATAGGGCAATTGGCCTATATTTCTTGGGATCAGACTTGTGCCCTTTCTTATAGATGGGCACCACGTACGAGGAACTCCATGTCTCCGGGAAACTCTCTTTGTCAATGATGCTGGAAAATAGGAAAAAAAGAATTATTGCCCAGCAACTTGGGTCTTTCTTCAATACATTGTTTGTTCAGCCGTTGGCGCCCAGAGTGGCCAGAGATTTGGCAATCCTTTACTAATGCGCAGATAATCTCTGGATCAGTGTTTGGGATCTGATTGGTAGATTATGTTTCTACCAAGTTAAGGCATGTCGTGTCAAAGGAGTTTACATTTCTGACATGGAGATCCTCGAAGTGTATTACCCAGGAATCCTCTGGGACTGCATTCAGTTGACCACATTGTTTATCTGGATCCAAAGAGTTTGCTCTCGTCCAAAACGAGCAGACATCTCTTTTATAGTATAGTATATGCAAAAGTTTTGCTTTAATAATTTACGTTTGCGGTTTTAGCCTCTTGGTCATCTGAGCTATTCCCAATGGCCCTCAGCGCCTTTCTAAACTCCCTTCTCCTGAATACCAGATTTTCATTGTATTTATGAACGTGAGCTAATTACATTTTCCTTTCTTGATCTGGAGGATATAGACAATTAGGTATACAATTAGTCATTGTTGTTTTAAAATTATAGAAGTGAAAGCAGTCTAATTCCATTCATATGAGGAGGTTTTCAGGATATTGACCAAGTTTCTATTTAAGTTGAATACAGCCTTAGGAGTCCATCTCAGCCTATTCCCACCCCCATTCAGGTCGAAGTGAGTTAAGTGACTTCACTTAACTCTACTATATACTACTGTAAAGTTTGTGTTCACCATGCTGTGATCGCTCCAAATATTTTGGAAAACTGAAAACTCGGAGAACGCCCAAAATAGTGTATGGTCAACGAAAATGTAATCCAGGGTAGAGGAGCTATTTTCCCTGTGCCACGTGGGGATACGTTTTCCTGTGACCGTGTCATCATAATTAAGCATGTAGAGGCCCAAAGATGTTAGCAGAGATACCCATTTCAACCCAGCTTGGGCTTTCATATTCGATTAAGCTCACTCCATGGCTGCGTCCCATGGCTCAGCCCCTGAGACGCAGTCTGGGCAGTCAGTGTTTAAATCCCCGGAAACCAAGACATGACCACGTTCATTGACGCTCTTCCAGTTTATTACACATTCCTGGATTTGATGTAAAAACCTGTCCCCGTCTGCAATGCCCTTATGCCAATAAATGTTAATCAAAAGAAACAAAACCGAAAGCTCCTCATTAGGTAATTGGACTGCCAGTATTCCAAATGGGAGGTTAGAAATTTCAACCGCGGTCAAGCTGTGACCGTTCTGTATCATTATGATTAGCCTCCCTGTGGGATGGCCTGTCTGACCCCCTTTAGTTGCCTGATGGAATGCCTGATATCCGTCAAATACTGGGTGGGTGGTTAACCAGGTCTCTTACAGGAATATACAACTATTTTTTCTCAAGCAAACCATTGCATCTTTATTAGTTTGCAGAGGGACACTTCCACGGGAATTCCAAGAAACACATTTTAGACCAATCCCATTTAACGCAACACCACTACTGTGGTCATTTACTGTTCTTACCCCAGAGAGCCGCTGGTACTGTTGATCATTCGGATCCCTCCACCTTTTGTGAGTGAATTGGGTCTCTCTATCTATGTGGCCGAGACAACCTGTATTCAATGAAACCTTCAGACCACTGGGTGCATTCCTCCCATTCACGCAAGTAGGTTGCCATTTTAAATCCCAAAGCATTCAGTTTGGGCCCCTCCGCTAAGACAAAGCTGAAGACCAAACGTGAATGAAAATAAATAACACACCTATCTGGCTGGGGGCGGTTAGGAAAGTGTATCCCGTCTACGTCAAATGAGGAAATGGTTCTCAAATTTGGAATTTCTGAAAAAATTGTTGCAATATTTTACCTGTTTAGGCATACTTCTACACCACACTCCAAAGTACTGAACATACACAGTTTGTTCTCATCATTGTTCATATTGGGTAGAATATCGTCCCGGTGATGGCCACTAATTTGTTTCTCGCACCTAGGTAAGAAAAAAATCTGGCCCACTTTGCCTCCCAGTCCCTTCACGCCTCACAGGACACTGAAAGGAATGGGGCAGGTATCCCGTGCGTCTAATTCAACATTAATTTTAGGGTTTAAGAGCACATTGATGTTGTTGTCCCTATCACCCCCCCCCCAAAACCAAGAGTACGTTCCTTTTGGTTAAAATGAGCTGATGTAGACTCTTGGTTGATCGACCCAAAATAAAATACTCTGTTGTTATTAGATACAGTTTCTGTGCAAAAAGAATTAACATTTGCACTCTCGAAACCAGCAGCATCCAGCAGCATTGTCGGTTTGAACGGTCGGGACCGGCGAATATCCACTGCAGCCGACACCTGCTGACTGGGTAGTAGAACTTCAAACGGATAGTCTTGTCATAAGTCTGTTTGGGCGCTTACCGTCGCAGTAGTGGAAGGCTGAACATCCACAGTAACTCAACCACACGAAACAAGTCCGCTTAGGGCTGTCTGACCCCATTCCCAGAAGGGCGCCTAACCCTATTGGAATTAGTGATAAGAGGGTATCCCCCTGATAATGCGGTCCCAAACATGTGGGCCGGAACTGTTGAGTCCTTTTGGCCACAAATTCCAATTATTGACCCCGCAATGGTTACATTTCTTAAATATTTCCTTGAAGAAGTGTTTTGCCTTTTAGGCCGCTTTTGGTTCTTAGATTTCATTTTTGGGTTACAGACCTCAAGACCCTTTCGAAGAGGGACAGTAGCGCAGGTTTCCATAATGTCGCGAATCTCGATGAAACAGTTCTCAGACCCCTCCCTCGCAGCTGACGGGTTTGCCATTCTCTCCTGTACAGCCGAGATGGTTAGAGGGGATAGAACAACCTCCGCTGAGCCCCCTACAATGGGAGGCTCAGTGCTAATTTGCAGTTGGCAAGGTGGCTCTGCTAAAATAAATGCAGGGGGGAGCATATTAGGTCTCCCACAAGGTCTAGTTTCCGTGCAGTGGCGTCTAGGAATTTGGGGTGGCCGTTGTCCTCTTCGTAGATGTTATCGTATAATGCCACGAATGAGCTAAGCACCATATTCAAAGCAGAAATAGTCGATGAGGTAAGGCGAATTCTTCATCAACTTCCAACAAAGTGTGGTCCAGACCCAGTCTCCCGTTTGGGAGGCTGTCACTCCCGGTCTCCGAATCTCAGTGTCCCACAGTACTTTATCCAGTAAGTTTGCAAGGTCTGTGGGGGAGCCAGTTACTGAAGCGACACATGAATGTTGCATGACACTTACTGGAGGAACTGGACAGGATCAAGCACCAAGGATTTAGCAAAGTCAATCATACTCATATCATACACATGGGAGTGACCAATTATTGTCCCAGAAGGATAGCTCAGCGGCAATGTGCTCGCCTTGGAAACAAGACGACAGGAAGCAACACAGGTTCGATCCCTGGATCCGGGTTTAGAAACCCCTGGGTATTAAGCGCATTATAAATACGCAACTAAGACATACGCCTCGATGCCCCCAGGCTGTGTGAGCTTTTTAATTAAAAAATGCAAATAAATAAATTGTGATGGCTTTGGGACTTCCAACCCATCTGACTTCAATACTTGATACAGATTTTTTAAAGAAGTCTGTCATTTTTTGTCCCACTATCGTTGAAAACCTAGTGGGCCTCGGTTGATGGATTATTGGTTCCAAAAACCTGTCCGCGTGGGGCGCCACTGCCTTCTCTTCAAGCACTTGATTTCCACAAGCCACTCGGTATTGTCCCTTACAATGTTGTTCGCCCAGGTTGCATAGTAGCGAAGCAACAATAACGTCCTCCTGATGGGACACACAATTAGTAGGTCATTCCAATACAGGTTGGTAATTATTTGCACACTAGCCTTTGCTCTCGCCATGGAGAGTTTTAGGTACAGTGCCCCCCCACTCCCCGACGTCTCAGCTCCATGCGGCCCAACATCATTGTAAGCACTTGTTAACGAAAATTAATGCGCCTCCCCTTATGTTTGTATAGCAAAGCGTGTAGTTTGAACAACAACATAGGTGGGTGTACTCACTCCGATGCAAACATGCTATTACTCTGAGTAAGTTCTGTTCTGCTGTTTCCTTGCTAGAAAACGCTGTAGGGCAAGCCTCCTCCGACTCCGCCACACACGGGCCGCAGACTGCTTCACTTTGCCGCCACTTTGTGGAGCCCGCAAGTTTTGTTGGTGTAGGAAGGTACGCTGGAAGGAGAAGGGAGGAGCTTCTATCCGACAGGAGAAGGAGCCGCAGAAAGCACAACCAGCATCAAGGGCAGACTACTTCACTTTGCCGCCGCTTCGCGGAACCCATGAGTTTTGTTGGTGTAGGCAGCTATGCTGGAAGGACCTGGGAGGAGCTTCTATCCGACAGGAGCAGGAGCCGCAGAAAGCAAAACCAGCATCAAGAGCAGACCACTTCACTTCACCGCTACTTCGCGGATCCCACAAATTTTGTTGGTGTAGGCAGATACACTAAAAGGAGCAGGGAGGAGCTTCTATCCAACAGGAATAGAAGCCGCAGAAAGCACAACCAGCATCAAGGGCAGACTGCTTCACTTTGCCGCCACTTCGCCACATTTGCCTCCATGCTTCTACAGTTCAGGAAGGAGCTCAAGACCCACCTCTTCAAGGAATTACTCCTTTCTAACACCTAGGTCCACACACACTCCACTCCCCCACCCAACCCATGACTGGGTGATCCTATCCAATGTTTCCTCTACTGGTTACTTGTAGATCCCTTGCTGGCAAATTGTCTACCTTCCCCCTCCCCTGTTGTTAGCTCCCCACTCCCTTGTTTCTCTGCTCCCCTCACCATGTTCTTCCCCTTATGATTGGAAAGCCAAATGTTGCATCTCAAAGCTGAATAAATATCCTAATAATAGTAATAAAAGGGGCTTGCTGACTAACCTCCTCCACCTGGCTGTCCTCCTTGCTCCTCTGATCCTCTGTAGCAGTCGTTTTCCTTAGAATAATTTTTTCCTCTATCCTTGCTTTCACTACCTTTTCATTCCTAACTCTGGACTCTTATCACTTCCTTCACCGCCACATGCTCGTACCTTCTCCTATGCCCCACTGGTCCAGCAGATTTAGGGCAAATCTATGCCACCTTCCCTCCCTCTCTCTCTGCCTGTCCAGGTTTTCCCTCTGATCTTCTCCTTCATCACCCTCTACTATGCCTTGATGACCTCCTGCCCTTATTCCTACTCCCTGCATATGGTTCATTTTTAGGGGTGTCTTTCTTCTATCCCCAACTCATCCCTTATTCTCATCACCTCCTTCTGTTTGCGGGATACTCCCCACTTCCTCTCTCCTTCGCCATTCACCACTTCTTCCCACTGTGCTCCTCCTCCTCCTTGTCCTGGGGGTTTCCACCTTTTCCACTTTCCCCACCCTCCCGGGTTCCTCTCTTTTCAGCATCTTGATTCTTGCCCTGCCTAAGCTTTGTTGGTATCTCACTCCCCATCCTGCAGAGTATTTCTCTCCCCAGTCTCTGGGGCTTCTCACTCCCCAGCCTCTGTGTTTCCTCTCTTCTCAACATCTGAGGTCTCCCTCGATAACCTCAGTAATCTTTCCTTCCCCATTCTCTATTGGGTTTCTCTTCTCTCGTCAAGCTCTAGGGCTCCCCTCTACCCAATCTCTGAACCTTTGGGCTCCCCACCCTCTGGGGTTATTCTGTCCCCAACCTCTTGGGTTTCTCTCTCCCCAATCGCCCTCCTCTGTCTCTGGGGTATTTCTCTCTCCAATCTCTTTCGGATGTTCTTCACCTCCTCCTTCCTCCTCCAACACCAATCTCTTTGCTCTCCTACAATTGACCTCCCCTGTCCCAGTCACCTCCTCGCCTACATCGACCTCCAAAGTTATCTCTTCCTCACCTCTAGCATGTTCCCTCTCCTTGCCTCCGCTCTCTCTGAACTCCTACGCTACCATTTCCCTGTGATTGACTTTTATACTCTCTCACCCCTGCCCCAGGGGTTACATTTTGGACTATGGGCTTTAAGTAAATTTATTCAGGATCATGGATTTGTGATTCAGTTGGGTTTTGTCCTTCGTGGTCTTTCCTTGTAATTCATGCTTCTAGCCCACCACTTTTCTCTCTGTGGTCTAAACTTTTTTAGAGGTTTCCGCCATTTTAGATTATCATACTGCAAGTGTGATTGGAGAGATTGTCTGGTGGCCTGCAGACCCTGAGCCTTCTTTTGTGGACCCGCATGGTAATTATTTATGTGAATGGACATTTTAGGTTCAGATCTACATGATTACCGTGCACCCCATTTTAGCGAATCCAAAAATTTCCAATTCTAAAATGCCGGTGCACAGTGATCACATGGATCACACTGTGCTGATTTCCCTTATGTGGGTAGAGAATTCCGTCACAGTGTCCTTTTCTTCTTTTTTTTCCGGTGCTGCACTCCCGTACTCCTCGCCTTGGATGCGGGGGACACTCCTGCAACCCCCAATCCCATTATACAGAACACAGGGAGCAAGGGACACCCCCGCAACCCTGTTCAGTATAATGGGATTCAGGGTTTGAGTTCATGCCGAATGCGCAGTAACTGCGGTTTCAGAATTTATTTTCGGTATTTTGGGTCAATGCCTTAAGGTTCAACTGTCCCAATGCCAGTGGACAAGTTGGTCTGGTAATGGGTCTCACAAACATCTGCTAGGAAAACACACATTGGGGAATCTCTGCCCTGTAGGATATGTTTCTCTGTGGACCTTATTCCTAAATCTCTCTGTAGCTCTACAGTCTTAACAACTCGTCTTTAAGGGGTCATGCGGACAGTTAGGCTCATGCGGACAGTTAGGCCCTTGTAACAGATCCTTGCCTAGCTCGTGGGAGAGGGTGGGATAGACTAGGAGTTTACTCCCCACGCAGGCCCATGATCCTGCGTCATGGTGCGGAGGCGGTTGACACCCTTGGTCCTTCCATCATTCCCAATCTCTACAGCAAGGCCGGGCACTCCCTCACAACTGCCAAGAGTCTCATTTTGGTCTCCAATCCCATCCTCACTCTCATAAAACCTGACTAGACACACGTGAACAGTGTAAACATCTCTGGCTCTAGTCTATTTCCAGTGGTCTTCACGTTGATGTTACAGTAAATATTTAGCAGTGATATCAGCCTGTATTTGGTGCATTAATCACTGGGTTTCAATCTTTTGAGGAATGCCTTACTGACTGTAGTCAGAGTGATGGGATGGGTTGTCCTGTCTTCTCACTTATGGTATTCATAATATTTGTGCTAGCTTCTCTTTACCTAGTTTGATGGGCTTGATGTCTTGCTGTTGATGGGCTTGATGTCTTGCTGTATTGCCTTATTCATTAAATCTCTGATGTATAAATCTAACTCCTCTATCAAGCCTATCATTGAGGATTTTATGATGGCTGCTCTTGCATCTATGATTTTCCTTCCCTTCTCTCTGCCTTTTTCTACCACTTTTTTAATGTACTGTCTCTGGAATTTTAGTGTGGCAAAAAACATGTAATTTCCTCTTTCCTTTCCTTTTTCTTGTGGGAGGCATATGCAATAACATTGCCCACAAGTACCTCCTTCAACAGGTCTCAACATAGGACTGGAGATATTCTCCCATGATTATCTTTAAGAAAGTTTTTGATTCTCTCATGTGCTTCAAAAGAGTCTTGAAATGTAAAGGTGGTAATTTCCATTTATAATATGTTGTGCCTTAGCCCTAGTGTAGTATGACAGACGATCAGCGCATGATTTGACAGCTGCATGGGGTGAATTACTAGGGCCATGTACTGTCTGCACTTTTCTCTGACTTCCCCTTTATGAGCATATCTATTCTACTCCAGGAAAGGTCGGGGCCTAGGAAGAAGGCACACTCCCTAACCCTGTTGTCTTCTCTTCGCCTGGTATCAAGGCAGAGCTGATTGCTGCTCTCAGTGTCTTTCAGGATGTTCTTATGGCAAGTACAGTCCCTACAACACTTTTATCAAGGATGGGTTATTCACCCAACTCACTGCAGCGGTTTCACTGCATTTAGAAAAGGACTATGTTACCGCTTTATTGGGGTTTGTGTTGTGTGGGGTCAGGGAGTAGATAAAAAAGGTAATTTGAAGCTTAAGGGGTGGTAGATAGGGAATATGGGGGGCTGGCTACCAATGAAAAAATGCAGTGCATTGTCCCAGATCCCATGGATGGTCTTGTGGATATATTGAAGTCGTCCCACCTCACACCCCAGCATACTACCTTATGGGATATGTCCAACACAATTTTCTGTCTAGAATATGGAAAAATTACGCTTCTCAACGACTAGTTATGTTGGAGTATACAAGTAGCACCTCCTTCCCCTGAATAACTATACTAACTACAACATATCTGTTAATTTTTTTGTGCAGCATAAGATCACTTGATTGGGTATAATGTGGCTAGTCCTTTAGATACATTGCGCTCCATAATGAGGTGCTGACCTCTGCCTTGTTGAAGGCTCCCTCATCTTCCTTTGATGCTGAAATTGAACTGTGCAGTACTTGTTTTCTTTTGTTAAGCCATTTATATTGTGTGTGACTATATCAATCAATCCAGTTATTTCGATTTGTCAGGGGTTTCTGGAACCAGGGGCATAGACTGGTGGTAGTGTCACCCCTCTCTTCAAGGGTTATCTCTCCCTTTTATCAGGGTGGTTGAGTATATGAAGTGTCTTGGACCCCTCATACACTGTGAGCCTGGGCATGGTCACATAATCTACTTTTGCCTTTTTGCATTGATTAATCACTAACTTGGTTTCTTAGAATTAGACACTCTCGGCTAACTCCAAATAATGTAAACAATTGGAGGATTCCAACACTTCCCCCATCCCGACTACTTATTGAGTACAAATATTTATGGCTAGCACCATACAGACTGCTGTAGACCAGGAAGTTTGGAAATTACTACTTATATTTATGGCGTATTTATTGGATTGATTTAGTGCTTTGAACTGAAACACTGGAAGAAAGGAACAACAGCAAGTGGATCACCACTGCTTCCGCTTCTATGTGAAAATGTCGAATATTGCAGGCTGCAAACCAAAAAGACATATTTGTTTTCCGGCAGATTTGGTGCGGCCCGCAATCTTCAACATATTTCCCTTTTGGGGGGGTTTCAGTCCCACAAGCCCCTTCATCCAATTGCCGACCCTCTATCTTTAAAATAGAGGGTTTCTTCTATGCCAGCTCCCCTCGAAAAACTACATCCCAAATCCCTCTCCCATGACAGACACACACACACACCTCAACATACATACAGACACACATAAACAAACACATTTACTCATTTCGGCCGTGTCTTTGGTCTTCCGGGTCCCGACGTGCCTGTCAGCCCCGCGTGCACTCGTGTGCGGCAGGGGCATGACAGTTCAATTTAAAAAGACCGCTCTGTGCAAAATAAAACTATCTTTTCACTTAGTACCCTGTTTCCAGGTGCTTAACAATGCTAGTGTGATGGAAATTGATGGAACATGGAACAGTAGTTAAGGGATAAGAGCGGACATGAGTAGCGAGAACATATGACCAGTGCAGATGTTAGCAATGTTTACATTACTCTGCTAACAGATAGAATATATACTGAAGAATTGCCCACGTTCTGGGGTATATTGCTCTCACTTCATCCTTTGTATCCACGTTTACTTAATCCTCTGGATCCATACACATAGAGGTCTGAAGAAATATCTCTTTGGGGTCCATATCTTTATGACTCCCTTCAAGCGTCCTGCTGTTCTTACGTGCTCATCTTTATTCCATGTCAATAATAGACATTCTCCACTTGGATTGCAATAGAGCCATCTTCCCACATAATTTCTGTGTTTCCTAGGATACCGAAACTTTGTTCCTTCTGGTGCATAAAGGCTGGCTTTCACAAAATCTCTTATTTCTTCATCAGTCAGGTCCTTAGGCTTCCATCCTGACTCAACATCAATCATGATCTTCATCCCTGTGGCCTTTTTTTCAGTTTTCTGGCACTGAGATATTATTATCTTGATAACACAGAATCCAAGCATTATCATCACTAGCAGGGTTCCTAGGGATTTGAATGCATCTGCCATCCATTGCGGAACCCACGAGAACAGTGATCCAAACAAACTGTCATCATCAACTTCGTCTATCATCTGATTCTGTAGGTTTGTCAGCATACCTATGGCTTCTCTTGAAGTTCCATTATCATCATCGTGCAAAGGTATTAATGTGCAACATGATTCTCCAATTTTTGCACAAACACCTCCATCCATCGCTGTGATCATGTCAAGGACATATCTGTCTGGAGAGTCATTAGTCAAATTGCCCTTAACTCTTCCATTATGTTCAGATCACTTTTTGGAATCACCAGTGCTGGGACATGGACATTTACTAATGTACATATATCTCCCCAATTCTTCGGTAGTCTGATATATGCTTTGAATCCACATGCCCAATAATGATCCATGATTACTGCTGTACCATGTACCATTTCTGGACCGTCAAAGACTCAGCCACAGTTCTAATTCTCTCCCATTTTTCTTGTACCATTGTTTCTGAAGCATAATTTGGAATTCTCCAATGGCACTATCTGTAAGGGTCCTCCTCTGTCTTCGACCCATGTTAGCAGTCTTGAAAGTCTCGGCCATAATGGCTTGCATATCTTCTATGCATTTGCAACTGCTACTTTGCAGGCTCCAATGACCATCCATGCTCTACAGATCACTAGTCCTTTCTTCCATCCGTCTGGTGAAAGCACTGTTCCCCAAATTTGCATTTGGCCTCTTTGTTTCCATCTTCGAGCTTCTTCTGTAGTTTTCCCTTGGATGTTCAGTCTTTTGTTTGTCTCTCTTCTGATCTCTGCTCCTTTAACTCCAGGCTTCTCATATCTGATCACAATGCTTTTTGTTTTTCCATTGTTTCTCGTCTTTATGTCCTGGACATAATTGACTTCATTTGGAACAGTTGCTTCAGTTGCCCATTTTAGTGAAGCATCACTTCCCATGAACTGGCCTCTGGTCTTGCACATTGATATGTGTGATAGACAGGGTGCTGTTGTGACATCTATTTCCACAGCTATCAAGATTTTCAACTTCCCCATGCTGTATGGTAAGAGTGCACAAACAAAGCATTCTTCCTCTGAAGTTCGTCTTCCAACTTCTTTCATATGTTGGTACCATATGTTATTTCCCAAATGTGCTGTGCTGTCCAGGTGGCCGTTTAGTTTTTTATTGTCTTCTTGTGTGCTTCTTCTGATTCTCAAGGTTTTTCTGTAGTATGCTATAATCACATCCTTAAACGCATCCATATAGCTTCTTCTTGCTGGAGGATTCTCAGGTATCTCCATCCGGGTTCCCTGAGTAGTAGAAAGCTCTGTTAGTCCTTCTTTATCTCTGTGTCTTTTCCTGGCTTTGGCTATGAACGGCCATATTGATTCTGCTATCATCTCTGCACGCGATAGTTTTGCAGGACTTGTGCTTGCCCCTTTCATCGCTGGATTAGGTGTGCTTGTCAATGCTGTCTCTGTTTGTTTATTCTCCAACTCCTTTTGTCTCTTTAAAAGTTCAGCTCTCTGCATTTGTCTGTTGACTTCTATTAGTGGGGAGCTTCTCATCGTTGGTTGTCCAAACTTCCCCCATTCTTTGGAATGTGGTTCTGCAGTTATTGACACTAGACCAGGTGTATATGCACGCATCGTTTGCGTGTGTGTGTTTTTCATTAACACCCTCATGTTTGCTTTGCCGACCCTGTCTCCGGTGGTTCAATTTATTGTTTACCACAAGTGTGTGTGTATTATTGCTTATCACATCCATCTCAAGTTCACTCATTCCTCTGTCAGACCATCAAGGGACTGGAATGACTATGTAAGGTCTGGGCATTTTAGTGGGTTTCATGCGTACATCATTAGGTGGGTGCACTGGAATCAGAATGCTTTGTGCACCAATAGAAAATGGAGTTCGAATCATCAGTGACAGTAATACAATAATGAATACTATGCATAGGTAAATAATTCCTCTATAGGTCAATTTACAGCACTTATTTCTGGGCCAATATGGCCGTCTCTCCTCCTGAGGGAGGACAAGATTACTATTTTGGCTGCCCATTTCGATCATCTAAGAAATAACTAACTCTTTAATACATTCTAGATAGTGTTATATCTGAACTCTGCTTGTAGGTTATAGATACTGGAATGGTTGTCCTCCTTGCCTGAATGATTTATTATCTCTTTTCTCTGGAAACAGTCCTCTTTTCCATATACAAAAATGTCAAATAAGGTAATAAGTTCAGCAAGCCTCTAATTTGCGTGTTCAAAATAAACAAGCTCCCAGTCAATGGGGGTCATTACGAGGTGGGCGGTAAGGGATAAGGGTAAGGGATTACCGGCACCGGTAAGGGCACCGGTAATCCCTTACCGCCCTACTACGAGGTCCCTTAGCGGGTCCCTTCCATAACGCCTGGTTTTCGTGTGTGTGTTTTACCAGGCGTTATGGAAGGGACCCGTTAAGGGACTTATGAGCTAATAACGGGCCCGCTAATAGCGGGCCCGTTATTAGCTCCTTCCCCATTCCCATTGAGCCCTATGGGGGCTAAAATGGGAATGGGGAATGGTTCCCGGAATGGGGACTTACCGGGTCCTCCAAGGTCGGAATGACCCGTTAAGTCCCTATTCCGGGAACCCAGACCCGGAATGCAGTAAGGGGGTAGCCATGGTGCTAATAGCGCCATGGCTACCTCCAACCTCGTAATGACCCCCAATGCCTCTTATCTGTTTCACTCCAGGCAACATGTCGTTTCTTTGTCAACTTAAGCAGGAGTAAAGTCCTCTGGGAACACTTTTGCAATCTGTCCCTCGACGGAAAGTTTACAATCTTCTCCGGTAATTCTGATGATGATTAGAAAGTTCGACCTGATGCTCATCTGTGTAGAGTCTGCGGGGTCTTTGATGAAAGAAGGACATCAACACTGGCAGGTCTCCCCACAAACTCTGGAAAGTCCTCAATTAGGTGAAAAAACACATTGTTTGTTAGTCTGTTATCTTCTGATGACAGGGACATTTGTCTTGTCTTCCCTGTACTCCGGAAGCAAAAGTAACTGTTCAGCAATCATGATGAGCAGCCTCCTTATTGTCTTTTCGTTTTCAGGATCTTGAAGAAATTCGGTGATGTTAGTGAGCCTTTCCACTAACGACGGGTATGACCTCAATATTAACTCAAAACAGATCAAAACGTCCTTAGTGATGTCACTACTGCGTAACACCATAAGTGAGTCCAACTAAGGCTTCTGTGTTAAAAGAGTCAGGATACTGTATGTTCTGCCAATTTATGTGTCCTTGATCAAAATTTGGCATATCCTTTTCTTATCAAGGCTTTAGTGTGCCTTTGTCCAAAGTCAACAAACTATGTTGTGGCTTATATGTGTAATTTTCTTCTTCACCCTGCAACTAGGATGCACAGAGTGACCGTGTTTATGTCCTTGTCCCCTTTCTTGCTCAGAGGAAATGTCCAAAATTAAGCCACACCTTTGCACAAAAGTTATTTAGCCTTTGCTTTGCTGGTCATGCGTCCTTCTTCCTCATCATGGATCTTGTCTGCACGTGCTGTGGTTTTTTCCCGTTGTCAGTAGTCTCTACGCATTGGGGTGAGGGCAGAGGGTCTTCTCCGATGTATGGCTTGATGTTACCCAAAACGATCCAAGCTCTACTTCCCTGTTACTTGACTGCAGAGGGAGTGACGTCCTCCACTCTGAAGGGACCGTTGAACCTTGGCTCGTCCCACTTTATTCTCGTGTGATTTCTAACCAGGAACGTCTCCCCAGGGAACAATTGTGGTACATGTAAACCCTGAACTTGGTTTGTTGCAATATCTCCTTCTGTGTTCTGTGCTGCCCTGCACCCTTCTTGTCGCTGCAGCTGTCCTGAAATTACAGTAAGACAAGATATCATGCAATTCAAGTAATTTTGCATTTCTGATCCTAACACTTCCCCTGTTGGCTGAGCATCACATTTAGCTCTATCTCGGGGTATTAGTGGCGTGTGCATCCTTCTGCCTGTCACAATTTCATGTGGCGTGAGATGGTGGTCGGAACCAGGCTGGTTTCTGAGTGCATACAGTGCCAGTGGAAGACAATGTAGCCATCCCTTCTTTAGAGTAAGCTGCAACTTGGCTATCCTTTCCTTTAACAAGCCGTTGTGTTTCTCGCATACTCCATTTCCTTGAGGATGATACGCCAAAGAAAATGTGTACTTTATACCAAGCAACAAGCTGATCTGTTCAAATACTGCATTAACAAAGTGAGGACCATTGTCTGACTTCATGACCTCACATACTCCCCATCTGGAAAATACCTCCCTCATCAGAAATTTGGCTGCACAGGTAGAGTCTGGGTGTGTACATGGACCTGCTTCTATCCATCTAGAGAATGGACACACCACAACAATTATGTACCAGTACCTGTTACATACTGAATCATATCAACATAATCGACATTCAAGTGCTGAAAAGGTCCATTTGGCCTTAGGATGACTTCTCTAATTACACGTACTGTAGGCCCAGCCATGAACTGTTGGCAGATTATACAGTTCACTATAAAACATGCAACATTTTCTGCCAAGTTCGGAATAAACCAGTCTTCGGCAATTGTCGCTGCTAGATTCTCTTTTGTCATGTGCGTTGGATAGTGAAACTGTTCCAGTGCTATTTTCAATAAGGCTATAGGCTATAGTGCTGTCTTCTTGCCACAAGCTCTCGGAGGGGTTTAAAGAACACCCTTGTCGCTTCCAGAGGTGTTTCTCTTCCTGTGGTGCCTCCCCTTGGAGCTCTATTAATTGGGTTTTCTCCATATTACAGTGACCTTCAGGTTCACTTTGTGCAACAATCATTCTCTAATGCACACCAGTTATTTCCACATTCATTATGATCTCATCTTTGGTTGCTACACGTTTGGCTTACGTGTCTGCTGCTTGATTTCCACGTGAGATCAAATCTGTCCCTTTCGTGTGGGCGGCGCATTTCACGACCGCTATGCCCACTGGAAGTTGTAGTGCCTTAATAAGCCTGTACAATCGGGCTGCGTGCTGTACTGGCATGCCGTCTGCTCGAAGGTAGCCCCTCCTTTTCCAGCATGCTAAGCCTGCATGCACTGTCGATGTCACATAGGCAGAGTCACTGTACACCGTCTCATCTTCCTGGTCTGCGTGATTCTCGAGTGCGAGTATCAACGCCAATAATTCTGCAGCTTGTGCTGAATAATGTGATGGTAATCGTGCACTAATGAGTACTCAAAATTCTCCATTTGCCGTGTGCTTTATCACAGCGTTGCCTGCATATCTCTGCCCATCATTTTGATCGATTCTCGAAGAACCGTCAACGAAGACGATTTCTCCTTCTGCCAATGCATTTTCTTTCACTCTGGGAATCTCATCATAGAATTCTTCATAGTTTTTGCGCAGTCATGTATTGGCTCTCCTTCAGTGACTGGCTCTGCTATAAACATAGCTGGGTTCACTATCTTACATCGAATTATTTTAATTGATGGATTTGATATGATCATTTCATAAGCTGAAGCTCTCTGTGCTGTCAATGTGCCTTTTGGTTTCTCTAAAATGGCAAATAATGCGTGCTTGATGAACAACGTCATTGCCTATCCAATCACAATGGTTGTGGCTTTCTCTATGGAAAATGCTGCGGCAGCCAAACTTTGTTTGCAGGGGAAGTGACCCCTTATCACTGGATCTAAATTCCCACTGTAGTATGCAAGGGGCTTGTACCCCAAAGTAGTTCACTGTGTGAGTAGTGCTGTCATAACACTGCCATTCGTGTGTGAAAACAGGTAGAATTCCTCTGCATAATTGTGAATCTCTAAAACAGGTGCCGTGCAAATGGCCTTTTTTAGTTCAACAAATCCTTCTTCCATGGTCTCGGTCCACACAATTTTTTCTTTCGTCACCTGTGCTTCCTTTAGGGCTTGTAACAAGGGCTTGGTATAAGAGCTGTAGTCTAAGAACCATGCCCTGACATAATTGCATAATCCTAGAAAACTCTGCATTTGTTTTATCGTGTGTGGCTTAGCTGTGTTCAATATGGCATCTGCCTTTTCAGGGGTAACCCTTTTCCCCTCATGTGAGATCAGCTAGCGTATGTACAGCACTTCTTGTTGACAATACTGTAACATCTCTTTTTCAACTTTATATCCTTTCTCAGCCAATACAGTCAATAGCTGAATAGAATCGTGTCTGCATATTTCCTCTGTCGTGCTGCAAATTAAGATGTCATCCACATATTGCAAGACAACCCTCTCTAATGCGATATCCATAGTCCATCTGCAGGACTCTGTTGAAAATCGAAGGAGACTTGCAGTACGGCGGAGGTAACCTTGTACTTTTCATACAAACTTGTCTGAACATGAATGACGTCAAATCTTGCGAGTCTTTGTGCAATGGGATTGAGAAAAATGCATTTTTCAAGTCAATCACCGCAAAATACTTTGCCTCAACGGGTATATTACATAAGATTGTGGACAGGTAAGGGACTAGAGGGAACGCAGCCTCTATAATATCATTTATTGGCCTTAAATCCTGGATTAAACGCCAAGACCCTCCCTTTGATTTTTTGATAGGGTAAAGTGCAGTATTACATGACGACTCTGACATCACAAAAATGCCCTGCTCCATCATAGCAGAAATTGTTTTGAAAATCCCTTCATCTGCTTTCCTAGACATGGGGTACTGTCATGCTTTTGGTAAAATTGCTCCTTGTTTCAGTTTAATCTTTACTTCTCCGACTCCTTTCAACAAGCCTAGGTCCTAAGGGCCTGTAGTCCACACTGAAACAGGCACTTTGGCCATGTCGTCATCAAAATATTCAGGACATTTCCGTGCCAGCATCATTCTCTGGGGCACTTCTCTTTTGATCATTCTCATCCAATAAATGAGATTAACCTCAACTGTCATTTCATCTATACCTGTTTGCTCTTCAAAAAGATTGTCATCAGTGACGTCAGTCAATCTGTATCCTTCCTCAATGGCGATTACTGCGCACCATTGTCTGCCTTCGTCATCACAACCATCGATCAATGCCATTTTTCCTCGTACTATGGCTGTGTGTATTGCCAAGGGAAACACAAGTCCCTTTTCCTCATTCCTAATTATTCTTGGCCTAAATAGAAACTCATCTGGGGTTCTCATTGGTTTGTCTGTAAGGCCTGGTAGCCATCACATTAATATGCAAGTTCCATACGCGAATATTTCTGGTTCCAATGGAACAGCTCTCATAGCCGTTTGTCCTGCGTATGCTCTAATTATTTTGCATATGTTCAAATAATGCATTCCTTGAGTTGAACATACTATGCCCTTCTCTGTGAATGAGATTGTCATGTTTAACTTCGTCATTAGGTCTAGTCCCAATATATTTACTGGGGTTTGCCTTGAATACAGCAGTGGGACATTCATGTCACATTCTCCTATGGAAACTGGAAGTTCTTTTGTAAAAGCAACAAGACTAGTTGCTCCTGTGAAGCCCTGAGTATTTATGGCATCACCGGACAAAGAAAACTTACCTTCACGTATACACGAGCGTGTTGCACCTGTGTCAACTAAGAAAGAATGCTCTTTATCCCCTATAAGGACATCTACCCTTGGTTCCTCGTGATGGTTTAGTGTCACTGATAGGATAGAACACATCAGCTTTCCCAGTGAGCTGTCCTAGTCCATATATAACTTTGTCCCATGTTGAGTGAATGGACTTCCTCTATCACCAGTGTTGTTTCTTATTCTAGAATTCAGTACCTGTCCTGTACTTGTTGTTTGTAACAGTTGCATCGGTGACTGTTGAGATTGCGCTTGCGAAAAATGTGTCATATTCTGAGGTTGCAAACTTTGCTGTGCTCCCGGTGTTTGCTGCTGCACCGTGTGATTTTGTGCAACTCCATTTCTACCCTGCTGTAAAAACACAGTTGGATTCACCATCCCTACTCTTGTACCTTGGTCGTTTTGCACCATGCCTTGACTTCTGCATGTGCGTGCTCGATGCCCTGTCATCCCACGCGTCTTACATATTGGCGGTGGTCTGATTATTTGCCCGTTTAACATATCTGGATTGTCGTTTTGCATGTTTTGGAAACCTACCTGCTTACCTTGCCATCCTCTTCCTCGAAAGCCTCTCCCCCTTGGGTAAAATCCGTTATTGCCTTGATCAAGCTGCCTTTTATTATCGGCCTGCTGCATGTTTTATCCGTCTGTGTTAGTTATCATTTCTGCTTCAATGGCATATTTTGACCATTTCTTCTGCACTAATTTTGCCTCTTCAGCTTTTCGTGCAGCCTCTTGCAGCAGCCTGCAATAGAACGCTGTACTCAACTGTATTTCAGACCCCGGTTTGGCCTCAATTCCTACCAATTTCTTGAGCTGCTTCTGTACTTGATCTGGCAGCCCTTGGCATAATATATGGTAAAACATGGGTATGGATTTCCCCCAAGATTCACAAGTTTCCAGCACACAGGCGTCTTGGAAATTCTGGATGTAAAGCAAAGGATCCTCTGACTCCTTCATGTTACGTGTCATTGTAGCTCCCATGTCTGAAGTATCCGGGTACAGCAATCGTAATGCTTTTCATACCGTGGTTCTGCAATTGTTAAATGGCACTCCATCATGCGCAGAATTAACTGTATTCACATCAGGGTAAGCTGCACTTGTCCACACATCATCAGCCCTATCACCAACTATGGTGATTAAAAGACCCTTAATATCCCTGATAGCTAACGCGTTCCCTCCTGTCATTTTTCTAACTCATGTATCCATTTTCTGGCTCCCAATGTCAACATTCGAAGCTTGTTTTTCAGATTTTCCCAATCCAAGTGTGGCCAAGGTATATATTGTGGCCTGGTTCCTCCTTTTTCGAGTAAGGAGAATTGTGACACATGGCACTTCTTTTCTTCTCTCATAATTTTTCTGTCTACCGCAGTGGTAATATTCCTGCATCGCCGTCTACTTGGCAATGTCCTTAGTCTGCTCACATAGGGTGGTGGAAACACCCCCCTCTGACCGTAAGATATACCTTTGTGTCGGTCTGACTGTGTGGCTGACTCTGATGTCTTTGGTGCAGATCCACTAGAATCTGACCATCTCATTCCCTTTCCTCTAGAAAAGCATTTTTTGCGTCTTCTCTCATCTTCTCTTTCCTTACATTCCTCTCTTTCTGGGTCCGATATTGTCTGTTCCCAACTCGTGCCACTTCTCACATCCTCCTCATTTCTGGTTAGCGTCAACCTATCTAGGGACAGCTCTCTATTTCTTCTACTTTGGGTGGCGTCCTCAGTGTCGTACAACTGAGTGCTCTCCAGACGCTCGTTCTCTCATCTCCCTTGGGTACCTGTTCTAGCCCCATTTCATCATATATTATATTGATCGTTTCTCTGATGCTTCTGGTGTCGACGTCATCTTCCATATTTGCCCTAGATGTGCCTGGTACAAAATCGTACTCAGGAAATAATTCTTCTATGTCTTCCCAGTCTACTACTGGATTGGGTTTTTAAACCTCCCTTTCCAGATATTCAAGATCCTGTGCTCTTTGTCTTCGTTTGCGTTCTATGTCATCATCGAACTCTCTGCGCTTCCTCGCTTCCTCTCTGACCCTATCTTCTTCTTGTTTCCTCTCATCTCTTCGTTCATTTGCCCTTCATATTTCCGCATCCCTTCCTCTTTTTATTCTCTTCTCCCCTATTTTTTGTTCTTCTTCTTCTATTCTCCTTTGTTCCTGCCTGTGCTGATAATCAGCTGGACTCTGCTTATGATCATGTTTCCTTTCTTGCTCCTCACAATATAACTGCTCTCGTTTCTGTCTGTCCTTTTTCCTGATTCCTTCATCTCTCAATCGTTTTTCCTTTTCCTTCTCTTTACCTTTTGAATTGTCTGGGTCTCCCTTTTGTCTTATGTCCACAATGCCTTTACCATCGAGTTTCAATAAAATCTGACCTCTCATCCATTCGTTCTGTGTGAATGCCGTCTCATCAGTACTGTCCTCATCTCCATTCCATCTCTTTCCCTCTCTACTTGTATCTAGAGATGTACTTGCTTGTACATCTCTAGATACAAGTAGAGAGGGAAATACCTTCAACTCTCTCTTCCTAAATATCTTCCTTCACAAGCCCTTCGCTCATCCGTCTCCAACTCCCTCATGGTCAGCCGCTTCTCGAAGCAACGAGCTGGGGGTAGATCTCTCTCCGCAGCAGGGGCCTCCCTCTGGAACAGCCTTCCTGCCTCCCTGAAACTTGAGGAGAACCATCTCCGGTTCCGGAAGCACCTTAAAACCTTCCTCTTCGCTTCTGCCTTCTCTCTCCCTCTCCCCTGCTAAACCTGCTTAACTCCCCACTGAACTCTGCACTAAACCTGCATCTTGGCCACTCTTAGCGACCTCGGTCCAGGGCCCAGCCACTCTCCACTTGCACTGCCTCCCTGGCTCCCCCTGCACTGTGGGACTGTCACTGTATCCCTACAGCCCCCTTCCCAGCACTTGCTCTGCACTTACCTCGCACTTGCCACCAGCTGGCCCTTTTATTTATTATTTATTATTTTATTACGCTACTTACCTTGTATTGCACTTTCCCCCCCCACCTCCTCCCCTTGCACTTTCTCCTTTTCCCCTTACCTCTGCACTTGCGCGATCTGAATGACACCTGGCCTAGTAGGATCGTTTGTCTGTCTTCCCCTTGTTTCCCTCCGTCCCTGCCTCGTCGCGCCTTGAAACACTTGTGTATAGGCGCGTTACAAATACCATATCATATCATATCATATCATGCTTGGTCTCCTTTTTCCTTTTCGCGTCTCTGCTTGTCCCTCGGGACTTTGGAGTTAATATCTCTGCCTCTGTCCTTCTTTGGGCTTTCGTCACTACTTGGCATGGGTGACTCATATGACGGGTTGCTATATCCCGTGGCTGCTTTAAGCTCCCTCAGCGGGTATAATCCTTCATCTTTACTGGCTTCGCTTTTTGTTTCGGATGGGGCGTTTCACCCCCCTCTGTGCATATGTTAAGTATCCAATCTACCGGCGGCTCCTCCTCCTTTTCCTCTTGGTACATCTTCCAAAGCTTTAATCTAGCTAGGCATTTATCTAACTTTTTGTCAGTATACGTGGTGTGCAAATATGTCGTCATGTGTTGCAGGACCATTTTAGATAGCGATCCACCTTGGGGCCATGGCATAAACATTTTGTTTGCGGTTCCTTTAACCCATTCTGCACTGTACTGCTTCAGTTTAGGTGCATGTTTTGGCAACTGTTTGCACAAGTGTACTAATGCGGTAACGTCTTCCATGCTTACATCTAGTTATCCTCTCCTTAGATAACACTTTGTTATGCTTTACGTTTCACAAACAAAATCAACAATATGAGCGAGCACCAATCGTCGCAAGCTCCAATCCCGTTTTTTCACAAAAGATTTTACTTTTACTTTTTCAAACAACCAACATCAATCCATGCCATGCAACATTTTGTCTATTCAATCACACAGTTTTCATGCTTTTTCCCCTAGAAATGTTCTTACCTCGTGACGTCAAAGAAAAAAGAAAAACACAAGACAGACACAACAGACTAGACAGACTCCGGCCGGCTACATACATCTCATGCCATCTGCTTCCTCAGATGCATTCTGCCCCTATAGTTATTCCGACATGGAATGTAAGCCCATTTCTTTCAGATCGCCTTTAATTGATTCTGGTCTCCTATATCGTTCTATTAATTCAGGACTTTAAATGCAGGCTTCTTCTAGCGCTATATTAAAACCTAGGTATCTGGGCGTATACTCCTCTCTCGGGTATCCTCCCGGTATCTCTCTCTTTTGCTCAGGTATCTTCCCGGTATCTCTATTGCTCGGGTATCCTCTTGGTATCTCTCTCTTGCTCAGGTTTCCTCCCGGTATCTCTCTCTATTGCTCGGGTATCCTCCCGGTATCTCTCTCTTTTGCTCGGTCACCCTCGATTCAATATTTTCCACTTATATACATTAGACTCTAACTCTGTCGTTATTTTTGTTCCCGCCTCCCTCCGTTACCTTCTCTTTACTTGCTCTAAGGCATGCAACTTTTTGCCAAAGCATTCAGTCTTTTTCACTCACCGTTGGTATTCTTTTCCTCTCCGGACGCTCGGAATCACCACCTTTGTTACCGCCTCTATGTGCCGTTCGTCCGATCAGCTGCTCGTAGATGTGGGAAGGGGTTTATGGGAGAAAGCAAAGGTTCCTTCAGACCTAACCTGCAGGGTTTTTACTTAGACTAACCACTATCTAAGGGGAGCTTCTTGTTCTACTCAGCCGGAGGGCAAAGGACTTGTGATATTGCCAATGACCCAGAGTTACTTATGTCGATGGCCAATGGGTGTCTTATCTAATCGATTCGAATCTAATCTCATCAATCTCTGCTAGCAAGTGTGGAAGGTGGACCCCAGCCGGCCCATAAAGTACAAAAAACAGGGAGTTCAATGAATATCAGCAATCACTCGATCTTCCTTCTCGCTTCAACTCCAATTAATTTCAGAAAAAACATAACATTGATACCAAAAACTCGTCATCACTGACGTGTTACTCTTAAAACTTAGCATGCAACTTGATTGGTTCTAGGAAGGTAACTTTAATATAGGTACTATATATGTATATGGTAATGGGGAGAGGGGATTGGCTAAACAATGTCAGGTGGGGCATCTAAGCTCTTCCTTCAAAATGGCTACTGTAAACGTCACTAAAAGTACGACGTCTCATTGGTTCTACTAACTATAGGACCCTAGATTACACGGTCAACTATGATATGGGTTGGCAAAACCCCACTCATACTTTTCCACTTATGCTTAGCAGCGTGCAGAAAAGCCGGCCAGGTGCAGTGAGTGCGTCTGCACCCCAGCATCCCTCTGATTATTGTTACAATCAATCATCACCTCAGTGGTCATGTGTCAATTATTTCCTTGTAGTTTGCCTCGAGTCTGCTTCTTGGTCTGGGAAAGTGAAGGCGTCCGTGTATGGCCAAGGTCCATGCAAAAATGTTAAAGTTTCATCCCTTACTGCTTGCCTGGTCACGTGATTCTGACACCGTGAAATCAGCCTTTCCTTCATACAATTTTGTGTATTTGATTTAATTCTGCCAGTCGCCTGCCATCTGTGGCTTATCTTGACCTTTCCGAACAGGATACTCTGTTCTTCTTTCTCTTTACTTGTATCCACTGTCGGCCTATTCCAGCTGATACGACCTTGGCTGCTTGGCATGTTTACCTTCGTCTGAGTTTCTCTCCATCTTTAATTCTCGGTTTGTTTGCTGTGAAACTCTCCTCTTGAGACCTTTACTAACCTTTGGTTGATTCTGCTCTTGTGCGTAGTGGAAGTATACTTATATAAAGTGCTTTCTTGAGGAAGTTATATGTATAGGTGGCGCTTGCCGCAATCTATTTTACTTCTAAGCATAAGCAAGCCTCACGATTTCTGTGCTTCTTGCAGTTACTTTGCATATGTACACGTTTAAACTAACTGAATATCTTCATCGTGCATATGGCATAATTTCTGACATCTTGACATCAATTGTTTCACTTTAGGCTCAGGACGTAACTTATCCATGGTGTTTCGTCTCTTTTGTCATCATTCTCAGGTTGTTATATCTTCTATATGTGAGTCAGTCTGGGTTCTTATGATGTCACCATTCATCTTTCTTCAGTATCTTCTTAGCTTCTTCAGGTATTACATTCTGACAATTGTCATTCTGTCTCACTTGTCGATATGGTTTTCTCAATGGGTACCTTACTGTCCAGGTTTTCTTAGGTGTCGGTACTTGCTGTTATTCTGATAGGTACTGGACAGAGCCCCACTGCGGCTCTCTGCTGGTCTATTTGCTCATCATACGTCGCATATTTCGGTGTGAATGTTCCTGGTATTTCAAAATGGGTGGCTGGATGCGAATCGTGTTTGGCACCTCCTCTACACACGTTTCTCTCCACGTGTGTTAAACTGGCTTTTTATGACATGGTAAAATTAATGTAGCAGCTTGTAAACCTTCTAATGGTTGTGGTGTAAATACCAGTCCATATTGCGGTTGGTGAACTTGAAGTGGCACCATGGAGTGCATTTTACAACACCATTCTCCAAAGAAATTGATTAATATCCCATTGTTTCTATCAGCAGTTTTGAATAGTGTGATGATTCACGGATATCATCACTTCTCCCTGTGGAAGAGACCTTCCCTGTGAGGTTAGGAAGATGAGGCCGCTACCGAATAATCCCCTTACGGGTGGTGAAAAGAGGGACCTGCCAGCGAGAGACTCCCCTTCTGGGGATTAGGACTCCAGTTCTGTAAAGGAACTCCCTAACTCCTTTTCCCTTGGGACCAAGTCCCTGTCAGAAATCCCTGATAATACTACTGTCTGTTATAGTAATGTCTCTTTCGTCATTGATCCAAAATTAATATGAGCTACATGCAGAAGAGCAAAAGAAACCTGCAGAGTAATAACAGGTTGCCATTCGACAGTACTGAGAAGCTTTGGCCACAAGGAGGCATAAAGATTACTTCAACAACAGTAAAGAACGACTTTTTTGACCTTACGCTGGGGAGGATCCAGCTACAGAAAATAAAGAGCGAGAAAGGACTTGGAAGTAGAGAGAGCAGCCGGCATGCAACCAGTTCAGCCCGGGAAGTTCGAACCTGGGCACACAAAACTGCAAGAACGCTGTTCCCGAGTGGCAGGGACATCCAGGAACAGTCACGTGAGCACTGCAGTCAAAGACAAACTCCTGGCCAGCGGAAGAGGGAGAAAGAAGCCAGCGGTGGCGTGACCTCAGGGAGATGGATTTTGTGATCCTGCAGGTGCGTTTGAGCTGTGTGGCACAAGTCTATGCGGAGCTGCAAGGACAAAGCGGGGAACCGAGTGAAGAAAATATGAAGTGCTGAAGTGACGCGTGTCAGCCCATCACACCAGGAAAACCCAGTGATGCAGTCCCAACATGCAACAGGTAATGGGAGCACCGGGAGACCCGGTAGGGGCTTGGGGCAGCTCAAGAGTGAAGAAAGCCCTAGGAGTAATCTCCCTTGTCACAGTAGTGACCCCCAGAGAACCAAGAGAGCCTTGGGAGGAATCTCCCTAATCACAGGGAGAATTCAAGTATGATTAAAGTAAAGAGGATACTAGACAACAATAGCTATCTGGAGGTAATGTTCATAATGTCATAAAACAGGGAACAATTGCTGGAACAGTAAGGTAAGCTTTTCGGAGTCCTTAGGGAGAAGTCCCCATCCTGCTTTCCTTGGTTGCATCTGGGGAATAGGTTTGCCGTAAATAGTGATGAGAGCTTGATGGTTCTCATACTTATATTATACATCCTCGGGTAGTTAAAAATGATGTCCCGTACCTCTCGGCCAGCCGTGACTGTGAGTAGCCCAATGATGCATTTGTCCTCCTGCAAGCCAATCGCATTCAGATATGCGTCAAACTCCTTCATCCACCTGGACCACCTCGGTCCCAAACTGTTGGTGTCTATCGCGTCAAAGGGCATGACGGATGGCAAAGACAATATAGACTCTGCATCTAGTCCAAGAAAAAATCCATATTCAAGCCAGCATTTATTCGGCATCCAACAACACGGCTGAACTTTTCAAAGTCTGTAAGGAACTGGCCAAACCTACTGCAGCCTCTTCCTCTAATGAACCCACACAGGCCTTTTGCTCATACCTGGCTGCACACCTCACCACCAAAACACATGACATCCTGTCTTCTCTCTCCTCCACACCCACTCGTGCACCATCATCTCCTAGGCCCCCCATGGCCAACCCCACCACTCCCCTTCTTCTCTCCCCCCTCTCACCTGTCATCCCTGAGGAGGTCTCTAGACAAGTCCGGTCTATGAAAGCTTCTTCCGAACTGGTGGACCCCTGCCCCTCCAAAACCGTCAACATTGACTTGCTAGCTCCAGCCTTGGCAGACATCTTCAACCTCTCATTTACCACTGGAGTCTTCCCCACTTCTCTCAAGCATTCTCTTATGCACTCTCTGGTGAAAAAACCCTCTGTCGACCCTACTATTCCAGCTAACTATCGCCCGATCTCCAACACTCCTTTCCTGGGCAAACTCCTGGAGAAGTTGACTATCTCTCAGTTTACCCTCCACACTGAATCTGTTGGTTGTCTCCATGACATCAGTCTGGCTTTAGAGCATTCAGAGGCACAGAAACTACTCTGCTGAACATCCGTGAAGATCTGCTCTCCAACCTTGACTCAAACACCCCTTGCGTCCTCATCCTGCTTGATCTCTCTTCTGCCTTTGATACCGTCAACCATGCCATCCTGCTCAACCGTCTCCGTGATAACCTGGGTATCACTGGTCAGGCTCCGGCGTGGCTGACTTCTTTCCTCTCTGACCAATCCACCTAGGTCCAACTTGTGTCCTTCCTCTCCGCTATCTTCATCTCTACGTGTGGTGTTCCCCAGGGGTCTAAGCTCTCTCCCTGGCTGTTCAACCAATACCTGGCACTCCTTGCCGACTGCATCGCTGCTCTCTGCCCCAACTTTCAGTGCTATGCGGATGACACCCAGCTCATTTTCAGGCTAGCCTCAGCCTCCTCCTCTCCTTCCCTCATCTCTGACTGTCTGTCTGCTCTCCAGGAGTGGTGTGCCGCCAATGACCTCTGCCTTAATGCTAGTAAGACTGAGATTCTCCTCATGGGCACACCCGCTCCCTCCTTTCCTGCAGCTCTCTGGCCGGCCACTCTTGGCCCTCTTCCTGCTCCCACCTGCAAGGCTACGAATCTCGGGTCATCTTCAACTCCACACGATCCTTCACTCCTCACATCTCTGACGTCTCTAAGAAGTCACACTACCAGCTGCACCTCCTCAGTGGTATTCTTCCTTTCCTCTCCTTCCCAGAGAAGCTCACGGTCTCCAGAGCTCTGGTTCTCTCTAAGCTAGACTATTGAAACAGCCTCTTTCTAAATCTGCCTGCTTCTACTCTCCGCCCTCTGCAACTTATCCAGAACAGGACTGCGAGACTTGTCCTTGGCCTCAAGCCCAGGGATCGTATCTTTCCAGGACTGAAATCTCTGCACTGGCTCCCAGGGGCTGCGAAGATTAAGTTCAAAACCCTCTGCATCATCCACAAGGCTTTCTGGGGCCTGGGGACTCAATACCTTCAACTCTCTCTCTTCCGAAATATCTTCCTTCTCGAGCCCTTCGCTCATCCACCTCCAACTCCCTCGGGGTCAGTCGCTTCTCCAAGCAAAGAGTTGGTGGTAGAGCCCTTTCTTCGGCTGGTGCCTCTCTCTGGAACAGCCTCCCTGCCTCCCTTAAACTTGAGGAGAACCATCTCTGGTTCCGGAAGCACGTCAAAACCTTTCTCTTTGCCTCTGCTTTTTCTCTGCCTCTCCTCTGCTGACTTCCTGGCTGTAACCGGAACTGCACTGACTACCCGGACACACTCTGATCTCGGAACCAGGTCCCTCCCCCGCCAGCGCCACACACCTGCACTGCCCACCTGGCAACCCCCGCACTTGGGGACTGTTTCTGTATCCCTACAGTCCCCCTACCAGCCCATGCCACCTGATGTCTGCACTTACCCATGCACTTGCCACTTGCTGGCCGTTTCTTTACTTATTGATATTATCTATTCCCATGTATTCCACTGTCCCGCCCCCTTCCCACGAACTTGCGCGATCTGAATGACACCTAGCCTAGTAGTATCGTTGTCTGTCCTCCCTTTGTTCCCCTCCCTTGCCTCATCACGCCTTGAAACACTTGTGTATAGGCGCGTTATAAATGTCATATCATATCAAGTCCCTCTGCATAGTCCACATGGCTTTCTATGGCCAGAGCCCTTACGATCTACAACGCTCTCTTCCTAAATACTCTCCTTCCAGAGCCCTCTGCTCGACATCCTCCAACTCTCTGCGGGTGAGCTGCTTTTCCAAACAAAGATTTGGGGGTATATCCTTATCCTCTGAAGGTGCCTCTCTCTGGAACAGCCTACCTGCCTATCTCCGTCTTAAGCCGGACCTCCTTAAGTTCCGGAAAACTCATCCCTCTTCTCTTCCTCTTTCTCTCTCACTCTCCCTTGTTAACCTTCTATCTTTTCTCTACTGCTTCCCTCCTTCGTTCTCATCCCCAACCTGTTCAATCAGCTGATTGGTCGTCTGGTGCACCTCCAAAGCCTCACAGGTCCCAGGGTTCCCAAACAGTCTTGCACTTGCCTCTGGGCCTCTGCACTCTGCCTGCATTACTGCACTCATAATACATCCATGAGAATGGCACCCTCTCTACACTAAATACTGGCCCCTGCTGGACCTCGTGCACTTGCCCCCCCAGACGCCCTCCCTCGCACTTCTGTCTGCTCACATGCACGACCTTGAATATACTAGGCTTAGCATGTTTGTCTGTCCTGCCCTCCTGTCTCCCCTCCTCAGGTTTGCTGTGCCTGCATGCATAGGCGCATTGATGACCAACCTTTGTCTTGTATGCTCCTCTCTCCCCCATTTCTCCCCTTACTCTTTGCCACGCATTTATACTAGTTTAAATGCCCTTGCCTAGTATACTAGTTACAGCTGTTAAATCATTCAGAATCTTCAAGGCCTAAGAATGACAATGATATCCCCTTGTTCCCTTGCCCCTGAAGCACTTCACTTGTGCCTCTACAAATAAACAATTACAATGGTAATGGGAATCCATCTCTCCCTTTGTGATCTTGCCTGGGAGTTGGGATTGCGTGGTCCTGGCCTTGCGCTGGGTCTGACATGTCATTGGTGCTTGTCAGGGTGCACCACCTCTTCGGCGTGGTCCGGGCGTCTGCTTACGCTGGTACCCTTCAAGGTTATGCTGCTTAAGGTTGAGGTGGGCTGGGCTCGTCACTAGGCTCTGGAACCCTCTTTGCTTTCCTTGCCCCTTGCAATCTGGTTTAGCGCCGATCGCAGGCGCTCCTGGACTGTGTTGTGGCCGCCGGTCCTCTCCCTCAACTTTCACAATTACGGTGTGAATATGGCAGCAAGCAGGTCTCACGAGACCTGTGCAAGCTTCCTTCTGCACTGTACAAACCTCAATTCGGGCCTTGGACGCGCCGCTGGGCCAGCTGATGCTCTATTCCTCCTCTCCTTTGTTTCTGCGGGCCGGCGGGAGCAGAGTTTTATTGAGGAGCAGCAACCCGCTGCTGTGGGGAAGTGGCCATGTTCTCACCTCGTTACCAGTGTGAGGTCTTGGGCCTGCAGGACCAGGGCGCCGCTATGTTACCTGCCGCAATAACACACGACCACACAGGGTAACTGGTTAACACGTACTGTTTTATTCGCGCTGTGCGCACACACATTAGCTTTGGTCAGCTGACCATCTTGCATGCGTCACTGTGTCCCTTGTGTCAGGTGATCATGGGACGCTACAGTTGCGTTTATGGAAATATCTTTTTCAGGCATTATTCCACCTAGTTGGAAAAAAGCTAAATTGGTGCCTTTCTGTAAAACAGGGGACAGAGGAAACCCTAGGAAATATCAACTGCTAGCGCTCACAGATCCAATTTAAAAAATGTTTTCCACTTGTATTTTAAAAAAGCTGAAACAGTGTGACGTTGATAAGAATTGTTATCTAGACACCAGACAGGTTTTCGTAAGGGATATGGCTCCATATGTAATATTTGGAGTTTAATGTATTTGATGCGTGCTACACTTGACAACGGGGGGGCAAGCTATACATTTGCTATGTAGATAGTGAAAAGGAAGACTTACCCCCTCTTAATAGAAACCATTTCTGTATAACCCGAGGAAGGTAGTGGACACATTGAAAATGTTACCATCTCACCAAGCACATCAAAGATCTTTTGAGCACAAACCCAGAGAGCCATTGATGAACTGTGCTGTTCTGCAGACACACTGCGTTTCCCCAAAAGTGGGCAACCCGACATGGAAAGCAATGCTACGACTCCCTTGTGCCCTGACAAGAGATGATGCCATGTGGAAAACGATGCATCACTTTCCCCAACCACCCAACATTGCAAGTACTATAGAGAATTTAGAAAGTTACCACTGCAACTGCCAGCTCGCATCCTCAGGGAGGCTGACAGTAAGACTCTTCAATACTTAGACCCAAGATAGCAGTCAGGCCAGATATACACTGGTCCAACCTCCTAAGCCCAAAACAGCCCCAGGTGAGTTCAGGAAAGATAACCAATCGCAGGCCCATCTCACTTATTGCTCACATGTGCAGACCTTCCAGACAGTAACACAAAAAAGATGCAGGCAGAGGAGTGTGGGATGCAGGAGCAGGAGGCTTGCATTTGGATAAGGCTTGTGTTGGAGAGTGGTGAAAGAAGCAGATGCTAGAGAACCCGATGAGACCAGAGAGTTGGAGAAGGTGACCAGAGCTAGGAGGGACAAGCAGGAGGCTATGACATCAAGAGGCCCGAGTGTACAGGAGTTGGTGGGAGTAAAGAAGTCAAGGGGGAGGGAATAACATCAGGCAAGACTGTTTAGAAGGAACTGTTGGGAGTAAAGTATGTGAGGCAGGAGGTGGTAATATCAAGCACAAATTTACAGAATGCAGTGGTTGGAGCTTCGAAGGTCAAGGAGGAGGTGTTAACATTTGATGAGAGTGTACAGATGGATGTGGGATGAGTAAAAGAGGATGAGACAGGATGGAGTAACATCAGCTTTCCAGAGCTGGTAGAAGAAAGTGTTGAAAAGGACAAAATGAAGAAGGTGGTGGTGTGATGGAGCGTGTGACATCTGAAGGAGGACATGCCCATGAAGAGAGGGAGATAACACCAGAAGCCAGGCAAAGAGTAGGTTATACAAGACAGGAGGAAATTGTGAAACCCTGGGGCGAAGAGGAACTCTGGATATCAGTGCCTGGGAGTGAAGAAGCAGTGACATCAGCGGAAGAGAGTAGCATTGGGTAGGTGGAAGGAAAGGGAAGACGAGCATGGAGTTAAGGGGTGAATGAGGATGGCCAATGTGAAAACAGTAAGAATAGAAAGATTCTGGCATTCCACAATAGTCATAGCAAGGACCAGACTATAGGAGGAGAAATTAGACAGGGACAGTGAGGTTACAGTCAGCTCAGAGAGGCATAGGGAAAGGAATCCAGGTGATGCTCATCCAGATTCTGGGACCTCTCTCCAGCTTTCCCTGCTGGTTAGGAACACTGACCTGCCTTCTTGCAAGACACTATGCTAGAACCAATCATGGGTATAGCACCCTGGAAAGCCTGTAAATAGACTAAGTGGACGAAGAGCACTTGTGTGGTGCTTAAACCCTGAATGGCACAGGAGTGTAGGGGAGGCAAAACAACCTTATTTAAACTGTATGGACTAGGACATTGGCTAGAGAGGCCTATGTCCCAGCTACCAGCATCCAGTGGTGGAGAGACCTTTTTGGAGAAGACCATCCTAATTATTATTGTTTGCAGGGAGATTCTAGCTGTGCACTTTACGTTGGCCAACGAGTACACAGACCATCATTAAAGTAGTAAACAACACTACTTGGTCTTGGCATCCTCCCTTGGTGCCGTGTGGCCTACACCACATTTCACAAGATTTTGGGTAATATTTTGCTGCAAAGGGTACATCGCATGTCGCTGGAGGTGACCGTGGCAAGTACTGCACAGTTACGTCAAATGCTGCTGCCCTAGCTTCCAGCCTCCTCCCTTACTCCCACTACTTCTTCACTCCAATGTATCAACACGTTGAAGATGCCAAGGCACTCTCACTGTTTTCCTACCCATCTTTGATCTCAGTTCTTCTCAGTTATCCCTCGACATTGATTTTGCTTATGTTATTTAAGAGGACAGACAAACTGTTTTCTGACTTCTAGTAATTGTTTACTTGCTTTTCAGTCAAATGCTCTCTCTTCCAACGTACAGTGCTCTGACGTACTCGCGCACTTGGTTGACGTTTTAGAAAACTATACAAATAAATAAACCAGCTCCCCTTAAGGAATTAACTCCTGAATTCCACCCTGACATGGAGTTGCTATGTTCGACCAGCTAGCAGGGCAGAGGAGAACCTCGGGGCGGGGAACTAGATCTCCCCCATATTTCTCTGCAGCCTTTTCACCACATTTTACTACAGGACATTTCAATGAGGTAAACTGGCTGCAGGTAGAGGGTAAACTAGGGAGGATGGAAGGGTTGGGGGTTAGGAAAGAAAAGTGGGAGCAAAGACAGTGGTATGGGACAAGACCCCCTATTTAAAACACTGCAACGGGATGCAGTGAAGTGGGGCAGGCAATAGCCTGTCATTGGTCTGGGAGACTACCACCCTTTTAGGGTAGGAGACGAAGAAGCAAAAGTAGAGGTCAAAGGGTGCACGAGGAAGAGGGCAAAGTTGCTAAGTGTACCAGTGTACCCGAATGGCTAGGGGGAAGAGAAGAGAGAGAAGATCACTAGAGGTGCAAGGAGGAGGGGGAAATCACAAAGATAAAAACCTATTGCGAGGAGGAAAGTACAAAGATAAACACCATGAGAAAGAAGGAAGAAGGGAAGAGGAAAACGAGAAGAACCATCAAATTGGAGGATTGGTGAGATGGAAAGCGAGCCACCTGGGCAGAGGAGAGAGGAGGGGTAAATATCAACATCAGAGTAGCACTGGGGTGATGAGGGGAGAGAATGAGCAAAGCAGGTGAGCACAGAGTATGCCAGAGGAAATTAGGAGGCAGAGAAAGGCAAACCAACAGTCGCCTTGGCAGGTTACACCATCCAGGCCTCAGAGTTAGAAAGGCATTAAGGAGTAACAGGTGGTGCCAGTTTGGCATGCATTTGAGCCAGGCTAGGGCTGCTAGGTAAGCGTGGTGGACCTGGGGAAAGATGTTGGTGGGGCTTCAACAATTACAATCCTAAATAAAAGGCAAACTAGCAGGTAGTGGCCCAACCAGATATGGTGGAGTGACAAGTCCACCAAAGAACACAAAACAAACTCGCCCAGCAGCCAAGAGGCACATGACTGCTGCCTGGTGGCTCCCTAGGGTGTCGAGGAGAAAATGTCATCCATAAGGTTGAGGCCAGGGGTGGAGCAGCAGAGACATAGATTAATGAGATTGTGCCCATGGTGGGTGGTAACATGTTGACAACCTAATAATCCACACATGACAGACATGGAGAAATTGACAGTCTTCAGACAGTGCTACACCGACACACGTCCTCAGGAGTGATGCACAGACACAAAACTGTAAGGATCTTTTCCACAGGCCATTCAGTTGAACTCTGCTGTGAGCATTGTTCGAGTCTGAAAAGACCCTTTCATGGACTAACATTGCGAGGTTTCCCTCCACCAATTAGTTATTTTCCCTGAACACGTTTATGGAGACACATTCCACGTTCGCTTTTGCTCCCCCTTCAGTTGTCTTGTACACAACAAAACTTGCTTTGAACCCCTTCCTCTACGTTTCAGTTCCCGCTGATGTCTGCTACCATTTATCTTTAAAGAGCCTCTGTGGTTGACACTGACAAAGGCAAGTAGGGTACTGCAGAAAAGTGAGCACAGTTTCACTATCTTCCAGCTTGTAAAACACTGCTGAGGATGTGGCATCAGCGGCTGTCAAGTGCACTGAAAAGATTCCACGAGAAAAGAAAACTGTATTGGTGATACTCGTGTCACAATGGAGCAGCTAGGTATAAATTCCTCTCAGTAGCAGTGGAAGTTTGAAACTTTTTAAACAGGATGCAAAACGGTGAAAATATCATGGAAACGTGTAATAATAGCGGTCTATAGTCTAACTTTCAGACTATGCATGCCAATGCTGTTACACGTCATGCACAGACCGAACCAACATTGCTTTCAAAGTTTGATATACGATAACCAAGCTCTTGTGATTGTCCACAACATTCTTTTTGTATAGCTAGGGTCATTATGAAGGAACCCCCTAGTTATTCACCATATTTGATATTGGAATACCTTTTCCGGTTTTAGAACCAGACGATTTTGAATTACTCAAATATTATATGCCTTTTTAGCGAAATTCCCCGCTTACGCCTCCTTTGGAGATTGGGCCTCATTATGAGTATTCCTGTGCGGTAATAAAGGTGCCGGTAAGCTACCGGCACCGTTGTTAACGGACCAACATACTCCGAGTTCTGCAAGCGGGTGCCTTTCTGCCCACCAGGTCTAACCTGGCGGGCAGAACGGCATCTGCTCACAGACCTTGACGGATGCACTGGCACTGTTGCCCACAGTGCCCGTGCATCCGTCCACCCCATTCCCATTGAGTCCAATGGGACACGAATGGGAATGGGGAGTAATTTTTTCTGGCGCCTGGCAATGGGGAATTACCGGGACCGCCGGGGCTGTAATGCCCCGGTAAATCCCCATTGCCGAGCGCCGGAAAAAAATGACTCCGGCGGCAGCAGTGACGTTTTTACCGGCACTGCTATCGCCAGGGTCATAATGAGGCAGTTAGTAGATTTCCTGGATGAAAGGAGACCAGATATTGTGGCAATCGAGGTACCATCCAAAGCAGTTTATTTAATGCTTTTAGATGATGCTGAAGCACTGATGGACCCAATCCTAATGCGGTTATTTGTTTTTTCTCTTTCTCTTTTTTCTTTATTTCCCAGGGATGATTAATTTCATGTACCCTATATTGATTGTAATGCTTTTGATGTATTTTTAATCTATTCTGTATGAAACAGTGAAAATATAAGGGAGAGCATTGTCCTGATGAAGACGGGAATCAACTGCAGCTCAGTTAGAAGAACTTGCCCCGCCGAAACGACGATTGCCATGTAACGAATATTGCTAGGTTGACCTGTTAGACTATAATACTATTAATGGTCCCTAGGTTAGCGTAGTCGACATACAGCACTCCCTCGCCATTGTGTTCCATGAGTTATCACAGAGTAAACACAGTGGGCCTCATTACACGGAAGGCGGTGAGCCATGGCGCTATTAGCGCCATGGCTCATGCCGGTAAAATACCAATTCCAAGGTTGGAGGGGCGGTAAATCCCCCTTCCGTCATTGCCCTTCCCCATTCCCATTTCTGCCCCATAGGGCTCTATGGGAATGGGGAAGGCGCTAATTACGGCACCGCAATTTTGCGGTGCCGTAATTAGCTCCGAGGTCCCTTAGCGGGTTGGTTTTTAACGCCTGCAAAAAGCAGGCGTTAAAGCACCAACCCGCTAAGGGACCTCGTAGTAAGGCGGTAATGGTTAACGGTCACCGTTACCATTAACGGTGGCCGTTAACCATTACCGCCTTCCGTGTAATGAGGCCCAGTGTTTCGTATGTATAGTCTTTTATTGAGTAAAACCCGATATGCATCAAGGGTCAAAAATATTTAATATGAGTTTTATCAATTTGTCTATAAATTAAAAATGTATATTTTTTGTGGCAGTCCAGCTATAATGTGTTAATTTATGCCCTTTTCTGCCAGCAGGATCACTGTGAAGCCCTGGGGTCCATGGGTTATGATTTAAGACCAAGACACTTAAGTGTTAATTCTCAGAACTCATACACTGGGTATGATTAATAAATAAAAAAAACACCAGTGGTAGCAACAGCCTAGGAGCAGGACTAAAAATATCATGCTCGAACAATCAAAAAACAGGCCGAAAAGTTAGGCTAATGGAGTTGACAACACCTCAGGTGCAACTGGCAGATGGTTGGTACCGGCTTCCAGTGGTGCATTCATTACACAATAAACTAAAGATTGAGGGGAGGGGGGGATTATGCTTAATGCTCAGGATAATATGACCTTTATGTGGTGGAATGTGACGAGTTTTAGCAAACTACTAAGAAATCATAACCTTTGTGCTCAAATGAGTCTGCATACATCATATGTATCCAAGAGACTTGTACACTGAACCTAATATTGTGGGGTGGCTATCAGATATTCCAACAGGAAGCCACTAGAATCAGTGGCGCCAGACCCTCAGGAGCACTGCCTAATAGCAGTTAAAAAACAACTTAATTTGCAATACTGAACTAGTATCATATAAATTCAAAAGTCTCTTGGCCGTAAAGGCAGCGCTCTGCATTGGGAAGCAGGTTCGAAATTGTTTACTGATTAATATATTTTGGCAACCCTCCTTTTCCTTGATTGACGGGTTTACATCAGAACTCAGGGTTATACTGGCAAATTATAAAAGTGAAGTACCCGATGAGGATGTAGTCGTTGCCAGGGCTTTGAATTCCACATGTTTTTTAACGTCAGCATCTGAAAATATCAAAATGTCTGCGGACATTGGTTACAACAACCAAATGAAAGTGTATGGTAACCAGTGGAATCAGGTCTGTAAAGAGTGTGGATTAAGAATGCTAAATGGAAAGGTCAAGGGTGACAGCCCTGGTAATCCCATGTGGCAGAAAGGTGATGCCCACTCTAGGATAGACTACATTTACATGGCTGAATTTGTTTTCCATGGATGTGAACACCTTTTGGTTAAAAGAAATAACTTAAGTGGCCATGACATGTTAATAGCTACCATATGCTTATAAACCAGTACGTATCGGGCCAATGCACTAATACAATTAGAGGTTAATCATAAACAATAAAAAGAATTAAAATGAATTGGAAAACTGAACTGATCACTGCTTTCAACAAAAAGCTTATAATGTTTCTTAATGTCACTAAATTATCTGAAAAGATGGAAGTAATGAATGTGGATACATTCCCTACATTCATTCATAATGAAGTATGTGATCTATCTGTGAGAAAGGTAAAATCTAGAACACACTGTCACATATTTGACGATACCATACAAAAAAGAAAATAAAACGATGCAGATAGATCAGATTAATAAAACACCTACAAATTGACCCAGAGGAGAAACTGGAAAGAATAAGAAAGCAAAATTATAGACATTGGTTTAAATCACATAGGTATCTACTTTTTCAAAGAGACAGTGAATGCATGCTGGAGGCTATTACAAAAAACAACGATATGAACTTCTGGTCACACTTTCATAATGAGGCTAGTAACCAGAGGGACATTCATCTAACTCTATATCTGAAGATTGATGGGTAGCTTTCCTTGCTGTATAATTATGGAGTGTTGGAATTTATTGAGGGTATTTTGGAATGAATTAAAACCACATGGTATGTGTAATAGGTGCTCAAAGAATCCCTGGAGATGTGGACTAGCATAATACTAATATTAAGCATATTAAGAAGAAAGACCATACCCAAGTCCTGAAAAGATTATCACATAATGCCAATCTATAAAAAGGGTGATTGCACCAATCCGGTAAATTATCACCTTCTTATTCTTCTTGATGCAGACAACAAAATCTTTTCTTCAATTTTACTCAAAGAAGTGGAAGAGTGGACTCTAAAAATCAGTAGAGTTTCATTCCAGACAGGGTTTAGGAAGGGAATAGGTACCTGTTTGAATAGCCTTCTAATGCATTCCCTGATAGAAAAAGCCTATGAAAAAGGTGCTAGCCCTCTATCTGTTGCCTGCGTCAATCTCACACACGCTTTTGATATGGTAAACCAAGCTTGGTTGTGGTCAAAGCTACACAGCTAGCAGCTTTCTGAGGGTTTACTCTGCATATTGATTAATCTGCATGAAGAAACTATTTTAATAGTAAGTCTTGTTTGAACGGTACAATATCCAGAGACATTGTAACAACTAAGAGGTAAAGACAGGGCTGCATATTAGCCCCATGTGCATTTAATTTGTACATTTCTGACATGGGTGACTATTTGAATAAGGCTGCTTTTACGTCGCCAGAATTGTCAGGATGTAAAATCAGTTAGCTATGTTATGCTGAAGATATAATTCTCCTTGATCATAACCAATTGGGGATGCAACATCTACTTGAGGGCTTTCAAATCTACACAGACACCGACATTAATGAACTGAAAATTAATCCAGCTAAAGCAATGTATTTCATGAGTGCAAAAAGGACCAGCCTATTGTTGGGAATTGGGTAATTTTAAAACTGAATGTTACTGATGAAATATAATATCTGGGATTCTTTCTGACTAATACAGCTTGTTGTGTTGGAAGGGAGAACAATTTGGGGGCACAAATGTACTATATTGGCGAGAAATATTGTAGGCTTACCCATTTGCCACCAATAAAATTGTATAACGCAGGTAATACCCGCAATCTTTAATGGCCTTGGACTTGTCTGTCAGAGAACACCAATTTTGAAGCTCTATAGGAGAAGATGGCATAAGGCACTGTCCCTTCCTAATTATGTGCTGAGCACAATTAGAAAGTATGAATTTGGACTATATTCACTATAAGCACTTTATACATGGAGGGCTATTATTTTATACAGAAATATAATAACGTTTACCAAAAACACTTTCAGGGTAATTCATAGAATTTCGCAGAAAAGTGTCGCAAGCGGCTGGCGCAGAGTGTCCGCGTGCGATTGTCTGCGCCAGGCTCGTGCGCTAAAACCGATTTCAGCGCACAGCGTATTCATGGATTTTAGGCTCCCAAACCAGCCGTGGCGCAGAGTATCGCAGCGACCCTGCAGCAGCGCCAGTAACGCCCCCAAGAACGCCCTCGCGCAAGGAAAACCCATCAAAATCGCTAAATCATTGCAAAGGGCTGCGCTAACCCTGGACCAGTTTACAGGGCTGCCAAACAAGGAGCACAAAGCGGGTAACGTCTATATCAGGGGTACGCGGGAAGTTTTACACGCGATTAGCCAGGGCACGTGTATTACAGGGGTACGCGGGAAGTTTTACACGCGATTAGCCAGGTACGTGTATTACTGGGGTACGCGTGAAGTTTTACACGCGATTAGCCAGGGTACGTGTATTACAGGGGTACGCGGGAATTATCACACGCGATTTGGCTGGGTACGTGTATTACAGGGGTACGCGGGAAGTTTTACACGCGATTAGCCAGGGTACGTGTATTACAGGGATACGCGGGAATTATCACACGCGATTTGGCTGGGTACGTGTATTACAGGGGTGTGCGGGAATTATCACACGCGATTTGGCCGGGTACGTGTATTACAGGGGTGCGCGGGAATTATCACACGCGATTTGGCTGGGTACGTGTATTACAGGGGTGCGCGGGAAGTTACACACGCAATTAGGCTGGGTGGGTCCTCACAGGTGTTCCCTGTACACCCTCCACGGCCCCTGCAGGCAGCCCACAAAACAGGGGACTACCCTGCACACCTGCTCATGTCCCCCAGCACCCCCACCCCCCAGCACTGTGGGCCACCCTCCACCAGGCCCCCACTCATGTCCCCTTGCACCCCCACCCCCCAGCAGTCATGGGGCAGCCTCCACCAGGCCCCCACTCATGTCCCCTTGCACCCCCACCCCACAGCAGTCATGGGGCACCCTCCACCAGGCCCCCACTCATGTCCCCTATCACCCCCACCCCCCAGCCACCAGGGGCAGCCTCCACCAGGCCCCCACTCATGTCCCCTATCACCCCCACCCCCCAGCAGTGCAGGGGCAGCCTCCACCAGGCCCCCACTCATGTCTCTCACCACCCCCACCCCACAGCCACCATGGGCAGCCTCCACCAGGCTCCCACCCATGTCTACCACCACCCCCACCCCCAGCAGTGCAGGGGCGGCCTCCACCAGGCCCCCACTCATGTCTCCCACCCCCCACCCCCCCCAGCACTGAGGGGCACACTCCACCAGGCCCCCACTCATGTCTAACACCCCCCACCCACCCAGTACTGAGGGGCACCCTCCACCAGGCCCCCACTCATGTCTCCCACCCCCCACCCCCCCAGCACTGAGGGGCACCCTCCACCAGGCCCCCACTCATGTCTCCCACCCACCCCACCCCCCAGCACTGTGGGGCACCCTCCACCAGGCCCTCACCCATGTCTACCACCACCCCCACCCCCCAGCAGTGCAGGGGCAGCCTCCACCAGGCCCCCACTCATGTCCGCTATCACCCCCACCCCCCAGCCACCATGGGCAGCCTCCACCAGGCCCCCACACATGTCTCCCACCAGCCCCACCCCCCAGCCACCATGGGCAGCCTCCACCAGGCCCCCACCCATGTCTACCACCACCACCACCCCCCAGCAGTGCAGGGGCAGCCTCCACCAGGCCCCACTCATGTCCTCTATCACCCCCACCCCCCAGCCACCATGGGCAGCCTCCACCAGGCTCCCACCCATGTCTACCACCAACCCCACCCCCCAGCAGTGCAGGGGCAGCCTCCACCAGGCCCCAACTCATGTCTCCCACCCCCCACCCCCCCAGCACTTAGGGGCACCCTCCAACAGGCCCCCACTCATGTCTCTCAACCACCCCACCCCCCAGCACTGTGGGGCACCCTCCACCAGGCCCCCACCCATGTATACCACCACCACCACCCCCCAGCAGTGCAGGGGCAGCCTCCACCAGGCCCCCACTCATGTCCCCTATCACCCCCACCGCCCAGCCACCAGGGGCAGCCTCCACCAGGCCCCAACTCATGTCTCCCACCACCCCCACCCCCCAGCCACCATGGGCAGCCTCCACCAGGCCCCCACTCATGTCCCCTATCACCCCCACCCCCAGCCACCATGGGCAGCCTCCACCAGGCCCCCACTCATGTCCCCCACCCACCCCACCCCCCAGCACTGTGGGGCACCCTCCACCAGGCCCCCACTCATGCCCCCTATCACCCCCACCCCCCAGCAGTGCAGGGCAGCCTCCACCAGGCCCCCTCTCATGTCTCCCACCACCCCCACCCCCCAGCCACCATGGGCAGCCTCCACCAGGCTCCCACCTGTGTCTACCACCACCCCCACCCCCCAGCAGTGCAGGGGCACCCTCCACCAGGCCCCCACTCATGTCTCCCATCCCCCACCCCCCAGCACTGAGGGGCACCCTCCACCAGGCACCCACTCATGTCTCCCACCCACCCCACCCCCCAGCACTGAGGGGCACCCTCCACCAGGCCCCCACTCATGTCTCCCACCCACCCCACCCCCCAGCACTGTGGGGCACCCTCCACCAGGCCCCCACTCATGTCTCCCACCACCCCCACTGCCCAGCAGTGCAGGGGCAGCCACCACCAGGCCCCCACTCATGTCCCCTATCACCCCCACCACCCATCCACCAGGGGGAGCCTCCACCAGGCCCCCACTCATGTCCCCTATCACCCCCACCCCCCAGCAGTGCAGGGGCAGCCTCCACCAGGCCCCCACTCATGTCTCCCACCACCCCCACCCCCCAGCCACCATGGGCAGCCTCCACCAGGCCCCCACTCATGTCTCCCACCACCCCCACCCCACAGCAGTGCAGGGGCAGCCTCCACCAGGCCCCCACTCATGTCTCCCACCACCCCTACCCCCCAGCCACCATGGGCAGCCTCCACCAGGCCCCCACCCATGTCTCCCACCACCCCCACCCCCCAGCAGTGCAGGGGCAGCCTCCACCAGGCCCCCACTCATGTCTCCCACCACCCCCACCCCCCAGCAGTGCAGGGGCAACCTCCACCAGGCCCCCACTCATGTCTACCACCCCCCACCCCCCAGCAGTGCAGGGGCAGCCTCCACCAGGCCCCCACTCATGTCCCCTATCACCCCCACCCCCCAGCCACCATGGGCAGCCTCCACCAGGCCCCCACCCATGTCTCCCACCACCCCAACCCCCAGCAGTGCAGGGGCAGCCTCCACCAGGCCCCCACTCATGTCTCCCACCACCCCCACCCCCCAGCCACCATGGGCAGCCTCCACCAGGCCCCCACTCATGTCCCCTATCACCCCCACCCCCCAGCCACCATGGGCAGCCTCCACAAAGGCCCCCACTCATGTCTCCCACCACCCCCACCCCCCCAGCAGTGTGGGGCACCCTCCACCAGGCCCCCACTCATGTCTCCCACCACCCCCACCCCCCAGCCACCATGGGCATCCCCCACCAGGCACCCACTGATTTCTCCCACCACCCCACCTCCCAGCAGTGCAGGGCCAGCACCACCAGGCCCCCACTCATGTCCCCTTGCACCCCCACCCCTCAGCCACCAGGGGCAGCCTCCACCAGGCACCCACTCATGTCCCCTATCACCCCCACCCCCCAGCCACCATGGGCAGCCGCCACCAGGCCCCCACCCATGTCTCCCACCACCCCCACCCCCCAGCAGTGCAGGGGCAGCCTCCACCAGGCCCCCACTCATGTCTCCCACTCCCCCACCCCCCCCAGCACTGAGGGGCACCCTCCACCAGGCCCCCACTCATGCTTCCCACCCCCCACCCCCCAGCACTGAGGGGCACCCTCCACCAGGCCCCCACTCATGTCCCCTATCATCCCCACCCCCCAGCCACCAGGGGCAGCCTCCACCAGGCCCCCACTCATGTCCCCTATCACCCCCACCCCCCAGCCACCATGGGCAGCCTCCACCAGGCTCCCACCCATGTCTCCCACCACCCCCGCCCCTCAGCCACCATGGGCAGCCTCCACCAGGCCCCGACCCATGTCTACCACCACCCCCACCCCCCAGCAGTGCAGCAGCAGCCTCCACCAGGCCCCCATTCATGTCTCCCACCCCCCAACCCCCCCAGCACTGAGGGGCACCCTCCACCAGGCCCCCACTCATGTCTCCCACCACCCCCACCCCCCAGCCACCATGGGCAGCCTCCACCAGGCCCCCACTCATGTCCCCTATCACCCCCACCCCCCAGCCACCATGGGCAGCCTCCACAAAGGCCCCCACTCATGTCTCCCACCACCCCCACCCCCCCGCAGTGCAGGGGCAGCCTCCACCAGGCCCCCACTCATGTCCCCTATCACCCCCACCCCCCAGCCACCAGGGGCAGCCTCCACCAGGCCCCCACGCATGTCCAACTCATGTCTCCCACCACCCCCACCCCCCAGCCACCATGGGCAGCCTCCACCAGGCCCCCACTCATGTCTCCCACCACCCCCACCCCCCCAGCAGTGTGGGGCACCCTCCACCAGGCCCCCACTCATGTCTCCCACCACCCCCACCCCCCAGCCACCATGGGCATCCCCCACCAGGCACCCACTGATTTCTCCCACCACCCCACCTCCCAGCAGTGCAGGGCCAGCACCACCAGGCCCCCACTCATGTCCCCTTGCACCCCCACCCCTCAGCCACCAGGGGCAGCCTCCACCAGGCACCCACTCATGTCCCCTATCACCCCCACCCCCCAGCCACCATGGGCAGCCGCCACCAGGCCCCCACCCATGTCTCCCACCACCCCCACCCCCCAGCAGTGCAGGGGCAGCCTCCACCAGGCCCCCACTCATGTCTCCCACTCCCCCACCCCCCCAGCACTGAGGGGCACCCTCCACCAGGCCCCCACTCATGCTTCCCACCCCCCACCCCCCAGCACTGAGGGGCACCCTCCACCAGGCCCCCACTCATGTCCCCTATCATCCCCACCCCCCAGCCACCAGGGGCAGCCTCCACCAGGCCCCCACTCATGTCCCCTATCACCCCCACCCCCCAGCCACCATGGGCAGCCTCCACCAGGCCCCCACCCATGTCTACCACCACCACCACCCCCAGCAGTGCAGGGGCAGCCTCCACCAGGCCCCCACTCATGTCCCCTATCACCCCCACCCCCCAGCCACCATGGGCAGCCTCCACCAGGCTCCCACCCATGTCTCCCACCACCCCCGCCCCTCAGCCACCATGGGCAGCCTCCACCAGGCCCCGACCCATGTCTACCACCACCCCCACCCCCCAGCAGTGCAGCAGCAGCCTCCACCAGGCCCCCATTCATGTCTCCCACCCCCCAACCCCCCCAGCACTGAGGGGCACCCTCCACCAGGCCCCCACTCATGTCTCCCATCCCCCACCCCCCCAGCACTGAGGGGCACCCTCCACCAGGCCCCCACTCATGTCTCCCACCCACCCCACCCCCCAGCACTGAGGGGCACCCTCCACCAGGCCCCCACTCATGTCTCCCACCACCCCCACTGCCCAGCAGTGCAGGGGCAGCCACCACCAGGCCCCCACTCATGTCCCCTATCACCCCCACCCCCTTCCACCAGGGGGAGCCTCCACCAGGCCCCCACTCATGTCCCCTATCACCCCCACCCCCCAGCCACCATGGGCAGCCTCCACCAGGCCCCCACTCATGTCTCCCACCACCCCCACCCCCCAGCAGTGCAGGGGCAGCCTCCACCAGGCCCCCACTCATGTCTCCCACCACCCCCACCCCCCAGCCACCATGGGCAGCCTCCACCAGGCCCCCACCCATATCTCCCACCACCCCCACCCCCCAGCAGTGCAGGGGCAGCCTCCACCAGGCCCCCACTCATGTCTCCCACCACCCCCACCCCCCGGCAGTGCAGGGGCAGCCTCCACCAGGCCCCCACTCATGTCTACCACCCCCCCAGCAGTGCAGGGGCAGCCTCCACCAGGCCCCCACTCATGTCCCCTATCACCCCCACCCCCCAGCCACCATGGGCAGCCTCCACCAGGCCCCCACCCATGTCTCCCACCACCCCACCCCCCAGCAGTGCAGGGGCAGCCTCCACCAGGCCCCCACTCATGTTTCCCACCACCCCCAGCCACCATGGGCAGCCTCCACCAGGCCCCCACTCATGTCCCCTATCACCCCCACCCCCCAGCCACCATGGGCAGCCTCCACCAGGCCCCCACTCATGTCTCCCACCACCCCCACCCCCCAGCAGTGCAGGGGCAGCCTCCACCAGGCCCCCACTCATGTCCCCTATCACCCCCACCCCCCAGCCACCAGGGGCAGCCTCCACCAGGCCCCCACTCATGTCCAACTCATGTCTCCCACCACCCCCACCCCCCAGCCACCATGGGCAGCCTCCACCAGGCCCCCACTCATGTCTCCCACCGCCCCCACCTCCCCAGCAGTGTGGGGCACCCTCCACCAGGCCCCCACTCATGTCTCCCACCACCCCCACCCCCCAGCCACCATGGGCATCCCCCACCAGGCCCCCACTCATGTCTCCCACCACTCCCACCCCCAGCAGTGCAGGGCCAGCACCACCAGGCCCCCACTCATGTCCAACTCATGTCTCCCACCACCCCCACCCCCCAGCCACCATGGGCATCCCCCACCAGGCCCCCACTCATGTCCCCTATCACCCCCACCCCCCAGCCACCATGGGCATCCCCCACCAGGCTCCCACCCATGTCCCCCTGCCCACAAAGCCCTGCCAATCCTCAAGCATGGGCCTCATGGCCAGCCACCACAGCCCAAAGACACAACCAAGTATTACATGCACCCATGACACTACTCCAATGGAAACAATGTAAATCAACACATGTGTCTCACACGCACACAATAGTTGCAAGTGAACCTGAAAACCCATATCATGACATGCATGAAAACAATGAGATGAAACCACACATTGAAGAATGAACAAATCCAAATAATGTATTAATAACAACAGTAATGGCAATCAAAATGAAACAAAATACACAAGTAAAAAAAATAACAAAATCAAGCTGGCTGTCCCTTTTCAAATTAAAATCAATAAATGATAATCCTAAAAAATTTCTTCCAAAGTTCAAGTCCATAAAAAGGAAATGAAGGGAAAAAAGAAAATGAAAACCATTGCTCCATGGAAAAAAATATCCATAGTAAAAAAAATATCCAAATCCAAAGTCCAACTATGTACAAAGTATTCAGGGTCCATCATCCCAACAGAAGAAATGAAACCTACCAAAAAACCTATCTAAAATGGAAATATATACAAAAGGTGGAGCAGTGTCCGTCGACTCAAAATAAAAATAAACTATAAAGGAAACCTATCACTAAATAACTATATACAATGGCGGCGGGCCAGTCCAGCGGCCCCGAGGGTCCGCAGGGAGGCCGACATGTTCACCTCCAACTCCCTGCGGATTGCCTCGAGGCACTCGGCCCGCCTCAGGGCCCTCCGCATGGAGTTCTCCGCCCTGACCATCGTGAGCCACGCCTCTTCTGCCCGCCGCCGCTCCGCACCTATCTGCTGGCCCAACCGCTGCCACACGGAAGACACTTCCCGTCCAGGGTCCTCCTGCCCTCCGGCCGAAGCCTGCCCCTCCGATGTTGAAGGCCCCGAGCTATCGTGGCTCCCACCTACAGCCTCCTGCTGCTGCAGCTGCTGCTGTCCATGTGCCCTGTCCGATGGTGCCTGCACATCCTCCTCCAGTTGGGGTTGATGTGGCCACCCCTGCTGGACGTCCGACTCCCGACTGTGGCAGGGATCTGTTGTCCACAAGCCTGGCCGCACGGTCAGAGGCAGCTCCAAAGGGCACCCAGGTGACACATGGGTGGGAAGATGGCATGGAGGACGACTGGGGCATAGGGAGTTCCGTGGAGGAGGGGGTCGGAACAAGGTCCAGGAAACGGAGGAATCCAGCCCTGCTGAGCTGTCCCAGTGGGTCAACGCAGTCAACGAGCCATGCAAGAAGACGTGCAGCCTCATCATGAAAAGACTGCAGGTCAGCTCGCATGGCCCGTTGACGCAACGCCACCCCACCCTGGACAGGCTCAACCTGGTGCAGGATAGCCACATCCGCAGGGAGAGGAAGGCCAGGTGTTGTAAGCCAATCCCCTCCCTGAGAACGGGTCTGGAGGTAGGCATCCCCGCTGGTGCAAGATGATGCAGTGACAGGAGCAGGGACAGGATTGCACACAGGCACCTCCGCGGTGGTCTGTGCTGCCTCCTGTCCCAGATCCTGCACTGCACCACTAGCACCAGTGGAGTCCCCACCTCCAGACCCCGCCTCTGTCGCTTGCACGGCCTCCTCCTCCTCCAAACCCCCCACCAACCTGGATGACTCCGTGCCATCTTCCTCCGTTGGGCCCTGTGGGGTCCCAGCTGCCCCTTCTGCTGCTGAGGAGTCCAACTCCAACCTCCACCTCTTGGACCTCCCCTCGGCAGCTGCGGCCTGGGACACGGCACCGGACTCCTCACTCCCCGACGAGATCAGAACCTGGGAGGGGATCCGGGCCTTGCGTCTCCGGCTGGTGGTGCGACCCCTGCCGCTGTGCTCCACAGCACCTTCTCCGCCCTCTTCATCAGTTGACGCTGCAGACAGGGAGAAAGAAAACACAGGCATCAGGGCACTGTCCAATGGACTCATACACACATGACAGTCATACATGAGTGGCATTGGTAAACCTCAGACATGGCATCACAATCCCCAACACACATGTCATTTCAACTTGCACACATGAGCCATACCACAGGCATATTGCAACAGCCAGCACCATCCATTCACATACAACAGCATGAGCAGCCAAAGGTCATCCACACATCACATGCAACATAGGGAGTACACTACACATGCACACACACCACCAAACTTGCATGCATGTGTACACCTCCGCCAACTGTCGCAGTGTTCCGATCGACATCCATGTCACACCTGACAATCATTTCTCCACATCCTGTGCCATGCAAGCCCACACACACAAGCACCATCCATGTGTCACACATGAGACCCCTCGCATGTGTCACCCTCACGGCCCTGTACGCCCCCCCTACTTGCCCACATAAAAATACATGTTCAACCTGCACACTCCTGGCACACCACACGCACAGCTTACAATCAGTATGCATGTACACTTACCGCTCGACTCCAGACGGATCTGCCTCTCAAGGACCTGGACGTGGAGCACTGGGGATATGCGTTCCAGGACCCTCATCTGATCTTCCGACAAGTGGCCCCGGCGCCCCTTAGCATCCGCTGCCCTCAGGAGGCGCCGGGCCTTGTTGAGGGTCCTGGACCTGAAGTCCTCCCAGCGCTTCCTGACACGTTCGTAGTCGCGGACTGCCACCTTCTCCACGTTGATGGCAGTCACGATGTCCATCCAGATCCGAGTCCGTCCTTCCTTGTCGGCGCGCAACCTTCCGAAGAGGGCTTCATACTGCCCCAGGACATGCTCCACCAGGACACCAACTTCGGTGGCAGTGAAGCTGGTGCCCCTCTGCCTCCTTGGCCGGGGGTTGCCTCTGGTGCCAGATGTTGCAGTGCCCGACATGGCAACCCCAGAGGCAGGAGTGGGTGGGCAACTGGGTCCTGGGGCTGGGCTGTGGGGCGATGGAAAAGCAGTCGGGAGTCTTCGGTTCCAGCAGGGGTGGTCACAGCAACAGCACCCCTGGCTGATGTGCAGGCAGCAAATGGCAGGGCACGTGGGCAGCAGGCAGTCAGGCAGCAGCAGATGGCAGGTGGGAGCGTGCTCAGGGCTCTGGGGGGCAGTAATTCGGCCTTCTGGGCAGGAGCGTGGTCTTCCGTGTGTGAACGCGTGGCCAGCTTGATACGGAGTGATTTTGCACGTGAAAATCCTGCACGTCTGCGTGTAATTCGAGGAATGGCCCTTAGCGCATAAGCGCGTCAGCACACGTCTGTACATTCATTGGCCCAAAGGCCACCAGCGTATGTGGGTCTATGAAGTCACGTGCACGTTGAATATGGCACACGTTTGAAATGTTGCGTGTTAAAAAAATGAAAGACACGTCCCAGTGTCAAAGCGTGTAATTGGTGGAAATAGCGCGTACACGCGGAAGTGACAAAGCGTGTAAATGGTGGAAAAAGCGCGTACACGCGGAAGTGACAAAGCGTGTAATTGGTGGAAACAGCGCGTACCCGCGGAAGTGACAAAGCGTGTAATTAGTGGAAATAGCGCGTACCCGCGGAAGTGACAAAGCGTGTAATTGGTGGATACAGCAGGTACACGCGGAAGTGACAAAGCTGTAATTGGTGGAAATGGCCCTAGCGCGTACACGCGGAAGTGACGCCGGGCGTGTGGGCCTGCATAAAAGGTACGTGTAGAATACCATTTCCTTGTACGTGCTTTTCGTGGAGAGCGAGTGGGTGAATTCTGTACTTCTTGTCGTTTCACACGCGATTTACTTCACGGCGTTTCAAGTTCGTACTCCCTGTTAACTCTGACAGCTTTTTCTCTTTTTTCTCTTTTTCTGGTTTTCCTGGGCCTGTTCCCTCAAACAGTGTTCCCTTCTACTGTTGTCCTGTCTCCTCAGACAGCGTACAAATCTTCTTTTGGCAGGGGTGTTGCCAACCAAACGCGCTTCTTTTTCACGCTCTTTTTCTTGGCAGATGGTGAGTCACGCACGTATCTAACATCTGTGCTTGCCCCGTGTGTAGCCTACCCCTTCAGAGGTCATTCTAGGCTGCGTGTGACACGCATACGTTCATTCTTGTGTTACTGGGTGCCACAGCGTAGTGCAGGTTTTTTTTCCGCACACGTGGTCTAGGAGGGGTTGCGTGCACGTCATCTCCCTTTTTTGGGCTTCCTGTGCGTTGCGTGACCCGTCATCTTTCCTCAGGGGTCACATTCAGCCTTGCTAGAGCACTAGGGTACAATTACCATCTGGTACCCAACCCCTTTGACCCCCAATTGCCCAGGGCAATAGTTTACAGCCACTCCCATATGCACATTAACATCAGTGCCATGGTTGGGAGGCGAGGATTCCGTAAGGGTGGCAAAGGTGGACGAGCCACAAGTGGTGGCCGTGGTGGATCCGGTAGGGGACGTGGTCGTTACTTGCAGGGTGACCCTGTCCCCCCATGTGTGGAGGACCAGTCAAGGGCACCCATAATCCCCCCCGCCCCCCTGGTTGAGGCTGATGTGGCTGACACCATCCATGCTCATCCCTTGTTGGACCAGCCCATTGTGGCACCAGACCTGGCTGACTCCATGGATGACTTCCAGGTCAGCAGGCCTATGACACGTGCGCTGGTGCACGTTGATGTCATCAGGCCACGTGGATCAGGGGTAGCAAGGTCATCTGCTGCCTCAAGTAGGCAGGGTGGAGAGGCTGCAGGGGCAGCTGCGGATCCATCCACCCCAGCTCTCACACACCCAGCCAGGACAGTGTCGGTCCTAGTCCATCCTGCTGACATTCCCCCTGACACCATTACACTTGAGCCAATGCCTGCACCAACTCCCATGCTGAGTGTGCAATCCCACACTCCTGATACAGAGTCCACCAGGGCTCCTGCCCCTAGTGTCCAGAGCGGCGCAGGACACTCAGGATCACCACCACCTTCCAAGCGGAAGAGGAAGAGTGCTCGTCCGGCACAGGCTGATGCCCCAGACACGGCTACACAGTCCGGCCCGTCGAGGAAGCCCAGCTTCACGGATGCCGAACTGAATGCACTTGTCGAGTATGTGTCCGCACATGATAACGAGATGGTCATTGTTGCAGGATCCAAGACCACACCTGCACAACGCCAGGCACACTGGCAGACCGTTGCAGACATCGTAAGTGCCCTTGGAATCGTGAGGCACACAGCCGATGATTGCTATAAGCGCTGGAATGACCCAAAGCGCAGGGCAAAGAATAAGCTGGCCTCAAGTCATGCCGCAACTCTAGTGACTGGAGGTGGGTCTCCAGTAGAAGACATGGAACTCACTCCACATGAGTCAGTCGCTAGGACCTACGTCACGGAGGAACAGATCCAAGGCGTCGGAGATCTGCCTGATTATGAGGCATTGTCTGGTGAGTGCACATGCATGTGTGTGTCATCCATGTGCATGGTGTGTGTGTGAGGGCTTCTGTTTGTGTGCCAGGTGAGGGTGTGTGCGCCTGAGTCGTTTGGGTCACCCATGTGCTTCATGCAATACATTCTGCGCAGCAGCATTTGGCCATAGCAGTACCCCTTCTGCCAACAGTAGACATCTAGCCCAACAGCACGCCAGTTGCCCTTGAAGTGTCACCTTGCCACAACATTGTTGCTTATTTTTCTCTGTTCATTCAGGCAGATTGTTTGCATTCCACCACTTTTACTAGGCATTTCTCAGTCCTCTAGTCACATGTCTGACATGGCTATGGTAAAGTGGAGTGACTTTGTTACCTGGATATCCTTTGTTCACACATGTCCCTGTGCAATCGGACCATTTTGGACTGGCAGCTCCAGGTGAAAAATCAGACCTGTTTGAATTAGAAAAGCTATTACATGCGGGAACTGGACTGAATGAATAAGTGCTGCCCTCCTCTCCATCTTCACTCAATAGCAATGGTACATGCCATCTGTGTGATGGCATGTGTATTTCACCTGGCAATCACAGGCCAATGTGTGATGCCACTGCCAGGCAGCATGCAGAAAATGTGTTCATCTTCCATCTTGGTGTCATCAGTGTGTGCCATTTGCCTGCCCTTCATACGCAGTGAGGGTGCATGCATGGGGGGGTTTTAGTCATGTGGGACATGTGTCAATCAAGTACTGCTTCTGTTGCTTCTCAGCCCTCATTGTGTGCCATGGTGCTAATGCCTGTTTCCATTTGTTTCCTTTTATGTCTTTGCAGGGGAAGACGCACCTGATAATGCTGGGGTTGTGGAGATGGTGCAGACCCAGGAGGGGTCCGAGGGCCGTCCGACCACCAGTGAGGGACGTGGTGTGGTGGTGGGTGAGAACCCACAAGTGCTGCAGGTCGTGCTCTCAAGGGGTGTCTCTGGCTGCACCTCCCCCCAGCTGTACTCAGGTGTTTATTCGGATGATAAGACCTACGTGCCGTCGCAGGTGAGTGTTCCTGGGAGAGATTCTGATCTGTCCCACCCACCTGCACCAGGGTCAGAACCCTCAATGGGGATGTCAGTGTTGGCAGCTACGCCTTTGGTGGTTACGGATGCAGGGTCACACTCCGCGACATGTGGCAGGGATCTGTTGTCCACCAGCCTGGCCGCACTGTCAGAGGCAGCTCCAAAGGGCACCCAGGTGACACATGGGTGGGAAGATGGCATGGAGGACGACTGGGGCATAGGGGGTTCCGTGGAGGAGGGGGTCGGAACAAGGTCCAGGAAACGGAGGAATCCAGCCCTGGTGAGCTGTCCCAGTGGGTCAACGCAGTCAACGAGGCATGCAAGAAGACGTGCAGCCTCATCATGAAAAGACTGCAGGTCAGCTCGCATGGCCCGTTGAAGCAACGCCACCCCACCCTGGACAGGCTCAACCTGGTGCAGGATAGCCACATCCGCAGGGAGAGGAAGGCCAGGTGTTGTAAGCCAATCCCCTCCCTGAGAACGGGTCTGGAGGTAGGCATCCCCGCTGGTGCAAGATGATGCAGTGACAGGAGCAGGGACAGGATTGCACACAGGCACCTCCGCGTTGGCCTGTGCTGCCTCCTGTCCCAGATCCTGCACTGCACCACTAGCACCAGTGGAATCCCCACCTCCAGACCCCGCCTCTGTCGCTTGCACGGCCTCCTCCTCCTCCAAACCCCCCACCAACCTGGATGACTCTGTGCCATCTTCCTCCGTTGGGCCCTGTGGGGTCCCAGCTGCCCCTTCTGCTGCCGAGGAGTCCAACTCCAACCTCCACCTCTTGGACCGCCCCTCGGCAGCTGCGGCCTGGGACACGGCACCGGACTCCTCACTCCCCGACGAGATCAGAACCTGGGAGGGGATCCGGGCCTTGCGTCTCCGGCTGGTGGTGCGACCCCTGCCGCTGTGCTCCACAGCACCTTCTCCGCCCTCTTCATCAGTTGACGCTGCAGACAGGGAGAAAGAAAACACAGGCATCAGGGCACTGTCCAATGGACTCATACACACATGACAGTCATACATGAGTGGCATTGGTAAACCTCAGACATGGCATCACAATCCCCAACACACATGTCATTTCAACTTGCACACATGAGCCATACCACAGGCATATTGCAACAGCCAGCACCATCCATTCACATACAACAGCATGAGCAGCCAAAGGTCATCCACACATCACATGCAACATAGGGAGTACACTACACATGCACACACACCACCAAACTTGCATGCATGTGTACACCTCCGCCAACTGTCGCAGTGTTCCGATCGACATCCATGTCACACCTGACAATCATTCCTCCACATCCTGTGCCATGCAAGCCCACACACACAAGCACCATCCATGTGTCACACATGAGACCCCTCGCATATGTCACCCTCACGGCCCTGTACACCCCCCCTACTTGCCCACATAAAAATACATGTTCAACCTGCACACTCCTGGCACACCACACGCACAGCTTACAATCAGTATGCATGTACACTTACCGCTCGACTCCAGACGGGTCTGCCTCTCAAGGACCTGGACGTGGAGCGCTGGGGATATGCGTTCCAGGACCCTCATCTGATCTTCCGACAAGTGGCCCCGGCGCCCCTTAGCATCCGCTGCCCTCAGGAGGCGCCGGACCTTGTTGAGGGTCCTGGACCTGAAGTCCTCCCAGCGCTTCCTGACACGTTCGTAGTCGCGGACTGCCACCTCCTCCACGTTGATGGCAGTCACGATGTCCATCCAGATCCGAGTCCGTCCTTCCTTGTCGGCACGCAACCTTCCGAAGAGGGCTTCATACTGCCCCAGGACATGCTCCACCAGGACACCAACTTCGGTGGCAGTGAAGCTGGTGCCCCTCTGCCTCCTTGGCCGGGGGTTGCCACTGGTGCCAGATGTTGCAGTGCCCGACATGGCAACCCCAGAGGCAGGAGTGGGTGGGCAACTGGGTCCTGGGGCTGGGCTGTGGGGCGATGGAAAAGCAGTCGGGAGTCTTCGGTTCCAGCAGGGGTGGTCACAGCAACAGCACCCCTGGCTGATGTGCAGGCAGCAAATGGCAGGGCACGTGGGCAGCAGGCAGTCAGGCAGCAGCAGATGGCAGGTGGGAGCGTGCTCAGGGCTCTGGGGGGCAGTAATTCGGCCTTCTGGGCAGGAGCGTGGTCTTCCGTGTGTGAACGCGTGGCCAGCTTGATACAGAGTGATTTTGCACGTGAAAATCCTGCACGTCTGCGTGTAATTCGAGGAAAGGCCCTTAGCGCATAAGCGCGTCAGCACACGTCTGTACATTCATTGGCCCAAAGGCCACCAGCGTATGTGGGTCTATGAAGTCACGTGCACATTGAATATGGCACACGTTTGAAATGTTGCGTGTTAAAAAAATGAAAGACACGTCCCAGTGTCAAAGCGTGTAATTGGTGGAAATAGCGCGTACACGCGGAAGTGACAAAGCGTGTAAATGGTGGAAAAAGCGCGTACACGCGGAAGTGACAAAGCGTGTAATTGGTGGATACAGCAGGTACACGCGGAAGTGACAAAGCTGTAATTGGTGGAAATGGCCCTAGCGCGAACACGCGGAAGTGACGCTGGACGTGTGGGCCTGCATAAAAGGTACGTGTAGAATACCATTTCCTTGTACGTGCTTTTCGTGGAGAGCGAGTGGGTGAATTCTGTACTTCTTGTCGTTTCACACGCGATTTACTTCACAGCGTTTCAAGTTCGTACTCCCTGTTACCTCTGACAGCTTTTTCTCTTTTTTCTCTTTTTCTGGTTTTCCTGGGCCTGTTCCCTCAAACAGTGTTCCCTTCTACTGTTGTCCTGTCTCCTCAGACAGCGTACAAATCTTCTTTTGGCGGGGGTGTTGCCAACCAAACGCGCTTCTTTTTCACGCTCTTTTTCCTGGCAGACGGTGAGTCACGCACGTATCTAACATCTGTGCTTGCCCCGTGTGTAGCCTACCCCTTCAGAGGTCATTCTAGGCTGCATGTGACACGCATACGTTCATTCTTGTGTTACTGGGTGCCACAGCGTAGTGCAGGTTTCTTTTCCGCACACGTGGTCTAGGAGGGGTTGCGTGCACGTCATCTCCCTTTTTTGGGCTTCCTGTGCGTTGCGTGACCCGTCATCTTTCCTCAGGGGTCACATTCAGCCTTGCTAGAGCACTAGGGTACAATTACCATCTGGTACCCAACCCCTTTGACCCCCAATTGCCCAGGGCAATAGTTTACAGCCACTCCCATATGCACATTAACATCAGTGCCATGGTTGGGAGGCGAGGATTCCGTAAGGGTGGCAAAGGTGGACGAGCCACAAGTGGTGGCCGTGGTGGATCCGGTAGGGGACGTGGTCGTTACTTGCAGGGTGACCCTGTCCCCCATGTGTGGAGGACCAGTCAAGGGCACCCATAATCCCCTCCGCCCCCCTGGTTGAGGCTGATGTGGCTGACACCATCCATGCTCAGCCCTTGTTGGACCAGCCAATTGTGGCACCAGACCTAGCTGACTCCATGGCTGACTTCCAGGTCAGCAGGCCTATGACACGTGCGCTGGTGCACGTTGATGTCATCAGGCCACGTGGATCAGGGGTAGCAAGGTCATCTGCTGCCCCAAGTAGGCAGGGTGGAGAGGCTGCAGGGGCAGCTGCGGATCCATCCACCCCAGCTCTCACACACCCAGCCAGGACAGTGTCGGTCCTAGTCCATCCTGCTGACATTCCCCCTGACACCATTACACTTGAGCCAATGCCTGCACCAACTCCCATGCTGAGTGTGCAATCCCACACTCCTGATACAGAGTCCACCAGGGCTCCTGCCCCTAGTGTCCAGAGCGGCGCAGGACACTCAGGATCACCACCACCTTCCAAGCGGAAGAGGAAGAGTGCTCGTCCGGCACAGGCTGATGCCCCAGACACGGCTACACAGTCCGGCCCGTCGAGGAAGCCCAGCTTCACGGATGCCGAACTGAATGCACTTGTCGAGTATGTGTCCGCACATGATAACGAGATGGTCATTGTTGCAGGATCCAAGACCACACCTGCACAACGCCAGGCACACTGGCAGACCGTTGCGGACATCGTAAGTGCCCTTGGAATCGTGAGGCGCACAGCCAATGATTGCTATAAGCGCTGGAATGACCTAAAGCGCAGGGCAAAGAATAAGCTGGCCTCAAGTCATGCCGCAACTCTAGTGACTGGAGGTGGGTCTCCAGTAGAAGACATGGAACTCACTCCACATGAGTCAGTCGCTGGGACCTACGTCACGGAGGAACAGATCCAAGGCGTGGGAGATCTGCCTGATTATGAGGCATTGTCTGGTGAGTGCACATGCATGTGTGTGCCATCCATGTGCATGGTGTGTGTGTGAGGGCTTCTGTTTGTGTGCCAGGTGAGGGTGTGTGCGCCTGAGTGGTTTGGGTCACCCATGTGCTTCATGCAATACATTCTGCGCAGCAGCATTTGGCCATAGCAGTACCCCTTCTGCCAACAGTAGACATCTAGCCCAACAGCACGCCAGTTGCCCTTGAAGTGTCACCTTGCCACAACATTGTTGCTTATTTTTCTCTGTTCATTCAGGTAGATTGTTTGCATTCCACCACTTTTACTAGGCATTTCTCAGTCCTCTAGTCACATGTCTGACATGGCTATGGTAAAGTGGAGTGACTTTGTTAACTGGATATCATTTGTTCACACATGTCCCTGTGCAATCGGACCATTTTGGACTGGCAGCTCCAGGTGAAAAATCAGACCTGTTTGAATTAGAAAAGCTATTACATGCGGGAACTGGACTGAATGAATAAGTGCTGCCCTCCTCTCCATCTTCACTCAATAGCAATGGTACATGCCATCTGTGTGATGGCATGTGTATTTCACCTGGCAATCACAGGCCAATGTGTGATGCCACTGCCAGGCAGCATGCAGAAAATGTGTTCATCTTCCATCTTGGTGTCATCAGTGTGTGCCATTTGCCTGCCCTTCATACGCAGTGAGGGTGCATGCATGGGAGGGTTTTAGTCATGTGGGACATGTGTCAATCAAGTACTGCTTCTGTTGCTTCTCAGCCCTCATTGTGTGCCATGGTGCTAATGCCTGTTTCCATTTGTTTCCTTTTATGTCTTTGCAGGGGAAGACGCACCTGATAATGCTGGGTTGTGGAGATGGTGCAGACCCAGGAGGGGTCCGAGGGCCGACCGACCACCAGTGAGGGACGTGGTGTGGTGGTGGGTGAGAACCCACAAGTGCTGCAGGTCGTGCTCTCAAGGGGTGTCTCTGGCTGCACCTCCCCCGAGCTGTACTCAGGTGTTTATTCGGATGATGAGACCTACTTGCCGTCGCAGGTGAGTGTTCCTGGGAGGGATTCTGATCTGTCCCACCCACCTGCACCAGGGTCAGAACCCTCAATGGGGATGTCAGTGTTGGCAGCTACGTCTTTGGTGGTTACGGATGCAGGGTCACACTCCGCGACATCTGATCCTGTTCCTGGGCCAGCAGATCAGAGGGGGAATGCAGTCCTGCAGCCTCAGGCAGTGCCGGCACAGCAAGGCGCAGTTCGCCTTGCCCCAGACAGGTGTGGTGCCCGCCAACGTGGTGGCCGTACGCCACCTGGCAATACCGCATGGGAGCAATCCATTTACGGTATGGCAACCCAACAGGCAGCATCATCAGAGATGATGGCTCAGGCAATGGATAGGGTGGCCACTTCCATTGTCCCCCCCTAAAGGCTGATGGAGCGACTACAGCAGGCAACCGACTCCATCTGCCAGTCACACAGGGAGGACATGTTGGCGTCCAACAGGGACAGGCGGGCGGCACTGGCGACTCTGCAGGAAGCCATCTCCATAGAGTCCCAGGGCCACAGGGAAGCCCTGAGGCTGGAGCTCCTTCACCTCAGGACGACTCTTGTTGAGCTTGAGGCTTCAACAAACCGAAGGACAGAACAGCAGCTGGAGCGTCTCACCCGTACGCTATCAGCTGAGATGCAGGCAACTAGGGCGGAGGTCCGGGCATCCCGTGAGTTGTTGCATGGGGACCTCCGCACACTCATCCTCCAGAACGAGACCTACCACACCCGCATGCTTGTAGCCATGGAGGAACAGACTAGGGTCTTGCGTGGGCTGCCTCCCATAGTGCAACCACCTCCGGATGCAGCTGCACAGGGTGATAATAGCGACAGCAGTGATACTCCCACAATAGGGTAGCCGTGTGGGCCATGAGCCCATGGAGGTGTTTTTTTCTGCAAGATCCACACAGGTGGGTTTTGGTGTGCACCCTGTCCTCGGACCTCCTGGGTGGCCTCCCCAATCCCCCGGGCCCATTAATGGCCATTTTTGATTTTTATTTTATTTATTTTTTTTTTCTTTAAATTTTCTTTTTTTGGGACAATGTGTTGCCTTCTGTGGCTCCTGTCGGCATACGCTGCATTGTGGCTGGGCACATGCAGGCTTGTCATGTATTTGGTTCAGATGCTTGGGTTTTTGTCACACACACCCCTCCTGCTTCCCGTTTCCATGGGCTTGCAAAGGGTGTGCCCAAGTGACATTGACGTACATGGTGACATTGGACTCCCACTACATGTGTGGGTAGTCTAGTCAATACTGTGTATACATTCCTAGTGCATATTGCTGTTGTGTTGTACACTGCATGTTGCATTGATGTGTAACTCATCATCCGTGTCTACCTCCTAATTTGCAGGTCCTTTCCTCATGTCTACACAAGGCCCTGTACTTTGGAGATGGGGTCCATGTTGGCAGCAGTGCACCTACAACTCTACATGGCGGCAACACTGTACAGTTGGAAGTGGTGGGAGTGCAGGCATTTCGAGGTGGTGAGACTACTTACATTTGTAATGTCATGTTAATGGTAGTTTAGAGGGTCAGTGGCTGATAAGTGTTATTGCTAAATACCTGCTCAAGTGTGTTGTTGGTCCTGCATTACTGTGAGCATTTCAGGTGTCGCGAGTTTCAATTAGGGACACTGTACATTGTGACACTTGTGTCATGTTGTGGGGATTACTTTGTTTACCTGCACATAGCATGACATGGCACGGTGTGTCGTGTGGCGGTGATGGGGATGGGTTGGGTGACATGGCACTGTCCTCATGTTGCATTTTGCAAGTGGGTATTCATTTTAGCTGCATGAATGTGTTTTTTTCACGAAACTGCATTGGTGGTGTCTGTGTAGGTAGGGATGCACACATTGTAACACTTCCAGGTGAACAATCTCAGGCTGATATGGTTTGGACGGTTGATTCTCCAGACATTCGGGATCAGTGTCAGGTTGAGTCATCATTGATTGTCAGATGGTATGTGCCAGGGCAGTGTGCACTCCACAGGGGTGTGATTTCTATGTGAAGTAATAAGCCACTAGCTGTTTACGGGCTGCCTCCCCCCGTGCCCTTTCCCCTCCCATGCGCAGTGGCCGTGCATGTGGTTGGGGATGTGGGGCCACCACCATGTCCACGGCCAGGCCCCGGCGTGTTGCAACGTTGTGCAGGACACATGCTGCCACTATGATCCTGCACACTACTGGGGGAGCGTATAACAGCTGCCTGCCAGAACGGTCAAGGGAGCGAAAGCGTGACTTAAGCACTCCGAATGTGCGCTCCACTATGCCCCGGGTTGCAATGTGGGCTGTGTTATATCTTACCTCGGGTGGCGTGGTGGGGTTCCGAATTGGCGTCATCATGTGGGGGCTGAGAGGGTAGGCACTGTCCCCTGTGGAGGTGGTGATTGGTATCATTGGTGGGGTTGTGACCTTGCTCAGTATCTGACATGCATGCATGTGCAGTGGCATTCATACTCACCAAGCAGCCATGTATCGCCATGCCGCCCAGCTTCTAGGTCCCGGTTTAGGGTGGACATTCGGTAAATGAAGCTGTCGTGGGTGGACCCGGGATAGTTGGCATATACTGAGGTGATGATTCCCTTGGCCTTACATACTACCTGCACGTTGATGGAATGCCAGTGCTTGGGGTTCCTATAGATGTGCTCAGATGTCCTGGGGGGACGTAGAGCCACATGGGTGCAGTCGATGGCACCTAGCACTTTGGGGAATCGTGCCACACCGTAAAAATCCAGGGCGGCAGCATGCCTTTCTGCAGGTGTTCTGGGCAGGTATATGTGCCTGCGGACTGATGGGCGTGCAGTGATGATGTTCAAGACCTGGTGTAGGCAGCGTGACTGCGTGGCCTGTGACACCCCACCCACTATGGCACTTGTCCGCTGAAATGATCCAGTGGCTAAGAAGTGCAGTACATTGAGGACCATCTCCAGGGGGCTGAGTGCTTGGGAGCACAGGGTGGGTGATGTGAGGTCATCCTCCCACTCACTCACCAGGTCCAGTATTATGTGTGGTGGAAACCTGTACCTCCCATACACCTGGTCATCAGGCATCCCGAAAAGGCTGGTTCTGGGTGTGAATATTCTGGCCCTGACTATCCTCCTCCTCCTTTGGTAGCCCACGGCCACTGCTGCTAGGAACGGTATATTCATCCTGGCGTCTGAGCTTGTAATTTTATTTGCGCGCACATTTATGCGTCGCGGGTCGACGTATGCCTGCTTCCTACTGGCGTACGTGTTTCTTTGCGCGTGTTGTAGGCGAGCGTGTGAAACTTCCCGCGCACCCCTGAAATCCAGTACCCAGGCCAATAGCGTGTGGAAATTCCCACGCACCCCGGTATACACGTGCGCTGATGTACACGCGTGTGAAACTTCCCGCGCACCCCTGAAATCCAGTACCCAGGCCAATGGCGTGTGGAAATTCCTGCGCACCCCGGTATACACGTGCACTGATGTACTCGCGTGTGTAAGTGCCCGCGCACCCCTGAAATACACGTACATAGGCCAATCGCGTGTACGCGCACTTTTGTCCAATTACACGCGCTGACACTCTGACGTGCAGTCTTTCCACGTGTGCTCCGTCATCACGTGCTATGAGGGAAACACCCGTGCGGGTCACGTCACAGACGCGCTTACGCGCTGAGGGCCTTTGGTCCAATAGAATCGCGTATGCGTGCTGACGCGCTTACGCGCTAAGGGCCTTTCCTCGAATTTCACGCTGACGTGCAGGATTTTCACGTGCCAAATCACTCCGTATCAAGCTGGCCACGCGAAAACACACGGAAGACCACGCTCCTGCCCAGAAGGCTGAATTACTGCCCCCCAGTGCCCCGAGCAGCCTCCCATGTGCCATCTGCTGCTGCTGCCTGCCTGCCTGCCTGCCTGCTGCCACCGTGCCCTGCCATTTGGTGCCTGCACATCAGCCATCTGCAGGGGTCCAGTTGCTGTGTCCACCCCTGCTGGAACAGAAGACTCCCGACTGGGATTACATCGCTCCACAGCCCAGCCCCAGGACCCATTTGCCCACCCACTCCTGCCTCTGGGGTTGCCATGTCGGGCACTTCCACATCTGGCACCAGTGGCAACCCCAGGCCAGAGGGGCAGAGGGGCACCAGCTTCACTGCCACCGAAGTTGGTGTCCTGGTGGAGCATGTCCTGGGGCAGTATGATGCCCTCTTTGGATCGTCCCGCGCCAGCAAGGAAGGATGGGAGAGGATCTGGGCCGACTGTGTAGTTGCCATCAACGCGGAGGGGGTGGCAACCCGCGACGTCCAGAAGATCAAGAAGCGCTGGGAGGACTTGAGGTCCAGGACCCTCGTGAAGGCCCGGCGCCTCGTGGAGGGGGGCCGGGGCCGCATGAGTTCCATCCAGATGAGGGTCCTGGAACGTGTACGCCCAGCACTCCATGCCCAGATCCTTGAGAGGGAGACCCGTCTGGAGTTGAGCGGTAAGTGTCCAAGCATTGCTGTGTGAGACAGGGCATGTTGCGGTGTGCTGGTTGTCTGATACTTGCCTGTATGTGTGACATAGGCCATGTTTGCATGTATGTGTGCAGGGACATCATGGTAATGCATGTGCGAACAGTGATGTGTGAACCACATGGTTGTTGCATGTGTTTAAATGCGAAATGGGGAGCCCTATGCAGATTTTACACATGAGAGCATACCAGTCTCTGTTCCTGGACATGGGTGGGGGTGAGGGATGTGTGCTGATGCCGGGTACATATATGGTAGCCATGTCTGTGTGCCTGACCTGCGTGTCTGTGACTTGTGAATGCCATGGATGCATGACACATGTGTGTGACAATGCACAGATTCACTGATGCAGCCTAGTTACCCTTGTATCCGCTGTGTTTGGGGTGTATGAGGCCAGATGGATGTGACTGAGGTGAAGTGTGTGCGTGTGATAGGCATGACCCATGATGCATGTGAGTTCCATATCATTGTATGTTTCAAGAGTCCATTGGACAAGTATGGAAATGTCCATGGCATGCACCATGCCTGTTACTGTGTGTGTTTTGCCTGGACTGACCCATGTGTTGTGGAGGGACATGATGGAAGTGTACTTTGACAGTGGTACTCATCTGCTATTGCTTCCTGTCTAGGGGACCATTGAACAGTACCCTGATGCTTGTGTTCTATGTCTCCCTCTACGCAGCGGCTAGTGAAGAAGAGGGCGGAGATGGCGCTGTGGAGCAAGGCGGCGGGGATGCCCCCACGGCTGCAGCAGAAGGGGTGGGTGAGCCCCCACAGGGGCCTGCTACGGCAGAAGACGGTGAGGAGCCATCCAGGTTGGTTGTTTCCACAGAGGAGGAGGAGGCCGCCACTGAGGCACACATGGGGCCTGGTGGGGGCATCCCAGCTGGTGCAAGTGGTGCATTCCAGGGGCAGGGGCAGGAGGCAGCACAGGTCACCATGGAGGGGCCTCTGCATGTCGCTGTCCCTGACCCTGTGAGTGCACCACCATGCACCAGCAGGGATGCCCCGTCCCAGGCCCGTCCGCAGGTAGAGGGGATCTCCATGTCACCTGACTCCCCTCCACCTGCGGACGAGGGGACCCGTGTCTGTATGGAGAAGGTCCTGATTGGGGTCGCGATGCGCGCGGGTGCAATTTGTGAAGACGTGCGTGCTTCCCGGGAGGAGCACGCACATCATCACGAAGAGCACCGTGCCGACGTGGCCCAATTGGGATCTTCCATGTTCGGGGGTTTCCTGCATGTGTCGGCCAATCTGGCGGCCCTCTCCTCCTCTGTGGAGGCTATAGGCCAGTCGTTCTCCTTGCCGTATTCCGGCCCAGATGCCACCAGGGCCCCCTGTGGACCTGCCCTGACCAATGCAGCCAGCTCAGTGGGGATCCCATCCCTGCCACAGTCGGGAGTCGGAGGTCCAGCAGGGGTGGACACCACAGCAACTGTACCCCAGCAGATGGAGGATGTGCCGGCATCATCAGGCAGGGCACGTGCACGACGGCGTCAGTGGATTCCATCAGCCTGGATGCCGTCGTGCTGGCAGAGGCAGTTGCGTCGGAGGCAGCAGCAGAGTCAACGTGGGAGGCATCATGGCTCGGGGCCATCAACATCGGAGGGGCAGGCATCGGCCGGAGGGCAGGAGGACCCAGGACAGGAAGTGTTTTCCGTGTGGCTGCGGTTGGGCCAGCAGATAAGTGCGGAGCGGCGGCGGGCGGAAGAGGCGCGGCTCACGATGGTCAGGGCGGAGAACTCCATGCGGAGGGCCCTGAGGCGGGCCGAGTGCCTCGAGGCAATCCTCAGGGGGTTGGAGGAGCAGATGGCGTCGTCCCTGCGGACCCTCGGGGCCATGGAACAGGACCGCCTCCGGGACATAGACGAGGAGTTTGATGATGCCCTGGCCCGGAACACCACGGAGTGAGCTGCTGGACTTGCCCGTCGCCTTTGTATATAGTTCTTTAGTTTTAGGTTTCCTTTGTTTCTTCTTATGATTTGGAGTCGACGGACACTGCTCCACTTTTTGTATATAGTTGGATTTTAGTTAGGGTTTTTTGTAGGTTTCCTTTGTTCAGTTGTGCTCATGGACCCTTGGATGTTTTGTACATAGTTCTTCATTGGATTGTTTTATTTTTTTATTTTTAATTTATTCTCCATGGAGCAATGGTCTTTGCATTTATTTTTCTCTCTCGGATTGATTTTATTTTTAATGTGACTTTGAACAACATTTGTTTGGATTTGGATTTGTAGTTTTGATTTTTTTGGACGGACATGCAGCTTATCTTTTTTTCATTGCCATTGTGATTTGTTTCATTTCATTTGCATTCAATTTTTTTTAATACAATTTTGTTTTCATACTTTACTTCACTGTGTGGTATCATCTCATTGGTTTCATGCATGTCATGTTGGGTGTTTTCCCATTCAATTGCAACCATTGTGTGTGACGGACATGGGTTCATTTGCTTTATGAACATTGGGGGTGTAACATGTAATTTCCATTTCCATGTGGGTGAATGGGTTACTTGGTAGGGCCTTTTGGCAGTGGAGGCTGACCATAACGCACATGATTGGGGATTGTGAGGACCTGGGTGCAGGGGGTCATGAGTGGGGGCCTGGTGGGGGATGCCCCTGGTGGATGGGGGGTGGAGGTGGTGGTAGACATGGGTGGGGGCCTGGTGGAGGCTGTCCCTGCACTGCTGGGGGGGTGCGGGTGATAGGGGCCATGAGTGGGGGCCTGGTGGAGGGTGCCCCTGGATGCTGGGAGGTGGGGGTGCAGGGGGACATGAGTGGGGGCCTGGTGGGGGATGCCCATGGTGGCTGGGGGGTGGGGGTGGTGGGAGACATGAGTGGGGGCCTGGTGGGGGATGCCCATGGTGGCTGGGGGGTGGGGGTGGTGGGAGACATGAGTGGGGGCCTGGTGGGGGATGCCCATGGTGGCTGGGGGGGTGGGGGTGGTGGGAGACATGAGTTGGACATGAGTGGGGGCCTGGTGGTGCTGCCCCTGCACTGCTGGGGGGGTGGGGGTGGTGGGAGACATGAGTGGGGGCTGCCCATGGTTTGTGGTGGGAGACATGGGTGGTGGCCTGGTGGAGGGTGCCCCACACTGCTGGGGGGTGGGGGTGGTGGGAGACATGAGCGGGGGCCTGGTGGGGGCTGCCCATGGTGGCTGGGGGTGGGTGGGAGACATGAGTGGGGGCCTGGTGGTGCTGCCCCTGCACTGCTGGGGGGGTGGGGGTGGTGGGAGACATGAGTGGGGGCTGCCCATGGTGGCTGGGGGGTGGGGGTGGTGGTAGACATGGGTGGGGGCCTGGTGGAGGCTGCCCCTGCACTGCTGGGGGGTGGGGGTGATAGGAGCCATGAGTGGGGGCCTGGTGGAGGGTGCCCCTGGATGCTGGGGGGTGGGGGTGCAGGGGGACATGAGTGGGGGCCTGGTGGGGGATGCCCATGGTGGCTGGGGGGTGGGGGTGGTGGTATACATGGGTGGGGGCCTGGTGGAGGCTGCCCCTGCACTGCTGGTGGGTGGGGGTGGTGGGAGACATGAGTGGGGGCCTGGTGGGGTATGCCCATGGTGGCTGGGGGGTGGGGGTGGTGGGAGACATGAGTGGGGGCCTGGTGGGGGATGCCCATGGTGGCTGGGGGGTGGGGGTGGTGGGAGACATGAGTGGGGGCCTGGTGGGGGATGCCCATGGTGGCTGGGGGGTGGGGGTGGTGGGAGACATGAGTGGGGGCCTGGTGGGGGATGCCCATGGTGGCTGGGGGGGTGGGGGTGGTGGGAGACATGAGTTGGACATGAGTGGGGGCCTGGTGGTGCTGCCCCTGCACTGCTGGGGGGTGGGGGTGGTGGGAGACATGAGTGGGGGCCTGGTGGAGGGTGCCCCTGGAGGCTGGGGGGTGCAGGGGGACATGAGTGGGGGCCTGGTGGAGGGTGCCCCACACTGCTGGGGGGGTGGGGGTGGTGGGAGACATGAGTGGGGGCCTCGTGGAGGCTGCCCCTGCACTGCTGGGGGGTGGGGTTGATAGGGGCCATGAGTGGGGGCCTGGTGGAGGGTGCCCCTGAATGCTGGGGGGTGGGGGTGCAGGGGGACATGAGTGGGGGCCTGGTGGGGGATTCCCATGGTGGCTGGGGGTGGTGGTAGACATGGGTGGGGGCCTGGTGGAGGCTGCCCCTGCACTGCTGGGGGGTGGGGGTGGTGGGAGACATGAGTGGGGGCCTGGTGGGGGATGCCCATGGTGGCTTGGGGGTGGGGGTGGTGGGAGACATGAGTTGGACATGAGTGGGGGCCTGGTGGTGCTGGCCCTGCACTGCTGGGGGGTGGGGGTGATAGGGGCCATGAGTGGGGGCCTGGTGGAAGGTGCCCCTGGATGCTGGGGGGTAGGGGTGCAGGGGGACATGAGTGGGGGCCTGGTGGGGGCTGCCCATGGTGGCTGGGGGGTGGGGGTGGGTGGGAGACATGAGTGGGGGCCTGGTGGGGGATGCCCATGGTGGCTAGGGGGTGGGGGTGGTGGTAGACATGGGTGGGGGCCTGGTGGAGGCTGCCCCTGCACTGCTGGGGGGTGGGGGTGATAGGGGCCATGAGTGGGGGCCTGGTGGGGGATGCCCATGGTGGCTGGGGGGTGGGGACGCAGGGGGACATGAGTGGGGGCCTGGTGGGGGATGCCCATGGTGGCTGGGGGGTGGGGGTGGTAGGAGACATGGGTGGGGGCCTGGTGGAGGCTGCCCCTGCACTGCTGGGGGGTGGGGGTGGTGGGAGACATGAGTGGGGGCCTGGTGGGGTATGCCCATGGTGGCTGGGGGGTGGGGGTGGTGGGAGACATGAGTGGGGGCCTGGTGGGGGCTACCCATGGTGGCTGGGGGGTGGGGGTGGGTGGGAGACATGAGTGGGGGCCTGGTGGGGGATGCCCATGGTGGCTGGGGGGTGGGGGTGGGGGTGGTGGTAGACATGGGTGGGGGCCTGGTGGAGGCTGCCCCTGCACTGCTGGGGGGTGGGGGTGATAGGGGCCATGAGTGGGGGCCTGGTGGAGGGTGCCCCTGGATGCTGGGGGTGGGGGGTGGGGGTGCAGGGGGACATGAGTGGGGACCTGGTGGGGGATGCCCATGGTGGCTGGGGGATGGGGGGAGACATGGGTGGGGGCCTGGTGGAGGCTGCCCCTGCACTGCTGGGGGGTGGGGGTGGTGGGAGACATGAGTGGGGGCCTGGTGGGGTATGCCCATGGTGGCTGGGGGGTGGGGGTGGTGGGAGACATGAGTGGGGGCCTGGTGGGGGATGCCCATAGTGGCTGGGGGGTGGGGGTGGTGGGAGACATGAGTGGGGGCCTGGTGGGGGATGCCCATGGTGGCTGGGGGGGGGTGGGGGTGGTGGGGGACATGAGTTGGACATGAGTGGGGGCCTGGTGGTGCTGCCCCTGCACTTCTGGGGGGTGGGGGTGGTGGGAGACATGAGTGGGGGCCTGGTGGGGGATGCCCATGGTGGCTGGGGGGTGGGGGTGGTGGGAGACATGAGTGGGGGCCTGGTGGAGGGTGCCCCACACTGCTGGGGGGGTGGGGGTGGTGGGAGACATGAGTGGGGGCCTGGTGGAGGTTGCCCCTGGATGCTCGGGGGTTGGGGTGCAGGGGGACACGAGTGGGGGCATGGTGGAGGGAGCCCCACACTGCTGGGGGGGTGGGGATGGTGGGCGACATGAGTGTGGGCCTGGTGGTGGATGCCCATGGTGGCTGGGGGGGTGGGGGTGGTGGGAGACATGAGTGGGGGCCTGGTGGGGGATGCCCATGGTGGCTGAGGGGGTGGGGGTGGTGGGAGACATGAGTTGGACATGAGTGGGGGCCTGGTGGTGCTGCCCCTGCACTGCTGGGGGGTGGGGTGGTAGGGGCCATGATCGGGGGCCTGGTGGAGGGTGCCCCTGAATGCTGGGGGGTGGGGGTGCAGGGGGACATGAGTGGGGGCCTGGTGGGGGATTCCCATGGTGGCTGGGGGGTGGGGGTGGTGGTAGACATGGGTGGGGCCTGGTGGAGGCTGCCCCTGCACTGCTGGGGGGTGGTGGTGGTGGGAGACATGAGTGTGAGCCTGGTGGGGGATGCCCATGGTGGCTGGGGGGTGGGGTGGTGGGAAACATGGGTGGGGGCCTGGTGGAGGCTGTCCCTGCACTGCTGGGGGGTGGGGGTGGTGGGAGACATGAGTGGGGGCCTGGTGGGGGATGTCCATGGTGGCTGGGGGTGGGGGTGGTGGGAGACATGAGTGGGGGCCTTGTGGGGGATGCCCATGGTGGCTGGGGGGGTGGGGGTGGTGGGAGACAGGAATTGGACATGAGTGGGGGCCTGGTGGTGCTGGCCCTGCACTGCTGGGGGGTGGGGGTGGTGGGAGACATGAGTGGGTGCCTGGTGGGGGATGACCATGGTGGCTGGGGGGGTGGGGGTGGTGGGAGACATGAGTTGGACATGAGTGGGGGCCTGGTGGTGCTGGCCCTGCACTGCTGGGGGTGGGGGTGGTGGGGGCCTGGTGGGGAATGCCCATGGTGGCTGGGGGGTGGGGGTGGTGGGAGACATGAGTGGGGGCCTGATGGAGGCTGCCCATGGTGGCTGGGGGAGTGGGGGTGGTGGGAGACATGAGTTGGACATGACTGGGGGCCTGGTGGTGCTGCCCCTGCACTGCTGGGGGGTGGGGGGTGGTGGGAGACATGAGTGGGGGCTGCCCATGGTGGCTGGGGGGTGGGGGTGGTGGGAGACATGGGTGGTGGCCTGGTGGAGGTTGCCCCACACTGCTGGGGGGGTGGGGGTGGTGGGAGACATGAGTGGGGGCCTGGTGGGGGCTGCCCATGGTGGCTGGGGGGTGGGGGTGGGTGGGAGACATGAGTGGGGGCCTGGTGGGGGATGCCCATGGTGGCTGGGGTGGGGGTGGTGGTAGACATGGGTGGAGGCCTGGTGGAGGCTGCCCCTGCACTGCTGGGGGTGGGGGTGATAGGGGCCATGAGTGGGGGCCTGCTGGAGGCTGCCCCTGCACTGCTGGGGGGTGGGGGTGCTGGGTGACATGAGCAGGTGTGCAGGGTAGTCCCCTGTGGTGTCGGCTGCCTGCAGGGGCCGTGGAGGGTGTACAGGGAATACCTGGGAGCACACAGCCAAATCGCATGTAGAATTTCCCGCGTACCCCTGAAATACACGTACCCAGCCAAATCGCGTGTGAGACTTCCCGCGCACCCCTGTGATCCACGTACCCAGCCAAATCTCGTGTGTAAATTCTGCGCACGTACCCGGCCAAATCACGTGTGTAACTTCCCGCGCACCCCTGAAATCCATGTACCCTGCCAAATCGCGTGTGGGACTACCCGCACACCCCTGAGATCCACGTACCCAGCCAAGTCGCGTGTGTGAATTCCCGCGCACGTACCCCGCCAAATCGCGTGTGGAACTTCCCGCGCACCCCTGATATCCACGTACCCAGCCAAATCGCGTGTGAAAGTTCCCGCGCACCCCGGAATACACGCACATGTTATTTTTCAGTCAGCGGGTGTCCGTGTTTGTGGGTACCCCTTTGCACATCATTTGTCCTGGAGGGCCACAGTATAGGACATTCATCATGGCTGTATATAGGTGCTATTTGTTGGCGCACCTTTTGGCGCACATTTATTACAGGCGCTGAGACGCTACAGCCTGCTTTCTTGTGGCGGTCGTGTTTGTGCCTGTGCGCTGGTTTGACCGTGCGCTTTTTTGGCCTATTCGATTCCATGAATACGTGTTGTAGGCGAGCGTGTGGGTGTTCCGCGCACTTGCACCCTGTACTTCCCCCGTGACGCCAAAGCTGCAAAAACGTTTACAAAGTGTACATATGAAATATTGTCACGTGTTTGAAAAAAATGCATTTTGAAGAAACAAGGGAAGAGCACATCTAATCATTCTGCTCTGCATTTAATGAACAAAGTGTGAATGTTACTTAATGCACAACATTCTTTTGCGCTGGTGTATAAAAAGAGGCCTTTTATTTTCTGCCATTTGTACCGATTGACTGATTGTCAAATCAAGTATATGTTGGTAATTGCACCAACCTGCTCATCGCCACCACTTCCCGCTCTTCCCAACTGAACCAGTCACTTATCACCTCATTTACAGAGCACCAAAGCCCAACACCTCCTTCAACAAAGGCTTCAGGGATGTGGTCACCACCATGTCTCACAAACATGCCAACATCTTCCTCTACGACTTCAACATCCCTGGCAACCCAGCAACCACATCAATGAAGAAAGATATCTACTGCCTTCTCAACACAGTGAACCTCACACAACACATGAAAATCCCAATTCAAAGGAAAGATAATATCCTTGATCTCATCAACACCACCCTTCCCACCCTCCATCCATCACAGCTCTCCTATTCCGCTTGACTGGTTCAACCATTTGGAAATCCCCTTTGTGATTTGTCACACTAGACTCCTCAAGCAAACCCATTGGAAACCAAGCAAACAAGCCTTCAGATCCTTCAAGAACTTCCCAGTGGAGGCTCTCATAGAAGACCTCACCAAACTTCACCTCACAGGGACTGATCTACCTCTGACAAACCAGGACTGCAACTCGCTTCTCCAAGAACTCAACATCACCCTTACAAACAACATCAATGTCCCTGTGAAACAGTGCACCCTCAAGCCTAAACCTTCCACACCCCGGTACACTCAAAAACTCAGCCTCTACAAACGAACCATCAGAAAACAAAAAGGAATTGATGAAAATCCTGCAGCGCTTCCAACAAACTTGCCCTGCTCAAGGAACTCTGTGCCAAACGCAGAAGACTAATCAGCAGTGCCAAGGTTGACCACTATAAAAACACCATAGCCAAGACAAACAATGAAAGCCAAGCCCTCTTCAAAGCTATCAAGCACTGCATCAACCATCTACCTGACCCACCCCGTAGTATGCTCCATCGTAAAATCCACTGCAATCAGCACACTACACATCTCATCTCGCAAAACCACAACTACCTGGACAACTTTCGAGATACTAACTATGGAAGACTTCACTGCCACCTTGGCATCCTTCAAAGCATCACCATATGCGGATGATATGATATGATAGGTTATTTATAATGCGCTTAATACACAGAGGTTTGTAAGCGCGGACCCGGGGATCGAACCTTTGCTGCTCCGTGTCGTCTTGCTTCCAAGGCGAGCACGTTGCCGCTGAGCTATCTTCCTGAGTCAAATTAAGACCTTTCTGACTGAAGCACTCCTCCCTTAACTGACAATCATCAACAGCTCAATGCATCTTCCCCTCGACCCTCAAGACAGGACAAATCTTTTCGCTTCTTAAGAAAGCTACACTGCACCCGGAAGATCTCAGCAACTACTGTCCCATCACCCATCTTCCCTTCCTAGGGAAGATCCTTGAGGCAGCAATAGCCACACAACTCCTCCAACATATCAAAGCCAATAATCTCCTTCCGTCCTACCAATCTGGTTTCAGCCCCAGATGCAGCACAAAAACAGCTACCATCAAGCTGATCAACAATGCCCTTAACTCCTAGATGATGGTCATCCTTGCCTCCTACCTCTCATTGACCTCTCAGCAGCATTTGACACAGTAGTCCACCAGACACTCACCAACAATCTACATCGCTGCATGGGACTCAGCAAGATCGTGCCCCAATGGTTCAAATCCGATCTTGCTAGTCACCAACAGTTCATACAAATGAATTCTGCCAGATCACCAATTCTACCCATCACCTGTGGAGTCCTGCAAGGATCCCTCCTGTCCCCAGTGATCTTCAATCTTTAAATGGAACCGTTCAGAACCCTACTCACTCCACACAACTGCCACATCCACCAATACACAGATGACACACTGATCTACCTCAAGATATCCTCCATTAAAGACATCCAGAGGCTCAAGGCCTGCCTCACATTGGTCCAGTCCTGGATGTCCATTGATTACCTGAAGCTTAACCTCTCTCAGACTGAATTTCTACTGCTGACCAACACTGAACACCCTAAAAACCAGACCTAGCTCTCTGCTATGAACCTCAAGGGCTTCACATCCCAGCGGGCCACCGGTGCCAACTTCCTTGGGTTCAACATCGACAGACACCTCAAGTTCAAACAGCACATAGCAAGGAAGACACAAACGGCTTGGTACAAACTTTCTCTCCTGTGGAAAATCAAACCCTTCATCCAGAAAACAACTTCAGATCTGCTCTCCAAGCCTTGGTCCTCTCCTACCTGGATGGTGGCAATGCCCTTTTGGAAGGCCTTCTGGCGACTACCCTGGCACCCCAGATGTGTCCTGCATGCTGCAGCAAACTCATCAAAGGACTCGACAAATTCGACCACATCCCCCCCCCCCCGACCCTCATTGAACTGCACTGGCTCCTGCTGTATACCTTTATCATCTTCAAATCATGTGTCATCATCTGCCCCCAAGCTACCACACCGAGAATCTCAGCATTTCGGGCGGTCTGCGACCCACTTGAAGTAAGGAAATGTGCAGGCTTGAATTCCTGACAGCACAGGAAGGAAAGAACCAGAAGAGAGGCCTTCTCTCTCTCTACGCTCCAAGACACTGGAACCTCCTCCCAGTCAACCTCAGACTTGCCCCATCGCTTCTACGGTTCAGGAAAGAGCTCAAGATCTTCCTTTTCAAGGAATGGCTTCTGCCTAACACCTAGGTCCACAGATCCTGCAGTCGGAATTTGCGCATGCTTTTTTCGTTTAAAAGTATTGCATCTGTAATTTCACTAAGTGATGCGACGGGAACCTGAACACACTTGTGTGACTAGAATTGACTTCATTTTTTGCTAAATTCATTAGTTGAACTGCAGGCACACGCTTTATAGTGCTCACTGCATTACATAGTCTTTTCAAAACCTCAGAGCTACTTGCTGGCTGATACGCCAGGTGTTCACCTTCCCTGCAGTATTTACTGCAAACTACAGTAACCAGCAGAACCTGGGAGTTTAAAGAACGTTGGTGGTGATTTAGCACCAGCGTGTATGGGAGGACGGTTAACACTGGTTTACAAAAGGGGCCATCCTTCACCCCTATCAATTGTGTGCATGCTTTGAAAGAACAAGGTCCTGTCTGTTTTCATGCTTCACACTTATTTGATTATATATATATATATATATATATATTTTTTTTTTTTAATTTCATTGTAAAACTTCAGTTCAATATACAATATCAAACTTTTGTTACATTGGTTCAACATCCCACTTCTGTATTAAGTTCCAAGTCAACTTAGACATCTCATATTTTTCTTTCCTCACTAAGGTTCGACTGGCTTCTTCTCAAAGAATTTCAAATCGAAATTCACCAGTTTCATGGAGACAAAGTTATCAACTGAAGTTGGAGCGACCTGCAAAATCGAGTTGAGAAAATTAATTAAGCCCCATGATAGCTTAATGTTTCGGCCTTCTACAACGTGTTTCCACCATTCGTCCGCGTCGTAGATTTGCGGTTTAAATTTGATCAAATGTAGTTCCCGTTGGACAGTCAGCTTAGGGCACACAGTTATAAGATGTTTTAAGGACTCGACATCCGAGGCTTCACAGAACCGACAATTGTTGTTTGAGAGTTCCTTGTTTTGTCGTATCCATAGCATTTCTTTGGTGTTTAGGGCGTTTAGTCGGAATCTTAGAAAGTGGCTCCTAAGATGAAGTGAGGGGCAGATCGTGAGGTATTTTGGTTGATGATGTAGTTTCACTATGCCTCGAGAGGTAGGCAAAGTTGATTTGAGAGATAACATATGATTATATGTAGAGATCCAGTCCCATGCTTCCAGCTTTTTTTTTCCATGTTGTGGACGACTAAGAAGCTCTGTCTCACTTATGTTTGCATCGACCATTATTGTTTTTAATGTGGTCTTCCACGAAGATAGGAGTGTGGAGTGAAGACGTTCAATTCCATTGCTGAAAATTTTGTATGCAGGAATATCAGATACAAGAGACCTTTTACGTAGGGTGGATAGCGAATTCCAAACAATTGTCATGTATAGTGAGTTTAGAGCCAATTCATTTCTCAAGGCGGATATTGAGATGTAGTTGGGGAGGCCCAAGACATGTCTCCAAAACTTGCCTTCCAATCTATGCCATAGTTTGTGGTCAAGATTCCACCCTGATTCGCCACCGAAAGTGAGTGTTGGAATTAATTTCTGGAGATAGAACATTGTTACGGGGGCGATTGAGAATGTTCCATAATCTTTATTGATTTTAGCTCCCTGTAAACCTAGGTTATTTGTTCTTTCAATTAGATCACTAGACCAGGCGGCTTCACAGATGGAGTCATTTATCAAAACTCCCAAGTAACGTATAGACTTCACAATGCTTAAACACTTATTTTCGTTGACCCATATAAATTTCTTGTCTTTTCTTGAGATACTTTGTCCAATACACATGATCTTTGTTTTTTCTGTGCTTAAGGACAGGTCCTTTGCAGTTAGGTAGTCATTTAGACAGTGTACAAGATGTTGTAGGCCAATTTGTGTTTGATCAATCAGCACAATATTGTCGGCGTAGACCAGGCATTTCAATGGGGTTCCATTGATCTTTGGTGGAAAACAAAGAGCCGCATCCAGCCATTCTGTCAAGTCGGCAAGGAATAGTTTGAAAAGGTCAGCAGCAAGAGGGCAGCCCTGCTTGACCCCTTTGTGTGTTCCTATTGGTGGAGTGAGATCGCCTTGAGAATTCACTCTTATTTGGATAGATGTGTTGGTATGTAAGGCGATAATTGGGTCTAGAAGCTGCTCCGGGCAGTTCCAAGAACGTAGTTTGGCCCATAATATGCTACGATTGATTGCATCAAAAGCTTGCCGCAGGTCAACAAGGGCAAAAAAGACTTTTTTCTTTGACTCCAAGGCTGTCAGTTTCAGGATAGTCAGTAGGGTGAGGTTTACGTCCACACCTACCTGTGTCGTAAAACCAGTTTGACGACAGTCAGTTTTGCCAGCCTTATGTGCCCATTGAACCAATCCTTGACACAGAAAAGAGCCAAATATTTTGCCGATTGTATTTAGAAGGGCAATAGGGCGATAGTTTGCCGGATCGGCAGTACTGCCCTTCTTATAGATTGGAATCACAATTGCTTTGGACCATGATGTAGGTATTTTCTTGCCGTATGAAATCTTCAGAAATAGGCCATGAATAAATGTGGTCCAATGTGCTTTGTGTTTTTTTTAACGTGAGGTTAGAGATTTGACCCGGGCCAGCAGCTCGCGAGTTCTTTAACTTGACAATGGAGGCTTCAAGGTCTTTACACAAAGGTGTTCTCTCCCAAGCAGTGACTGAGGGTACTGCAAACTTGCTTGAATCATGATTTGGCTTTTTGTAAATCAAAGTAAAGTACTCACACCATTTTGCGCTAGAGGTTTCATTAGAAATTGGGCCTATGGATTTAGAACAACCATGATTCAAGATTGCCCAAATTTCACGTTTGTTTCTGGTGCTTAGTAGTTTTAAAATGATTTCTGCATGATTTTGATCAATTATTATTGAATGAGATCTTAGCCAGTTGCGGTAGAGCTGACGCCGTTCTTTGACTTTCCTTAATTTTACACCTGGATCAATCGTATCTTTCTTAATCAAACGAAGTTCTTTCCTTAGCATCTTTTTCACCGAGGCTATTTCGTGACAGTATAGATGTTTTGGAGTGGACCCAACTGTTCGTAGGTTTGAGGTTTTCAGAGGAAAGTCTGCCAACAAGGGTGAGTATTCGACGATTTGTAACGCAGAGAGTCTATGACTTAAATTTGCAATTAAAGGGCCAGTTGTTGAAAGCCTGTTTCCTGCAGCATTTGTTGACAATTGAAGGGCGTATTTTTCAGGCGAACCACAGCCTTCTTCCTTCCATACGAGCAGTAGCATGTCGTGATCGCTGTGCTTCATTGAGAGCACGTGGAGGGAAACAACTCTAGTGAAGAACTTAAGCGATGCCCAGATGTAATCAAGAGTGTTGCGTCTTTGAGTACCATGCCAGGTTGGTCTAGAAGGTTGGTCGCCTTTGATGGTTCCATTAACCATCTGACAGTGTCGTAGAGAGAGTGAGTGCGACCAGGCTTGGCCTCTTGAAGCAACTTCAGTATCTGGAAGTCGAGTGTTTGTCTTCTTGTGCAAATCGTATTTGAACCAACTGCAGTTGTGGTTGCCACATAAAATAACAGATACATTATTGTAAGCAAGAAAAGTTTCATCAATTAAAGTTGTTATGGTATGAATAAAAGACATTGCAGAGATCATTGCAGGATTCCAATATCCATTAATTATGAGCAAATTGGTCTTGATGTTAGCCGATGATAATCGAACCAGAGTACTTTAGACAAATGGATTTGGATTGGCAGAGGCCAGAAGTGTCCACCATTTCTGAATTTTCAGTAAAGTTATTAGACCTGCAAAAGGATGTCCTTTGGTGTTTTTTCCAGCTGGATTCATGAGGATAGTAAACACGTTGCGGGTTGGTGGATCTCGAACCCATGTTTCCTGTAAGCAAATGGCAAATACATCCTCGAGAGGTTCGGTAAAATTGTTGAAGAGGTGAGTGAATCCTCGAGTGTTCCATGAGAGCAAAGTTAACTCGCGGTGTGACAGAGTCACTCATTGTTACTTTCGAGATCCGTGAGTTACTTTTCTCTCTTGTCCGCTTCTTCCTGCAATGGCCTGATGCGTCACATCCTGGCAGCTGACTTGGGGGAAAGATAAGGATTTTCGCAGTGCAGTTCGGCGGACGGCACTTTGGGACCCTTTGCTGTGAGAACGTTTCGATGAGTTTGTAGGTGGTGTTGTGATGTCGGGTTCGACAGTAAGATCGAAACCATACAGCAGGAGATCGTCAGTTACCTGGAGTAAAATGTTTTTCACAGCCGCAGAGGATATGTGGAGCAGTACTTGGTCGGAGGTCAGTTCAGTTATATACTCGACAATTTTGATGTCATCAGACGATATAGATCGAAGTTGTGGAATACAGGCAAATAGTTTTAAGACATTTGCTCGATTTAAGTTGACCTCGTTCTCGTCTGAATGAATATTTTGTAACCGAAGTTTCCATTTTTTTGAGCATTTGTGTTCCGAAGAGTTCTGGATACATGAGGGACACCAGATTTTCTCTGATTCAAGGTTTGTTTGGGGTTTAGCCTGGAGCTTAGCGTTAAGAATTTGGGCTTCATGACGTTATCACCTGTCGAGTTTGCTACACCCCCGGATTGATGTTTTTGCACGGCAGCATTCACAGATGTTTTCCTCTCCTCAGATGATTAATCGGTGCAGCCTCGGTGGCCTCTGGCAAGTCATCTATGATATCATCAGTATCAATTGAGTATGTTGATAGATTACATATATCAACAGAGGAATCAGCGACAGTGCTGGAAGTACTGTTGTCGCTAGAGTCTACTCGCCGACGTTTAGCTGGTTTCTTTGATGGCTGCATAGGGTTTCCTATGTCTCGCGTTGGAATTGAGGCTGCATGAGTGGCTGATTGAGTAGAATTGGGTTTTCGTTCGAAAAGGCTTTTTTTTTTTTGGCGCAGTTATATTTCTTATGAATTTTTTCACGTTTTGTCAGACGTTTTTCTTTGGGTTGTTTTTTTTTGCTGGGTTCTTTTGCATTGTTTGCATTCAGTCGTGACAACATTTTGTGTTCACTCGTCGTTATGGTTTTGGCAGCACCATTGAAGATGTTAAAGGTGTTTCCTGAGTTGTTGTCTTGATCAAATGCTTTGTCCTACACACAGGGACCAACAACGGTGGAGTAATCTCTTGTATCAAAAGAACCTCGTTATTCGATCGACTTCGGTCCCCTTCAGATCTTTCTGTTGAATTTGTGGGCGGGGCTAGAACCTGAGCAACAGCCTCATCAGATCCAAAAGGAGGGACCGAGCTATTTGATGGGAGAGCTCCATTTGGTGTAATCGCTTTGGAGGTTTGGCTCCTTTGATCATTGTTGACATTCTTGCGCATCCATTTAATCGCTTCTAACAAGCTTTCAATTAGTGTGTCATTTTGGCAATGGTGCCGGGCAGCCAGGTCGCTCAACCTTTCTTGCCATCTCATTGATTTGTCAGCGTCCTTCTCCATCTGATCTTGCAAAAAACATGTGAAATGATCTATTTTTTCTATTTTCATTGCCAAATCTGAAATCGCAGCCCCTTGGTCGCTAATTGCTCCAATCAATGACTCGAGTAGTTTGGTGAAGGGAGCAAGTGCAACCGCAGAAGCAGCTAAAACGTTGTTGTGTATCGGGGAAAGGGCTTCAACAGAAATGCTCAGTGGAGGCAGAGCTAAATCGTGGCCCATCGATGAGGATTGTGAGCTATCCAAGTTAAATTGCAGGTTTGTAGGAGAGAAATGTCTTGTATGATTTGAAGCTTGAGTTCCTTCTCATGGCTGAATAGATTTTGCGTGTGGGGTACTCGCAGTCGGGAGTGTTTTGTCACTCATTGTTGCCATTGGAGGATTAGCTTTGGATTTTAGCTTGGTAATGCGTTGCAGATGACGTGCTCTAGCAATGGAGCTTAGAACCAGATTGTTTTGGATGGGTTGAGGGCCAAGAGAGCTGACAGGCGCAACCGAAGGGCAATTCAGGGGTGCCTTTGGGCCATTGCCCATGCACCTCGGGAGCTTGACATGCCAGGGCACTGTCATTGCCATATTCAATGGTGTCGGAGGTCTGACTCGACAGACTTCTACCGCAAGGAGTTCTCGATGCAGCTGATGGGTGCGAATAGTTTGGGGTCGGCAGAGTAGAGGCGCATTTGTATTCCCACATTAAGTTTTGCCTTCCGTGCGGCACAGTGAAATTCGGTGGTGCTTTTAAAGATGAAGGTAAAATACTTGCAGGCTCCGGGGGATGTTGTAGATACTGCCTGATCTCCGAGGGTCGGAGTCGAGGCCTGCTGGAGAGTACAGGTTGTAGGTTTCACCTTGTATTGCAAGCCACTGTCAAAAGGTACACAGTTTGATGCATGGTTTTGGATCGGGAGCCGTTTTGACACGGAAGCTTCTCCACATGCTAAAGGATGGGAGATCAAATGTGTTCCATCAGCATTCGGAATCCTCAATAACTCCTTGTCGCTGACTAGAAATGGTGAGAACCTTTTTTCGTTAAAGGCCTCTAGGTTTTGTAGAGGTGTAATTGAGTTAACGGCCCGCGACAGTGAGGGATCGTCTGAGACCTTTTCAAGGGGACAGTTTATTTGAATAGATGTGGGAATGTTTAAAACCCCAGATATATTGGGGAGAGGAAGTGTGTTTGTCTCAGGAGGAACAGTAAGTCCATCAGCCAAAAGTCGTGGGGGGGTCACAGATTGAAAAAGAGGAGGATCCGGGGGACAGGGGGAGCATAAATCACACCGGCCCCTCCATGGACGGATGGATCTTCATGCGCAGTATCGCATTTTCCATGCTGTGAATTGTGTATTTGATTAATCAGCAGACTCACCGCTAAGTCAATTTGTTTCTCAGATTGTGGTTCAAGAGAGGGAGTTGGTAATTCAGTAGCGCAACTCAGGAGACCTGGCAGAGGCAAAGGCAGATGCAAAGGCAAAGGCATCATCGCTACTGGTGGCGCTGCAGGTAAAGTTAGTGAAGCATGAAGAGCATGAAGAGCTCGACCGGTGGATTTGCTTACCTTTTCTCCCATCACGGCCTTCATAGTAGTCCACGGCTTTAGCATGCGCCTGTGTTGGAGGGTTTTCCTTCGAGTCAGCGGACCCTCAGCTGTTAGTCATTTACCCGACTTGGTCCCAACTTGAACAGGGCGAGCTGGATGCGGACTGCGGCAGACTGGGACTCTGAACCTGGACTCTGCGCCGCGCTTCGCGCGTAAACAGGGTATTTGAATGTTTAGCCAATGAAGGAAGAAACAGGACTGAACGCGTTGTGCAGCTCCTCTCACGGCAAACAGTAAACAGACACTGGGGCAGACTGGGACTCTGCACCTGGACTCCGCGATTATACATTGAATTATCACTTGTTGACTGAAACAGAATTTGAACAGCTGTAATTTCACTAAGTGATGTGACGTGAACCTGAACACACTTGTGTGACTAGAATTGACTTCATTGTTTGCTAAATTATAGTTGAACTGTGGGCACACGCTTGTAGTGCTCACCGCGTTACATAGTCTTGTAAGACACTGGCTATCTGTCTCGATAGGGAACTTCTAACTTCTAATTTTCCCTCTATCATCATTCGTCTCTCCGGGAATAGGGAATGGTGCCTTCTTTCACCCAGCGTCACGCTCACACCTCTCACCCCTGATCCTTTACTATTCTGAACCTTCTAACTGTTCTCCTCCCACCACGTCACTGTCTCTCCAGTCTCATACTCTGCCTTTCTACCTCCACCTCTTCCTTTTCCCACTCCTGTTCTTACTACCACTTATCTCCAACTGCTCCTCTACCTGTCTCACTCTATTTCTCTGCCTCTCATTGTTCCTCTAATACTAACTCCTTTTTTCCCACTCACTGTTGTTCCTCCCGCTACTAACACAACTACTGTTCCCACTCCGCTACTACCACTACCTCTCTCTGCTATCTTCCTAGTTACTCAGGGATATGGTGCCTGCACCCCTCTCTCACTATTACAGAGACCCAGGGAAATGGTGCCCTGGTTACCCTCTACTACTGAACTTAAAGATATTGACGCTTCCACATGCGTTCCAAGAAATAACTTTGATCTCAATACTGTTGACGCTTACCGTCTACAACTAACTCCCACTCTACCACTAAGGTCCTGCACAGACTACTCCCATCACCTACCAACTCTACTCCAAACCACTACTACTATCCCCCTCCACCACTACTGCTCTAACTCTACTGCTTACACTTCCTTCTCTCTCTCTCTCTCTCTCTCTCTCTCTCTCTCTCTCTCTCTCTCTCACACACACAGACACTCTACAGACCTCCTCCTTAACAATAGCCTCCGCACTCCAGTCACTCTCGCCTCCTCTGGTCTCTTGGACTCTTGGATGTCCTCCTCCGCTGCTGGTCCTCACCCAACTGCACGGCACACCAAAAAACTCCCAAGCACCCTCTTATATAGCCCTTCCCATCTCTGGATTAGCTACTTACCTACAGTTAACTCTGAAAATGCTCAAGTCACATTTCAAAATAATCACATACAAACAAAGCAGTAAGTTATACTGGATCGTTACCCATCCATTGAACTGCTCCCTATTTCTAATATGCTGCACCACAGGGAACAAACCCAACAATTCCTAACAGCGAACCTTTATCTTAGTGTGACACTTTCTTCTTGCACAGGGAACAACAAAGAGCCCTCGACTGTCCATGTTTTAAAACCACTCCAACTTGATCGAGAAATCACTGAAAAAACAGTTGCTGACTCAGGCTGTACTACATCAGGGGACAAAAGCCATGGAAAACAACAGTCAGGAGTCACTGTCACAATATAGTCCAATACTCTGCCTGCCACCGCAGTGAAAGTAGGCACTAATAGACACTATCCTCTATAGAGGGAAATGACAACTAACGGTACTCCAGCTGCCCCGCTACCCATTCACAACATACCATGTCCCTCAAAATTCAAAGGCAAAGGCAACATCAAGGACCTTCATGGTGACCAGCATCTGAGTATTTCTTTGCTTAACACACGCTCACTGGTGCAACATGGTTTTTAGATAGCCAATCACCTGACCATGAGCAATTTAGATATGCCTTCAGTTACGGAGACCTGACGCCATGAGACTGCACAAATATCAGCTTCACACACTCTGCCTTCTGGGTATAAAATATTCAGAGCAGATTGTATTGGACAGCGGAGAGGAAGAGTGGCACTCATTAGGAAAGAGCATTTTGACAGCCACCCCATTATCATCCCAACTATAGACTGATGTGAAAACCTGCTTATCAAGAAGAAAATTAATCCTAACACCTTGTTGACAATTCTTATTCTCTATAAACCACCACAAAATCTACCTCTGTTCGAGGAGCAACTACTTACCTTGCTGAACAGTATTACCAAACCAAAATCTCCAGTGACTTCAATTTATGGTCAGAAGACGCATCAGACATACAAGCTGCTACTCCAATATCATCTCTTCAAGCCGTGGGTTTCATCCAATTAGTTATAGATCAAACCCACAAAGGAGAGCATACTCTAGATTGGATATTGACTCACAACATGCTTAGTACACTACTACTACGCAGGCCTGCCCTGGTCAGACCACTCAATGGTCAACACTACAATACTACTACCCACCGCACCAACTAGACTAGACAACAAGCCAAGAGAAGAGAGGAAATGTAGGAACTTCAAAAACATCTCAGCCACTAATTTTTCAGCATCCTTGATAACTAACTTGCACCCATTGGAATCGTTTGACAATGCCATTACCGCCACCATTGGCATACTGGCCCCAGAAAAAACTAAGAAAATAAAATCTGAGAACATAAAAAACTCATGGTTTAATGACAACATTATACAAGCCAGGAGAGTGAAAAGAGCTCTAGAACGGGAATGGCACAAGAAGCCAGGCCCTTTGACACTGAGCAAGTACAAAGAGTCAGTGCAAATATTTAAACACATCATTTTAGAAGCAAAATCTGAGAATTACAACTTAAGAATTAACAATGCAAGAACTAGCTCAAGTGAGCTTTTTAAAATTCTTAAGATATGATAGGTCATTTATAAGACGCTTAATACCCAGAGGTTTCTAAGCGCGGACCCAGGGAACAAACCTGTGGTGCTCCGTGTCGACTTGTTTCCAAGGCGAGCACGTTGCCCCTGAGCTATCTTCCCGAGACGGAATTCAAGAGTAAAACCTCCCCATTTCCTCCCATTAGCAAGTACACTGCCTGATGCCAGGAAATTCAAAATTAATTTATCAATAAAACAACAGGCAACCAGCAGGCTATTGCCAACCAACAATCCCGTCTAAAAAAGTACCCAAACAGCAGCCAGGGTACGGCATACATTGACTTCAGCTAATCTTTCACTACCCAAGTTTGAATTCTAAACTTGTACAGAAGCCGAAATTCGTGACATAGTACTGAAACTTAAACCCACCTCATGCTTAGGGGATATCTGTCCTCCCAACATCTTCAGGGATTCCCTAGACACTCTTGTCCCATGGATTACGAAAATGGTCCACATGTCCTTTAGGGATGGCACAGTCCCGACCTGCCTGAAGGAAGTGTGGATTACTCCTCTACTTAAGAAAATTATGCTGGAACCTGCGTCAGCAAAAAACTATCAACCCATAACCAATGTCCCGTATCTTCCAAAATTCTTGGACAGAGTGGCATATTCACAGCTGCAGAAATTCATAGAGGAGAAAAAGTAGCTGTCAAGAATGCCCACGCCTCCACTATTACCCCCACATGTGGAGGGAGAGCCACAGGGTTCTTGCCTATCCCCCACCCTGTTCAACATCAGGTCTTTACTTGACCCCCTTGACAGCCTGGGTGTCCAATACGCAAACTACTCTGACGACACCCAGGCACTCCTGAAATGATCAAGTATGCATTTAGAAGACACAAAGGCCCTGAACAGGGTGTACATGGCAATTCAATCGTGGATGGCAACAAACCCTGTGGTCCCCAACAACAAAAAAACAGAACTTCTCGCCAATGCCTCCGGTCCTCGTCTAAAGATATTAGACGCCTTGCATACTCACTACATGATCACAGTCAGTTAAAAACCAGTCACCAAGTGTGAAAACATTGGGGGTATTCTTGGACTCTAAATTATCAATGAAACAGCAGGTCTCTCACCTAGGTTCATCATGTGGATATGTGAATAAACTATTACATCAGATTAGATCCTACTTGTCAATCAAAAACAGATCCTTACTTGTGACCGCCCTGGTAAATTCCCGGCTGCACTATTTTAACAGCCTGCTTATCGGTACATCACAGGCTAACCTACATTGCATGCAGACAACACAAAACGGAGCAATCAGTGCAATCTATGGACTGTCTAGGCGAGATCATGTCATCTCGCATAGAAGGGCCCTACACTGGTTGCCCATCAAACAGAGTATTTTGCGAGCTCAATGTCACCTGGCCTAATACGATTGCTGTTTCTGTCTTCCCTCCGTTCCCCCTCCCTTGCCTCGTTGCGCTCTGAAACACTTGTGTATAGGCGCGTTATTAAATTCATAACATAAGATATAGTCCCTTACATACAAATGCTTAACACCGTCGCCACTCAGTATCTGATCAAGCATTTGACCATCAAGCAACCTACGCACACATTACGATCTAATGACAATCAAATGCTGATACAACCACGTTTTAAACGTGCAAAATGTGGTTGTGCCAGTTTTTTAAGTACGCGCACTACGGGAATGATATGCTTTGCAAGAACAGCTCCATCTTTGGCAGACTTTAAGAAGGCCATAAAAACGTGCCTCTTTAACTCTGCGGACTAATCAAATTTCTTCGCTCCCCCCTCTCGACTACTGACTACTCACCTGGACTTTGTTTTGTTTTGTGTGTGCTCTGAGGCCCAAGGTCATGTGGTGGGATATAAAAATTAAATAATAATAATAATTGGTGATCGGCTCCTTACTGTCTCCTCCCCTGGTTGCTTGTAGATCTCTTGCTGCCAACTGCACACCCTTGTGCTTCCCTGTTAGCTCCCTGTTCCCTTTTTCTCTGCTTCCCTCATTGTGTTCTTCCCCCTATGATTGTAAAGCGCTGTGTTGCTTCCCGAAGCTAGGTCCACGCTTAATAAATACCCTAATAATAATAATAATAATTGGATCCAATAGAAGGAAAAAGATATCCCACCTTGCCGTAATATGCCTTTGATGTCTCATGCTTTTTATCTGAAGGCAGGATGCTCTGGTAGAAATTCCAACTGGTTTCTATTAGATCAGCTTGCTCATAGATGGGTGGATGTCTGTACATCTCCTGAATTGCTATCTAGAAAGGTCTTATGGTGATTTTATTTTAACTTTTGAATTCCATTATTAAAATCCATATGTTGCAACTGGATCCAGTAGAAGTCATTTCTTAGATGTTGATGAAAGGTTTACTAGAATGTGATACTCACAGCTGTCATAGTACCACTTGAGATATTTACTACTGCTGTAACCAGGCCTTTTCTGTCTCAGGAGTTTTTCTTGACGGTGGGCTGTCCTGGTGGCTATTCCACTTGCCTATTTCTAATTGTTTCTAGTAGATCCATTTGCTGACACATAGGTTTTTTCGCAGCTCCGGAACCCTTCTAAATAAAGTTTTAGCTGTGATGTGTGTCCATACCCTTGTACTGCCCAACCCTCGATCTCCCGGTCCAGGTTTATAGTGAAAATGGCGAATGCAAAAACGTGGAAAAAAATAATGCAGAAAAAAAAAATTCGAATGTTTTTTTTATTTTTATTTTGTAATGGGGGGGTCCCCCCAACCCCCCGTTTATTTTTACTAGCTAAACAAAACAAACCATACAAATAAAAAAAAAATGCACATTATTTTTTCCGCATTATTTTTTTGGGACATTTTTGCATTCGACCATTTTTTTTTCGACATTATAACTGGATACCCCCGCCCACACATCTGCACGCAGTGCCATGCAGGTTCCACTCTTTCACTCGCTAATCATCACCCTCCCCCTCGCTAATCACCACCCCTCTTTTCCTCACACACTCATTCTCTCACTCTTTACAGACCCTATAGGGGGGCTCTACCAAAACGAATTGCTTCACCACTTCCTGTTTAGGTTTGATGTTGCACTTCATTAGGTGGTCACTGTTTTAAGTGCTCCCAATTCAAGTACCGGCTCTTAAAGGACAGCAACTTGTTGACTAATTGAGGGTGTTCAGGGACTCTCCCCCGCCAAGTATAAGGGACAGGAGGGGTGTTCCCTGAGGATCCTTTGGCCCGTCATCTGCTAAACTGGAGGATCTTTGTAAACCAAAAATAAATTGTTTCCCCTCTTTTCATAGTCACTGTCCATCCCACTGTCTCCGCAAAGAAATAGGGTTAAAACCCTGCTCAGCCTTCATTTTTAAAAGAAAATGTTTTTGTGCAATTGTTTTTTCTAAATCTTAAACAAAATATTTTCATAAATTTCATCAACGATTCAAATATCATAAATCCACATAAAAGCAATACACGTTAAGCCTCAATAAGTTATACAATATAAATGTCAAAAACCACTTATGATCATACCACTAAAAGAATACAATACATTCATCCTTGTATACGGACATCCTTACAGATTGTACAGCTCTTAGATCCTACCACCTAACTAATTTTATAATATGCAGGAATTGAAATAGAGCATTGCATAACGAAAACGATGTTGAGTCCAACAATTGTTTTCATAAAAATCCCCAGGGTTGGTGTGTCAGATCTTTCACGTACAACTCAAATATAAGCGAGGAGCTGTCAGGGCTTTGCACTTTACGACCACATGTTTGATCGTCTCTACTTCTCTGCTGCAATAGTGGCACTTTTCACTGTCACAAGTTGCTTTCTTCCAACAGAAGTAAATCTCCTGTGTCGATAGCAAATTTCAGCCTGAATCTAAGGATGGTATTCCCAAATCGCAAAGATGGAAAATGTGTTAGATACAATACACACAGTCCAAGCTTCTTATGTATGTTTCCTAACTCATGAAAGCGTTTAAACCTCCTAGTGCATCACAGAGGCATAGACAGGGTAGGTAGGGCCTGAGCGGGCAAGGCCCACCCAGAATCTGTAAATTCCCACTAAGCAGTGCTTTGTGGGCATTTACAGATGCTAATGTCACAGAGGTGGGCCCAGCTACATTAGCTTCAGGCCCCATTTGTCAGACAATCCTGGCTATGCCTCTGGCGCATCATACATGTGGCGCCAGTCTAGAAGTCAGTGGCGCATCTTAAAAGCAGCTGGGTTTTCAAATACTGGATTACTGTCGAAGCCTCACGCTTCATATTTGGCTCTACACTTAACCACATATGAATCTGCAAGGTATTGCTTTCTTGCCCCAAACAGCTTAAACAATAAGTTCTTCGGTGGATTCACACATGTATGACAACATTCTTTCCCACGAAACATACAAATTTAAAGGAGTTGATTTGGGAAGCGGCAAATTGCTTTTCCAAAAAAGACCGATGGGAGATAAAATCTTCTAGAAGCAAGTGGTGGATTTCGAGTCCATATGTATTAAAAGAATTTAATAGACACCGACGGTCAACTCGAGTACAGTCGAGTAGAACTACGTCATCGGCGTACAACATCCAAAATATCTTGATTCTGCTGACCATAGGAGGCAAAAAACACACCTTCGCCAAAGGTGCACCCAAGTCTGAAAAATGAATATTAAATAATAATAATAATTTCGCATTTATATAGCGCTACGAACCCTCAGGTATCTGAGCGCTGCTTATTATTACCCACGGTGTGTGGTGCTCATTTATCGACCTCGGAAGGATGAAAGGCTGAGTTTGGCCCTGCCGGGATTCGAACCTGGGTTAGCAGGCTCTGCACGGATGTCAAAGCGAGCGCTCTACTCGCTGTGCCACTTGACCAGCAAATAAAAACAGAGCCAGGATGCACTGCTGCCGAAGGCCTCTAAAGGTAGGGATTTAGCAAGTGAACTCACCCTCTCTATTTAACCGAACATTTAGAACAGAGTCGGTATCTAAATGAATCAGCACAGCCAACAGCCCATGGGGGACGCCCCAGTCTTCTAGCTTTGCCCAGAGTTTTTTCTGATTGACTCGATCGAAGGCTAGGGATAAGTCTATGGTTGCCACATGGACCTCTGCCACTGACTCCACCCAAGATAATCGCTGGACCGAACCCATCACCCAGTTGACGAGGGTGGTCCCCACCCCAGATCTAAATCCTACCCGATTACCCTTTAAAGTCTCATTACAATCAGCCCACAATTGCATTTCTTTCAAATTCAATGATGTGAAGATTTTGGAATCAGCATCAAGAAAGGCAATAGGTCTATAGTTGGATGGGTCCGATTGGTTGCTCTTCTTGAAGATAGGTACTATGTGGGCAAGTTTCCAAGTATCGCGTGTTTGTCTCCTAAGAAAAAAGGACTTAAAAAGTTCCCACAATACGGAGTACCACATTTCAGGGTTACTTTTCAGTACTCCGTTTCATATACTGCTAAATTCCCGGGCCCTAGAATTGTGGCTTTTTCTAATAAGACTAACAATGTTGTTAATATAAGTAAAAGACCAATCCCGCTCCTTTAAGTCAAAACATTTCTCATTACTGCTATTGGTACCCTTATATAGCTTTAGGAAGTAAGCTACCCAATCCTGCTCAGCAATAGGGTTTGTCTGAGACTGTGATTGAAAATTGTCCGTATCATTTACCGCTTTCCAGTAGTTTAAATCTGCTTTGTTGATAATGCAGTTTAACTTTATTTGCACCTCTTTTTGGTACATCAATGAGCAGAGGGATTTTACCTTGTTTTTATATTTTTACTTAAACTTCCTCATCAGTTCTTCTTTCAGCTCCCCTTCTGAGTAATTTTGTTTCGCCCATCTGACGATGTCAAACCTATAAATTTTCCTAGTGGGTCACAAACGTCTGTTCTTGCCCATTTAGACCTCTACTGCTGGAGTCTGCATCAATACATGTCTAGCTGCTGGCGTAAGAAAATTCCCACTCACTCTATAGTGGTCGGCACCACCGGTGACAGCAAAATCACAATCCTCCAACCACACGGTTTCTCAGGCGACTATAAAGTAAATTCACAAAACCTGGGACACGCTTTGCAAGTATGTTGGTACTTATCTGAGGTATTTCAATTCCCTGTGACGACAAACAATTACCAACTTTTTTTTTTAAACGTGCCCATCTTTTGCCATAGGGCTCCTGCTTTGCTGAGGAATACATGTTCTTGCCTCCCATGCAACTCATATGACAGTCCCCTTTACCCCCGCAATCAATGTTAAAATCCCCAGCTAACAAAATATGTCCCTGGTCCAACTTTTCAATCAAATCCATTAGAGTTACAATAGATGTTAATGACAAGAACGTTATGCTCTCTCTCTTTAAGCTCCAGGCAAACCGCAAGTACGCCATATAATTCTATTTTCCATAATCGAATGTCAAGTGTACATGTAGACCGAATTGCTAACAAGAGACCCCCTTTAGCCCTGCTCATCCCTCCCCTGATCGCTTTCTGTTGACAAATGATATATACATCCAAAATCAGATTGTCTTTTAGATAGGTTTCCTGCATTAATTTCAAATCCTATTCACATAATTTAGTACATATTTCCTTATTCGTGTACAGGAATTTAAAACCTCTCGAATTCCAACTGCATATACTAAAAACCCAGTCTCGTTTTTACATTCTTCACCCCCGTACTGATGAATGAGCCTGGCAGCCAGGACCAGTCATCGTCCCTTCCTTTCTCCTTCTCCATACCCACACCATTCCCTTAGCCATTAGCACTGTACAGAAAGGTAATGGGCCTGTGGTACAGGAGGTAGTCATGGGATGCCACACATTTCGATAATTCACAGAGCTCACAGAATTGCATAACTATTTTCCTGATGTGTATATAAGTCGAACCCACGTTGTAGTAGGTCATCAATAGACAATAAGACGTAATCTCCGACTATGCAGGTACGGCACAATAAATGCTTAATTGTCAGTTCTTTTATCGTCGTAGAAATCTACCAAAGCAATATCCTTCGTTGAAATAATTTGGGGGCTAGGCACATCATGTAAAATAGTGAGAATAGTACTGCGATTTAGAACTAGGTAATCTTGAGAAAACAGCCTCCATAATTAGACCGGGGCATTCTTCACATTCTTTTAGATTTGTGATGTCTTCCAACTGCACAGTTATTTTATTCAATCCAATGTCCGTTAAGGGCATCTGAAGCGCAGATGGGCAGAACAGCGACATAGCGAGCAAATCATTAAAATTAGACATTACAGGGTCTAAACCAGTCTCTGTAAGGGCAGATGTCCTTACATTCTCCTTTCCAGGGTCAGTCTGACAAGCGATAGCCACAGCCCTAATATGTAAGGGATCGTTCAGTTCTGGCTCCACCTGAGAATCTCCCAACAATCGAGGGCATTATTTTGCCACCTCAACGCCCATAGAAATTTGCTTGGCTCTGGAAGCTACACAGAAAATCAGAGCCAAACCAACTTGATCATTCCCTGTAGTAGTGGACACATTCCTCGCTTTCTCTTCATGGACTTTCAGTGAACGAATGTACTTCAATGATGACCTCCGATTAATTTTACTTTTGCTTCTTTGACTTCTTTTGAACTTTTTCTTTCCTTTATTCCTCCGCTTTCCACACTCCTGGTCTGGTTCGACAGAGGGACTGGGCTAACCACCAACACTGACTCCTCTACATTATGTGCAATTGCTCCCCATCTTTCAACATTTTCAAGAATCTCCAATGATGGTACGAGTAGCCAGAAAAAGAGGCTGGTGGAGACTTTGGTGCACTTTGCCCACCTCCCTGTTCACTCCTGTGCCTTACGCCAGAGTTTGAATTAGTTTCTTTTCAATGCCATTCAACTTGGGAGTTTTCATTGACTTGGCCTACTATTGTGTCATAGACTCTTAATGACAAAAATTGTGCCACATTCTCGAGGATATCTTTTAATTTAAGATAGTTTTCTTTGACTTCCTCTCTGACCAAGTCATAAACCACAACCAGGGAGTTTAAAACGAAATGTTATGTGGCTAGGGCAGGGGGGCCCCATTTCTGGTCTGTGATGATGGCTATAGTCCGTAGAGCTAGACCATGTAGACGAATTTGTTAAAACATTTGCCTGTTCTGGTGCAGGAGAGTTAAAGAGAGATGGAGTGTCAGATAGCGCATCAATGAGTCATGCCGAAGTACCCCTCCCTCTGCCACTGTATTAGATAAACAACTGGGCTCTGATGCGGTGGTGTGCATAACCGGCATGTTTGTATTTTCACTCTGCATTTCTATAGCGGGCGGATGGGAAGAAAAAGTTCATTGAGAGTATCTCCTTCACTGGCACTCCACTTGTGGGGAAAATAGTCTGTTGTCTTATTTATGATGTTCATTGACCTTAATATGAAATCTAACCCTGCAAGTTCAGAAGCCGGAGTCCTTGCTCCTACCAACATTGGGACACACACACACACACGTCTTGGGATGGCGACAAGGCTGTGATCAGTGGGATATCAAAGGAGATGCAGACTCCTTCAATTTATGAGGGGGCAGTGAAATTTCCAGGTTCTGTCAGGGGTCTGCTTCCCCCATGCTTTGTAGATTGTACATTTTTATTTTATTCTGACAAATAACTCCCAAGTTTTCAAAAGGAGCACAACTTATAACTAGACCCACCCAGCGGGTATAGATGCGGGGTGGGTTGCGACACAAAGGCAGGCTCTTCCGTCCTCTTAACTGCTGCACAAATGTGCTTTGCTGGGGCAAAGATGGGCCTTTTGTTCAGGTGCGCCCCCCCCCCCTCCAAACAGCGCCAATCAGGATTTGCCTCCAACGGTATAAATAAGGGAAATCAAGTTGCACAGGAGAATGGGAGTCTTTATCACCTGCTGCACAACTGTGCTTTACTGGTGCTTCCTCAGCCTCCCTTTTGAAATAGAGTCAGTGAGCTTATGACCAACTTTTTTTTTTCTTGACGGTGTGATGTATAGAAAGGCTAACTCCCACCCTCATCTCCTTAGGTCATGCCCTTCGCTCAGACCTGTAAAATCTGGAGGCCACCTAAGGAACGAAGGCCATGTCCCACCTCAAAATGTGTTCCTCATAACGCATTTTCTGAAATGAAGGTCTGAATAAAAGGGCACCAATATCTATCTCCCAACCTTCTGGCCACAGTGACAGCAATCAAAAAGGTGGTTTTACAGGTCAGCAATCTCAGATCAATAGAGCCCATAGGGCCTTTTGCAGCATGTCATGGATCAAATACACAGCCCAAGAAGGAAAGCCCGACAATTCAATAGGTCTTGGGACTGCAACACTCTTAAGCAGCTATGCCACCAGATGCCCCAATCCCCAGAGTAAAGAACCAATGTTCCTGAAATGCTTTGATGGCTTAAGGAGGACAAAGCCAGCCCTTTCATAGCCTCATCATGAATTGTAATTGGTTATTTGTTAAACCCTACAGATTTCTAAGCACAGATCCGGGGATCGAACCTATGTTGCTCCGTGTCGTCTTGATTCCAAGGCGAGCCCGTCGCCCCTGTGTTATTCTCCCAGCAAGATGAATAAACTGCAAGATCTCGGAAACACCAAAGTTGAGAGCGGGGATATCTTTTTTACAGCATCAAGCTACAAGGTTTTGTCAGTGACAGTTATATGACTTAAGAGAAGATCTCTGTGCTCTCTGCACTGCCTTTGCCACTTGAGAATAATTATTTTTATTTTATTGTTTACAGGGCAGACCTAGCTCTAGAGCAGCAGAACACCGTACAGAATGTGGGTAGATGGAATTTGGGCTAGCATCTTTTAACAGTAGCGCAGTACTGTGAGGTCTGTGCATCGGTATGTGCGTCCATTAGAATTCGTTTTTGGTTAGGTGTTTTGAGAGATTTGATAAATTGGAGAATTGTGGGGGCATGCCGAGCCTAGAAACTGACCTACTTATAAATGCACGCAGCATTGCGCCAAACACTTTTCCCTCTTTTTTTCTGTCACCCTTAGGGCCACTGGGGATTCCCCCTCCACACTCGGGGATCAAGATAGCACCCCCACCCACAGCTACACCGTGCAAACCTCTGCCAGGTCCTCTCACCCCACAGGGGCCCCAGCCTGCATCTCTTACCTGCCTCCTGGGCTCAGAACCTACCCTGGGAGAGACGATCCCCTGTAGCTGCTGGGACTTGCAGATACCTATGTCCCACAGAGGAACAGCACTCATCCAAAATCACCTCCAAGGGTCAAATCAAAGTCACACTGGCCCCTCACCGCCCACAGCACCTTGCCACCACCTGCGAGGTCTGCCTAGCCACGCTGAGGGCCCAGCAGGCATATTTCACTCCACTGGATGTCTCACCCCGCAAGAGGCCAGAACAAGACAAGGGCGTAGCCCCTGTGTCCTCCACACCGAGAGGAAGCCTGAATCAGGGTGCTAGACACACCAGCAGGAAAAGAAAAAACAGAAGGCTGCTAGGTAGCCGGGAGGTTATGCCTCTCAAAGAGGGGCAGGGTTAATACGAAGAAGAGCTTGGAAAAAGAGTCCCCGACGAGGAAGCAGAGCCTCAAAGGTAAGTACTGGGACAAGGAAGAGAGACATGGAGGTCAAGTACTTTTAGTCATTCGAAAGACATGGAAAACAGTATTAACCACTCTGCAAGACCTTAAAAAGCAATTCGGATTCGCCTCTCTTGAAGGTCTGATACAGTTCCACGATCACAAACATACTGTTCTCAATGGAACAACCACGTCATTCGCATTTGTGTCTTTAAGTAATGTATACATTTTCTACGTTTGTACGTACATTGCTATACAAGCCTGTTTCAAGACACACTTTTTGACCAAGCAGTCTGTATTGACTTTGGGTGATGTATTTGATAGTCTACTTGAATATTTACAGAAATTTTAAGCTATCAAAAAGGGTTGGTTTGAGAAACATTTGGATTGTCTCCTTATGTAGGCATAGTGATCTGCCACATTGAATTCTACCCATAGCACATGGTCATCTTATCAAGGGTCTATGTGTGTTAACCCTGTGCAATGACCTTTGAATTGTAAATTTCCAGGTTCCCTTCCTTTTGTTCAATGGGGTAAAATAAGGGCAGCCAGTACAGACAGATCAGCTTTATGTAGGTTTGGAGGGGTCAATGAGGCAAAAGGTACTCAACAATCAAGACAGAGTTCGAAATTGAGTGCTTGTAGCTAAGAAGAGCTACAAGAAGCTACCTTTGGCTTCCCAAGCCCACTGACACCGAACAAACACATCTATTTGAATTTAACCTTGTGCATTTGCGACAATCTAGACCACATTTAAAAGACATTTAAAGAATAATTGGTCATAAATATCTTATGTGGAAACTAGATATGCGAAACACAATGTACTAGCTTCTAGTTCCCCAGTGTTAGCTCCTGGTCACTGGTTAATGCTGGATACCCAGAAGCTGATTTTTGCTCCCGTTTATCCAACCTTATTTTCAATCCCAGCGAGACCATGGCACCTTCATATTATTTTATTTATTTTAACATTTGTGTAACGCCCAAACCCATAGGTATCACAGTGTTTGTACAGGGTAATAACCGAGTAAATAACAGAGTAAAAACTTTACAGATCATTGCGCTAGTAGGAAGTAGTACGGGAAAAGTAGAAGACAGTTCATGCTTAAGAGTGTTAGTCAAACTTATTGAACAGCCAAGTTTTCAACAGCTGCTTGAATGCTGGGTAGGAGGGCTAATTTATTAAGTGTGGAGGTAAGAGGTTCCACAGGGCGGGGACTGTGGTGCTGAAACGAATCCCTCCTGCTCTGGCTAATTTAAAACGCAGAACAGCTAGGGTGAGCTGGTCAGAAGAGCAGAGTGAGCAACAGTGCTGTATCTTTGTGATGCAATGGTTCAAGTACATGGGGGCTTCAGTGTAGATTCATCAGTGCACTATAGTCAAGGTTTTGAAATCAATCCATGCTTTTACTGGTAGCCAATGGACTTCTAGTTGAGTTGCAGAAATGTGGTCTGATTTGCAGAGGCTTTGTTTTGAGGCAGTTGTAGCTTAGCTAGATTGGACGTGGATGTGCCCTTGGATAGCGAATTACAATAGTCTAGTTTGCTCAGGATAATGGCTCTGGAGAGCGTGAGGCAGGTGTTGGGGCTCAGGAATTGTCTGCTTAATGAGATATGTTTGGCAGTGTGGGAGGTTGAGGATGCCAGAGCATTGACATGCCTTGTCATGAGTAATTCTGCATCGCGGTAAACTCCCAGGGATTTGGCATGTTTGAGGCCATGGATGGTTGAGCCGTCAATGGTGAAGGAGGCATAGGAGGGGTTGAGAGATTTGAGGCAAGGGAGAGAGCCTACAATGAGTAACTCTATCTTCTCGTCATTGGGGCAAAGGTTATGGGTAGCCATCCCAGACTGAATGATGCAGAAGACTTTGTTAATGGTTTTAGAGTCATTACTGTAATTGCTGGAGAGGGGGATGAGAATTTGTGTGTTGTCTGCAAAGTTGGTGTAGGTGATGCCTAGGGTGTCAAGTATGTCAAAGAGGGGTTTAGTGTAGGTGTTGTAGAGGGTCAGGGAAAAGCAAAAGCTTTGTGGGACACCAAGAGGGACAGGGATAGTGCCGGCTGAGTGATTGTCAATAAATACTCTGAAGGTACGGTGATTTAGGAAGGATTTGGTCTATTGGACTACCTCAGCTGAGAGGTGGAAAATCCTGGAAAGGTTTTGGCAGAGTAGGTCGTGGTCCACGAGAACATTTCAGTACTGTGTTTCAGTCACAAACCAGATTGTCTGATGCCAAGGAGAGAGTGTTGTTCTAGGAATTGCTGGCATTGTAAGTAAGTGATGCAGTCTAGGATTTTGAGCAGGAAGAGTACTATGGTAATGGGCCTGTAGTTGGTAGTTGCTGTTGGTTTCAGGGAGGTTTTTTTAGTAGGGGGTGTCCCAGGCTGCTTTAATATTAGTGGGTATTTCGCATGAATTGAATGAGGAGTTCCCAAATTCTGTAATGATGGGGGTAAGACTGGAGGCGCAGAGCTTTAGTATTTTGGCAGGGCAGGTATCTCCCTCGGAATTGGAGGGTTTGAGGGCCTTGTTGGTATTCCGAACAGCATTTGGGATACAAGTTGAAAGGAAAAAGCTAGGGACTGGCTTCGGTGGGGAGCTGGGGGCTAGGCTTGGGCAGTATTATGATGGACCAGTGCGTGGGTTTGGCAGTGAGTAGGGCTTTCTTAGTCTTTATTTTGTTAGTAAATTGATTTTGGTAGTTCAAGCTGAACTAAGGAGGTTTGTGCACAAGGGATTTCTAATTCACGCAAGATTGTGAAGAGTTTCTTGGTACTGTAGCTTGCTGTGCTAATTCTGTTGTCATAGGAAGCAGCGTTAGTCGCAGAAAATAGTGGCCTTGTAGGTCTTGGAAGTGGTGGCGAATAGGGAGACATTCCTGGGTGTGGAGTGCTCCTTATGTAGATGCTCAAAGGATCTTTTCTGTCTGCAGAGCAGAACTAGTAAATCTGAACGAGATGTTAGTGGGTTTGAAAGGTTTCAGAGTTTTGTTTTTGAAGGGAGAATGTTGATCTAGCATGACTAGGAGGCTGCTGTGGTAGTTGTTGGCGAGGGCTGTGGGGCTCTTGCAGTTGGGAGGCCATGTTTCAACGAAAGTAACCAAGGTGGGTTTGAGAGTTTCGGGAGTGGACGTCTGAGTACTTCCCGCTAGGATTTGGATGGGTGGTGGTCGGATGTTGTTCTTCAGGGGGTTCGAGTGATGTAGTTTAAATTCTATCAGATGATGATCAAACCATGGCACTGGGCTGATGAGAGATACGTTGATGGTCAAATCAGTTATAAGTATCCAGTCAAGGATGTGTCCTTTCATATGGGTAGGGGCAAAGACAAGTTGTAAGAGGTTCATGTTGTGGAGGGCTTGGACCACGTTCGTAGCTTTATGATCAGTGGGATCATTGAAACCCAGATTGAAGTCACCTACAATTATGCATTTGGTGGCTGGTTTGAGGAAGGGTGTTATGAGGAGAGGGATTTCAGAGTCAGGTGAGCTGGAGGCATTAGGTTGCCAGTAGAGCAGGAGAATGGTGAAAGTAGTCTGGGGATTAATCTTAAGTAATAGCGTTTCATACCCCTCAGTTGGAGGCAGAGGAATGGAGCGGATATTGAGGTCAAATTTGTAGAGGATGACAACTCTGCCACCAATGGCATTAGCACGGTCACTTCTGTGGATCGGGTAGTTGGGGGGGGGGGCATTGGGGGTGGGAATGGCAATGCTGAGCATAGGGCCCAAGGCACTATGTAGCCAAGATTCTGTGATGGCTAGTAGGTCAATTTGGTTGTTGTTGATAAGGTCATGAGCTTCTATAGCATGGGCGCCCATGAATCTGATGTTAATAAGGGTGCAATTAAGTGGTTTGTTATGGTCAGTAGGAGGTAATTGGTTGGCATACAGACTCATGGTAGGGGAAATGTGTTTGGGTGGTGGAGGTTGCGAGGTCCGGCTGGATAGCCTAAGCAGTCTGAGGTTGGTTGTGATAGGGAAGGAGAGCTGTTTGAGATCAACAGGGTGCCCGGAAGTTCTAGAGCTTATGTTGTGTAATTTTAGGGCTTCTGAGGGTGGAAGAAGTGGTCATGGGTTTCGGTCTGGGGGGTTCAAGTCATTCGAAGGACAGAGCAGGTGGCATGGCACTCATGGGCTGGGGTAGAGCAGGACGCAGGAGGCATGGGCTTGGGATGCGTGTGTGGCAGGGCACTCCTGGGTCTAGGCAGTGCAGGAGGAAGGGCACTCATGGGCTTGAGCAAAGCAGGATGCAGGGCACTCATGGGTTTAGGGCAGGTAGGTGACAGGGCAGCAGTGCTGCTAAGTAGGCTTGGGTTGCTTGCAAGCTTGGGTAGGGCGAGATTGCATATGAGTGTGGAGGAAATGCAGGATGTTAGGCTGAATTAAGGGTTTGGCAGGGGGAAGGAAGGAAGTGGGCCTGATATGTGGGTCGGTGGGCATGTCTCCTACACCAGTAAAAGTGTTCAGAGCTGCAGAGGGTACAGAGATACAGTTCCCAAAGTAGATGAACAAAGTGGGGGGGGCAGAAGTAGAGGCTAACAGGTTGCTGGGGTGCATATTGTTATTGGGTGAAACACCCATAGCATTATCCTGGCATGAGGCACACAGAACAGTAGAATCAGAAGGGGCAGTGCCATCATGCATAACACATAATACTTTGTAGTCAGATTGGGCACATTTCAGGCAAACATATGGGGCAGCACACAAGGCAGTGTTGAGAGGTGGGGCACGCATGGCAGTGGTATCTAGTGAGGCACGCATCACTTTGTAGTGAAAAGGAGCATGTAACGAGCTAACAATTGGAGCAGCTGAGGTGCGCGAGGCAGTAACATCAAGCGAGTCATGTAATAAAATAGAGGTAGCATCAGGTGCATTTGGAGAGCCAAACGATATACAAGGTTTGAAGGCATTTATAGATGTTCCATTGCGCAATCAGCTGTTGGTGATTTGGGGGGGTGGGTGATACCGGGATGGATGAATGCAGGTAGCAGGGCAGGGAATTTGTTGGGTATGGGTAAGGGTAGAGAAGGTTGCTTCTGAGCAAGATTGTGTTTGCTGGCCAGGGTGGTGACGATGTGTACCACTGGGAGTACACAATGCTGAAGACTGCAACACTGTGAGGTGTGAGGAACTCATGGTGGCAAAAGTAAAGACAGACACAATTCAGGTTGTTCATTGAACAATGTTTGCAGGGTGGAAAAATACCTAACGTAAACCTAAATCTAATATGGGAGCAAGTGTTGACCATCAAATAAAAAAACACAGTCCTAGTGGCGTCATGTGAAAATAAAAGGGCCTATACTAAGAAACCTAAGAAACCTATTGCCAAACCTCACAGATAATACAAAAAGGGGTGAGGGTAGTTGTCAAGAAATGAAAGAAGTATTCTGAAATAATATGTCAGGATATGGCAGCGTAGGTGTCACTTCCCCATGTTTTAAGTACGGGGTAAGGTGGGATCTTTGAGTACAGCACACACTCGAGCTTCCTCTGCATGAGTCAAGGTTCTGTTCCAGCTTATCTGGAGCCTCAATGGCCAAGTCTTTTGCCTTCAAGGGACTGATGTGTTCAAATAACAAAACAAAAGGTCCTTCATCGAAATTAAAGTTTGTTTCTTGGTTTCACTTAGGGTGAGGATTCTTCACCCCTTCCGGGCGTAGATCCCTCTTTCACAGATCTTAATGTCTTTTTAAACAGTTCCAGTCGACATCCCTCAGCCAGGTTCACTCTTGCCAACACACTGTTTCCTAGGAATTTAGACTTGCCCCATTCTCGTCAGCATCCCTCGGTCGGGTTCAGTCTTAACAACTTCACATTCACAAATGGTTACAGGATTAATTTCCCTTGCTTTCTCATGTGGTGGGATTCACTTCCCTTGCTTTCTTTATAATTTGTAGATCAAAGACTTTCGAATGTACAGGGATTTTGCTTGACCTCCTGTATGACTACTTTGGCCTAACTTGGCAGCTCTCCAACGGCCTTGTGGTTTCTGCAGTTTCATTCACACATGGATCGACCAGTCTCTTGAGCAAGGACACGCATGTGGAGCCGATTTCCCTCTGCAGCCGGTCTCCCCTTGACACTTTTCACAGTTCATTGAGCTTGGTTCAAACTTGCCACTTTGCGATTCTAATTCAACACAGCCTGGTTCTTATCGGCTCTTCCCTTGACTCACCGGTTGTGATGAACCGCTTGGCTTTCTCCATAACTGGAGTCAAGGCCGGTACCACAGTGGCAGGAATTTCCCTCGCTCCCGCTGATCAGCGTCGACATGCTCTGTGTACCGTTGACATCTGTTGCAGCACACTTGGGCTATTACGATTCCCTCTGTGGAGGTTCGCAGGTCTGCGTCGGAAAGGGCAAGGTTGCGTCTCTCCTTGTCAGCCTCTCAATATTCACTGCCTTTCTCCTCCTCTTGAACTGCCGAACCTGGATAGCTGTCTCGTTGTGGGGTCTGCCATGCTCGTACTGTGCTCTCTTGGCTCCACCTTTTATCCCTGAGAGGAAGGGAAAGGGCCGTCAGGTGTGTGTGATTCTGATAAATTGCCTGACTTTGTATTGGGACATGTCAGATAAACAGCTCTGGTGTTAGTCCATTCTCTAGTGTGTCGTGCCAAAAAAGGGGTGGGGGGGGCAATAGTGGTTTTAAATGTCCTACGTGGTAGGATAGGGAAAAGGTGTTGAAAGAAGGGGGAATCCGCATTTCACCCGTGGGTGTCCCACTCCCAGAGGATCCCCATCCAGATGCACCTCCCTCACTGGTCCACCCCGAGGAGCTGGATCCAATAGCGATGGCTGTGTCCTGGCCACCTGGATGACAGATCCCCCTGGAATAGCTAGGGAGACACCTTCAGGTTTCTCACAGAGGGCAGGTTGGGCAATGGACAGGACTGATTGATGCAGTGTGTGCAGCTGAGAGGGTTAGGATAGTGGGTGGTAGCAGGTGGTAACATTGTTAGTGGGAGAGGAGGCAGGTCATGTGTTAGGGGTGAAACGAGGAGCCTGGATGCAGGGCGTGAAGCTGGGATTTGGTGGACAGATACTTGTATGAGTCAGCATGGGACTTACCTATGTCAGAGACCACAGAGGGGCTGCTGCATTGTAGGATTATTCTGGTGGGCAGCGTGGCAGCGAGGAAGCATGGAAGAGAGTTGTCTCCAGGCATCCAAGGTCTGACAGATCCTAACTGGAAGGGGCCTTGCTTCTGGGGCTTCCTGACTGGGCCTGCCGGATGTGGATACTGATAGCAGATATGCTGATACTGGACCAGTCACAGTGCAGCTGAGGCGGGAGCTGTGCAGAGGCACTCGGGGAGGGCTCTCCAGCGCACATGGCGGTGGCCATCTTGGACAGAGTACCTTCTAATTCATTTTCAATGGATTCAGCACAAGTGGAAGCTTAGTTTTGTGCTGTAAAGGGTTGCAGCCTTAAATGAGCACATGTATGCATAGTGCTTTTCTCAGAACAGTGTAAAAACAAATTTGGAAGATTTGAAGAAAATGTGCTTATCTCCCTGGGGCATCCAATTAAGGTGCTGGCATCATGGTGGTGTGGGGAGGATTGTTCCTTCCTGCAGATGGCTGGAAACAGGGGCACTGGGTGTGCTGGGGTCACGACAGGAAGTGGGTTGTCCTTCAGCTTGAAGGGAGTCCAATGTTTGGCTGCTCACTGAGGCACGGTCCAAAAATGAACCTTTTTTTTATATGAAGAAAAGTGTGGCCACTGGGTAAATGAGGTAGGGAAGCTTTGGACCAATGGTAACTGTAGAGCAGGTTAGGTGTGGCAAGAACATACGTGACAATCACTATTGGGGAGCAGGTTGAGGTGAACCAGTAGACTCTGGACACCAGCGGAAGCCAAGCGCTAAGTGAAACAATCCCTGCAGTTGGTATATGGTAGATTGCCACAGTCTCCCTACCCCTTCCCAGCCTGGTTGTGGGGGTCAGTGTACAGGCAATAAGACCAGAATGAGGGTGTCAAACACATGGCCTGGCAGTTCAGAGACTACAACACCAGAAACTCAGTAGATGCTGACAGTAAACCACAGAAGAGGTGGTTCATAAGCCCACACCTACTTCATTAATACCGAGCCTGCTTTGTGTCAAAACATCAAAACTCACAGCAGGTCCTGAAGCGAGATGATCGGTGAACCATACATGGAGAACTCAAAGCCTGCGATCACCTGGAAGGCAGGGAACCAGCCTTTGGAGCAGCCTGGAGACCTCAACAGATGGACGAAAACTGATGATAGGGGCAGCAGTTTTTAAGCCCTGTTTGCAATCCGCAAACAATCCTTGCACGCAGCAACAAGTGGAAGTTACAACATGTGAGACACTAAAGGGAAGGGGAAAAACGATAAGTAGAGAGGTGGGAATAGGAAACCATGCCCTATCATACGCCTTGGAGATTAAAGTGAAATAGCCCAACCAATTTTAGGTTTATTGGAAGGTTAAGCCTGGAAAAACGATATATAAGCAGGCTGGTGGTAAAGGAGTTAGGAGAGCACTCCAGATTGGTAAGGAGGGACAGAGAAAGCGTAAGAGAGCCTGAGAGGAAGTATTTACTGAGCAATGCAGAATGGTGATTGTTAAGACTAAGGAAATAAACACTGTCCACAGCATACTGGGGGTGAACATAACTCACATTCTGGTAAGAGTCACAGAAAGCTGACAAGGAAGAGCTGACTCAAAGCCTACTGGGGGCAACAGCCCAAAGTAAAGCTAAGCACAGGACAAGGATGCACGTTTAGAGCCTTTGATGGGATCAAGCCTTTAACTATCACCATTGGCTGGTGGGTGAGACTATCCCCAAAGGTAAGGGGTGATCATAAGTACTTGCTGGCACCATAGGTGTGAGGTGTGCCTATATTGTAGGATCCTGGAGCGGGTAGAAGGGCTCACTTGCATACGGATACAAAAGCTGAGCGGAGGAGAAACACAAACATTAGGCAAGAAAGCATGCTGCTGGAGCGATAGAAACACTGAGATGGAGTCATCTGAAGGGTGATTGAGTAGTAGTTGATGAATTTTATGAACTAGATAGACGTGTAAGTGGTGACAAATTTAGTGTGATATACACTTTTTTTTAGTTTAACGTCATTTGCTGTACATTGTGTTTGTTAAAGTATCCAACTTACCTGTATAAATTGTGTGATGGTAATCCTATGACAATGAACTTTTTGATGAATACAAGTAAATCAAATGCTTGAAAACGATTTGAAGATTTGTGTACGGGTCTGGTAGGCTTTTTTGAAGGTCTGTGGAATTACCCGTTATAGGAGTGACAGAGAACCACAGGAACACTTTTGTTTAGTGTTGATTTCTGTCCGGTGGGCCTGTTCCTGTGGTTGTTAAAGATACCCCAAGCCTCTCTTTATGTTGTTTGGGGTCATCTGAAGAAAGCCAGCAGCGCAAAATATCCTTAAATTTGCGTTTCTGTATATTAGGGTGTTGGACACAGACACTAGACTAGGACCCTCTCAGATTAGGCATTCACACTTGCTTGGTTACAGCTCCATCCCGACACCGATATGGGATACATTACTCACCGTAATCGTATTTCTGATGCTTGTATCTGCTTAGATTCGCATGCTGTGCATAGTCCGACATCTAGTGGAAGCTGCGGAGTATTACAGTTTGTTTTTGGAAACTCGAAAATGGGCGTCGACACAGGGCGTGCCAGTAATACTATCCCTAGTGTGACGTCCACTGTACCCAAGATCCCTCACGCGTCTAGGATCCTCAGATTGTTTTTTTCCGCCATACTGATCGGAAGCATTTTGCGGAGTCCCCTGGCCTTAGCCATATTTTTGCTAGAATTTAAAATAATAATCTATTGACATCCTTCCCCACCCCAACGTCGAACTTCGACACTCGACGCCGGCTGTAGAAGAAATCGACCGTCGGCTGCTGCACGACCGATTTGGGCCTCGGAAGGCCGCTGGCCTTGGCCCGGGCCTGGTAGGCCGCTGGCCTCAGCCCTGCAAGTAGGGAGAGTGGGGGGTGGTACATACTCTACACTCTTGGTATATAGGTACACCTTATACATTTCCTACACATAACAGCCCGCTGCCTCAAGGTGCGTATGGCGGGTACCCCTTTTCAATTCTGCCCCAAGTGCAATCGCAAATACCCTTGGGTCGACAGGCACGCCACGTGCAATCTCTGCTTGCCGAGGGACCACCCCGAAGCAAACTGCAGAGCGTGTAGTAGGTTTAAACCTAAAACACTTAAGGACCGTTCGACGAAGCGTTGGGCCCACCACGCCAGGCAGGCGGCCATGGCAGCGGAGGGCGCCTTCAGTGATGGCAGCGACGCCGTACTCGGAAAGAGGCACAGACAGAACGGTCCGATTCGGTGTCCTCTGGGCGCTCTCGATCAAGATCGCCGCATGACTCCAGGCAATCATCCACTCTTGCCAAGAGTGCCTCGCCCCCTAGGCTAACAGAAGTTCGATCGTCGGAAGACGAAGACGACTTCCACCCCCAGGCCGTGCTCCAGGAGTCGGAGCCCGCAATTAAAGCCAGCGAGGCCCCACGCTCGAAGGACAGGGACACCTCTCCCGATCCTCGACGCCAGGCGTCGAAAAACTCCGGAGCCACTAAGGGACAGGGAAAACATTTTTCTACGCACGGGGAGGGGGGAAAACAGCAGAAGAAACTACCTGTACATTCTTCCACACCTGTGAAACACTCCACCCCCCCTAAACAGACAGACAAGCCCAGGTCTGCTGATAGGTCCACAACCAGCAAAGCTACTCAAGATAAATCCCATAGACTTGCTGAGAGAGCCATTCCCAGTTCCAAAAAATGGTCCAGTGAAGACATAGATAGGGTCATGTCAAGAATGTCTTCTTTGGCTGATTTTTATGATAAAAATCCAGAACGTTTCCTCTCGTATGATCCACAAGGGGCCACACCCTCAGGCTCTACTGATCATATCCCCCCGAGTAAGAAGGCCCGGTTTGAAACTCCGATGAGGTCCGAACCCTTCGAGGTACAACCTTACGCAAGACCATACTCACAGTATCAAGGAGAGGCTTCCTTTTGTGAAGACCAAGAATTTGGGTTGATAGAAGAGCAAACCGGGACGGGCTACTATGGGGATGATGAGGACCAGGAGGAAGAAGAGGATGACCCGGAAACATACAGAGTAGATTCCCCGGTAGAGAACGAAGCCCCGGTTACCGACTCCCCGGTCGATAACCAACCCCTTCTAAATGAGGTTCTCGCTCGCGCAGCAGAACATTTCCACATTGACACCCACGGTGTACAGGAGGAAAGGGACTTCGCAGAAGAGTTAGTGGGAGAAAGGAGGCCTGTTGCCCAGACCATCCCTATCCTTAAATCCATTCAGCGGAGAATAGATCCGTCCCTGGTGAACCCAAACCTCACCAGAGCAGTCAATCCCAGGTTTGAAAAACTTTTCAGGGCAGCACAGTCTGACCCTCTCTATATAAGAGGACATCTGAAGCCAGACTCCCTAGTTGTCACCAACACTCGTAAGAGGGCTGGGACACCCTTGTCTTCGTCAGAAGCTCCTCCAGACAAGGAGAGAAAAAAACTATACGGTTTCGGCAGGAAGGTAGCCTCAATGTCCGCCTATCAAGCAAGGATTGCTAACTCCACCACCCTGTTTCTGGGCCGTTTCTGGTTGCATTTTGAAAGCAACCTTCGACGCCGTGGACAACGCAGGCAGATTGATAGCAGAAGGTACTGTTATCAAGAGACATGCGTGGTTACGGCAGTCTGGTTTTAAGGCAGAAACTCAGGCATCATTGTTAGACAAACCGGTGGAAGCCGATCTGTTGTTTGGTAAGGCGGTCAAAGACGCACTGAAAAATGCCAAGGACGAATACGAGACACTCAAATCCCTTGGCCCGTTAACCAAAAAACCCCCTAACCAGAGAGGGAATAGTAATTTTCGTCGCCCACGTGGCCAAAATTCCCAGAGAGGATCTAACTATTCCCAGGGGCAGGGTACACAGTGGAACAACAACCAACATTCTTCCCAGGGTTACGGCAGAGGTAATAGGAGAGGTCGTGGTAAAGGCAGAGGCAGCCCCAGCAAGGGAGGCGGCACGCCTCCACCAAAGCAGTGACTCTCAGTTCAGGGTCCCTTCTCACGCAACCCCAGTAGGGGGACGCATTTCAAACTTCACCCAGGCTTGGGACGGGATCACATCAGACAGATGGGTGCTGTCAACAGTATCCACGGGATATTGTATAGAGCTACTGCAGCGTCCCCGGAACCATCCTCAACGACAAAGAGTACACTCCTTAGAACATCAGAAGATTCTCCTCGAGGAGATCGCCATTCTTCTACAAAAGGACGCGATAGAACTCGTCCCGGGACACAAGGTAAACAAGGGTATTTATTCAACTTACTTCCTTGTGCCAAAGAAAGACTTGACGATGCGCCCAGTATTGGACTTACGGCCTGCCAACAAGTATGTCAAGCCCCAAAAATTTCGTATGACCACACTACAAGAGGTAATCCCCCTCCTAAAAAAGGGGGATTACATGGCAACCTTGGATATGAAAGATGCTTATTTTCATATTTCCATGTTCCCAGCGCACAGAAAGTACTTGCGCTTCAAGGTGGACAGTCGCTACTACCAATTCAAGGTACTGCCCTTCGGGATAGCTTCAGCACCAAGGGTATTCACCAAGTTACTGGCGGTGGCGGCTGCACACATACGCAGGGAGGCAATCCCAGTGTACCCTTATCTGGACGACCGGCTCATAACGGGGGAAACCTCAGGAATTTGCAGGACAAACATTCAAAGGACTATCGACCTCCTCCACGAGTTAGGCTTCTCAATCAACGAGAAGAAGTCAAGCCTGGTGCCAAGCACCTCAAAACAATTCCTAGGAGCAATCCTGGATACCCAGGAGGGGTTGACCTTTCCTTCAGAAGAAAGAATTCGGAATATACTTCTGCAAATTCCGCATTATCAGTCCAGTCAACAAATAACGGTACGCAAAGCAATGCGTTTACTGGGCATGATGGCGGCTTGCATTTACCTGGTCCCCCACGCGCGCCTGCGCTTGCGTCCCATGCAGGAATGGTTGGCGAAACAGTGGTCTCAGGCAAGTGGTCAGTGGGATGATCTAGTGGTCGTTTCACCAACACTGGTACAAAGCCTTCACTGGTGGACAAGAGAAAATATCGCACAGGGAAAACCCTTTTACGATCCCGAAGTACAGGCAGTAGTCACTACAGATGCATGTCTGACGGGGTGGGGAGCTCACCATCTCCACCACACAGCTCAGGGTCTCTGGTCTCACTCAGTGGCCAAGAACCACATCAACCTGCTAGAGCTTCTGGCAGTATTCAGAGCGCTTCAGGTGTTCGAGCCCCACCTACTAAACCTGTCAGTGCAAATCCGGACAACAGCACTACAGCCATGTTCTACCTGAACAAGCAAGGAGGGACTCGCTCGCCAAATCTGTCCAAGCTTGCCCAGAAAATCTGGATATGGGCACTCAGACGGAACATCTTCCTGTCATCACAACATGTTCCAGGGGAGCTCAATTCCCTAGCGGATGCTCTGAGCAGAGACTCCCTCCCAGAGGAACACGAATGGGTTCTTCACAGAGAGGTCGTAGAAGATCTCTTCTCTCAGTGGGGTTTCCCCACTATAGACTTATTCGCCACAAGCGAAAACAGACAATGCCCAGGATTTGCATCCAGGTTCCCCCAACCAGACTCCCAGGGGAACGCCCTGTGGATGAACTGGTCAGGGATGTTTGCGTACGCTTTTCCACCAACTCCTCTCATCAGGAAAGTGGTGAACAAGATGAACAGGGAGTCGATGACGCTCGTCCTAGTTGCTCCCATGTGGGCAAGACAACCGTGGTTCCCACACCTACGCAGGATGGCGGTGTGCGAGCCCATCAAACTTCCAGCCTGGTACAACCTACTGTCCCAGCACCAAGGTCAAACAGTGCACCAGCAACCCAACTCAATGAACCTGGCAGTATGGCTCCTGAGGTCATAGAGTTTGGACACCTCAATTTGCCACAGAGGTGTATGGACATCCTAAAGGAATCTAGGAAACCAAACACAAGGCACTGTTACTTTGACAAGTGGAAGAGGTTCGTTATCTGGTGCCAGAGTAGACAAATCAACCCAGTTGATTGCACTCCTTCCACTATTGTTACATACATGCTCCACCTGCTAGATGCAGGATTGGTTTTTAACTCACTGAAAGTACACCTGGCAGCCCTCTCGGCTTACACCACTTCCCATAGCAAGGTTTTGTGGTGGAAAGTACCAGTAGTTAAAGCCTTCATGGAAGGAGTAAAGAGACTTCACCCTCCTATTTCAAACCCACCACCAGGGTGGGACCTTAATGTGGTGCTAGCCAAGCTCATGGGCCCCCCTTTCGAACCCATGCATAAAAGCAGTCTCAAACACCTGACTTATAAAACGGCCTTCTTAGTAGCTATTACTTCCATAAGAAGGGTCAGTGAAATTCAGGCTCTGTCAGTGCAGGATCCCTTCTTTACTATCCATAAAGACAAACTGGTTTTACGCACACACCCTAGGTTCTCACCTAAATGTATATCAAAATTCCATGTAAACCAGTCCATCGAGCTTCCGGCTTTCTTCCAGAACCCGCAAAGCTCGGCTGAGATGAAACTACACACCCTAGATGTGCGTAGGGCGGTCCTCTACTATGTAAATAAAACCAGACCGCTAAGGAAAACAGATCAACTGTTTGTCTCCGTAGCTACAGGTAGAGAGGGGGATCGCATCTCTAAAGGTGCCATCTCGAAGTGGATTATTAACTGTATCCAGCTGTGTTACTCACTCTCTGAAAAGACTCTGCCTTTTACGAGTTTCGAAAAACAAACTTAATACTCCGCAGCTTCCACTAGATGTCGGCCTATGCACAGCATGTGATCTAAGCAGATCCCACAAGCCTCAGAAATACAATTATACTGAGTTTAGTTATACGCCCCTAGCTCCCATAAACATTCACTAATCCCCTACTGTAGTAAAACTAAAGGAACTACATCCATGCATTGTGTGTTCTGTTCCCATACAGCAACACCTCAATCTTCCTCCTGTTCAGAAACCAAGCCCATAGCAATTGACTATTTGTTGTCAACACACGTTACCGTTTAACCTCTCCCCTCCTAAAGACAAGCTAGCCTCTGGATTACAAACTCACACCACATTATTCATGGAGACGTTATAAGCTGCTACAGTTGTTGGTGACTGAATCAGCCAAAGCTGTCCTGGAGGAGAAAGGTGGTAGGTCAGACCTTAAGTAATGTGATGCATACCACTCCCTGCTGAACCCCTAACGGGGCTTTTCTTTTAACTAAAAAGCCTGTATCAAAAAGAGTTCCAAGACCACTTGGCAGGATCAAGGAACCTTCTTCCTAATTTCCCAGCTACTAACTTTCAAGATGACGTACCACTATGGATTCTTAAAATGACATATTGATAATTTCCCATTTTCTTCCAATTCTTTGATATGTTATCTTCCCCAACAAGTTTACTGTGACGTCTGTTATTAAGCCTCATCACTCCCAACTCCGGGGTAAAGCAATACAAGTTGCAAGCTACAAGCTAGACAGAAAAAAAGGTCACACCGCCCCATCATTGTCAACATGCGGCCAATACAGCATTTAATTAGGGGGAGTTTTGAGGGGGTAGAGTGCACATTTCATGGCTGTGTGGCATGTCCTACATCTTTAGTATAGCTGGCTTTATCCAGCCTGGAATCTCTTGGGTTTGATTGCATTTAGAAGCACTTCAGTTGGTAGAGCATACATTACAAGCAATCAGACACCACATCGAGGATGGCCCCAACTTGATTATTTTGTGCAGCCCCAAAAGCCTTACTTAGGCCATGATGTCACATTCTAGAAGCCTCATTTGGAGCACAGCTTCTAGGCCCCTACCTGTAATCTAGTTAAAACTTCTGGAGACCAGATACCTTGTACTTGGCTCGCACCAAGGGAAAGTGCTGGATGCATACCTGCATACCATGTGGCCTGGAGGCCACGTAAACCCTGAGGGGCTTTAAATAATTTTTGCAGTAACTCAAGGAACATTCTTTTCTCTGAAAAAAGCTGCAAATTGACCCAAATCTGCCTAAAAAAAGCCTGTTGGCTTTGCTGACCAGGCTGTGCTTCCTGGTCTTATCTTTGGCCTGTGACCATCTGCAAGCGCTGGTTTGGCTGCAGCACTACATCGTGTGGCCTCATTCCATCAGGGCCGACACAATTACCATCTGTGCAGTGCCCCACCAGCCAGCCTTGCCCTCCCTATGATTGGCCAGCCCTGGGACTTTATCAGCCAGTCGAGGGAACTGGCAGGCTTAGTCGGCCCCCAGACCAAGGCCCACTACTAGGCACTTCACTGTTGTGCTCTCCCACTTCGCTTGCACCAATCGACTGTGAACATAAGGCAGCAACTTCGTGAAAAATTAAGTGACCTTGTTCAGAAGGTGCTAATTGAACGCATCAGTGGTACAGAATGGCTCTCTCCTATTGTTCTTGTGACCAAGAGTAATGGGAAACTGAGACTTTGTGTGGACCTCAGGGGATTGAACAAGAACATTCTGGTAGAAAGACACCCACTCCCCATCATAGTCGAGACATTGGTCACACTGGTAGAGCCCAAGTGGTTTTCAGTGATTGACTTGTCTGCTGCATACCACCCAGTACCTCTGTCAAAGAAATGCCAACATTTCAATGTTTATTACGCCTGTATGGACATTCAAGTTTCTTTGCATGCCTTTTGGTTTGGCTTCGGCCGCTTCAGTCTTTCAAAAAGTGATGGAAGAAGTTCTGAAAGGCATAGAGAGTGTGGCAGTGTTTCAGGATGACATTTTAATGTATGCTGACAATGAGAATACACATGACGGTGCCAAGAAGTGTGTTGGTGAGATTGAGAGAGGCAGAGCTCACAGTGCAAAGGAGTAAATGTAAGATTGGTGTCAGAAAAGTGGAATATCTGGGACATAAAATAGCCAGTCAGGGTGTATCACCTAAGAGCACATTGGTAGAGAGCATTTGTAAGGCCCCAGAACCAGTTGACAAAGAACTACTACGATCATTAATGGGATTAGCAGAATTTTATCACAAATTTGTGAACAAGTTTGCCTCCATTTCGACTCCATTAAGAAATCTGTTTAAGAAAGGTGTCAACTTTAAATGGTCTGAGGATTGTCAATTTGCTTTTGCAACTATAAAGGAGGGCATTGCAAGGGCTCCATCATTGGGTGGTTTTGTATCAGGAAGGAGGACGACACTGTCTGTAGATGCGAGTCTGTTAGGTTTGGATGCCAAATTGTCCCAATTTGACTCAGGAAAAATGGAGCATGTCATAGCGTTTGCTTCGAGACCATTAAGGGGGGCAGAAAAAAACTATTCTGTGATAGAGAAAGAAGCGCTAGCAGTACTTTGGGCAATACTCCATTTTAAGTTCTTTCTATGGGGCCAAGAATTTCAAGTAAAAACAGACCATAAACCTTTGTTTCAACTCATGAGTAGCTCGGACTGGGCTAGAGGTTCACCCAGGATTGCCAGATGGATGGTGGGTTTACTGGGTTACAACTTTAGAATGAGTTACATACCTGGTAAGGAGAACATGGTTGCTGATTGCCTATCTAGACTACCAGTGGAGAATGAGGACATGATTGATATAACAAGACAACAAGATATGGTTATAGTTGAGGTTGCATGTGATGCGGTAAGCAAGAATGAGTGGTTGAAAGCAGACAGAGGATGCCATTGTAAGTAAAGTAAAGGTGTGGACAACTGAGGGATGGCCCAACAAGGAAGATCTGGAAAGGTGTTATGACAGATACTATGAAATGAAATTTGAATTAAGTCTATCAGAGGATGGTTGTAGACTTCGGAGGGGTGCAAAAGTTATTCCTCCTCGTGGCATTAGGGCCTGGTTGGTCAACCTAGCTCATCAAGGTCATTTGGGCATGGGTGGTACAAAGAGACTGGTAAGACAATCATTCTGGTGGCCGGGCATGGATAGCGAAGTTGAAAAGAATGTCCGGTCCTGCAAGGAGTGCGAAAAAAGTGATAAAGGGAAAAGTGTGAGAGAAGTACCTCTTTTTCCAGTGCAAGTACCCAGTGAACCATGGGAAAAGGTGGCTGTTGATTTGGTGGGTCCTCTACAAGGACTAGGTGATGGATATACATTGTTGGTGGTTATGGTGGATTATCATAACAAATGGTTCGAGTGGAGAGCACTTACGGATGCTACTACCACGGAAATGATTTCATTCTTTGAAAACATATTTTTCAGGGAAGGATTTCCTACAGACATAATTACTGACAACAGAGTACAATTTTGCTCTGACAGGATGAAAGCATTCTTAGGGAGGTTTGGAATTAAACATCTGCGAACTGCACTGTATCATCCCAGGGCCAATGGATTGGTCGAGAGAGCCAACAGTTTTATTAAAGAAGGGATACAGCTAGCTTTCAGTTCAGGGTTGGAATGGACGAAAGTCCTCAAGGAAATGGTGCAGAGTTACTGTACGACTCCTCTCTCTATCACAAAAATATCTCCTTGTGTGTCATTAAAAGGTCGACAACCTGCAACCAAGCTCTGCCTGGGATAGTTGGAGATGGCAGGTTGTGTGGTAGTGGATTGTCAGGAAGTTATGAGGTTGATATCAGAGGCACAAAAAGAGTACAAACAGAGGTTTGATGATGTCTCCAAGGTCAGGAAGGTGGAGTAGGAGGTGGGTGACCTGGTTTTGATTAAGAAACCTTGTGTTGGGTCCAAATATGTGGAGAGTAAATATCTAGGACCTAGAAGGATTGCGGCTGTGCGTGACAGTGTGGTCATATTGGAAGGTGGTGAGTGTTGGTCTAAGGGAAGGTTGGTCAAATGTTCATCTACTGTCAGTGAGGGAGATGTAACGGGCAAGGGTGAAGCTGGCAAGGATGATGAGGCTGTGGGAGAAGATGCCAATGGGGATGAATGTGCAACCAATGCAAATGAAGAGGATGGTCAAACTGCAGGTTTAGAAACATCTAAGTGTAGAGCACGAAAAATGCCAATCCGTTTTAAAGATTTTTGTTGCGAGTGATATGCTAAATCTTTTGTTAGTGTAAGGGGGGAGATGTGTTAGGTTTAGAAGTACTTTTGTTTCTATTTGCTTATGTTTCAGTAGAGGATGTTCCAGGATATATATTGTTATGTAAGAGTGTTCCTATTTGCATGTATGTTTACCTCTGACTGAGGTTCCAGAATTGTCAAAGGTTATTTTGCAGTTGGAGTTGGTTACCGAGAAGCAGTGCCTGCTGCTCATTGTGTTCTTACTTATTAAAACTTCTTTCTCTCCTTCCGTTGCCTCTGCCTTAATTTAACAGGTGAGCAACCAAGGTTTAAGCTCTCAGGAGGTGATGCAGGCTGGTTCTTAAGTACATTGAGTTGCCAAGCCCCGCAAAGAAATGTCCACACACAATGTTATATGCCAACACAGTTCTTTATATAAAAATAAGGTTCAGAGATATATAACACACTTTGTACTCTGGTAATTCTAATATGGCAAATATATACAATGGCTATGTGGTACCACACTTAGCTTTAGATTCCTTAAAGTATTAACAAGCACTGTCCATAAATGTTTAATCAGTCTCGTTTCCTGGTCAAAAAGTTCAACCACCGTAATGTACCTGAGATAGAAGAGTTTCTTTGACGGTTCGTCGACAGATACCTCGAGGGTGGGCTCCCTTTAAAGTAGGAGCCACAGGGCGTCGAGATCCCTTGAAGAAAAGTGGAACACTCACGTCGAGACAGCAGCTTCGATCTTCACAGTGCTCTTCAATGATCGTTCGAGGAAGATCTGGGAAGATGAGGCGTGTGATCCACCTCGATGCAAAGTGTTTGGTTTCACAAAGAAGACTTTGATGGATCTGGGCCTAGCAGCGGGCGTCGTGTGTCGGGAGATGCTTTGGCAGTAGTTTGGCCTGTCGGTGCTGCAGCCTCGGGATAGCTTTGGTGATCGGGACTCGATCACGGGCTGGACTTTGGATCTTCACTCCATCAGTGTCCTCATGTCGTCTTTGTCAGCTTCGGGTGGCAGGAAACCCACCGGCTGACTTTCCTCGGTAGCCGGCAACCTCGACTTTCTCCGGTGGGACAAAGTGGAAAACAGTGATGGCAAGGGAGCCCTCTTTCAAATGTTCTTAGACAAAGTGGAGTGTTGCGGCTCCGGTCGTCGTGCAGCACTGCGTTAAGCTGTAGCCGCTTCTGGACAACACGACTAGACTGGCTTCAAGTGGTTACAGAAATCCTCCGAACCCCGGTCCATGGCAATGGACTTCGATGGCCTCCATGCCCCGGCGCTTTACTTCAAGATTCGCAGCGGACCCCTTCTCCGCTCGACAATCTTTCGGGATTAGCTTCCAGGATGCCTTAATGAAAATCAGCAGGTTTTGCACGGTGGTCCCTCGGAGCTGCCGTAGAAGTCTACTAGCCAGGTCCTCTGTCGGATCAGTCCTCGACAGCTTTTAGATTGTGTCGAAGGAAATGCAGCAGCAATTCTTTTTCCAGCTAGGCTTCAAGGATAAGCTTCAAGTTTCAACTTCTGAATAAAGTAAAGAGGTCCCCAGATATACACATCTGTCTCTCATTCACTCTGCCTGAGCCAGGCTCAGTCAGCTGATCACACAGAAGGGCATTCACTTCCACCCAGGCACCCATAACAAAGAATGTGGATTGGAGCAAGCACCCAGCCTTTCAGCCCACTGTTAGCGAGAATTCTCTGTTTAGGCTGAATTTCCTAACCTAGTGAGTCCCCCAGCAGCTTTGCTGGATTTCTGGAGTTTGTTTTTTTCTCCTGCCAAGAGTGAGACCATTTTTCTCCCACTCTTGGACATGATTTATGGTGTTCCTTTGACTGTTAATGTGTTTTATGGGCTATGGGGTCCTTTACTCCATAGGGTCTCATGTGTTTTTACCATGTGTGTTACACAGCACCCTCCGTGCAGTGACACAGGGGTGTCATAGTGACACCCCACCATAGACTCCATACCCTGGGACTGACTATTGTCTCCCAGTGCATGTAAAGTCACCATTGGCTTTACTAGTCCCACATTATGAACAGAAACCAATACAAACCATCATATTGTGGACATACTGGTCGGGGCAATTCGATTGCCCCGGGGTCTGTTAGTCGAAGGGGCACGTCTCCGTCCCCCCTGATCGAGTTTTGGCTGGTGGCAGTTGATAATACTTTTTATATTCGACCGCGAATATATCCCTATGGGATTTTCCCATTGTTCGAGGCTACCAACTTTAATTATTTAATTCTCATAGCCTCGAACATACCGCCGGTTTATTTATTTAATATTAATTCGCCGGTTGGTATTTTTTGCCAGGACTCGATTCTAAAATGGCGTTCGTGTTCTCTTCTGTGACTCCAACCCAAGTCGAGCCCTTTGTTCCACTTTTTGGCGGGCTTCTCCACAGAAGCCTCCAAAAGTGGTGCCACTCTGTCTGGGTACCACAGGGGGTGTGGAAGGGGGTTTAGGCACCCTGGACTGAGTTACCTTGGTAACTCAAGTCGCACTCTTGTGTGATTGGCCCAAGTGGTGAGCCGGCCGGCTCACCACTTAGCATGTTTGATTGACAGCTAGGCTGAGTGAATGGGGGTGTGCTGCATAAAAGCAGGGCTTTGGGGACTGGAACTTCAGAAGTCGCCACAGGACCTGAGAATCCGACGAGGGAGAAGCTGAGCAGACCTGCTACGGCGACACCACCGGTGGAGCCCTGCGGAACCGACTCACCACTTCCCGACGACAGAGAAGATCTCCCGGCTGGAGAGTCTTCTTCCCCTAACTGGTGGGCACAGCCAGTGTACCTTCTTTTCCTCGCATCCCAGGATGTCTTGTGGTCGAATTGCCCGTGCCAAGCACCCCGGCAACCGGATAGCCACTTACCACTGGACCGCGAATAAAGGGACCGCTCCTTTTTGACCTGAGAACTCCGCGGCTGGTTTCTTCCCTGACAGTGCAACAGACTCCTCTCTTCCCCCGGACGTAGCACCGACTTGCATCCACTGCCAGGAACAACTTCCCCCGCTGGAGTATTCTCACCTCTTCAACGTACCGTGTCCAGCAGGCCTCCCTTTCCAAAGATTGCTACAAGGTAATAATCCCTTAGCCTTCTGGACTGGGCTGGCCACCTTGACCATCTAACTGGTCCCTTTCTTTTGGTCCAACTCTTTCTGAACCTTTTCGAGACTTTTGCGCACTTTTCAACCGTGTGACCTTGGACACATTTTGTTCTGATCCTCTGAAAGTGGATCCGGCTTTCTGAACTCTAACTTCACGGTTTGACTCTGCCTTCCTCTCTTGCTGTGTTCTTTTGGAAGTGTTGGGATCTGTTTCAATTTATGCTCTGCCTTTCTCTCCCTTTTAAACCAAATTATTAGAGTGCCATCTACGTTAAGCTCTCACGGCTGTCTGAAAATAAGTGGGGCTTTACTTAAGACTTGTCTAATATTCTTTTAAAGGCGTGTATATCTTTTAGTGACCGTGTTTTTGAACTGCTTAATATTAGTGTCTGTGTGTTTTATTAGATGTGGTTTTAAATAAATAATGATATCTCTTTTACACCAAGCTCTGGTCAGTGTTTGCTTGTTCCAGTGTTCTTTTGACCTATTGTGAATACTCTGTATACTGCCTAACTCTACTTGAGGGTAGTCGGACTGCTCAGCCACAGCTACCAAGTGAATATGTGTGGTACAGACTGCTACCAAGTGGGTTTACTGCCAAACACCTGTAGTCTTAAATCGTTTGCAGTGGTCCCAGAGGGAACTGCACATGTTTCTGCCTAACACCCACCACACTGCATTCATGTCAGTTTCAGGCAGGGCTGTCTCATTCATTGCGTCACACACACACAGAAACCAGACACCCATAACATAGAATGCATACTGGTCACACACTCTGTTCACCTCAGTCCCACCCCAAGGGTGTACCCACAACATACAGTCAATGGGAAGGCCCGAGCCGGTCTGGCTTGGACTTTCCCACAATACCATCTATGGTTCTTCCACCAAACAGCCAGTCACAGGAAGGGACCTAGTCAGGGCTCCCCAGGACCTTGGGAAAACAAGGTAACAGGCAACAGAAACCAAGCGGCTCAGGGGCCATCTTGCTTTCTATCAGGAATGCACTGATTCCTATGGCAGTACCTGGGTATCCCAAAATGGAGGATACTCAGAGCACCTGTCACATTCAACATGGAGCTGCCACCAGCCCATACCCTGCTCTATGGGTAACAAACAAGTGCCCAAAAACATACACGAGGGGTACAGGGTTGTACTCCCACCCATGGGTGCCAAAAGGGTAACCCAAAGGTCTGCACAATTGCACGATCTGAATGCACCATGCCTTGAAGATCGTCTGTGTTTCCCTTGTCTCCCCTCCTTGCACTTGGAAAAACTGCAGAATTGTCATCAGACCTATTCGCCACTATCTACATTATTAATTGTATTATATGCACTTGTTCCATGCACCCACTCTGCCCGTGCAGACTTGTATCTGTCAGAAACTCAAGGGGTCTGAATGACTTGTTTTTTCCCCTTGTTCCCTCCCTCCTTGAGTGCTTTGAAACACTCTTTTTTCTGTATATGTGCTTTACAAATAAACAATACCATACCATAGGTCTCTCTTCACCATGATGAAAAAGAGGGAAAGCTGCACTGCCAGGGGTCCCACTGGACTCCTGTGCAGAAAACACAGAACCCACACGTTAAGCGAGTACAGGACAAGGACGTGGAGGCACTCTCCCTCGAATGCATCAACATACCTTCGGGAAAGGCCATCTGCGTTATCATGACTTTTCCCTGGTCTATGCTCAATAGTGAAGTCTAGCCCTTGTAGGCTAATGGACCACCTGTAACGCTCACCTGATTCCCGCAGAGGCGCCGGTCTTGACTGGGTGAATGCCGTATCTTCAAAGGTGATGTGTAACACACGGTTGGCTCTTTGGGCTGGACCTCTGTGCACTGTATGTCTGACTCGAAGAGTAAGATGTCTGCAGATAGAAAATATGGGATTAATGAACTGGGGTTATTGGGTGCCTCTCTCCTCTTCCCTTTCTCTTCTCCTGTAGAACCCCAAAGGTTAACACCCTCACCTTAGGTAAGTGAACGCCGAGCTCTCCATCTGCCTCGGGGCAGGGTGCCGTAACCAGTTTCTTCACTGGATAAGGGTGCAGGCCTCTTGACCTCAGAGGACTGCTGTCCGTCGTTAACTGCACGAACGGTAAGTTCTGGGCACTTCAAATGTCTTAAAAGTCTTTTGTAATGATATCTCTTGTTTTGCAGGGTTCCGGCGATGGCGGATGGCGGGCTGATGAGAGTTGAGGATCGAACCCGCGTGAGGAATAGAAGCGCCTGGAAGCACGTAAGTAAGCGCTTGTAGCCTGCTTCACGATGCGCACTAACTGTCCCTTTTATCTTGCAGGTACAAGTTCGGAGCTTTAGAGAAGCTGAAGGGTGCTGGAATACCCACTGGATTCGGCGTGGGAAGGAGTAATGGCACGTGAGTAATAAAGTTGCCCAATGTCTTTAAACGCACCTTCTTTTGTCTTTCAGATGCCGGAATGCAGTGCGAAGACCTCCGGAGCATGCGAAGAGTAGGTAAGCCTTTGTCTTTCAGATGCCGGAATGCAGCGCGAGGCGTTGGTGACAGCCGATGGACCAGGTAAGAGATGCGCTGCCACTGAAGACCGTAGTGCTAACCTGTTCTTTCTTTGTCTTTACAGGTGCTGCTGAAGACTGGATTCCAGGATGGTAAGCCTTTGTTCCCTTAGGCCCAGGATCAGAAGCAGAAGACACGATGAGCGTTCTGCTGCAGAGAATGCAGAATAACGCAAAGCAAGATTCATCCATCGGGTGTGGTTTAAATAGCCTCCTGTAGTGGTTAGGTGTCTCCTTCCACAGCCACGCCTAAGAAAAGAGTTCCTGCTTTCCAGAAGAGTTCCAGTGTTCTGAACCTAGGGAGTGGCTCCTGCCCCACCCAACAGGAAAAGTAGTCCCAAACAGAAGAGGATCAGGGGTTCAACTGGCAGGTAAGTAAGCAGCATGGTCTGCTGCAGGTAAGTCCACCCAAGCATTATGAGCCCGGCGCTTCCAGCGCTGGGACTGGGCATCTTTATGAGCCTGGTGCCACTGGCGCCAGGACAGGGTCCAAAAGGTCCCAATTGGGACTGGCTGGCACTCGGAACCGGGGTTATGGGTCTGCTTCCAAGGGAGTCGGGCAAGTCCTGATCTTTTGGAAGCAGAGATCATGACAGCACCCCCCCCCTCAAGGCCCCTCCCAAACCGGGCTTCTCCGGGGGTTTGGGCTTGTTAGGAAATGTTCGATGAAATCTTTTGATTAGACGAGGCGCGTGGACATATTCTGCAGGTTCCCAGGATCTTTCTTGGGGACTGTAGCCTTTCCAGTCAATCAGGTAAAATAGTTTAGATTTGGAGATCTTGGAATCCAGGATGCTTTTGACTTCAAACTCAAGTTCTCCATCAACTAGAATAGGTTTTGGAGATGTAGTTAGTCGTGTTTGAGGTTGCACGGGTTTTAATAGAGAGACGTGGAAGACCGGATGTATCTTCATGTGAGGGGGCAAGTCCAACTTGACCGCTACTGGATTTACTATGGTAGTGATGGAATAGGGACCAAGGTATCTTGGGTTGAATGTGCGTGGTCCTTTTAGAGGTAGATATTTGGTGGATAACCAGACTTGATCTCCTACTTGATATTGGGGGGCTTCCTTCCGATGTTGGTCTACTCCTTTCTTGTATTGTTCTTTAGCCCTTTGAAGGTCAGAAACGGCTTCTTTAAAGGCTTGGGTGATTGTAGAATGCAGGTGGTCTACTGCTGGTGTTCCAAGATCTTGGAGTGGATCCAACTCCGAGGTTCGAGGGTGACTACCGTATAAAAGAAAAAACGGGGTCTTCCCAGTTCCCGAGTGGACAGAGTTATTGTAGGCATATTCGGCTATCCAAAGGATATCTTTCCAAGTTTTTTCAGTTTGTTGTAGCATGCAGCGCAAATACTGTTCCAGAGTTTGATTGGTCCTCTCGTTTTGTCCGTCGGTTTGAGGGTGGTGGCTGGTCGAAAGTCTCACATCAATTTGAGCCGACCGACAGCAACTTCGCCAAAAATGAGAAATAAATTGACTACCTCGATCCGAAATTAGAACTGAAGGAAAACCGTGCAGTCGGACGATGTTTTCGAGAAATTCTCGGGCCAGAGTTGCTGCTGTTGGTAAGCCTTTGAGTGGAATGAAATGCGCCATCTTGGAGAATAGGTCCACGATTACTAGGATCGTATTGTATCCGGAGCATGGAGGTAGATCGGTGATGAAGTCCATAGAAAGCATATGCCAAGGGCGAGGCGGGATGTCAATAGGGCGTAAGAGGCCGGCTGGTTTTTCCTTTTGACTCTTGTTTTGGGCGCATACTCCACAGGACATTATAAAGTCTCTGATATCTTTTTTCCAAGACGGCCACCAGAAGTAGCGCTTGATCTTTTCCGAGGTCTTGGTCATACCGGGATGTCCTTCCATTAAAGAATCGTGATAACAAGAGATTACCTTTTTCTGTAAATCTGTGCTGGGCAGGTATAACCGTTCTTGGAAATATAATAGGTTGTCCTTCACCGTAAAGTCCTTTCCCTGCAGATGCCAATTCTGTATGTCTGCTGGAGTTACCAGTAGCCTGGCTTTATCCTTAACTTCCTCCATGGATTGTGTGGCGATTACACCTAGAATTCTTTGTTCGGGAATGATAGGTACAGGTTTAGGATTGATCAAATGTTCTTCCACTCCCATCCGAGAAAGGGCATCAGCTTTACCGTTTTTTGTACCAGGTCGATAGGTAATTATGAAGTCAAACTCGGCAAAGAATAGTGCCCAACGGAGTTGCCTAGAGGATTGAGCTTTTGCGGTTTTCAAATATTGCAGGTTTCGGTGATCTGTAATCACAGTAACGGTGTGTCGGGCCCCCAGAAGATAATGCCGCCAAGCCTTAAAGGCGGACTTGATAGCTAGAAGTTCCTTATCAGTAATAGTGTAATTGATTTCAGGAGGCGAGAATTTGCGGGACCAAAATGCCACGGGATGCAACTGTTTGGTTACTGGGTCCTTTTGTGATAGAACTGCCCCCATGGCAAGGCTCGAAGCATCAGTTTCAACGATGTAGGGGAGTTCTGGGCGAGGATGTTTTAAGATCGGTGCAGAGATAAATCTAGTCTTCAAATTCTGGAAAGCTTGTTCCGCCTCGGTAGACCATTCAAAACGTTTGTTTTTCTTTAACAAGGCGGTGATGGGCTGGACTATTCGAGAGAATTCGGGGATAAACCTGCGGTAAAAGTTAGCGAAGCCTAACATGCTTTGAACACCTTTTACGGAGGATGGCGATGGCCATTTGAGAATTGCATCGACCTTCTTTGAATCCATACGCACTCCGCTAGGTGATAATATGAATCCCAAGAATTCAACTTCAGTCACGTTGAAAACACATTTTTCCAATTTAGCGAAAAGTTTGTGTTGACGCAATCTCTCGAGGACCATTTTCACGTGTTTCCGATGTTCAGTTTCCGATGAAGAATAAACGAGGATGTCGTCAATGTAAACAACAACACACACATCTATGAGCTCTCTGAGGACATCGTTCATAAAATATTGAAAGGCGGCCGGGGCATTGCAAAGTCCGAAGGGCATGACCTGATATTCAAATAGCCCATACTTGGTGCTGAAGGCCGTCTTCCATTCATCGCCCTCTTTTACTCGTACCAAGTGGTAGGCTCCTCTAAGATCCAGCTTTGTATATATGCATGCTTTTCTGACTTGGTCCAGGAGTTCAGGGATCAAAGGTAACGGATATCTATTCTTAACGGTGATCTGGTTCAGGGCGCGATAATCTATAGAAGTTCTAAGGTCCCCTTCTTTTTTTGGAACGAAGAACAAAGCTGAGGAAGCAGGGGACTTGGAAGGACGAATAAACCCATTCGCTAGGTATTGATCCAGGTATTGTCGGAGGTGAAGATTCTCAGGCTCGGTGAGGGCATGAATTCTACTACAAGGAAGAGTAGATCCAGGTATCAGGTCTATCTGGCAGTCATAAGACCTATGAGGAGGTAGAGAGTTAGCCTGATCCTTCCGGAAAACATCTTGGAATTCTAGGTATTCAGGAGGTAACTGAGGAGCCTCTGAGGAAATTGCTGCCAGTGCAACACCAGGTCGAGGGTGACAAGTGGAGACACATTCTGGAAACTGAACCGTTCTTGCTCGCCAATCGATCTGAGGATTGTGCTTCTCTAACCAAGGAATTCCTAGAATAATCTGGAACTGGGGGGCCTTGATCACATCGAACACGATCTTCTCATGGTGTCCATCTTGACTTACTAGCGTCACTTCTTGGGTGGTATGCGTTACTGGTCCGGAGGCGATCTCCGTACCATCCACCGTAGTAATGACGTCCTTTACAGCCTTTGGACAAAGAGTCAGATTCATCCTCAAAACCATTTCATGATCCACATAATTGCCGATGGCACCGCTGTCGACGTAAGCTTCAATCGCATGTAATCGATCCGGATGTTCAGGGCTAATGAGGACCATAGGTATCACGAAATGCGAGGTCACGGAACTGGTTTTAACGCTCGGCAAGAGGACCTCTATTCTTGTCGGGCGAGGTCGTTTCCCTGCTCAGAGTTTGTGACCCTGGTAACTGCAGCTCCTACTGCCTTCTTGGCTGGTTTCACCGGACAGTCTCGAAGAAAGTGCCCCGAGTTTCCGCAATAGAGGCATAATTGCAGCTATTTTCTCCTTTCCCGCTCCTTTTGTGTTAGTGGTCCTTTCAGGCCCCCTATTTGCATGGGTTCCCCGGAGTCTACTCCTTTGGTAGGAGTTGGTGGTTTGGAAAATACTCGAGCATCAAACTTGGAACGATCGGCCTTCCTGTTCTGCAGTCTGTGGTCAATTTGAACGACTAAGTCAATATAGTCCGAACAGTCTTGCGGGGGATTCACTACTTGGGCTAACACATCTTTGAGCTCTCCACGTAGACCTCTATAAAACAGCGTAATCCTTTTGTCCTCAGGCCATCGAGTTTCCACTATCAGTCTGTTGAAAGACGCAATATAAGCCAAAAGGTCTTGATTACCCTGTCGCAATGAAAGGAGCTCATTGTCCAAGGCCTGCTCCTGTGAATGTCTTGCAAACAGTTTTTCCATACTGAGCTGAAAAGCTCGAAAATCATGGAGAACCGGATCATCTTGATTAACTAGAGGGATCGACCAGTCTGCCGCATTGCCACTAAGGTACGAAACACGAAAGCTACCTTAGCTTGATCAGTTGGAAAGGCTGCTGGCCGGCATAAGAAGTGCAACCGGCACTGATTAATAAATACTGCAAACCTCTTTGGGTCACCAGAAAATCGTTCAGGCGGAGCCACAGGTACATTCCCAGGTAGGTTGATCTGCACTGGGTTCGTAGAGGATGTTGAAGGAAGATTTGCCCCTGATGCGGGTAACGGAGTTTGTCCGGCTTGTGACTGTAGCAATTGTCTAGCGAGATCGTCTGTTCGCTCCTTGGAAATAATCAGTTCCCTTCTTAGAGCATTCGTTTCCTGACGGGCTGCATGCACTTCTGCTCTTAGTTCCCCAAGTAACTGGGCTAGCTGGTCGGTATCCGAGGTTTCCATAGCGCCTGGGTGGGAGTTTTGCGATAGGCTTTGCGTTCTGTAACGCTCACCTGATTCCCGCAGAGGCGCCGGTCTTGACTGGGTGAATGCCGTGTCTTCAAAGGTGATGTGTAACACACGGTTGGCTCTTTGGGCTGGACCTCTGTGCACTGTATGTCTGACTCGAAGAGTAAGATGTCTGCAGATAGAAAATATGGGATTAATGAACTGGGGTTATTGGGTGCCTCTCTCCTCTTCCCTTTCTCTTCTCCTGTAGAACCCCAAAGGTTAACACCCTCACCTTAGGTAAGTGAACGCCGAGCTCTCCATCTGCCTCGGGGCAGGGTGCCGTAACCAGTTTCTTCACTGGATAAGGGTGCAGGCCTCTTGACCTCAGAGGACTGCTGTCTGTCGTTAACTGCACGAACGGTAAGTTCTGGGCACTTCAAATGTCTTAAAAGTCTTTTGTAATGATATCTCTTGTTTTGCAGGGTTCCGGCGATGGCGGATGGCGGGCTGATGAGAGTTGAGGATCGAAACCGCGTGAGGAATAGAAGCGCCTGGAAGCACGTAAGTAAGCGCTTGTAGCCTGCTTCACGATGCGCACTAACTGTCCCTTTTATCTTTCAGGTACAAGTTCGGAGCTTTAGAGAAGCTGAAGGGTGCTGGAATACCCACTGGATTCGGTGTGGGAAGTAATGGCACGTGAGTAATAAAGTTGCCCAATGTCATACCCAAAGGGCATGACTCTAAACTAGTAGAGTCCCTCAGGTGTTGAGAACGCAGTTTTCTCCTTGGCCTGGTTTGTCAGAGCTATTTGCCAATAGCCTGAGGTGAGGTCAAAGATGATTACAAATTTGGCAGCACCTATGGCGTCCATAAGCTCATCAGCCCTGGGTAATGGGTGAGCGTCAGTTTTGGTGACGGCATTGACTCCTTTGTAATCCACACAAAACCTCCAATCCTTGTTACCTGCCTGGGAACTTGCCTTGTGGACAAGGACCACTGGACTGGACCAGGGACTGGTTGAGGGTTCAATTGCACCCAGATCCAACATCTTGGCGATCTCAACCTGGATGTGGTTCTTAACAGTATCTGACATCCAATAGCATCTGCTTCTGACAGGTACACTGCCACCATTGTCAATTTCGTGCCTGCCCCACGGGGTGGGCCTGGTCTGAGAACAGAGGGGCATACTGGCGGAGCAAAGCCCTGCAGGCCCTCTGCTGCTCTGGTGTCAGATCGGGAGAGAGATGTACGCCCTCCACTGACCCATCCTTAGGGTTGCTATGCAGCAAATCTGGAAGGGGCTCACTCTCATCCTCCTCTTGCTCTGAAGCTAGCAGAAGGCATGAGATTTCCTCTCTTTGGTGGAAAGGCTTGAGCCTGTTAACATGGAATACCTGAGGGACTACCCCAGTTATCCTGAAGGGTTGAGTCCACTTATCTGCCAGTGCTCTAGGCTTGGTAGGCTCCATCACAAGGATTTCCTAGTCCAATCCACTTGTGAGGCCTTAAGGTCATGCCAGTACTTATTTAATTCTTGGCTTGCCCTAAAATTCGCTGATGCCTGGCACATCATCTGTGCCGTCCTCCTTCTAGGCCTAACACAGTCCCCCACTTGCTTGGCAGGACCTGGAGGGGTGGCTTCCAAACCTTCTCTGATTAAGGCAAGGAGCCCCCTCACGGATGTCCAAACAGAAGCTCAAAGGGGCTGAGACCAACACCCTCTTGAGGCACTTCTCTATAGGCAAACAGCAGGCATGGTAGGAGGAGATCCCATTTTCTTCTTAGGGGCTCTTCTAAAGCACCCAGCATGCCCTTGAGAGTCTCATTAGACCTCTCAACCAGACCATTGGTCTGGGGATGGGAGGAGAACATATATGTTACCCCACATTCCTCCCACATCGCTTGCATGTAACTAGACATGAAGTTGGACCCTCTGTCAGAGACCACCTCTTTAGGGAAACCAACTCTGGTAAAAATACCCAGGAGAGCCCCAGCAAACATGTTGGCTGTCAGAGACCATCTCTTTAGGGAAACCAATTCTGGTAAAAATGCCCAGGAGAGCCCCAGCAAACATGTTGGCAGTAATGGTCCGAAGGGGTATAGCCTCAGATACCTGGTGGCATGATCAACCAGTACCAGGATGCACCAGTGTCCACCTGATGTGGGAGGATCCAAGAGACTGACAATGTCAATTCCTACCCTTTTAAATGGTGTGCCAACTACTGGCAAAGGTTGCAGTGGGGCAATGACACTGCCTCCAGTCTTGCCAGACAACTGACAAATGAGACAGGTCAGGCAGTGGGACTCCACTTCTACTCGCATCCGGGGCCAGCAGAAATGTGTAGAGAGCCTTTGCTTAGTCTTCTTAGTACCAAGATGATCAGCTAAGGGCACCTCATGCACCAACTGCAGCAGCAAGGGCCTATACACCTTGGGTACCACCAACCTCTTGAGGGCAGCAGGTTCAGGCCTAGTGGGCTCACTGCTAAGGAGCTCACCCTCCCAATAAATCTTGAACGACCTAGACACTTCTCCTTGTGCCTGGGCATGTTTTCTTAGACCCTCGAGTGAGTGGCACTCTCTCTGACCCTTACAGAAGTCTCCCCTAGAGGGCCCGCCAGCCGCATCGAAGGCCAGTGAGATCCTCTGGGTTGAGTACCTCTTCCTGGAGGAGGGTCTTCGGGCTCTTGTCCCTCAATAGTCGAGTCTTGGGTTACCACTGGAGCTAGCCCATCCGGAGCTTGGATGCCAGTGGGTGTTGCTGATACAGCAGGACAAGAAGGAGCCCCCTTCTCAGAGGTAGTCCTCTTGCTCTTCCGTTTTGCCTTGGGTCTCCCCTTTGCTGTAGGTAGCAGACTAGCAGTCAGACCCTGAGTGAACTGAGACCTAGTGACTGCAGCAGCAGTCAGGGGTAGTCCATCAGGGATCAACCCCAAATCTACTAGATCATTCCCCAACAATATGTGGGCAGGCACATTGTCCTGTATCAGGACGGGAAGCTTTGCTGCCTTGTCTGCAATCGTGATGGTGACTAGGGCTACAGGAGGTAATTTGGGAGGCCCACCAGTTAACCTGGCAGTCCCCCTCAGAGGAGCACCTATATAGACCTCTGGCATGGGCAGGGTCCTGTCCACCACTGTCATACTTGCCCCAGTCTCTCTCAAACCAGTGGAAGGCTGGCAATTCAGGACACTTCTCGAAAATCTGTGGGTATTCTGTCTGATAGTAGCCAGTACTTCTACGCACTGGTCCCAGGCACCAAGGGACACTGGGGAAATCTCTGCAGGCGCACCAAAGGTGATTCCGGTAGAGGAGGGGAGGACAGTGGCCTCCATATGAGGCATGAAAGAAGGCTAGGTTAGGCTGACAGCCTGGACTCCAAGTGCCTTACCTTTACACTTGGGGTCACCCTTTTTGTGGTCCAGAGCCCCGCAGTCCCTACAAGTGCCAGGAATGCGAGGTATGGTACGGTACGATACTGGATCCACTGGGAGCCTGCTTTACAGCAGGAGAATCGCTACTCTTGCTCCCAACCCCACGAGATTTTTGGTTCTTAGGAGAGGGAGGTTTAGGTTTACTCCACTGTGATCGCTTATGGGACTCCTCAGACCTATGAGAGGTCCCTTTCTTTTTGTCCTTCCCACTGTGTTCCTTAGGGGACACCCGGTGGGAGACATACTTGTCAGCCAGCTTGGCCAGCTTGAAGGGATACAAAACGTTCTGTTCAGTAACGTACAGACACAGCTCTGGTGAACAGGCTTCAGAAAAATGCTCAAAAAACAAAAAGACAATTCAACGAAGGTTTTCACCTTGTATCCATCAATCCATCCCAACATGTTCATATGTGCAGCATTCACCCAGTCAACCCAAGACGCATTCTCTTTTCTTTTTTTTTTTTCAAAATGTATATTTTATTCAATAGTTAAACAAACAAAAAGAAACAAACTAGACAGTAGACATTGGAATCAGCACAAGATTATGATAACATAGTTCATTACAATGGAAGAGTGGATATCGAAGTGGGGTCCCGTATGCAGTTCATTCATAACGATATATTGATGGGGAGGGAGTGGAGGAGGGGGATGGTTCTGGAGGGGGTCGAGTTATAGCCATGCGGAGTTCAGTTAAGCCAGCGGACACTGGGCGGCTTCAGAGTAAGGGCAGGGAAGCAATCCGCATAGTCTATGAATGGGGCCCAAGTGTTCAGGAAGGGATTAAGGTTGCCCCGGCGGGAAGCCGTGATTCTTTCTGCTACAATGATGTCCCAGCACTTAGCCCACCAGAGTGGAATTGAGGGGCCTTTGTAGAGCTTCCAGAGACGAGCTAAGGCGATCTTGGCTGCCAGAAGTAAGTGGGAGCAGAGACGGGCTGTGTTTCCAGCCATTGGCAACTCCCCATCCCCCGGGTCTCCAAGTAGAATAATTCCAGGGTCCCATGGGATGTTGAGGCCTGTTATTGCTCGGATGTGAGTCAGTACCCCCTTCCAGTAATGCGCCGCTTTTGGGCAGTCCCAAAGGAGATGGAAAAGTGTCCCCTCTTGCACACATCCTCTCCAACAGTTCGTTGAGGGTCGCACCCCCGCTTTGTGTAATTGAGACGGTGTAATATAGTACCTAAAGCATATTTTATAATCACCTTCTCTGTTCTTGTGAAGTTTAGTCCAAATTTTGTCCCAGGTTTCAGGGTCTAGGGGACGCCCGAGATCGCGCTCCCAGTTCAGCATATACTTTTCCTTTGATTCGGGGTTGAATTTTTCTAGGAGGTTATAAAGGGTAGAGATCTTGCCTCTTGGGGGGGATGCCGTTAGTGAAAGTTCGAGGGGAGTTAGATCCCTGGAGCCTCGGTCCCTGATAGAGCGCTGAGAGATCCAGTGCCTGATCTGAGTGTACCGGAATCGTTCCTCCTCGGAGACGCTGAATTTCGCTTTACAGTCTTCAAAAGAGAGCGGCTGGCCATCAATTAAAAAGTCTGAGATTTTGTGGCGCCCACCCCTAGACCAATTGGCGAAGCTTCGGCGACATAGGCCGGGGGAGAAGCCTGGATTGCCCCAGATTGGGGTTAGTGGGCCCAGCGAGCTTTTGATTCCCCATTTTCTGTTTGCGGCTTTCCAATTGTCCACCGTGTTACAGGTTGCGGGCAGTGGAGTGGAGGTGTTGCTTGCGGGGTATTTCGAGATTGGATGTGGGGCAGGTCTGATAAGGGAGACGAGCACCATCCTTCCTCAAGTTGTAGCCAAGCAGGGCAATCCCCTACACGGGTCCAAGCGAAGGCGTGCGCGAGCTGAGCTGCGTGGCAGTATCTAGCGATGTCCGGGACCCCGAGACCGCCGAGTTGTCGACTACGGGTCATGATTGTCCTGGCGATCCGGGGCCTTTTGCCGCCCCAGATGAATTTCATAATATCGCGCTGCAGGTTTACCAGTTCCGATTCGGGGATATGGGTCGGGAGCGCGTGGCATTGATAAAGTAATCATGGGAGCAGGGTCATTTTCACCGCGGCAACCCGGCCTAGCCACGAGATCTCTTGCTTGTCCCACTGTTTCAGGTCGGAGCGCAGTGATTTGAATAGCCGGGGGAAGTTGGATTTGTAGATTAGTGGGCTGGATTTGGGGATGTGAACGCCCAGGTATTCCAATAATGTATTCGCCCACGGGATTGGAAACTCGGGACACTGAGTGTTTGCTTGGCGCCTTGGGAGATTGATCGGGAGGGCAGAGGATTTATCATAGTTCACTCTGAACCCAGAGCATGCGCCAAATGCTTCTAGTTCACCCAGAAGAGGTTGCATCGAGATGCTTGGATCTGTGATTGTGAGAAGTACATCATCGGCGTAGAGCGCCACTTTATATTCAGTCCTGCCCACCGTGATTCCTTTAATGTTGGGATTGAGGCGGATTCTCGAGGCGAATGGCTCCATTGATAAGGCAAACACCAAGGGGGACAGCGGGCATCCTTGGCGAGTCCCTCTGGATATAGAGATGCTTGCCGATTTCCTTCCGTTGACTCGGAGCTGTGTTGATGGGTGAGTGTAACAGGCCCCTAGCCAGGTTGTAAAGTTGTGGCCAAAGCCCATGTGAGAGAGAGTATTCCGTATGAAGTCCCAGTTCACTAGATCAAACGCTTTATGTGCATCGAGAGAGATTACTAGAAGCAGGGTTTTCAATCTGTTCACGGATTCGATTATGTTGAGTGTGCGTCTAATATTATCATGAGTTCCTCTGCCTGGAATAAAGCCTGTTTGATCTTTGCGAATCAGATCGGGGAGAAACCTGGCAAGTCTGGCTGCTAGAACCTTGGAATAGATTTTCCCATCGGTATTCATTAGAGCAATTGGTCTATACGAAGCTGCTTGCTCGGGGTCTTTTCCCGGTTTCTGCAAAAGGATGGTGGTGGATTCGGCCTTGGAGTGTGTTACCTGTTTTGTGGATAGGAACGAGTTGAATAGTATAGCTAATTGTGGGGTCAGGATGCGGGCAAATGATTTGTAAAATTTTGGTGTGAACCCGTCCGGGCTGGGGCGGTGTTTTTAAGTGATTTAATGGCATCTAGATTTTCTTCTGAGGATATTGGGGCTTCTAAGGAGTCAAGTGGGGAGGATAACGAAGAGGTGGGGAAGGATTCTAGATAGTGCTGCTGTAGGGCTCTGTCCTCTTGGGATGTGGGTGGTCCTTGCATGACCGCTTTATGATGGGTCAATAGGTTTTCGATTATATCAGGGGTGACAAATTCGCTTTTCCCATCTTGGCCTTTAAGGCTGACTATATTCTTTCTGGTGTGGGTTTTCTGCAGTTTATAGGCCAGCAAACGGTTCGCCTTGTTACTAGTGTGATAGTAAAATTGTTTTGTATATGCTGGAGCTTTCGCCGTGCGATCGGCACAGTGCATTTTTAGGGCCCTTTTTGCCTTTTTTAGCTCCCTGTCCAACTTTCTCAAGTATTTGACCTTAAGATCATTTTCTAAAGAGGATAGCTTAGATTCTAGTGTTTGTGTGAGGATTTTGGAGACTCGGAATTGTTCTGAGGCTGCATTAATTAGCACTCCCCTTATGACTGGTTTCATGGCCTCCCAAAGTAGACCAATTGAGGTTTCGAGTTTCTTATTTTCCTTGAAATAGTTGAGCAATGTCTTCTGCTTCGCCCCTGAATGCCTGGTCTAATAGTAAAGCGTCGTTGAGTTTCCAGAACCTAGGGGGGGCCAAAGCCTCCCGAGATGGAGAGGTCGGCTGAGACGGGGGCGTGGTCGGACACCATTCGTGTGTGGATTTCGCTATTACTAAAGCATGGGAATAAGGTGCTGGTGGCAAGAAGTACATCAATTCGGGAGTGACCTCCATGTGCATTGGAGAAGAAGGTGTAATCATGAGCGTCAGGGTTGGCTACCCTCCATTTGTCCACCGTGCCTGATTCTCTAAGGAGTTTGGCAAAAGCGAGGGCTCGGGAGAAGTCGGGATGGGAAGGGGGAAGTGATTTGTCCTTCGTTGGGTCGGGGACTAAATTAAAGTCTCCCCCGATTAGGAGATACCCAGTGGCGAAGGTTAGAAGCGGTGGGAGTAGTGCCTCTATGAATTTGTCCTGATTTGCATTTGGGGCATAGATCCCCACAATTGTGATTGGTTGTTCTGCAATGAGGCCACGGATAAACAAGTACCTGCCCGATGGGTCTTTCTTGACTGTGGGGTTAGATAAGGGGAATTTGTCACTTAGTAGGATCGCCACCCCTCGCTTCTTCTCGCCACTGGAGGCAAAGAAACCCTGTTTGAAGCGCTTGAACTTGGCTCGGAATTCATCGACTGGCAAGAGGTGGGTCTCTTGAAGAATGACTATATCCCCGTTTAGAGCCGTTAGCCTACGCTCCACTGACTTGCGCTTTCTGGGGGAATTGAGGCCTTGGACATTCCAAGATAGGAAGCAGATTTCCCTAGCGTTATTCGGGCCTGAAAGTCCTGGGAGTAAGGCTTGTGTTGTGTGAGCTACTTGTACAGGGATTGCGTGGCTTTGGAGTCTTCCTAAGGAAGCATGCAGGAGTGCTATAATTACCAATGTCTACAAAAGAAACTATAACTGAGAACTGGAACTGCCAGGGGGGAGAACCATTCTCAAGGCTCAAAACTGCCTTGGTTCTCCCCCGAAACTGTGAAAATGGGAATGAGACCATAAAGCTCATTCGTGGGGTTTACTGGTAGAGCCCGTCGTCGGGGATATGAACCTCCAAGAGGAACAAAAAGAACGCCCGTGGCACGGAGAGGCAGGCCAGGGCTGCATGAGGAACAGGGGCCCAGGGCTGAGCAGCTGCTCAGGGGTCTGCTAATGGTTCCCCGGAAAGCCGTGCGAAGACCTAGTACCCTCCATGAGAGATGAGGGGGGAGGATGAGGAGCTGGGAGAGGCTAAAGATGCCCAGGGAACCCGGGCGAAGGGAAACATTGGTCTATCAAGCCGGATGCAGGGAGAAGAGGATCAGGGGTTCAACTGGCAGGTAAGTAAGCAGCATGGTATGCTGCAGGTAAGTCCACCCAAGCATTATGAGCCCGGCGCTTCCAGCGCTGGGACTGGGCATCTTTATGAGCCTGGTGCCACTGGCGCCAGGACAGGGTCCAAAAGGTCCCAATTGGGACTGGCTGGCACTCGGAACTGGGGTTATGGGTCTGCTTCCAAGGGAGTCGGGCAAGTCCTGATCTTTTGGAAGCAGAGATCATGACAGCACCCCCCCCTCAAGGCCCCTCCCAAACCGGGCTTCTCCGGGGGTTTGGGCTTGTTAGGAAATGTTCGATGAAATCTTTTGATTAGACGAGGCGCGTGGACATATTCTGCAGGTTCCCAGGATCTTTCTTGGGGACCGTAGCCTTTCCAGTCAATCAGGTAAAATAGTTTAGATTTGGAGATCTTGGAATCCAGGATGGTTTTGACTTCAAACTCAAGTTCTCCATCAACTAGAATAGGTTTTGGAGATGTAGTTAGTCGGGTTTGAGGTTGCACGGGTTTTAATAGAGAGACGTGGAAGACCGGATGTATCTTCATGTGAGGGGGCAAGTCCAACTTGACCGCTACTGGATTTACTATGGTAGTGATGGAATAGGGACCAAGGTATCTTGGGTTGAATGTGCGTGGTCCTTTTAGAGGTAGATATTTGGTGGATAACCAGACTTGATCTCCTACTTGATATTGGGGGGCTTCCTTCCGATGTTGGTCTGCTCCTTTCTTGTATTGTTCTTTAGCCCTTTGAAGGTCAGAAACGGCTTCCTTAAAGGCTTGGGTGATTGTAGAATGCAGGTGGTCTACTGCTGGTGTTCCAAGATCTTGGAGTGGATCCAACTCCGAGGTTCGAGGGTGACTACCGTATAAAAGAAAAAACGGGGTCTTCCCAGTTCCCGAGTGGACAGAGTTATTGTAGGCATATTCGGCTATCCAAAGGATATCTTTCCAAGTTTTTTCAGTTTGTTGTAGCATGCAGCGCAAATACTATTCCAGAGTTTGATTGGTCCTCTCGTTTTGTCCGTCGGTTTGAGGGTGGTGGCTGGTCGAAAGTCTCACATCAATTTGAGCCGACCGACAGCAACTTCGCCAAAAATGAGAAATAAATTGACTACCTGGATCCGAAATTAGAACTGAAGGAAAACCGTGCAGTCGGACGATGTTTTCGAGAAATTCTCGGGCCAGAGTTGCTGCTGTTGGTAAGCCTTTGAGTGGAATGAAATGCGCCATCTTGGAGAATAGGTCCACGATTACTAGGATCGTATTGTATCCGGAGCATGGAGGTAGATCGGTGATGAAGTCCATAGAAAGCATATGCCAAGGGCGAGGCGGGATGTCAATAGGGCGTAAGAGGCCGGCTGGTTTTTCCTTTTGACTCTTGTTTTGGGCGCATACTCCACAGGACATTATAAAGTCTCTGATATCTTTTTTCCAAGACGGCCACCAGAAGTAGCGCTTGATCTTTTCCGAGGTCTTGGTCATACCGGGATGTCCTTCCATTAAAGAATCGTGATAACAAGAGATTACCTTTTTCTGTAAATCTGTGCTGGGCAGGTATAACCGTTCTTGGAAATATAATAGGTTGTCCTTCACCGTAAAGTCCTTTCCCTGCAGATGCCAATTCTGTATGTCTGCTGGAGTTACCAGTAGCCTGGCTTTATCCTTAACTTCCTCCATGGATTGTGTGGCGATTACACCTAGAATTCTTTGTTCGGGAATGATAGGTACAGGTTTAGGATTGATCAAATGTTCTTCCACTCCCATCCGAGAAAGGGCATCAGCTTTACCGTTTTTTGTACCAGGTCGATAGGTAATTATGAAGTCAAACTCGGCAAAGAATAGTGCCCAACGGAGTTGCCTAGAGGATTGAGCTTTTGCGGTTTTCAAATATTGCAGGTTTCGGTGATCTGTAATCACAGTAACGGTGTGTCGGGCCCCCAGAAGATAATGCCGCCAAGCCTTAAAGGCGGACTTGATAGCTAGAAGTTCCTTATCAGTAATAGTGTAATTGATTTCAGGAGGCGAGAATTTGCGGGACCAAAATGCCACGGGATGCAACTGTTTGGTTACTGGGTCCTTTTGTGATAGAACTGCCCCCATGGCAAGGCTCGAAGCATCAGTTTCAACGATGTAGGGGAGTTCTGGGCGAGGATGTTTTAAGATCGGTGCAGAGATAAATCTAGTCTTCAAATTCTGGAAAGCTTGTTCCGCCTCGGTAGACCATTCAAAACGTTTGTTTTTCTTTAACAAGGCGGTGATGGGCTGGACTATTCGAGAGAATTCGGGGATAAACCTGCGGTAAATGTTAGCGAAGCCTAACATGCTTTGAACACCTTTTACGGAGGATGGCGATGGCCATTTGAGAATTGCATCGACCTTCTTTGAATCCATACGCACTCTGCTAGGTGATAATATCAATCCCAAGAATTCAACTTCAGTCACGTTGAAAACACATTTTTCCAACTTAGCGAAAAGTTTGTGTTGACGCAATCTCTCGAGGACCATTTTCACGTGTTTCCGATGTTCAGTTTCCGATGAAGAATAAACGAGGATGTCGTCAATGTAAACAACAACACACACATCTATGAGCTCTCTGAGGACATTGTTCATAAAATATTGAAAGGCGGCCGGGGCATTGCAAAGTCCGAAGGGCATGACCTGATATTCAAATAGCCCATACTTGGTGCTGAAGGCCGTCTTCCATTCATCGCCCTCTTTTACTCGTACCAAGTGGTAGGCTCCTCTAAGATCCAGCTTTGTATATATGCATGCTTTTCTGACTTGGTCCAGGAGTTCAGGGATCAAAGGTAACGGATATCTATTCTTAACGGTGATCTGGTTCAGGGCGCGATAATCTATACAAGTTCTAAGGTCCCCTTCTTTTTTTGGAACGAAGAACAAAGCTGAGGAAGCAGGGGACTTGGAAGGACGAATAAACCCATTTGCTAGGTATTGATCCAGGTATTGTCGGAGGTGAAGATTCTCAGGCTCGGTGAGGGCATAAATTCTACTACAAGGAGGAGTAGATCCAGGTATCAGGTCTATCTGGCAGTCATAAGACCTATGAGGAGGTAGAGAGTTAGCCTGATCCTTCCGGAAAACATCTTGGAATTCTAGGTATTCAGGAGGTAACTGAGGAGCCTCCGAGGAAATTGCTGCCAGTGCAACACCAGGTCGAGGGTGACAAGTAGAGACACATTTTGGAAACTGAACCGTTCTTGCTCGCCAATCGATCTGAGGATTGTGCTTCTCTAACCAAGGAATTCCTAGAATAATCTGGAACTGGGGGGCCTTGATCACATCGAACACGATCTTCTCATGGTGTCCATCTTGACTTACTAGCGTCACTTCTTGGGTGGTATGCGTTACTGGTCCGGAGGCGATCTCCGTACCATCCACCGTAGTAATGACGTCCTTTACAGCCTTTGGACAAAGAGTCAGATTCATCCTCAAAACCATTTCATGATCCACATAATTGCCGATGGCACCGCTGTCGACGTAAGCTTCAATCGCATGTAATCGATCCGGATGTTCAGGGCTAATGAGGACCATAGGTATCACGAAATGCGAGGTCACGGAACTGGTTTTAACGCTCGGCAAGAGGACCTCTATTCTTGTCGGGCGAGGTCGTTTCCCTGCTCAGAGTTTGTGACCCTGGTAACTGCAGCTCCTACTGCCTTCTTGGCTGGTTTCACCGGACAGTCTCGAAGAAAGTGCCCCGAGTTTCCGCAATAGAGGCATAATTGCAGCTATTTTCTCCTTTCCCGCTCCTTTTGTGTTAGTGGTCCTTTCAGGCCCCCTATTTGCATGGGTTCCCCGGAGTCTACTCCTTTGGTAGGAGTTGGTGGTTTGGAAAATACTCGAGCATCAAACTTGGAACGATCGGCCTTCCTGTTCTGCAGTCTGTGGTCAATTTGAACGACTAAGTCAATATAGTCCGAACAGTCTTGCGGGGGATTCACTACTTGGGCTAACACATCTTTGAGCTCTCCACGTAGACCTCTATAAAACAGCGTAATCCTTTTGTCCTCAGGCCATCGAGTTTCCACTATCAGTCTGTTGAAAGACGCAATATAAGCCAAAAGGTCTTGATTACCCTGTCGCAATGAAAGGAGCTCATTGTCCAAGGCCTGCTCCTGTGAATGTCTTGCAAACAGTTTTTCCATACTGAGCTGAAAAGCTCGAAAATCATGGAGAACCGGATCATCTTGATTAACTAGAGGGATCGACCAGTCTGCCGCATTGCCACTAAGGTACGAAAGCACGAAAGCTACCTTAGCTTGATCAGTTGGAAAGGCTGCTGGCCGGCATAAGAAGTGCAACCGGCACTGATTAATAAATACTGCAAACCTCTTTGGGTCACCAGAAAATCGTTCGGGTGGAGCCAGAGGTACATTCCCAGGTAGGTTGATCTGCACTGGGTTCGTAGAGGATGTTGAAGGAAGATTTGCCCCTGATGCGGGTAACGGAGTTTGTCCGGCTTGTGACTGTAGCAATTGTCTAGCGAGATCGTCTGTTCGCTCCTTGGAAATAATCAGTTCCCTTCTTAGAGCATTCGTTTCCTGACGGGCTGCATGCACTTCTGCTCTTAGTTCCCCAAGTAACTGGGCTAGCTGGTCGGTATCCGAGGTTTCCATAGCGCCTGGGTGGGAGTTTTGCGATAGGCTTTGCGTTCTGTAACGCTCACCTGATTCCCGCAGAGGCGCCGGTCTTGACTGGGTGAATGCCGTGTCTTCAAAGGTGATGTGTAACACACGGTTGGCTCTTTGGGCTGGACCTCTGTGCACTGTATGTCTGACTCGAAGAGTAAGATGTCTGCAGATAGAAAATATGGGATTAATGAACTGGGGTTATTGGGTGCCTCTCTCCTCTTCCCTTTCTCTTCTCCTGTAGAACCCCAAAGGTTAACACCCTCACCTTAGGTAAGTGAACGCCGAGCTCTCCATCTGCCTCGGGGCAGGGTGCCGTAACCAGTTTCTTCACTGGATAAGGGTGCAGGCCTCTTGACCTCAGAGGACTGCTGTCCGTCGTTAACTGCACGAACGGTAAGTTCTGGGCACTTCAAATGTCTTAAAAGTCTTTTGTAATGATATCTCTTGTTTTGCAGGGTTACGGCGATGGCGGATGGCGGGCTGATGAGAGTTGAGGATCGAAACCGCGTGAGGAATAGAAGCGCCTGGAAGCACGTAAGTAAGTGCTTGTAGCCTGCTTCACGATGCGCACTGTCTCTTTTATCTTTCAGGTACAAGTTCGGAGCTTTAGCGAAGCTGAAGGGTGCTGGAATACCCACTGGATTCGGCGTGGGAAGGAGTAATGGCACGTGAGTAATAAAGTTGCCCAATGTCTTTAAACGCACCTTCTTTTGTCTTTCAGATGCCGGAATGCAGTGCGAAGACCTCCGGAGCATGCGAAGAGTAGGTAAGCCTTTGTCTTTCAGATGCCGGAATGCAGCGCGAGGCGTAGGTGACAGCCGATGGACCAGGTAAGAGATGCGCTGCCACTGAAGACCGTAGTGCTAACCTGTTCTTTCTTTGTCTTTACAGGTGCTGCTGAAGACTGGATTCCAGGATGGTAAGCCTTTGTTCCCTTAGGCCCAGGATCAGAAGCAGAAGACATGATGAGCGTTCTGCTGCAGAGAATGCAGAATAACGCAAAGCAAGATTCATCCATCGGGTGTGGTTTAAATAGCCTCCTGTAGTGCTTAGGTGTCTCCTTCCACAGCCACGCCTAAGAAAAGAGTTCCTGCTTTCCAGAAGAGTTCCAGTGTTCTGAACCTAGGGAGTGGCTCCTGCCCCACCCAAGAGGAAAAGTAGTCCCAAACAGAAGAGGATCAGGGGTTCAACTGGCAGGTAAGTAAGCAGCATGGTCTGCTGCAGTCCACCCAAGCATTATGAGCCCGGCGCTTCCAGCGCTGGGACTGGGCATCTTTATGAGCCTGGTGCCACTGGCGCCAGGACAGGGTCCAAAAGGTCCCAATTGGGACTGGCTGGCACTCGGAACCGGGGTTATGGGTCTGCTTCCAAGGGAGTCGGGCAAGTCCTGATCTTTTGGAAGCAGAGATCATGACACCACCTGAGCAGTTTAGGGTTTTCACTCTTCATCTGCATAAGCCAATTTAAGGGCTTATGGTCAGTTTGGACCTTGAAGGTAGACCCCGTAAAGTAAGGCCTAAAACGCCTAATGCTCCAAACTATACTGAAACATTCCTTTTCAACAGTATAGCCCACCTAGGTTCTATACCTTTAGCTGCCTACTGATGAAGATAGGATGTTCCCTTTCTTTGTCATCTAACTGGGACAAGACAGCTCCAATTCCAATGTCACAGGCATCGGACAAAACGATAAAGGGTTTTCTGTAATCAGGAGCACACAACACTGATGACCCACACAGACTTTCCTTCAAGACAACAAAGGCCCTCTGAGAGCTGTCCGTCCAATTAACCATCCTAGGTTACTTGGGTGATGTCAGAGCTGTCAGAGGGGCAGCTATGGTTCCATAGTCTGCCATGAAGTTTCTGTAGTATCCAGTGAGGCCCAAAAAAGCTCTCACATGGGTTTGAGTAGTAGGAGTCTCCCAGCCATGTACCTTACTGAGGGAGAGGTTGGAATCAACCCCCTCCTACCTCATGACAAAGGTAAATGACTTTCCCCTGAGCTATCTGGCACTTGGTGGTCTTGATAGTGAGGCCAGCTCTTTTCAAGGTCTGCAGAACCTTATCCAAAATAGTCAAATGCTCATCCCAGGTGGAACTGTAGACAGCAATGTCGTCTAGGTAGACCACACAAAAGGCCTCCAGCCCACTGAGCGCATGACTGACCAACCTTTGGAAGGTGGTAGGTGCATTCTTCAACCCAAAGGGCATGACTCTAAACTAGTAGAGTCCCTCAGGTGTTGAGAACGCAGTTTTCTCCTTGGCCTGGTTTGTCAGAGCTATTTGCCAATAGCCTGAGGTGAGGTCAAAGATGATTACAAATTTGGCAGCACCTATGGCGTCCATAAGCTCATCAGCCCTGGGTAATGGGTGAGCGTCAGTTTTGGTGACGGCATTGACTCCTTTGTAATCCACACAAAACCTCCAATCCTTGTTACCTGCCTGGGAACTTGCCTTGTGGACAAGGACCACTGGACTGGACCAGGGACTGGTTGAGGGTTCAATTGCACCCAGATCCAACATCTTGGCGATCTCAACCTGGATGTGGTTCTTAACAGTATCTGACATCCAATAGCATCTGCTTCTGACAGGTACACTGCCACCATTGTCAATTTCGTGCCTGCCCCACGGGGTGGGCCTGGTCTGAGAACAGAGGGGCATACTGGCGGAGCAAAGCCCTGCAGGCCCTCTGCTGCTCTGGTGTCAGATCGGGAGAGAGATGTACGCCCTCCACTGACCCATCCTTAGGGTTGCTATGCAGCAAATCTGGAAGGGGCTCACTCTCATCCTCCTCTTGCTCTGAAGCTAGCAGAAGGCATGAGATTTCCTCTCTTTGGTGGAAAGGCTTGAGCCTGTTAACATGGAATACCTGAGGGACTACCCCAGTTATCCTGAAGGGTTGAGTCCACTTATCTGCCAGTGCTCTAGGCTTGGTAGGCTCCATCACAAGGATTTCCTAGTCCAATCCACTTGTGAGGCCTTAAGGTCATGCCAGTACTTATTTAATTCTTGGCTTGCCCTAAAATTCGCTGATGCCTGGCACATCATCTGTGCCGTCCTCCTTCTAGGCCTAACACAGTCCCCCACTTGCTTGGCAGGACCTGGAGGGGTGGCTTCCAAACCTTCTCTGATTAAGGCAAGGAGCCCCCTCACGGATGTCCAAACAGAAGCTCAAAGGGGCTGAGACCAACACCCTCTTGAGGCACTTCTCTATAGGCAAACAGCAGGCATGGTAGGAGGAGATCCCATTTTCTTCTTAGGGGCTCTTCTAAAGCACCCAGCATGCCCTTGAGAGTCTCATTAGACCTCTCAACCAGACCATTGGTCTGGGGATGGGAGGAGAACATATATGTTACCCCACATTCCTCCCACATCGCTTGCATGTAACTAGACATGAAGTTGGACCCTCTGTCAGAGACCACCTCTTTAGGGAAACCAACTCTGGTAAAAATACCCAGGAGAGCCCCAGCAAACATGTTGGCTGTCAGAGACCATCTCTTTAGGGAAACCAATTCTGGTAAAAATGCCCAGGAGAGCCCCAGCAAACATGTTGGCAGTGATGGTCCGAAGGGGTATAGCCTCAGATACCTGGTGGCATGATCAACCAGTACCAGGATGCACCAGTGTCCACCTGATGTGGGAGGATCCAAGAGACTGACAATGTCAATTCCTACCCTTTTAAATGGTGTGCCAACTACTGGCAAAGGTTGCAGTGGGGCAATGACACTGCCTCCAGTCTTGCCAGACAACTGACAAATGAGACAGGTCAGGCAGTGGGACTCCACTTCTACTCGCATCCGGGGCCAGCAGAAATGTGTAGAGAGCCTTTGCTTAGTCTTCTTAGTACCAAGATGATCAGCTAAGGGCACCTCATGCACCAACTGCAGCAGCAAGGGCCTATACACCTTGGGTACCACCAACCTCTTGAGGGCAGCAGGTTCAGGCCTAGTGGGCTCACTGCTAAGGAGCTCACCCTCCCAATAAATCTTGAACGACCTAGACACTTCTCCTTGTGCCTGGGCATGTTTTCTTAGACCCTCGAGTGAGTGGCACTCTCTCTGACCCTTACAGAAGTCTCCCCTAGAGGGCCCGCCAGCCGCATCGAAGGCCAGTGAGATCCTCTGGGTTGAGTACCTCTTCCTGGAGGAGGGTCTTCGGGCTCTTGTCCCTCAATAGTCGAGTCTTGGGTTACCACTGGAGCTAGCCCATCCGGAGCTTGGATGCCAGTGGGTGTTGCTGATACAGCAGGACAAGAAGGAGCCCCCTTCTCAGAGGTAGTCCTCTTGCTCTTCCGTTTTGCCTTGGGTCTCCCCTTTGCTGTAGGTAGCAGACTAGCAGTCAGACCCTGAGTGAACTGAGACCTAGTGACTGCAGCAGCAGTCAGGGGTAGTCCATCAGGGATCAACCCCAAATCTACTAGATCATTCCCCAACAATATGTGGGCAGGCACATTGTCCTGTATCAGGACGGGAAGCTTTGCTGCCTTGTCTGCAATCGTGATGGTGACTAGGGCTACAGGAGGTAATTTGGGAGGCCCACCAGTTAACCTGGCAGTCCCCCTCAGAGGAGCACCTATATAGACCTCTGGCATGGGCAGGGTCCTGTCCACCACTGTCATACTTGCCCCAGTCTCTCTCAAACCAGTGGAAGGCTGGCAATTCAGGACACTTCTCGAAAATCTGTGGGTATTCTGTCTGATAGTAGCCAGTACTTCTACGCACTGGTCCCAGGCGCCAAGGGACACTGGGGAAATCTCTGCAGGCGCACCAAAGGTGATTCCGGTAGAGGAGGGGAGGACAGTGGCCTCCATATGAGGCATGAAACAAGGCTAGGTTAGGCTGACAGCCTGGACTCCAAGTGCCTTACCTTTACACTTGGGGTCACCCTTTTTGTGGTCCAGAGCCCCGCAGTCCCTACAAGTGCCAGGAATGCGAGGTATGGTACGGTACGATACTGGATCCACTGGGAGCCTGCTTTACAGCAGGAGAATCGCTACTCTTGCTCCCAACCCCACGAGATTTTTGGTTCTTAGGAGAGGGAGGTTTAGGTTTACTCCACTGTGATCGCTTATGGGACTCCTCAGACCTATGAGAGGTCCCTTTCTTTTTGTCCTTCCCACTGTGTTCCTTAGGGGACACCCGGTGGGAGACATACTTGTCAGCCAGCTTAGCCAGCTTGAAGGGATACAAAACGTTCTGTTCAGTAACGTACAGACACAGCTCTGGTGAACAGGCTTCAGAAAAATGCTCAAAAAACAAAAAGACAATGCAACGAAGGTTTTCACCTTGTATCCATCAATCCATCCCAACATGTTCATATGTGCAGCATTCACCCAGTCAACCCAAGACGCATTCTCTTTTCTTTCAAAATGTATATTTTATTCAATAGTTAAACAAACAAAAAGAAACAAACTAGACAGTAGACATTGGAATCAGCACAAGATTATGATAACATAGTTCATTACAATGGAAGAGTGGATATCGAAGTGGGGTCCCGTATGCAGTTCATTCATAACGATATATTGATGGGGAGGGAGTGGAGGAGGGGGATGGTTCTGGAGGGGGTCGAGTTATAGCCATGCGGAGTTCAGTAAAGCCAGCGGACACTGGGCGGCTTCAGAATAAGGGCAGGGAAGCAATCCGCATAGTCTATGAATGGGGCCCAAGTGTTCAGGAAGGGATTAAGGTTGCCCCGGCGGGAAGCCGTGATTCTTTCTGCTACAATGATGTCCCAGCACTTAGCCCACCAGAGTGGAATTGAGGGGCCTTTGTAGAGCTTCCAGAGACGAGCTAAGGCGATCTTGGCTGCCAGAAGTAAGTGGGAGCAGAGACGGGCTGTGTTTCCAGCCATTGGCAACTCCCCATCCCCCGGGTCTCCAAGTAGAATAATTCCAGGGTCCCATGGGATGTTGAGGCCTGTTATTGCTCGGATGTGAGTCAGTACCCCCTTCCAGTAATGCGCCGCTTTTGGGCAGTCCCAAAGGAGATGGAAAAGTGTCCCCTCTTGCACACATCCTCTCCAACAGTTCGGTGAGGGTTGCACCCCCGCTTTGTGTAATTGAGACGGTGTAATATAGTACCTAAAGCATATTTTATAATCACCTTCTCTGTTCTTGTGAAGTTTAGTCCAAATTTTGTCCCAGGTTTCAGGGTCTAGGGGACGCCCGAGATCGCGCTCCCAGTTCAGCATATACTTTTCCTTTGATTCGGGGTTGAATTTTTCTAGGAGGTTATAAAGGGTAGAGATCTTGCCTCTTGGGGGGGGATGCCGTTAGTGAAAGTTCGAGGGGAGTTAGATCCCTGGAGCCTCGGTCCCTGATAGAGCGCTGAGAGATCCAGTGCCTGATCTGAGTGTACCGGAATCGTTCCTCCTCGGAGACGCTGAATTTCGCTTTACAGTCTTCAAAAGAGAGCGGCTGGCCATCAATTAAAAAGTCTGAGATTTTGTGGAGCCCACCCCTAGACCACTTGGCGAAGCTTCGGCGACATAGGCCGGGGGAGAAGCCTGGATTGCCCCAGATTGGGGTTAGTGGGCCCAGCGAGCTTTTGATTCCCCATTTTCTGATTGCGGCTTTCCAATTGTCCACCGTGTTACAGGTTGCGGGCAGTGGAGTGGAGCAGCGGGCGGGGTATTTCGAGATTGGATGTGGGGCAGGTCTGATAAGGGAGACGAGCACCATCCTTCCTCAAGTTGTAGCCAAGCAGGGCAATCCCCTACACGGGTCCAAGCGAAGGCGTGCGCGAGCTGAGCTGCGTGGCAGTATCTAGCGATGTCCGGGACCCCGAGACCGCCGAGTTGTCGACTACGGGTCATGATTGTCCTGGCGATCCGGGGCCTTTTGCCGCCCCAGATGAATTTCATAATATCGCGCTGCAGGTTTACCAGTTCCGATTCGGGGATATGGGTCGGGAGCGCGTGGCATTGATAAAGTAATCATGGGAGCAGGGTCATTTTCACCGCGGCAACCCGGCCTAGCCACGAGATCTCTTGCTTGTCCCACTGTTTCAGGTCGGAGCGCAGTGATTTGAATAGCCGGGGGAAGTTGGATTTGTAGATTAGTGGGCTGGATTTGGGGATGTGAACGCCCAGGTATTCCAATAATGTATTCGCCCAAGGGATTGGAAACTCGGGACACTGAGTGTTTGCTTGGCGCCTTGGGAGATTGATCGGGAGGGCAGAGGATTTATCATAGTTCACTCTGAACCCAGAGCATGCGCCAAATGCTTCTAGTTCACCCAGAAGAGGTTGCATCGAGATGCTTGGATCTGTGATTGTGAGAAGTACATCATCGGCGTAGAGCGCCACTTTATATTCAGTCCCGCCCACCGTGATTCCTTTAATGTTGGGATTGAGGCGGATTCTCGAGGCGAATGGCTCCATTGATAAGGCAAACACCAAGGGGGACAGCGGGCATCCTTGGCGAGTCCCTCTGGATATAGAGATGCTTGCCGATTTCCTTCCGTTGACTCGGAGCTGTGTTGATGGGTGAGTGTAACAGGCCCCTAGCCAGGTTGTAAAGTTGTGGCCAAAGCCCATGTGATAGAGAGTATTCCGTATGAAGTCCCAGTTCACTAGATCAAACGCTTTATGTGCATCGAGAGAGATTACTAGAAGCAGGGTTTTCAATCTGTTCACGGATTCGATTATGTTGAGTGTGCGTCTAATATTATCATGAGTTCCTCTGCCTGGAATAAAGCCTGTTTGATCTTTGCGAATCAGATCGGGGAGAAACCTGGCAAGTCTGGCTGCTAGAACCTTGGAATAGATTTTCCCATCGGTATTCATTAGAGCAATTGGTCTATACGAAGCTGCTTGCTCGGGGTCTTTTCCCGGTTTCTGCAAAAGGATGGTGGTGGATTCGGCCTTGGAGTGTGTTACCTGTTTTGTGGATAGGAACGAGTTGAATAGTATAGCTAATTGTGGGGTCAGGATGCGGGCAAATGATTTGTAAAATTTTGGTGTGAACCAGTCCGGGCTGGGGCGGTGTTTTTAAGTGATTTAATGGCATCTAGATTTTCTTCTGAGGATATTGGGGCTTCTAAGGAGTCAAGTGGGGAGGATAACGAAGAGGTGGGGAAGGATTCTAGATAGCGCTGCTGTAGGGCTCTGTCCTCTTGGGATGTGGGTGGTCCTTGCATGACCGCTTTATGATGGGCCAATAGGTTTTCGATTATATCAGGGGTGACAAATTCGCTTTTCCCATCTTGGCCTTTAAGGCTGACTATATTGTTTCTGGTGTGGGTTTTCTGCAGTTTATAGGCCAGCAAACGGTTCGCCTTGTTACTATTGTGATAGTAAAATTGTTTTGTATATGCTGGAGCTTTCGCCGTGCGATCGGCAAAGTGCATTATTAGGGCCCTTTTTGCCTTTTTTAGCTCCCTGTCCACCTTTCTCGAGTATTTGGCCTTAAGATCATTTTCTAAAGAGGATAGCTTAGATTCTAGTGTTTGTGTGAGGATTTTGGAGACTCGGAATTGTTCTGAGGCTGCATTAATTAGCACTCCCCTTATGACTGGTTTCATGGCCTCCCAAAGTAGACCAATTGGGGTTTCGAGTTTCTTATTTTCCTTGAAATAGTTGAGCAATGTCTTCTGCTTCGCCCCTGAACGCCTGGTCTAATAGTAAAGCGTCGTTGAGTTTCCAGAACCTAGGGGGGGCCAGGGCCTCCCGAGATGGAGAGGTCGGCTGAGACGGGGGCGTGGTCGGACACCATTCGTGCGTGGATTTCGCTATTACTAAAGCATGGGAATAAGGTGCTGGTGGCAAGAAGTACATCAATTCGGGAGTGACCTCCATGTGCATTGGAGAAGAAGGTGTAATCATGAGCGTCAGGGTTGGCTACCCTCCATATGTCCACCGTGCCTGATTCTCTAAGGAGTTTGGCAAAAGCGAGGGCTCGGGAGAAGTCGGGATGGGAAGGGGGAAGTGATTTGTCCTTAGTGGGGTCGGGGACTAAATTAAAGTCTCCCCCGATTAGGAGATACACAGTGGCGAAGGTTAGAAGCGGTGGGAGTAGTGCCTCTATGAATTTGTCCTGATTTGCATTTGGGGCATAGATCCCCACAATTGTGATTGGTTGTTCTGCAATGAGGCCACGGATAAACAAGTACCTGCCCGATGGGTCTTTCTTGACTGTGGGGTTAGATAAGGGGAATTTGTCACTTAGTAGGATCGCCACCCCTCGCTTCTTCTCGCCACTGGAGGCAAAGAAACCCTGTTTGAAGCGCTTGAACTTGGCTCGGAATTCATCGACTGGCAAGAGGTGGGTCTCTTGAAGAATGACTATATCCCCGTTTAGAGCCGTTAGCCTACGCTCCACTGACTTGCGCTTTCTGGGGGAATTGAGGCCTTGGACATTCCAAGATAGGAAGCGGATTTCCCTAGCGTTATTCGGGCCTGAAAGTCCTGGGAGTAAGGCTTGTGTTGTGTGAGCTACTTGTACAGGGATTGCGTGGCTTTGGAGTCTTCCTAAGGAAGCATGCAGGAGTGCTATAATTACCAATGTCTACAAAAGAAACTATAACTGAGAACTGGAACTGCCAGGGGGGAGAACCATTCTCAAGGCTCAAAACTGCCTTGGTTCTCCCCCGAAACTGTGAAAATGGGAATGAGACCATAAAGCTCATTTGTGGGGTTTACTGGTAGAGCCCGTCGTCGGGGATATGAACCTGCAAGAGGAACAAAAAGAACGCCCGTGGCACGGAGAGGCAGGCCAGGGCTGCATGAGGAACAGGGGCCCAGGGCTGAGCAGCTGCTCAGGGGTCTGCTAAGGGTTCCCCGGAAAGCCGTGCGAAGACCTAGTACCCTCCATGAGAGATGAGGGGGGAGGATGAGGAGCTGGGAGAGGCTAAAGATGCCCAGGGAACCCGGGCGAAGGGAAACATTGGTCTATCAAGCCGGATGCAGGGAGATGCGTAGGGGCCGCTGATCAATCCGGATTCCGATGACTCCGAGGACCTTGGGGCCTGCGCCGCCCGCTGGCGCGGGACCAGCGGTTTGATAAGGGAGTGCCTGGGCGAGATTGGGAGCAGGATGCATGGTCAGAGTCCTCAGTCACTGAATTTTTCCCCAGAAATTGGTCCGCCTCTTTAGGGCTCCGGATTTGCCTGCGCATTCCCTCCCATTCGAAGCATAGAGACATGGGGTGACCCCATCTGTATTGTATTTTCCTTTCCTGAAGCCATTCCGGCGGGCTGCGAAGGGTTTTCCTTTTCTGGAGCGTTATGCTTGCAAGGTCATGAAACAGCGCAATATTTGCGCCTCTGAAAGTAATTTGCTTTTAGGACCTGGCCTCCCTCATTATTTCCTCTTTGACCTTGAAAAAGTGAATTCGGGCGAGAACATCTGGCAGAGAGGAGGAGGATTGCCTGGGCGCTGTGCGGTGGACTCTGTCGATTTCCATCGGGGAGCTGTCGGGGAGAGTTATAATGAATCTGAATAGATCACTAACAAAGCTCTCGAGATCCGTGTTGGTGACTGAGGTGGGAATTCCACAGATGCGGATATTATTGCGCATAGAGCGGTTCTCGCTGTCCTCTTGCTTATTCTCGAGTGCGTCGCATCTGGCTTCTAAGGTTGCTATTCTATTCAGGCCACATTCCAGTTCAAAGGTATTATCGCATAGGCCATTTTCCACTTCCTCAGTGCGCTTCTCAACTCCCTCCACTCTTTTGTCCAAGGCTGCAATTTTTTTGGTAACCTCCCCTGTGCCTTTATGGATCTCCTTAGTGAGGGCTGCTAGGAGGTCTTTTAAGTCTGTTTTGGTGGCGAAATGATCAGCCTGTGAGTGCTCTGATGAAGGGAGGGCGTCTGGGGTTGCCGTGGTGGAGGGGTCGATTTTGCTCGCCTTGTTTTGGCCCGTGGCGGACATCAGTGCTGCGATATCTGTTTGCTTCGCCGCTTTTCCACTTTTTGCCATGGTTTCACCGTGAGGTGGAAGTGAGTGTGGGATAGCGGCTGTGGGGAAGGGGGCAGCAGTAAGGAGGGTTAATGTACTCCACCTCAGAGGGTCAGATCGGCTGGCATGGTAGAAGGGGGTCGCACCCCGTATGAGTCTAGCCGAGGGCGGCGAGGGAGGCAAAGGAGAAGGCGAAGAGTGGATGCACTCCAGGCGAGCTATAGAGTGCTTGATGGGGGACGTGGAGATGGCTGTGTCAGGCACTCCCTCGTAAGATTCCAAGAGGAGTTGGGCGCGTTTGTGCTGTAAATCCTGGCTTCAGGGAGGTTGTAGTTATTGGCTGGTGTAATCGGCGGCGGGGGCGAGTCGACTTAGGTGTTACTGATCGCCCAGGCGCAGACCACGCTTAAATGGGTCCCCACTCCCGCAGCCCAAGGGGATCACTGGGGCGGCGGGCAGAGGGAACCACCGGAGGCATGCGAGACTGAGAGAAGCAGCAGGATCGATCTGGAGTCAAGCAGAGCCCCCAATCCGATGGAGCCTGGATCAGCAGCAGGGAGTTGCCAGGCATGCAAGGAATACTGCAGATTGGGCGATTTGGAGTGCTGAGGACTCTGGCCAGATATGGGTGTCAGAAGCTGGGGGTGTAGTACTCGCGGCCGGGGAGCACCCCCTCAGAGAGTCTCCGGTTTGTTTGTGCAGACAGGTGGTAGTGGCGGGTAGGAGGCGCAAACAGAGGCGTAAGAGTCCAGAAGAAACACCCGGGCTGATCAGGTGCCAGACAGGATGCGCATAGGCGAGCTCCCAGGCTGTTGAAGTCCGGGTCGCCACCCAAGAGCCAGGCACGCAGGGAATACAACAGAATGGGCGAGCAGGAGCGTGGGGGATGTTAGCCAGACAAGTGTAACTGGAGCTAGATGCTGAACTCTCGCCGTAGGGGTGCGCTCACCTTGGGGGCTCAGGAAGCTGTGGATGAGTGCCGAAGACCACTGGATGAAGAAGAGAGACTCCGGGCCACCAATGAGGTAGGAGGTGTCGGACTCCAGGCCTGCAGGCCGCTTTGAATGCGAGGAGAGAAGAGCGTAGGAGCGTCCCACCCCCACCGGGTCTCAATAGTGCGTGAGACCGCAGGTCTCCGCAGGTGGAGATTCCGGCGGAAGTGGGTTCAGCGGGCCTCTCCCCAGGTCCGATGCTGTGGGTGGAGTGTGAAGGGGAGCCGCTGTAGCCCCTGGGAGAGTGAAGGTGTGGAACGTTGTAGCGAGGCCTGGCACCTGAATGCTGGAGACCACTGGATAAGGAGGAGAGGCTCCGGTCCGCCAGTGAAGGTAGGAGGTGTCGGGCTCCAGGCCTTCAGGCCGCTTTGGGTGCGAGGAGAGAAGAGTGTAGGAGCGCCCCTCCCCCACCGGGGCCTCGATAGTGCGCGAGTCCGCAGGTCTCCGCAGGTGGGGATTCCTGCAAGAGGGGGGCCCAGCGGGTCGCTCCCCAGGTTCGATGCTGTGGGTGGAGTGCGAAGGGGAGTCGCTGCAGCGCCTGGGAGGGTGAAGCCGTGGAAAGTTGTAACGGGGCCTGGCGCTCTCAGCCTCGTAGGTATGGGACTCACCTACGGGGATTCCGAGGCCGGCTGCCCTGCGTGCTTGTGGGTGTAGCCTCTGAGCCAGCTCAGCAAACAGCGGCAGTAGCTCCGGGAGAGGGCGGTGTGTCCGCACCCCGACTCAGCAGCGTGCGGTGGTCGCAGGTACGTCGGCTCCCCCTCCGATGAGCCAACACAGGATCCCTGGGCGCTGCAGCTGTAGAGGCCCCCCCCCCCCAGGGCCTCCCCTCCAGGGCTCACACGCTTGACGAGGTGGCGAAAGTCAGATCCGAGGCCCCACGCAGTCCGGGGGAGATTGGCGCCGCTGGCTGGAGTTAATGTGGGAGAGCCCCTCCCCCGCTTCGATTACTGAGGAGCCCGTTCGCCATTTTGGCTTCCTCCATGCCGCGAACGATCGCGGGGCTCACCCGGCCGAGGAGCCGCTCCGTGCCGCCTTTAGCTTTGCTCATTACAGGCAGCAGGTGATCATGGTGCTATCAAGCCAGGAGGCGGTTTGGGGACAGCTGCATTCCGCGGGGAATTTGTTCTGACGACGGGGCATTCCAGGAGCACTTAAGGAGCCATGCCGCTCGGTCGGCTCCAGGCCACGCCCCCTCTCTCTTTTCTTATATTCCCTGAACCTTTTAAGGTATTGGGTAGGTGTGGTGCCAAACTTGGCAATCAAAGCAGCTTTCGTGCACTCATACTGATGCCTTTCTTCCACACTCCGTTTCATAATACAATGAAAACCAGTCTGAGGCAATCGACTTAAACACTTAGCCCAATCTCTTTGATCAACATCATGGATTTCACAAGCCATTTCAAATGCTTCTATCCATTGGAGGAAATCAGAGCCCTCACATTGAGTGTGTAAGAGCGGTTGAATGCGTAGAGCGGATGAGCCCCTAGAACGAATGAGTGCGGAGAGCGGATTAATGCGGAGAGCGGATGAGTGCAGAGAGCGGATGAGTGCAGAGAGCGGATGAGCGCAGAGAGCGGACGATTATATTGAGCGGATGAGTGTGTAGTCCGGATGAGCGCATAGTGTGGTTGGCTGATACAAATGGTTTTAAGCACCTGAAACGGTCGTAAACGCGTAGAACAGTCTGAGTACATGGAACGGATGGCATACATGAACCTTTGGAGTGAGCACGACCGCAAGCACCTAAGATAAACCACCTTATCACATCTCCACGCTTACTCTCCTCCTTACACCACCACTCAACTGGAACACAGCGATACTATGACACCATTCGGTATAGCTGTTCTCATACCATCATTCTGCCTCATACTTCCCATCACCCTATCTAATTCACTGCTGTTTATAGACCTCCCAGGCTAGGCGTTCTCCTCAGACCTAACGCAGCCAGTATCGGTCTGGATAACAACCTGCCAGAACGAACACATACTATTGATCCCTCACCACCACACCTACCTCTAAGAAGCAGCTATCACACGACTACCTCACCAGCTGCACACATAACTGGTGCTCACACGTGCCTTTTGACTCCCTCTACTGCCTTGAACTTCAGTTCCCGAGGGCGTTCTACCTACCAGCGCCTTGAGACCATACCAATGGTACATAAGGCGCTATATAAATGCAAAAATAACATAACATAGACACCAAGCAAGTCTCTCATTAACTTGGTGGCAGCGGACCTGACACTCAACTGGTTTGGCTGAAGTCTCGCTTTCTCTAGCTGGATTCTCTGACATTCAGTGTCCTTGGTTTTGAGTTCACGATCCCCATCTATGAGTATCACTTGCTGTGCCAACTCTTCCTTCTTCAATTCAGCTTCATTTTCCAACTTTTTATATTCACAGGCTAAAAACCCAAGTTCCAAGCCATCCCCTGAAGAAACAAAGCTGGGTTTTGGAATAGAAATGACAGGAGAGGTGGCAATCCAAGAAACAGATTCAGGAATAACCCCAGGGCTACCCCTACAGGCTCAGTGGCTCCTCCCCAACACACCACCCCCTTCATCAAGAGCATCACAATCAGTCTGGTAGTCCACCAGGGCATCTATAAGCTCAGCGCAAGACTTATCCTCAAAGTCGAACTCCCTGGCTTCACAAGCACTATAGAGAGCCTCTAAGCTCATTCGTGTCAATTGGCCATTTGCAATAGATTCCATTGCTTGTAATGTAGTTATCCTAGTATACACAACTAAACCTTAAATTAGCAAAGTGTGGATATTTTGTAGGTAGCAATGTTACACACTGAGTCTTAAAACCATTAGCATCCCACCACTGCCACCAGGGTAAAGACTGTAGGGGGTTATCTGTGCTTCGGTCCTCTGTATGGCAGAGGAGAGGTACAGAGCCCCGCAGCCAAGGTTCTCAACATAGTAGCTTGGACGAGCAACCAAGGTTAAGCTCTCAGGAGGTGATGCAGACTTGTTTTTAAGTACAGTGAGTCCCCAAGTCCCCGCAAAAGAATGTCCACACACTATGTTATGTGCGAACACATAAGAACACATAAGAATAAGGTTCAAAGATATACACACAATTAATAACACAGTTTGTACTCTGGTAATTCTAATATGGCAAATATATACAATGTCTATGTGGTACCACACTTAGCTTTAGATTCCTTTAAAATGCATCGGATGCTGACAGTTATAATGGCATACAAATCATGCAGCAAGGTGTAACAGCATAGATCATAAGGAAGGAAGGCAGGTTAGGTTAAACGATGGGAGAATGCTTTTTTCGGCTACTTATACACAATTCTGGGTGAGGATTTCCCCAGCTGGGCAACTTGTAATAAGGGAATAGTTTCTTACCTGTAACTCCATTTCTCCAGCATTGGTATCTTTCATGGATTCACATGCTTAGAATATTCCCCGTCGTCAGGCTGGGAATGCCCGGTACATTATATAGACCCTTTCCCGTAGGAAAACTTTTTCGACGCTTATGCGTCCTATCCACCTCGTTTTGTATCATGCGTGCCCGCGCCGTCAGGACGCCATGATATAAATACAGGACCCGCCCCCGCGCTCCCTCAGATTTCGGCCCCCAAAGTAGTGGGGGAACCAGTTTGCATGCCCAGGGGAGGCAGGCGGGCGCATGTGAATCCATGAAAGATACCAATGCTGGAGAAATGGAGTTACAGCTAAGAAACTATTCCCTTCTCCAGCATTGGATCTTTCATGGATTCACATGCTTAGAATAGATTACATAGCAGTACCATCCCGAAAAGAGGAGGCGTGCATGCAAACCCACATACTTTCCTCACAATGCCCGTTCCCTATGGTCGTGTACACATCCGCAATTGTTAACATAGGAAACGAACAATATTCAATCTTAATTGCAACAAGATCCAACCCCTCAACCGGGGCTTACCTTATTGGAATAGGTGTCGAAGCACCGCCTGTCCCATCCGAGTATCTTCGGCATGTTGTTGTGACAGGCAGTATTGGCGGGTAAAAGTGTGTGTAGCCGCCCAGGTAGCCGCCATGCAGATGTCCCCTAGAGGGACTCCAGACCACAGCGCCGTCGACGATGCCGCCGCTCTAGTTGAATGAGCTCTTGGGCGTAGCAGAAGAGGCTTCCCAGCCTTGGAATGGCAGTACGAAATGGTAGACGATACCCATCTTGACAGTCCTTGCTTTGAAATGGCTTTGCCTTTAGCACCCAAACCATAGGCCACGAACAATTGCCTCGTTTTCCTGAAAGGTTGCGTGCGATGAAGATAAAACTTGAGAGCCCTTTTCACGTCTAATGTGTGTAACGTGCGCTCCGCTCCCAAGCATGGCTCTGGAAAAACGTAGGTAAAACAATAGAGGAATGTTTATGGAACACTGAAGGAGCTTTCGGTATGAACTGTGGGTTTGTGGCAAGGACCACCTTGTTCTTGAAAATTCTTAAGTATGGTGGGTCTACCATTAGAGCTTGGATTTCCGAAATACGTCGAGCTGAAGTGATGGCCACCAGGAAGGCCAATTTCCACGACAAAAACTTTAGAGACGATGATGACATTGGTTCAAAAGGAGGTTTCATAAGAGACGCTAACACCAGATTGAGGCTCCACTCCGGAGGAAATTTCTTCTCGGGAGGGAATCTCCGAAACAAACCTTTAAGGAAGTGCTTAATCAGGCAGTCGCTGAATAATGGTGCGGAATGTCGTTGACGGGTAAACCTGGAGATGGCAGCCAGGTGTACTTTTATCGACGACACCGATGAGCCCTTTTGAGCTAAGAACAGCAAGTATGGAAGGAGCTGTTCCGGCGTAATCGACTGCGGAATCAAACCTGGTTGATCCACACACCACTGACAGAAACTCCTCCATTTGTACGAGTATGAGGTGTTTGTGGAAGGTGCTCTCGCCGCTTGCAGAATACGACGACACTCCTCCGGAATCGTTAGCTGACCAAATTCGGCGAAGTCAGGAGCCAGGCCGTCAACTTGAGGCTGTCCGGGTCGTGATGCCAAACGATACCCTCCTGTCGAGACAGAAGGTTGGGAATCTTCCTGAACCTCATTGGCTCCGCCGCCGCTAGGTGCAGCAGGTCTGAAAACCACACCTGTCTGGCCCAATACAGGGCCACCAGAATGACCCGACATGGGTACTTGAGGATCCATTGCAACGTCCTCCGGATAAGAGGAAAAGGAGGGAATGCGTACAGGAATTTGTTCGTCCATGGGAAGGAGAACGCATCCCCCAGTGAGCCCTGCTGAGGCCATCTGCTTGCATACTGCGGGCATTTCCTGTTGTCCTTCGTCGCGAACAGATCGATGGAAGGATGTCCCCACTTCTTGAATACATGTTGTAGTTGCTGGTCGTTCAGCACCCATTCGTGAACTTCGTTCATTTCCCTGCTGAGGGCATCTGCCTCCACATTTCTCACACCAGGCAGGTGGAACGCCAAGATTAGCATGTTGTGTTGCAGGGCCCAATGCCAGATTTTCTGTGCCTCCGTCGATAGGGACCTGGAACGTGTTCCACCTTGTTTCCTTAAGTAAAACATTGTAGTCGTGTTGTCCGTCATGACACGCACCACCGAGTCTCTCAGTTGAGGAAGAAAAGATTTTAGAGCCCACCGCACTGCTCTCAGTTCTAGCAGGTTGATATGCAGGGAGGACTCTTGTAACGACCACCGGCCTTGTACCTGTAACGTATCCAGATGAGCTCCCCATCCGCTCAGCGATGCATCCGTCACCACCGTCTTCTGGAACTCCGGTTCCACCAGAGGCATTCCTTTCGTTAGATGAGTGGAAACTCTCCACCAACAGAGGGCTTGTACCAGTTGTTCGTCGATGACCAGTCTGTCGGACCAGCGACCTTGGCTCTGCGCCCAACTGTCCGCTAGGAATTCCTGGCAAGGCCTCATAAACAGACGGCAGTTGTTTATCAACGGAATGCAGGATGACATGGTCCCTAGCAGGGACATATTTTTGCGCACCGACACCCTGGTACCGCATCTCCATTCCGACGCCTTGCTTTGTAGCTTCTGTATTCTTTCGCTGGATGGTCTTACAAGGCTTGTGTGCGTATGAAACTCCGCTCCTAGAAAGACCAAGGTCCTCGAAGGCTCTAAGGAGGACTTGCTAAAGTTTATCGCGAAGCCCAGTTCCTGTAAGAGGGACATCGTGGCCCCCAGACTGTTTCGTGTTTGTTCCATGGACGAGCCTCTGACCAGCCAGTCGTCTAGATAGGGATAGACATGGTGACCGTCCTTCCTTAAATGGGCCGCTATGGGGGCCAAGCACTTGGGGAACGTCCTGGGGGAGGACTTGAGACCGAACGGGAGGACCTTGAACTGAAAATGCTTTTGCCCGACGACGAACCTTAAATATCTCCTGTGTCGTGGTCGTATTGGGATATGAAAATATGCGTCCTGAAGGTCTAGCGACGACAGATAATCCATGGGTTGCACTGACCTGATAACCTCCTGGAGCTTTAGCATTTTGAATTTTGAGCCCTTTAGCCATTTGTTGAGTACCCTCAGGTCGAGAATGGGCCTCCATTTTCCATTTGGCTTCTTGACGACGAAGAACCGGGAATAGACCTTGTCCTTTCTGTGCCACAGGAACCCGTTCTACCGCCCCTTTTTGTAGCATAAGCGCCACCTCTTGTCTTAGAACTCGAAGGTGGGGCTGGGCCGAAAACACTGGCGGAAGGCTTGGAGGCTTGTTTTTGAATTGCAGCGCATGACCCATGCGAACCGTGTCCAGAACCCATCGATCTGTGGTGATGCATTTCCATTGGTCGATATGATGAGAGACTCGACCCCCCAGGGCGTTCCGAAGGCCGTCATTGGTTGCTGGTGTGCTTGTCCTTCGTCGACGAGGGACCCGAGCCGCGTCGTCTGGAGGCTTGATAATCTCTGCCTCTACGTGCCGACTGGGATGCCCGTCTGTAACCTTGTGAGGCGTATGAGGGCCTGTTAAATCCACGGTCCCTAGAGGCTCCAAAGCGGGAGTTTCCGGAAGCACCCCTGAAGGGGCGAAAAGAGCGAAAACTTCCACCTGTCTGGAGGGCGCCAAGAGACCTAGCTGTATCCGTGTCTTCTTTCATCCCCTTCAAGGCTTCATCTTCCTTGTCTCCAAACAGATGTTCTCCTTCACATGGCATGTCTAGGACTTTGTACTGGACTTCAGGTCTAAAAGTAGTACATTTGAGCCACGCTTGTCGACGAAGTACTACGCCATGATTGATTTGTTTGAACCCAGACTCTGCTAGGTCCACCGCAATATTAATTGCATGGTTCGAGGCCTCCTCGCCATCCCGTACTAGCAACATGGCTGCTTTTCGATGTTCTTCCGGCAGATGTTCTAGGATAGGGGCTATTTTATGCCACATCTCCCTATCGTAACGTGATACAATCGCCAAGGAGTTGGCTGCTCTTACCGTCGTGGCGCCGACTGAGAGCACCTTTTTCCCAAAGGCGTCCTGCCTCCTTGCCTCGCTTTCTGGTGGGGTTGAACATTTTTTCTGTACTCTGGCCTTCCTAGCCGCTGCCGCGGATACCACAGAGTCTGACAGTGGCTGTGATGTTAGACATTTTGGAGTGGACTCCGGAGCTTTAAACTTCTTCTCAATACGCCCCTTAATAGCCGGTTCCAAGAATGGATGACGCATCGTCTTGAGGCCTTCTTTCCATATGTGGTCCAGGATTGGGATGGCAAATACCGATTTCCTCCTTTGACCCATGTGATCAAAAAGAAAGCAATCTTTCTTTTGCTCCTCAGGAATTAAGCCGAACTCGGAACACGCTTTTCCCATCATTGCATGGAAGGCTCCCACATCATCCGGAGGAGATGGTTGCGCCTGGCTCCTCGTAGACTCTACCTCTACATCCGAATTCCATGTTGGGTCTCTCGACGGTGACAGGGAGATGTCCGACTCTGAGTCACCTCGTATAGAATCGGACTCCGATAGCTCACCCTCCTCCTGCGCTCGAGGACGATCCTTCACCACCTGGGAGGCCGACGGGCTTTTGGTGGTCGAGCGAGCTGCTTGAGCTTGTTCGTCGACGGAAGGTGCAGAAAATATCGACGATGAAGTGCCAGGCTGAGGGATCTGCGTATCCAGACGCTGCAGGAGCTTCTGAAGTGTATTCAGCACATCCAGAGACAAAACCGTCTGGGGGGTCAGCAACGTCGAGGATAGAGGGACCACACCCCCACTCGCACTCGTCGTCGACGTATTGGAAGGCCGTAGGCCCAAGTCCGACGGCTACATAACCATGCCACATTCTCCTTCCACCGACGACCCCGACAAGGCCGTGTCTGGCTGCAGTAGGACCTCAGGGGGGGCCGGGTCACAAACCTCTGGCTGCCAGGCCATAGATTGAGTCACCGTCGACGAAAGAACCCCCACCGCTGCTGCCTGAATAGTAATAGGCATCGTCAGCGACACCGGGGTCGACGAGCAAGTAACCGGCACCGAGCCTTTAGACTTCGTAGCTGATTTCGTTGCCGACTTCCCTGCTGAAGCGTCCCGACTCACGGAAGACCTAGGACGGTCCCCTGAGGAGGATTTTGATGCCGCTTGCCTCTCCGTCTTAGAGGATGAGGAGGACTTTTTGTGTGATGAGGAAGACCCAGCATGCTTCCCCGTATGCTTGTCCGCAGGGCATTTTTCGACAGGCCGCACCCTGTTTGAAGCGCTTGAACTTGGCTCGGAATTCATCGACTGGCAAGAGGTGGGTCTCTTGAAGAATGACTATATCCCCGTTTAGAGCCGTTAGCCTACGCTCCACTGATTGCGCTTTCTGGGGGAATTGAGGCCTTGGACATTCCAAGATAGGAAGCGGATTTCCCTAGCGTTATTCGGGCCTGAAAGTCCTGGGAGTGAGGCTTGTGTTGTGTGAGCTACTTGTACAGGGATTGCGTGGCTTTGGAGTCTTCCTAAGGAAGCATGCAGGAGTGCTATAATTACCAATGTCTACAAAAGAAACTATAACTGAGAACTGGAACTGCCAGGGGGGAGAACCATTCTCAAGGCTCAAAACTGCCTTGGTTCTCCCCCGAAACTGTGAAAATGGGAATGAGACCATAAAGCTCATTTGTGGGGTTTACTGGTAGAGCCCGTCGTCGGGGATATGAACCTGCAAGAGGAACAAAAAGAACGCCCGTGGCACTGAGAGGCAGGCCAGGGCTGCATGAGGAACAGGGGCCCAGGGCTGAGCAGCTGCTCAGGGGTCTGCTAAGGGTTCCCCGGAAAGCCGTGCGAAGACCTAGTACCCTCCATGAGAGATGAGGGGGGAGGATGAGGAGCTGGGAGAGGCTAAAGATGCCCAGGGAACCCGGGCGAAGGGAAACATTGGTCTATCAAGCCGGATGCAGGGAGATGCGTAAGGGCCGCTGATCAATCCGGATTCCGATGACTCCGAGGACCTTGGGGCCTGCGCCGCCCGCTGGCGCGGGACCAGCGGTTTGATAAGGGAGTGCCTGGGCGAGATTGGGAGCAGGATGCATGGTCAGAGTCCTCAGTCACTGAATTTTTCCCCAGAAATTGGTCCGCCTCTTTAGGGCTCCGGATTTGCCTGCGCATTCCCTCCCATTCGAAGCATAGAGACATGGGGTGACCCCATCTGTATTGTATTTTCCTTTCCTGAAGCCATTCCGGCGGGCTGCGAAGGGTTTTCCTTTTCTGGAGCGTTATGCTTGCAAGTTCATGAAACAGCGCAATATTTGCGCCTCTGAAAGTAATTTGCTTTTAGGACCTGGCCTCCCTCATTATTTCCTCTTTGACCTTGAAAAAGTGAATTCGGGCGAGAACATCTGGCAGAGAGGAGGAGGATTGCCTGGGCGCTGTGCGGTGGACTCTGTCGATTTCCATCGGGGAGCTGTCGGGGAGAGTTATAATGAATCTGAATAGATCACTAACAAAGCTCTCGAGATCCGTGTTGGTGACTGAGGTGGGAATTCCACGGATGCGGATATTATTGCGCATAGAGCGGTTCTCGCTGTCCTTTTGCTTATTCTCGAGTGCGTCGCATCTGGCTTCTAAGGTTGCTATTCTATTCAGGCCACATTCCAGTTCAAAGGTATTATCGCATAGGCCATTTTCCACTTCCTCAGTGCGCTTCTCAACTCCCTCCACTCTTTTGTCCAAGGCTGCAATTTTTTTGGTAACCTCCCCTGTGCCTTTATGGATCTCCTTAGTGAGGGCTGCTAGGAGGTCTTTTAAGTCTGTTTTGGTGGCGAAATGATCAGCCTGTGAGTGCTCTGATGAAGGGAGGGCGTCTGGGGTTGCCGTGGTGGAGGGGTCGATTTTGCTCGCCTTGTTTTGGCCCGTGGCGGACATCAGTGCTGCGATATCTGTTTGCTTCGCCGCTTTTCCACTTTTTGCCATGGTTTCACCGTGAGGTGGAAGTGAGTGTGGGATAGCGGCTGTGGGGAAGGGGGCAGCAGTAAGGAGGGTTAATGTACTCCACCTCAGAGGGTCAGATCGGCTGGCGTGGTAGAAGGGGGTCGCACCCCGTATGAGTCTAGCCGAGGGCGGCGAGGGAGGCAAAGGAGAAGGCGAAGAGTGGATGCACTCCAGGCGAGCTATAGAGTGCTTGATGGGGGACGTGGAGATGGCTGTGTCAGGCACTCCCTCGTAAGATTCCAAGAGGAGTTGGGCGCGTTTGTGCTGTAAATCCTGGCTTCAGGGAGGTTGTAGTTATTGGCTGGTGTAATCGGCGGCGGGGGCGAGTCGACTTAGGTGTTACTGATCGCCCAGGCGCAGACCACGCTTAAATGGGTCCCCACTCCTGCAGCCCAAGGGGATCACTGGGGCGGCGGGCAGAGGGAACCACCGGAGGCATGCGAGACCGAGAGAAGCAGCAGGATCGATCTGGAGTCAAGCAGAGCCCCCAATCCGATGGAGCCTGGATCAGCAGCAGGGAGTTGCCAGGCATGCAAGGAATACTGCAGATTGGGCGATTTGGAGTGCTGAGGACTCTGGCCAGATATGGGTGTCAGAAGCTGGGGGTGTAGTACTCGCGGCCGGGGAGCACCCCCTCAGAGAGTCTCCGGTTTGTTTGTGCAGACAGGTGGTAGTGGCGGGTAGGAGGCGCAAACAGAGGCGTAAGAGTCCAGAAGAAACACCCGGGCTGATCAGGTGCCAGACAGGATGCGCATAGGCGAGCTCCCAGGCTGTTGAAGTCCGGGTCGCCACCCAAGAGCCAGGCACGCAGGGAATACAACAGAATGGGCGAGCAGGAGCGTGGGGGATGTTAGCCAGACAAGTGTAACTGGAGCTAGATGCTGAACTCTCGCCGTAGGGGTGCGCTCACCTTGGGGGCTCAGGAAGCTGTGGATGAGTGCCGAAGACCACTGGATGAAGAAGAGAGACTCCGGGCCACCAATGAGGTAGGAGGTGTCGGACTCCAGGCCTGCAGGCCGCTTTGAATGCGAGGAGAGAAGAGCGTAGGAGCGTCCCACCCCCACCGGGTCTCAATAGTGCGTGAGACCGCAGGTCTCCGCAGGTGGAGATTCCGGCGGAAGTGGGTTCAGCGGGCCTCTCCCCAGGTCCGATGCTGTGGGTGGAGTGTGAAGGGGAGCCGCTGTAGCCCCTGGGAGAGTGAAGGTGTGGAACGTTGTAGCGAGGCCTGGCACCTGAATGCTGGAGACCACTGGATAAGGAGGAGAGGCTCCGGTCCGCCAGTGAAGGTAGGAGGTGTCGGGCTCCAGGCCTTCAGGCCGCTTTGGGTGCGAGGAGAGAAGAGTGTAGGAGCGCCCCTCCCCCACCGGGGCCTCGATAGTGCGCGAGTCCGCAGGTCTCCGCAGGTGGGGATTCCTGCAAGAGGGGGGCCCAGCGGGTCGCTCCCCAGGTTCGATGCTGTGGGTGGAGTGCGAAGGGGAGTCGCTGCAGCGCCTGGGAGGGTGAAGCCGTGGAAAGTTGTAACGGGGCCTGGCGCTCTCAGCCTCGTAGGTATGGGACTCACCCAGGCTACTTCGGGGATTCCGAGGCCGGCTGCCCTGCGTGCTTGTGGGTGTAGCCTCTGAGCCAGCTCGGCAAACAGCGGCAGTAGCTCCGGGAGAGGGCGGTGTGTCCGCACCCCGACTCAGCAGCGTGCGGTGGTCGCAGGTACGTCGGCTCCCCCTCCGATGAGCCAACACAGGATCCCTGGGCGCTGCAGCTGTAGAGCCCCCCCCCCCCCAGGGCCTCCCCTCCAGGGCTCACACGCTTGACGAGGTGGCGAAAGTCAGATCCGAGGCCCCACGCAGTCCGGGGGAGATTGGCGCCGCTGGCTGGAGTTAATGTGGGAGAGCCCCTCCCCCGCTTCGATTACTGAGGAGCCCGTTCGCCATTTTGGCTTCCTCCATGCCGCGAACGATCGCGGGGCTCACCCGGCCGAGGAGCCGCCTTTAGCTTTGCTCATTACAGGCAGCAGGTGATCATGGTGCTATCAAGCCAGGAGGCGGTTTGGGGACAGCTGCATTCCGCGGGGAATTTGTTCCGACGACGGGGCATTCCAGGAGCACTTAAGGAGCCATGCCGCTCGGTCGGCTCCAGGCCACGCCCCCTCTCTCTTTTCTTATATTCCCTGAACCTTTTAAGGTATTGGGTAGGTGTGGTGCCAAACTTGGCAATCAAAGCAGCTTTCGTGCACTCATACTGATGCCTTTCTTCCACACTCCGTTTCATAATACAATGAAAACCAGTCTGAGGCAATCGACTTAAACACTTAGCCCAATCTCTTTGATCAACATCATGGATTTCACAAGCCATTTCAAATGCTTCTATCCATTGGAGGAAATCAGAGCCCTCACATTGAGTGTGTAAGAGCGGTTGAATGCGTAGAGCGGATGAGCCCCTAGAACGAATGAGTGCGGAGAGCGGATTAATGCGGAGAGCGGATGAGTGCAGAGAGCGGATGAGTGCAGAGAGCGGATGAGCGCAGAGAGCGGACGATTATATTGAGCGGATGAGTGTGTAGTCCGGATGAGCGCATAGTGTGGTTGGCTGATACAAATGGTTTTAAGCACCTGAAACGGTCGTAAACGCGTAGAACAGTCTGAGTACATGGAACGGATGGCATACATGAACCTTTGGAGTGAGCACGACCGCAAGCACCTAAGATAAACCACCTTATCACATCTCCACGCTTACTCTCCTCCTTACACCACCACTCAACTGGAACACAGCGATACTTCGGTATAGCTGTTCTCATACCATCATTCTGCCTCATACTTCCCATCACCCTATCTAATTCACTGCTGTTTATAGACCTCCCAGGCTAGGCGTTCTCCTCAGACCTAACGCAGCCAGTATCGGTCTGGATAACAACCTGCCAGAACGAACACATACTATTGATCCCTCACCACCACACCTACCTCTAAGAAGCAGCTATCACACGACTACCTCACCAGCTGCACACATAACTGGTGCTCACACGTGCCTTTTGACTCCCTCTACTGCCTTGAACTTCAGTTCCCGAGGGCGTTCTACCTACCAGCGCCTTGAGACCATACCAATGGTACATAAGGCGCTATATAAATGCAAAAATAACATAACATAGACACCAAGCAAGTCTCTCATTAACTTGGTGGCAGCGGACCTGACACTCAACTGGTTTGGCTGAAGTCTCGCTTTCTCTAGCTGGATTCTCTGACATTCAGTGTCCTTGGTTTTGAGTTCACGATCCCCATCTATGAGTATCACTTGCTGTGCCAACTCTTCCTTCTTCAATTCAGCTTCATTTTCCAACTTTTTATATTCACAGGCTAAAAACCCAAGTTCCAAGCCATCCCCTGAAGAAACAAAGCTGGGTTTTGGAATAGAAATGACAGGAGAGGTGGCAATCCAAGAAACAGATTCAGGAATAACCCCAGGGCTACCCCTACAGGCTCAGTGGCTCCTCCCCAACACACCACCCCCTTCATCAAGAGCATCACAATCAGTCTGGTAGTCCACCAGGGCATCTATAAGCTCAGCGCAAGACTTATCCTCAAAGTCGAACTCCCTGGCTTCACAAGCACTATAGAGAGCCTCTAAGCTCATTCGTGTCAATTGGCCATTTGCAATAGATTCCATTGCTTGTAATGTAGTTATCCTAGTATACACAACTAAACCTTAAATTAGCAAAGTGTGGATATTTTGTAGGTAGCAATGTTACACACTGAGTCTTAAAACCATTAGCATCCCACCACTGCCACCAGGGTAAAGACTGTAGGGGGTTATCTGTGCTTCTGTCCTCTGTATGGCAGAGGAGAGGTACAGAGCCCCGCAGCCAAGGTTCTCAACATAGTAGCTTGGACGAGCAACCAAGGTTAAGCTCTCAGGAGGTGATGCAGACTTGTTTTTAAGTACAGTGAGTCCCCAAGTCCCCGCAAAAGAATGTCCACACACTATGTTATGTGCGAACACATAAGAACACATAAGAATAAGGTTCAAAGATATACACACAATTAATAACACAGTTTGTACTCTGGTAATTCTAATATGGCAAATATATACAATGTCTATGTGGTACCACACTTAGCTTTAGATTCCTTTAAAATGCATCGGATGCTGACAGTTATAATGGCATACAAATCATGCAGCAAGGTGTAACAGCATAGATCATAAGGAAGGAAGGCAGGTTAGGTTAAACGATGGGAGAATGCTTCTTTCGGCTACTTATACACAATTCTGGTGAGGATTTCCCCAGCTGGGCAACTTGTAATAAGGGAATAGTTTCTTACCTGTAACTCCATTTCTCCAGCATTGGTATCTTTCATGGATTCACATGCTTAGAATATTCCCCGTCGTCAGGCTGGGAATCCCCGGTACATTATATAGACCCTTTCCCGTAGGAAAACTTTTTCGACGCTTATGCGTCCTATCCACCTCGTTTTGTATCATGCGTGCCCGCGCCGTCAGGACGCCATGATATAAATACAGGACCCGCCCCCGCGCTCCCTCAGATTTCGGCCCCCAAAGTAGTGGGGGAACCAGTTTGCATGCCCAGGGGAGGCAGGCGGGCGCATGTGAATCCATGAAAGATACCAATGCTGGAGAAATGAAGTTACAGCTAAGAAACTATTCCCTTCTCCAGCATTGGATCTTTCATGGATTCACATGCTTAGAATAGATTACATAGCAGTACCATCCCGAAAAGAGGAGGCGTGCATGCAAACCCACATACTTTCCTCACAATGCCCGTTCCCTATGGTCGTGTACACATCCGCAATTGTTAACATAGGAAACGAACAATATTCAATCTTAATTGCAACAAGATCCAACCCCTCAACCGGGGCTTACCTTATTGGAATAGGTGTCGAAGCACCGCCTGTCCCATCCGAGTATCTTCGGCATGTTGTTGTGACAGGCAGTATTGGCGGGTAAAAGTGTGTGTAGCCGCCCAGGTAGCCGCCATGCAGATGTCCCCTAGAGGGACTCCAGACCACAGCGCCGTCGACGATGCCGCCGCTCTAGTTGAATGAGCTCTTGGGCGTAGCAGAAGAGGCTTCCCAGCCTTGGAATGGCAGTACGAAATGGTAGACGATACCCATCTTGACAGTCCTTGCTTTGAAATGGCTTTGCCTTTAGCACCCAAACCATAGGCCACGAACAATTGCCTCGTTTTCCTGAAAGGTTGCGTGCGATGAAGATAAAACTTGAGAGCCCTTTTCACGTCTAATGTGTGTAACGTGCGCTCCGCTCCCAAACGTAGGTAAAACAATAGAGGAATGTTTATGGAACACTGAAGGAGCTTTCGGTATGAACTGTGGGTTTGTGGCAAGGACCACCTTGTTCTTGAAAATTCTTAAGTATGGTGGGTCTACCATTAGAGCTTGGATTTCCGAAATACGTCGAGCTGAAGTGATGGCCACCAGGAAGGCCAATTTCCACGACAAAAACTTTAGAGACGATGATGACATTGGTTCAAAAGGAGGTTTCATAAGAGACGCTAACACCAGATTGAGGCTCCACGCCGGAGGAAATTTCTTCTCGGGAGGGAATCTCCGAAACAAACCTTTAAGGAAGTGCTTAATCAGGCAGTCGCTGAATAATGGTGCGGAATGTCGTTGACGGGTAAACCTGGAGATGGCAGCCAGGTGTACTTTTATCGACGACACCGATGAGCCCTTTTGAGCTAAGAACAGCAAGTATGGAAGGAGCTGTTCCGGCGTAATCGACTGCGGAATCAAACCTGGTTGATCCACACACCACTGACAGAAACTCCTCCATTTGTACGAGTATGAGGTGTTTGTGGAAGGTGCTCTCGCCGCTTGCAGAATACGACGACACTCCTCCGGAATCGTTAGCTGACCAAATTCGGCGAAGTCAGGAGCCAGGCCGTCAACTTGAGGCTGTCCGGGTCGTGATGCCAAACGATACCCTCCTGTCGAGACAGAAGGTTGGGAATCTTCCTGAACCTCATTGGCTCCGCCGCCGCTAGGTGCAGCAGGTCTGAAAACCACACCTGTCTGGCCCAATACGGGGCCACCAGAATCACCCGACATGGGTACTTGAGGATCCATTGCAACGTCCTCCGGATAAGAGGAAAAGGAGGGAATGCGTACAGGAATTTGTTCGTCCATGGGAAGGAGAACGCATCCCCCAGTGAGCCCTGCTGAGGCCATCTGCTTGCATACTGCGGGCATTTCCTGTTGTCCTTCGTCGCGAACAGATCGATGGAAGGATGTCCCCACTTCTTGAATACATGTTGTAGTTGCTGGTCGTTCAGCACCCATTCGTGAACTTCGTTCATTTCCCTGCTGAGGGCATCTGCCTCCACATTTCTCACACCAGGCAGGTGGAACGCCAAGATTAGCATGTTGTGTTGCAGGGCCCAATGCCAGATTTTCTGTGCCTCCGTCGATAGGGACCTGGAACGTGTTCCACCTTGTTTCCTTAAGTAAAACATTGTAGTCGTGTTGTCCGTCATGACACGCACCACCGAGTCTCTCAGTTGAGGAAGAAAAGATTTTAGAGCCCACCGCACTGCTCTCAGTTCTAGCAGGTTGATATGCAGGGAGGACTCTTGTAACGACCACCGGCCTTGTACCTGTAACGTATCCAGATGAGCTCCCCATCCGCTCAGCGATGCATCCGTCACCACCGCCTTCTGGAACTCCGGTTCCACCAGAGGCATTCCTTTCGTTAGATGAGTGGAAACTCTCCACCAACAGAGGGCTTGTACCAGTTGTTCGTCGATGACCAGTCTGTCGGACCAGCGACCTTGGCTCTGCGCCCAACTGTCCGCTAGGAATTCCTGGCAAGGCCTCATAAACAGACGGCAGTTGTTTATCAACGGAATGCAGGATGACATGGTCCCTAGCAGGGACATGTTTTTGCGCACCGACACCCTGGTACCGCATCTCCATTCCGACGCCTTGCTTTGTAGCTTCTGTATTCTTTCGCTGGATGGTTTTACAAGGCTTGTGTGCGTATGAAACTCCGCTCCTAGAAAGACCAAGGTCCTCGAAGGCTCTAAGGAGGACTTGCTGAAGTTTATCGCGAAGCCCAGTTCCTGTAAGAGGGACATCGTGGCCCCCAGACTGTTTCGTGTTTGTTCCATGGACGAGCCTCTGACCAGCCAGTCGTCTAGATAGGGATAGACATGGTGACCGTCCTTCCTTAAATGGGCCGCTATGGGGGCCAAGCACTTGGTGAACGTCCTGGGGGAGGACTTGAGACCGAACGGGAGGACCTTGAACTGAAAATGCTTTTGCCCGACGACGAACCTTAAATATCTCCTGTGTCGTGGTCGTATTGGGATATGAAAATATGCGTCCTGAAGGTCTAGCGACGACAGATAATCCATGGGTTGCACTGACCTGATAACCTCCTGGAGCTTTAGCATTTTGAATTTTGAGCCCTTTAGCCATTTGTTGAGTACCCTCAGGTCGAGAATGGGCCTCCATTTTCCATTTGGCTTCTTGACGACGAAGAACCGGGAATAGACCTTGTCCTTTCTGTGCCACAGGAACCCGTTCTACCGCCCCTTTTTGTAGCATAAGCGCCACCTCTTGTCTTAGAACTCGAAGGTGGGGCTGGGCCGAAAACACTGGCGGAAGGCTTGGAGGCTTGTTTTTGAATTGCAGCGCATGACCCATGCGAACCGTGTCCAGAACCCATCGATCTGTGGTGATGCATTTCCATTGGTCGATATGATGAGACTCGACCCCCCAGGGCGTTCCGAAGGCCGTCATTGGTTGCTGGTGTGCTTGTCCTTCGTCGACGAGGGACCCGAGCCGCGTCGTCTGGAGGCTTGATAATCTCTGCCTCTACGTGCCGACTGGGATGCCCGTCTGTAACCTTGTGAGGCGTATGAGGGCCTGTTAAATCCACGGTCCCTAGAGGCTCCAAAGCGGGAGTTTCCGGAAGCACCCCTGAAGGGGCGAAAAGAGCGAAAACTTCCACCTGTCTGGAGGGCGCCAAGAGACCTAGCTGTATCCGTGTCTTCTTTCATCCCCTTCAAGGCTTCATCTTCCTTGTCTCCAAACAGATGTTCTCCTTCACATGGCATGTCTAGGACTTTGTACTGGACTTCAGGTCTAAAAGTAGTACATTTGAGCCACGCTTGTCGACGAAGTACTACGCCATGATTGATTTGTTTGAACCCAGACTCTGCTAGGTCCACCGCAATATTAATTGCATGGTTCGAGGCCTCCTCGCCATCCCGTACTAGCAACATGGCTGCTTTTCGATGTTCTTCCGGCAGATGTTCTAGGATAGGGGCTATTTTATGCCACATCTCCCTATCGTAACGTGATACAATCGCCAAGGAGTTGGCTGCTCTTACCGTCGTGGCGCCGACTGAGAGCACCTTTTTCCCAAAGGCGTCCTGCCTCCTTGCCTCGCTTTCTGGTGGGGTTGAACATTTTTTCTGTACTCTGGCCTTCCTAGCCGCTGCCGCGGATACCACAGAGTCTGACAGTGGCTGTGATGTTAGACATTTTGGAGTGGACTCCGGAGCTTTAAACTTCTTCTCAATACGCCCCTTAATAGCCGGTTCCAAGAATGGATGACGCATCGTCTTGAGGCCTTCTTTCCATATGTGGTCCAGGATTGGGATGGCAAATACCGATTTCCTCCTTTGACCCATGTGATCAAAAAGAAAGCAATCTTTCTTTTGCTCCTCAGGAATTAAGCCGAACTCGGAACACGCTTTTCCCATCATTGCATGGAAGGCTCCCACATCATCCGGAGGAGATGGTTGCGCCTGGCTCCTCGTAGACTCTACCTCTACATCCGAATTCCATGTTGGGTCTCTCGACGGTGACAGGGAGATGTCCGACTCTGAGTCACCTCGTATAGAATCGGACTCCGATAGCTCACCCTCCTCCTGCGCTCGAGGACGATCCTTCACCACCTGGGAGGCCGACGGGCTTTTGGTGGTCGAGCGAGCTGCTTGAGCTTGTTCGTCGACGGAAGGTGCAGAAAATATCGACGATGAAGTGCCAGGCTGAGGGATCTGCGTATCCAGACGCTGCAGGAGCTTCTGAAGTGTATTCAGCACATCCAGAGACAAAACCGTCTGGGGGGTCAGCAACGTCGAGGATAGAGGGACCACACCCCCACTCGCACTCGTCGTCGACGTATTGGAAGGCCGTAGGCCCAAGTCCGACGGCTACATAACCATGCCACATTCTCCTTCCACCGACGACCCCGACAAGGCCGTGTCTGGCTGCAGTAGGACCTCAGGGGGGGCCGGGTCACAAACCTCTGGCTGCCAGGCCATAGATTGAGTCACCGTCGACGAAAGAACCCCCACCGCTGCTGCCTGAATAGTAATAGGCATCGTCAGCGACACCGGGGTCGACGAGCAAGTAACCGGCACCGAGCCTTTAGACTTCGTAGCTGATTTCGTTGCCGACTTCCCTGCTGAAGCGTCTCGACTCACGGAAGACCTAGGACGGTCCCCTGAGGAGGATTTTGATGCTGCTTGCCTCTCCGTCTTAGAGGATGAGGAGGACTTTTTGTGTGATGAGGAAGACCCAGCATGCTTCCCCGTATGCTTGTCCGCAGGGCATTTTTCGACAGGCCGCACCTTCTTCGAGGGAGGTTCCGACTTGCTCCTGGAGGCCGTGGAGCCAACTTCTGATGCCGGATAGGCACCTGCTCCGTCATTAAGCCAGTCGACCAGCCTTCTTTTCCGGTCTTTAAGGGTTTTTTGGGAGAAACCCTGGCATATCTCGCATGTATCCGCCGTGTGGTGCGGGTGGAGACAGTAGATACAATCCATGTGGGCATCACCTTCATAGACTTTTTTGAGTCCACATGTCGCACAAGGACGAAATAAAGCTTTTCCGGACATATTTATTCCAGAATGTAACGTCGCCGAAGCGAAAATACAACCTAATTTCGATTAGCAGTAACCACGAGGATCCCACTACTTTGAAAGACGGTTGAAATCTGAGGGAGCGCGGGGGCGGGTCCTGTATTTATATCATGGCGTCCTGACGGCGCGGGCACGCATGATACAAAACGAGGTGGATAGGACGCATAAGCGTCGAAAAAGTTTTCCTACGGGAAAGGGTCTATATAATGTACCGGGGATTCCCAGCCTGACGACGGGGAATATTCGAAGCATGTGAATCCATGAAAGATCCAATGCTGGAGAAAAGTATTAATAAGCCCAGTCCATAAATGTTCAATCAGTCTCATTTCTTAGTCAAAAAGTTCATCCACCCCAATGTACCGGAGATAGAAAAGTGTCTTTGACCTTTCTTTGACGGTTTGTCGACGGATCCCTCGAGGGTGGACTCCCTTTAAAGCAGGAGCCACAGGGTGTCGAGATTCCTCGAAGAAAAGTGGAACACTGGCATCGAGACAGCAGCTTCGATCTTCATGGTGCTCTTCGATAATCATTAGAGAAAGTCCTCGGAAGATGAGGTGTGCGGTCCACCTCAATGCAAAGTGTTCGGTGCAGTAAAGAAGACTCAGTGATGGTTGTGGGCCCAGCAGCTAGCGTCTGGTGCCGGGAGATGCTTCAGCGGTCCTCTGACCTGTCAGTGCTGCAGCCCCAGCATGTACCATCGGCGTTCGATCATGGGCTGGACTTCGGATCTTCACTCTGTCAGTGTCCTCTGGACCTCTGTCAGCTTCGGGTGGCGGGAAGGGAAAGCCACCGGCAGACTTTCCTCGGTAGCCGTCGACCTATATTTGCTTTGGCGGGACAAAGTGGTTGACAGTGATGGCAAAGGAGCTCTCTTTCAAATGTTTTTAGGCAAGGTGGAGCGTTGCGGCTCCGGTCTTCGAGCAGCACGGCGTCAAGCTGTCCCAGCTTCTGGGCGACACGACTCGACTGGCTTCCAGGGGTTACGGAAATCCTCTGAACCCCAGTGAACGGCAATGGACTGGCGATTTACTTCAAGATTCTCAGTGGACCCCTTCTCCGGTCGACATCCTTTCGGGACTGGCTTCCAGGGAGCCTCAAAGATCAGCGGGTTTTGCACAATGGTCCCTCGTAGCTCGGAGAGAGGTCTTTTAGCCAGGTCCTCTATTGGATCAGTCCTCGACTGACTCAACAGCTTTTAGATTTCGTCAAAGGAAATGCAGCAGGGCTTCAAGGATGAGTTTCAACTTCTGAACAAATTGGTAAGTGAGAGGTCCCCAAATATACACATCTGTCCCTCATTCACTCTGCCTGAGCCAGGCAGCCAATCAGGCTCACATGCATTCAGGCTATTCACTTTCACCCAGACACCCATATCAAAGAATGTGGATTGGGGCAAGCACCCAGCCTTTCCAGCCTTTCAGCACACCACAATGCATTCATGTCAGTCTCAGGCAGGGTTGTCTCATTCATTGTGCCACACACGCAGGCACCAGACACCCATAACATAGAATGCATATTGGTCACACACTCTATTCTCCTAGGTCCCACCCCGAGGGTGTACCCACAACAGACAGTCACTGGAAAGGCTCCAGCCAGTCTGGCATGGACTTGCCCACAATACCATATATGGTTTTTCCAACCACCAGCCAGTCAGGGGAAGGAACCGAGCCAGCGCTTCCCAGAACTTTTGGAAAACAAGGTAACAGGCAATAGAACCAAAGAGGCACAGCAGTCATCTTGCCTTCTATCAGGAATCCACTGATTCTATGGCAGGGCCTGGGTATCCCAAAATGGAGGATACTTGGAGCACCTGTCACATTCAGCATGGAGCTGCCACCAGCCCATGCCCTGCGGGCAACACCTAGGTGCCCAAAAACATACACTAGGGGTACAGGGATGTACCCCCACCCATGTGTGCCATAAGGGTATCCCAATGGGTCTCTGTTCACCATGACCAGAAAGAGGAAGAGCTGCACTGCCAGGGGTCCCAAGGGACTCATGTGTAGAAAACAACACAGAACAGACATAAGGGAGTATAGGACAAGGACATGGAGGCCCTGCCCCTCCAATACAATTCCAGCATCATAGCCGGCCCCTAGACCAAGGCCCACTACTAGGCTCTTCAATGTCATGCACTCTCCACTTCGCTCGCACCAAGGGAAGGTGCTGGAGGCATCCCTGCATACCGTGTGGCCTGGAGGCCCCACGACTGCTCCACACTGCAGCCCACGACATCACTGCAGCAGAGGTAGGCTCTGATGGGCATTAAATAATGTATTTTTGCAGTAACTCAACAAACGTTCTTTTTTCTGAAAAAACCTGCAAATTGCCCCAAATTCACCTGAAAAAGACCTGTTGGCTTTGCTGACTGGGCTGTGCTTCCTGGTCCTATCTTTGTCCCGGGACCATCTGCAAGGCCTGTTTGGGCTGCAGCACTACATCGTGGGGCCTCACTCCATCATGACCGACACAATTTCCATCTGTGCTGCGCCCCACCAGCCAGCCTTGCCCTCCCTGTGATTGGCCACCCCTGGGAACCAGCAGGCTTAACCACTGTAACGACTGGAGGGGGTATTTGTACTTCTGCCCTCTATATTGTATTGTTTATTTATTTATAGAGCGCACCTGGCCGTTAAGCAACTGGGCGCTTGCAAAAAATAAAATCTTGGGTTACAGGTACATAAATATGTTACATTTCTTCTGTTACAGGATCATATATCAAGCATTTCTTATGTTACAATGTCAGATGACTTACTTATAGGATATGTTACAGTTTCAAGTATTTTACAGTAAATGTACAGAGTATTTGGTACAGTTGAGGCATTTAGCAGTCGTTGGTGTGAAGCCACAGTTTGACGTTCGCTTTGAACACATGGAAGGAGGGGGTGGCTCTAAGTGCGTCAGGGATGGAGTTCCAGAGCTGAGCTGCAAGAACTGGGAAGCTGGACCCACCAGTTCTTTTCAGTTTGAAGTTGGGGATTTTGATGCTGTTAGAGAGGGCCTTTCTGATGGGTCGTCCGGACGGGTGCTTTGTGAATTTTTCTGTGAGGTATGCAGGTGCTTTTTTGTTCAGACAATTGTATTTAATGTTCAGAGTTTTAAATTTGATACGGTCTTTGATGGTCAGCCAGTTGACGGGTCTTCTACGGACAGATATGTGTTGCCCTTTGGGGATGCCTAAGGCTGTTCTAAGGCCATTGTTCTGCAGGGTTTGGAGTTTGTTGATGTTATGTTTACTAGTGCCTAGATACAATGCATTACAGTAGTCTAATTTGGATAGGATGAGGGCTCGCGCTATGGTGATGCAGCTGTTTTAGGAGAGGTATGGTTTACATGCGTGAATTAGTTTACAGGTGTAGCTAGTTACTTGGGCTTTGGCATTTGCTTGCTTGTCGAGGGTAAGAGCTGAGTCTAGGTAGAATCCTAGGGTTTTGACTTCATTAGCTATCTTTATATGGCAGAGTAGAAGCAGAGAGTACCCCAGCCAAGGTTCTCTATATGGTAACCTGGACAAGCAACCAAAGCTTAAGCTCTCAGGAGGTGTTGCAGGCTAGTTTTGAAGTACAGCTAGCCCCCAAACCCCACAAAGGTCCACCACTAAGACCCCTGTCTGGGTCGGGGAGGGCACCTTCATTTTCCTCCTCAAAGCATGGAGCAGCCCCCAGGTGGTCAGCCCCTAATTGCACGAACTCGGGCCACTGCAACGCAAAGTGCCCTGCAAAATACCAGTGAGTGATGACTGATTCATTGGAATTGCCTCTCCACTAATCCCAACAACTGCTCACCCAAGGTGTGCCTATAACACTTTTTCTTTCTTGCTCTAGCTAATCTGACTTAATAACACTTTTGTCCCTTCTGAGAATTGGACACCTGGTGTGTGTGGTTTATAACATCTCTGCCACATCTCACACTGACATGTTCCTTCATGTACCCTCCACCTGTCTGCCAATTTTGGTTTGTGTGTTTAGAGTGCCTGCATCAAAAATCTCATTTCGGTGACCTTACATCTGTACTGCTAATTTTGTTTTTGTGTGTTTAGAGTGCTTTGCATCAATATTGAATTTGGGGGCCCTATATACATTTTGTGTGATGTGATTGCTATTCCAGTGGATTTGCTTCTTGCTTCCCTTGGCTATTAGGCCGCCTGAGTTTGTGCTCGAACTGTGTTGTGCAGACCTTCCTCTTTCCACCTCCTTCCTCCACCACTATGATACTCACCATCTCCCCTATCTTTTCTAACTGCTATACTATCACCTATCCTCCGTCTCTCAAAAGGTCTGGAAGGAAAAAGCTTTAAAAAAGATATCCTGACCACCAACACTGGCCTACCTATTGCAGGCACCGATGTCAGTGCAACTTCCAGACAGATCTTTACTGACATCCTTTTCTCTGTACCCTATCCAGATCTATGGACTCATCTCATCTCTGCTCTCCCTCCTCTTACATCCTCATTCATCAATGGTAGCACTAAATGGGAAGTTCTCTTGGCTAGCTTCGCATCATCTGTGTGCATCATTAATGTCTATCCACTGGCAGTATCTTGGTTCAGGGTCCTCAACCCAACCTCCTCCTCCTCTTTGACCGGTGCCTGCCATCCCTCATTAACATCCTCCCCACTCCCGCTACTCCTTCCTCTCCCTCTGTCCTCCCGCCCAAATGGCTTTAGTTAGGTGTTGAACTCAAGCCAAACGAGCCATCCTCAAGGAAATTGGACTAATTTCACTGATTGCACACTGGGCACCTTGAGTTTTGGAACCCGCCTGGTGTTCAGCGTGGCAAAGGGACGTTGGCCAGGTTAGTGTATCGGGCCGTGTGAGTGGTATGGGTGCAGTTACATGTAGTGGCCCATGTTATCTGACAGGTACCCAGCACCCCTATTTAAGTCCTGGGAGGGGGAGGGGGGTGTACCTTTAGGTTTTGAAGGCCGTTGTTCGTTTGCCAGTGGTGTCCAGTGTTGTGGCCTTCCGTGGCAGTGTAGGGCATTGTTGTAGTTGGGAACAGAGCTTTTGCCCCTTTCCATTTCCCAAGGTAAGGGGGGGTGCTGCGCTATGCAGCCTATTTCCTTGGTGCCATCCAAGCGGTGGAATTCCGTTCCAGGAAGACCGTAACTTCAGGGAATGTAGCCTGACGTTTCGCGTGAACTGAGTCATTTGAACATGGGTTCCTTTGGTGTGGTTTCCTTCCTGGAACTCTGACTTTCATGTAGTGGGGACGTTGTTTGTGCCCAGCAGTCCATGCCAGATTCCATCTGCGGGTTAAATTACCTGGTTCTGGGTGACATTTCGAATTGTCTGCACCCAATTTTTCCATGTTTTGTGCAATGTTACTAGCATTTCGTATGTGGCATTTATATTGTCTGCACCTAATTTTCCATGTTGTATGCAATGTATCAGCATTTCATTTTTGTATGCTTATTGTTGTGTGTGTCGGAGTGTGGGGCGTAGTATATTGGTGCAAGTTCAATGTGTTGATGCAAGTGTGGGGTTGCATGTTCATAACTGCATTAGGGTTCTTAGTGCCTGGTACTAGTGCCAGGGTAGGTCACTATGTCTGTGTGTGAGGGTGCGTGTTGAGCAGTTTGACTGTAGGTGTTGTTTTTTTTCCATAGTGCCCGGTTCTAATGCTGGGGTAGGTCGCTTTGTGTGTTGGTCTGTGGGTTGAGTTGGATTGCCCATGTGTGTGTTCAGAGTGTGTTGGTGTGCTTGTTCTCATAATGTTGTCCTGTTTAAGTAGTGCCTGGTCTAGTGCCGGGGTAGGTCACTATGTTTGTGGTGTCTCAGTGCAGTATTTTTCTGTTGTTCCATAGTTCCCGGGTTGGTGCCATTGTAGGTCGCTATGGTGTTTCTGATTTCAGTAGTGCATTATTCCTGAGTGTTGTGGGTGGAGTTGATGTGGCGTTGTTGTGGTCATAGTGCCGGGTGCAAAATCAGGGTGGGTCACTAGGAGTGTGGTTCTCAGGGCAGTGTTTTGCTGTTGTGTGTTTCATAGCGTTTGGTTTAAATTCCAGTTTGGTCGCTATGCCGGAGTATGCATTTGAATTTCATGTTGTTCCGTAGCGCTTAGTTTAGGGGCCTACGTAGGTCACTATGGTTAATTTTTTATTTATTTTTGGTTTTGCCAGTGTTTTCATAGTACTTGGCTTTTCGCCAGGGTAGGTTACTATGGTACTGCAGTCAGTTGTGCATTGTGGGTCCCTCGGTTGCTGTTGGGCATCTGTTGTTGCTCCGTTCAGGGGGCGGTTGGTTTGTGCTCACAGGGGCAGCTCTGAGACTCCGGGGGGCAGAACGGAGTGGAAGGTGTTTGGTGCGTAGGAGGGTAAGTTTGGTTAGGTAGTTGCGTTAGTGTTATCTAACAATAGTTTGTCTAGGGGTGGCAGCCCTAGGTCCCGAGGGGCAGCTCGGGACAGGCGTAAATGCACTCTTTATTGTTTTCAGTCCTCGAGGGTGAGAGTCCAGGGACATGGGGAGTTATTGTCGAAGGTTGAAGGTCGTGGCATGTTGTTGTCTTAGAGTCAGTGTGCCGTTGGCATTTTCTACGTGGTCTGGTTTGGCCTGTGAATGGTTCCCTTGCGTGTGGTTCCTTATTTGTTTTGGTTGCCAGGGGTTCTGGGCATAGGCGGCCGCTGTGTGCGGGATTTCTGGTACCGTGTTTGTGTTTGGATGATTAGGGTTTTGGTGCTGGTTGCGTTACCTTAGTCATTCTCTTGTGTTTCCCTAGGGAGGGAGAGGTGTTGTAATGTGGCTTAGAGAGCAGCTGTGTGTGAGGTCATGAGCTGGTGGAATGTGAGAGTCAGAGTGTTCTACTGGGTGACCGTTAGACAGAGAGAAAGCTGAGAGCTGAGAAGTATGGGTGTGAGGGTGAGCCCGGTGTTTCCCTTGTGAAGTTGTGTCTTCAGTGTCTCCTACCATCCCCATGTTTAACATGATGGAGAACAGGAGCAGGACGATAAATCACCATAAACTTACCTCGGTGTCCCGGACATCCACTTTGTTACACTTATCCTTGGCCTCAAGTCCAGGGACCCCCATCTCTCCAGCCATACAAACTCCCCACTGGCTCATGGTTGCTGCAAAGATCAAATTCAAATCCCTCTGCATCATCCACAAGGTTGTGTGGGGCCAGGGACCACACTAGCTGCAACGTGCTCCCACTAAATACTCTCCCTCCAGATCTTTACGTTCCCCCGGCGCCAACTCTCTGTGTCTTGAGCCAATCTCCTCAAATTCTGGAAGCTCCTCAAGACTTTCATTTTAACCTTCTCCTTCCATTCCTCCCTCCTCTGTTAAATCCCACAGTTGCTGAGATTGGTGACCAGGGCCCTTATGTGTCCTCCCGCATCCTGGCCATCCACACCCAAAACGCCTACAGCCTACACCCCTCCCAGCACTTTGTCTTGGTACCCACTAGCCTAGGTCACTGCAGGCCTGCACTTACTTATTTTGGCAGCTGACCACTCCTCACTCCCTAACACTTCCCTCTTGATACACCTAGCACTTACCCCCCCATTCCCTCATCCCTTCTCTCCCTCTGCACTTGCACGTTCTGAATGCTCACAAGGTCTAGTAGGCCCGCCTCTATGTTTCATTGTTTTATTTGTTCTTCTTTGCCATGTCCCCTCCTTGTTGCCCTGTGGGCGCTTTTGAAACACAATGCACAATAATTGTATTTGGTATTGTAGCCAGCTCTAGAGATGCTACATTGTGTGCCCTGATCTAGGACACTGGATCACCTTCTAGAGGACACAGGCACAGTGTAACAATGCCCCCAAAGAGAACACGATTGAGAATTATATAAACAGATAAATACTTGCAAAGGGAAAAGGTCAATCGAGAAGGGGTTTTACAAAAGAAGTTGGACAAAGCCGAGGGTAGGCGGCAAACTTCTAGACTTGCATAGAATTATGCTTTGGAACACATTAAAGAAGGCACAACACCTCATGGGACCTATAGTTATCCAAATTATGTAAATGTGTTCCTTACATGCAGTCTTGTGCAGGATCGAAATTGGGATTTGTTCACCAGGAGCAAAAAGCAGCTCCTGGGTTTCAGGCAGGAGCTACCTCTGGAGAACCAGGCTCTATTGCAGTGTGCAGCAAATCTATATTTGCGCAAGATGCAAACTAACTTTTCCAATATGCTCTAAATGTCCTTTAAGTGTGTTCTTTATACACATTTCCAAACATACACAGTTAATATCTCATAGCACTTGTCAGGAGTCAAAAGGTAGCACCTAGCGGCCGTTGCCTTCAAGCTAAACAGGCTGCCCTTGGCTATAACCAGGGGCTAAATAGCTCCCAGCTCCAGGCATTTCGAACACTGTTGTACAATGGATACGCTGCAGTGGCAACTATCCCTGTGCACCTCTCGAGGCAGGTTGCGCATTCAGAAAATAACAGGAAGCCAATGTAGATTGCAGTGTGGAATTGATGTTCTTGAAGCACGCTGCAGAATTTGGGAAGTGGCATTCTGCACCAGTGGCAGTACCCATGTTACAAACACACAGATTTACATACAGGGCAATTGGGTTGTGCAGATGATTGGACATAAAAGCATGCATTAGGAAGTCCAGGTCAGTGGCGGAAATGATCAGTTACATATTTGTGCACATTTTGAGAAAGAAATGCTGGCCTTGAAAACTGCTACAACTTTTGCATCCATATTAACACTGTGATCAAACATGGGATGAAGACATCGCACAACTATGTAACAGGTGGTGGCTACATCCACTGATCGATGATCGCACCTTCGCCTACCATTCCCCCAAACCCCCCAGCCCCACAGAAACATTAGCCGTCTTTCATAGCAGAACCCAGAATCATTAATTCGGTTTTGTATAGATTCAATTACAGCAAAATTGTGTCCTTTCGACTGGTGACTCAGTCAAGCAGATGGGATGCAATGAACAACTTCCAGCAACAGCAAGGAAGTGTTAAAAGGAAACAGTGAAGCGATAGAACCAAGATGACCTGGCATACCTGGAGATCAACAAGACTTCATGTCATGTGTTGTCAGGGAAACAGACAGGATGACAATCTTTTTCTCCCATCAGGTTTGATGTTTTGATGTATACTATTTCGGCTTTGCCGTGTGTATTTTGACATCAAGAAACATTTCCATCCTCTAGTGACTTTAAAACATCTATTCCAGTAAGAGTCAAGACCCTTTAACACGAATATAACTATTACTTTTCCCATTCTTGGGCCGATACACACAATGGCAACTTCGCACTTCTCAAGTGCGTGGCTTACACACATTTAAATTCTCTCCAGAATGCTTGGCCCGTTTCCTTAAAAAATAACTTCTAATAGCATACAGTGGACGAATCGACCACTGCCGTACACAGCTCAGCACATCTTTGCTGCTCCACCCATCCCCCCCCATCACTAACAAGAATAAATATCCCCAGCCATCCACTCCTTGGTACCCTCCATTCACACTAAACAAAATAAGCATGTGCCTTTCCTTCGCTCCCTCTTCTTCTTCCCTTATGGTCCTCTCTAAATCTCTAGCAGGAAAGGCATAGCTGCTTTAAAAAGGGAGTTCGAAATCGCTCACTGAGCCCCCTTGCCTTATGGTTTCAATTATTTGTTTGTGCTTTATTACGGTATTGCATCAGTTTAGTCTCAGGAGTCATTTTGTGCTTTATGTCTATTCAGAAAGATAAAAGGAAAATAAGTTAACCTGTCTCTTGACACGTTTTGCTTTAGTATCATAGCACAAAAAACAAAGACTAAACGCAGATGGCATTTGGAGTGTGTGCGTGCGCTAGTTACACACAGTAACACATCCTTCAGTTAATTTGAAAGAATAACTTCTGCTTGAGTAAAAATCAATAATCAATACAATATTGAAACAAAACGGAGGGTTTCTACTGAGTCAGTCAGCCGCCAGCCTGCCTTCCACCATTATGTCATAATCCTTAAACAGAAAAGATTGTTCACAGGGTCAAGAATTCCTTGGCTAATGATAATGCATTGGATATACCAGGACTGATAGACGAATTCAAAGATCCAAGAGGAGTGATCAGAAAACTGTCTTACCAATCAATCGAGAAGAGACACTAGAGTTTAATTTCCTCAAAAATGCCAGGTCAAAGATATAAAAAAATTAATTTAAATAAAGAAGAAAGCCGTTAAAACAAGAGCCCTTCCCTGATAGGGGAAATTTGTGCACTCTCCCCTCTTAACTTATAACTCAACTCTATACTAAGAATGGCAAATGTGACAGCTGGTTTATAGTCAGAGAAAACAGAACAAAAAAAATCTGTTTTGTTGGTCAAGTACCACCACATTACTTATCAAAGCTAGAAGCAAAACAGGACAAAATAAGTCAATATTAACAGGTTATCAATACCAATGTGGTTGTAGTTTCTAATAGCGTTAAAGTTCTCAATTTCTTTGAGAGAGGTTAAGCAAACCCCTGGTCTCAATTGCGAGAGAAACTTGCCATATAATGCCCTTTCACGTACATACAAAACGCCCCCATTTACAAAGAAGCAACATATTTACAAATGTTAGAAATTACTTGTGGGATCAGATGAACGAACACTAAGGCAGGTTCTAATGAAGGGGGTAGAGGGGTATACATAGTCTTCACAGTAAAGTGTTACAACTTAGTCTCATCTTTTCCCTGAATGCCACCAGCTGCCACCACTCTGATGCTGCAAAACAACTCGTTTTTCCTCTGGGCTGAAGTGCAAGATAGTTAATATGGCAGAGAGAGTTTGCTGGCGCCCAAATAAATCAGGCAGGGTTAGAAAGCGGTACACTATGTTCTTGAGATACTCCAGGTTGGCCCCTTCCCGCCCTTTGTCCCGGAGGTCCTTCTGGAGGAGGCCCTGCAGTGCAGAGACCTGGTCCCTATGTTGCTCTCCCTCAACAAGTAGCTTATCTTGAAGTTGATGGACCTCTACCTCCAGTTTGTGCTTCTGTTTCCGCAGAGCTCCTATCTCCACCTCCTTTCGGGACAGCTGCTCCACATAGAGTAGAAATGTTGGCTCGCTGGCCGCGTTCAGCTGTAGCGCCTGGGTGAGGCCATCCTGGGACGAAAGGCCTACTGTGTTGTCAGGGTTGGCCTCACCTGCGGAAGCTGTAAAGCTCTTGTTCCCTGGAAAGCCATGGCATGAGGCTGTTGACCGTAACTGCTCCAACTCCAGATCTTTTTCTGACAAAAGGGACAGCGTCCGGTCTCTTTGCTTGTGCATTTCCTCATCCAGCATTGCGGTCTTCTCCCGATATTCTAGCTGGCACTTTTCAAGCTCCTGCTTGTGCAGAAGTGCCAAATGAACCAGCTCCTGTTTCTTGGCCTCCATTTCCCCTGCATGCTGCCGCTCCATCTCTTCACAGGAGAGCCGGAGGGCAATGTACTTCTCCTTGAGCTCTGCAACCTGCTCCTGTGTCTCTTCAAGCTCCTTGGCAAGATTGCTATCCTTGGTGTTTTTGTTTTTTAGAACTACCTGCGCTCTCATTTTGTACCGTTCAAACTCCTCCTTCAGCTGCTTCAGCTCTTGTTGGTAGTACAGGGCAGTAGCTTTCTCCCCATCAGTAGCATCATTACTTTTTGCCAGCTCTATCTCACAAAGCTTTTCGATGTCAAGGGTCTGTGGACTCTTCTTGGCTGCCAGCTGCAATAACTTTTTAAGCCTTTCCATCTTATCCTTCAGAACATTGATATCCAAGCTGGGCTCCTCCATGTTCATCTCTACCAGGGACCTACTGGATGCTGCAATGGCCAGGGTTTTATTCTCCATATCTAACTGCACAATGCGGTCCCTCAGCTTTTGAATAGTCATCTGATCCTTCTGCTTGGCCTTTTCATACGTGCCCAAGAGTTCTGACACTTCTGAGACCTGGGACTCCAAGCTGGCCACCCGCTGCTCTTCCATCTGGGAATATAGGCGAAGATGCTCTTCTATCTGAGCAGTCTGAAAAGACAAGACAGAAACATGGTAAGATACACTACTAAGAATAGCGTCACAGTTATAAAAATGGACAATGGAACCAAGATGCCCTGAACATGTTGTGCTTTGTACTACCTTTACCAACAATGGAATACATCCACAAAAGGTTTGAAATATTATAACAGAGATGTAGCCCTTCTTTCTATTTGCTGACCCTATTCCCCCATTTGTTTTTAAAATTATAATTGTGCTTTTACTCTTTGTATGTGTCTTAATTCATATATAGCTTTTAGCCTTTTATACTCACTTACCTCCCCTCCCCTCCGGTGCAGTGCTTGTTTGTTTGTTTGTTTGTTGAAGTCACGGTCTGCATCTCGCTTTGGGTCTAGAAGCAGATGTGACTCGCTTTATTCCAGCCTCAAAGAACTACAACTTCCATACCGCCTGGTAGTTCCCGCACTGTATTTGTTTGCATTTCAGGCGCAAGAGCGCCGGCGCAAGAACACCAAGAGGTCTGTGGCAATCCGTGAAGGACCGGAACACAGGAAGCACCTGGAACCGTTGTATCCTTACGCTATGGGCATTGTAGAAGTCCTGGCTGCCATGCTGCAGCCAGAACTATCTTTTATCACTCTAAGCAGACGTTCAATCATCAAACTATGGTAAGTTCTACTGTGGATAATAAGCTATGTGCTTTTCAGGATAACAGTATCCCCATATCGCTGTGTGACATTGTACAGGAAGTCGTAGCTGACTTGCCTCAGACGGGCGGCAACTCTGTTGTTTTAGCCTCGCTTCCTCTCCCCATTTTAGTAATGGCTGAGACAGTGAGCATAATGGATACTCCTAATAATATGCAAGGTGCTTCTAAGCCAGAAACAGTACATGACTGCTCATTCTTGGGTCAGGTAGGTGCTTCTTTACCATCTGAGTTGACTGCCGCCCAGGTAAAGGGTACTCTTCCTTATGGGGTGGGATCTGGGAACTTTCCCCCTAGAAATAGGATTATCCCCGTCCTAGACCTCAAGCTAAGGATGTTGAATACCAGGTCTCTGGTAAAACATGCGGTGGAAATAGCCACTTATATTGGTTAAATGGATATTTATATCTGTGCTATTACAGAGACTTGGGGCCATGATGCAGCTGGCCCCTCTCTTAGTCTAGCCATTCCAGAGGGTCACAGTATGCTACCACATGACAGGACTGGTGGGAGAGGGTGGGGTTGCGTTGATTTTTAAATCTAACCTTACTGTATGGCAAGTCGTAGGTCAACCCGTTCAAGGGACCGAGTCGGTACTAGTTAAAATGGGACTCAACGCGGAATCCACTATTAACGTTCTCCTGATATACAGACCTCCTGCAGCTGTAGATGACTTTGCCAATATTTTATCTAACTATCTTCTTCCTTTCTTGAATACCAAGATGTGTTTTTTTAATATTGGGGGAATTTTAATCTATGGCTAGGGCAGGAGGACGATAACTCAGTGGCAGAGTTGGAGACAGTTCTATTTCACATAGGCTTTGAACAGAAGGTTCACGTTCCTACTCATTGTAAGGGGCATAACCTCGGCTGGGTTTCCACACTCAATATGGTTACAGAAGACTTCTTAGTTTCGGTGTGTCCTTGGTCTGACCACTATTTTGTGCACTTTATGATACATTCGGAAGTCCCTGTGAAAAAGAAAAGAGCCCATACTCAAGTGTTTTTAGCCAAAAACCTGAAGAACCAAACGGTGGAGCGTATTGAACCATTGTTAGGTCCAGTTTTTGCTAATTCTTCTAACTTAGAGTCAGTTGAGGAGATTTCCAATCTTCTTTCCATCTACCTTTGATAATATTTCTAATACTCTGGCACCCTTAAAAGAAAGTTTTTAAGGAAGTACAAAACAGCAATTCGTGGTTCTCTCCGGAACTCAAGATAGTTAAAGTTTCTACCTTTAAGTGGGAATCCAATAATTCTCTGTCAATTTTGGCAGCCTTTAAAGGAGCGGCAAAAGCCTACAAATCAGCTATTGTTGAGGCTAAAAAAAATACTTTTAATCAGAGAATCCAGACGGTCCAATCGGACGATAAGGAGCTTTTTAAAATTCTTAAAGATCAGGAAACGCCTCACACGCAAGATTCTGGTCTTATTGTTAAGGATGCTGGCTCGTGCTCAGCTATCCAGGATGCTATGAAGGGCAATCTGTGTAAAACTAAGGCAGATATTGCCACAAAAAGAGTCCATCAAAGTCATCAGCAGAGGAAACCAAGGCGGATTATGTTAGATGCCCTTTCATTCCACAATTTAGTTTTACTGATATAACGGCCCAAGACAATCAACCATTGTGGATCAGTTAAAAAGTACTAAATGCAAAGGCGATTCTTGTTCGGCTGTTATCATCAAAGCTTGCACTCCTATCTTGTTTGATGCCATGGATCAATCCCATACTTAAAAAGCCAGGTCTACCTGCGGATATGCCCCTAAATTGCAGACCAATTACAAATACCCAGTTCCTTCTTAAAATCTTGGATTGGGTGGCGTATGCCCAAATTTCGGCACATTTTAACAAGTACCGTACTCTCAATAGTCATCAATTTGGGTTCAGGCCGGGATTTGAGACAGAAACCAAGCTACTTGAACTTAAAGCTAGATTGCTGGAACGTGTGGATAACGAGTGGCGTCTATTTTGATGCTGCTGGATTTGTCGGCAGCCTTCAACCAAGTGGATCATTCCATCATGGTCACCAGACAGAGACGTCGCAAATTTTCCTAATTTCCAAACAATCGGGACTGCCGAATCTACTATGAGGAGGCAGAGGCCTTGCCTATGACCCTGAAATGTGGCATCCCTCAGGGTTCTTGTATTTCACCCTGTCTTTACAACATCTTTACCATACCCTTCTTTGCTCTTTTAGGTGGTGTTCACAAATTACGTGGATGACACGCAGTGTGTCAGTCACTGGTATACATGATGTTGATGAAGGGCAGTTGAATAAAATATACTCTCTTATAGAAGTCTGGATGGTTCAGAATGCCTTGGCTTTGAACAAAGAGAAGACAGATCAACTTGTTGTTGGCACTGCTAACGTTATTAGGAAACTGGGTCCAGCGTATGAGAGCTTTCTAATGAGGACACAAGATTAATGGTCCAAAAGAAGGTTAAGACGTTTTTGACCAACATTTAAATATGAGGGCTCATGAGTGTAGCCTGGTGTCCTCCCCAGCTTATTATATCAAGCTTTTGGCTCATCTTTGTCCTTTCATTACTTAGGCGAACGCTGAGACCATTGCAAGGGCCATTGTGGGTGCCAAAATCCCATGTCTCTGAGGTTTGACGTGGCTTGCAATGGCTGCCAGTGGAGTCGAGGTTTCTGTTCCGCCTACTGTAAATTGTACAGAAATGTTATCTGGGTAAGATGCCTGAATATCTTCTGGATCTACTGAAAGAAAAAAGTTATACGAGAACTTTGAGATCCAGTAATACAGACCAGTCGCTCCTGCCCAGATGTAGGACGGTGAAAGCCACAAAGGGAGCATTTCAGAATGCAGCCCCTAGAGCATGGAATAGTCTGCCTCCGGAACTCAGGAGCATTAAGTCGACTGAGGTTTTCCAAAAAAAAAAAAAAAAGGACTCCGATTCGTTGGTTTTTCTGTTGTTTCGCCCTCAAGCCTACAGGTCCATGGTTTGCGCATAATACATTTTTAAATTAAAGTAAGATCGGCAGGAAGTAAGCAGACTGTAGCCATGGCCATTGCAAAAAGGAAAAGGTTTTCTCTAATCTTTTTTAATTACAGATGTATAAGCAAGAAAGCATTCTGCACATAGACCATTTGACACACTCCGGTGAGGGAGCAAGAACAAAAGTGATGGAGCGTTTGTTCCGCAGCCTTAAGCCTCCTTTGACTATCCTATTCGGATGTGGCAACTTCTGACATTGCTGTGTCGGGAGCACATCCAAGTTAATTTAGGTGTGTGCTCCGGACTGAGCAGTCTGCAGCCGATTGGGGTGAACCAAGTTAAGATACTTAGAAGACACTTTACACAAAGAGTAGGTGAAAGTATGCTTCGCCAGCCCCTTGGTTGGGAAGCATTCATATATATTTAAGCTTCAGTGCCACCTCCAGGCAAATCCTAGTATAAGGTGCAGGGTGCTTGCTCTGTGGGTCTGCCCCGAAGAAGAGGTATTTTCTGGTACTGGACAGAGGAAGAATTGTACTGAATGAATAAATAACTTTTGGAAAACAAGTCTTCACTTAACCGGGGTTTGCTAAAGTCTTCTCTGCCTTAGATCAACAAACATGCGGATTTCATGAAGTGGCAAACTCATAAATGGAGTGCCACTTAACAAGTCGAGTCAGGTCAAAGGTTCTCAACCTCCAAAAAAGTAGACAGGCAATTTTTGTTCAGAAACATGCAAATGACACTGACCAACAACTAAGACATCCCGCAGGTCTCGAGGAATGTGGACTGGACACACCAGTAACACATTTAATCAAAACATCCTATTCTCCCTCTTTAAAATGGTATAGGATCGACAATCTGAAGAGCTAGAAGACTGAAAGCGGAAAGAATGTGGAATGGTTAAAATTTAGGCTGAAACTAAAAGAGCACTGTCGTAGGAAGATTAACCAACATTTACTGAAGAAAATGTCTACCTCTGATGCTTCTATTGTAACACTACAAGCATGTTTGCATTCAAAATATCAAACAGACACAAAAAAAGCATGTACTTTATGAAATATTGTTTCGCCCCTACAACGCTCTGAAGTTTTCTCAAGGTCGCATACAGTACTATACAAGGAAACAGCATTTATTTTGATTATATAAACACCCATAAAATCTACGGTAAAGCACTAGAAAGTCATCCTAACATAACATATACACACATACATTTCTCGATTTCCAAACAGTATAAAGGTTAAAGTATTTTTCCCTAAAATTTCCACATTTCTGGGCTGTAGCAAAGCAAACTAAAAGAAACTAAGGGCACAGTAGGCTCTTCACTAAAAGCTGAAATACTTAACCGAGTAGACTTGCCCGGGTATATTTAAACAATATATCAACTACAGGTTAGGTTTAAAGGTGTCGTGGAAAAAAATAAAATGGTGTCATCAATTGATGTACTATTCTGCTATTCGCATACAAAAGCTCAGCCATTCACGGCGGCCATGTTAAACCTTGACTTTCTGACTTTCTACATTGGCCTATGTTGTTGTGCGTATGTCCAAACTGAGATGTGTTCTTGGTACGCTGCGAGATGCAGCTCATTTCTACATGAACCACTTCTGATGTAGTTCCTGTTTGGCATAAGCATGTGTGATTAGGATCACCGCCTTACCAGGCGAGACTGCTTCTGCAGGTGGAATTGCCAACATTAAGCAGACAAGCACTGCCTAAGCACTATGAGAACTGTAGTTTTAAAGGAAACTGCAGAACTGCAAGAAAAGTACCTGACACGGTCTGTCGCATGTTGCAAAGTTTACTCAAAAATGTAGCAGTAGGTGGCCAACGAGCGACCGATGTAGACGCGTGCTCGCTGAGCTCCCGGTGCCGCCAACACATCCTGCCAAATCCTGGGGGAATTTGACTTGCGACACTCCTGCAAAATTACGAAAAGTTGGCCGACAGACGACACGACACATTGCAGTTGCTCCCGTAACAAAACGGAGGCCGGAGGCGAAGATAACTGCGGTGGAAGGTGATAGAGCGTGGCACCCGCCGAACTCGATCCAAGATGGCCGACAGTGACTTGGGATAGTGCGCCACTGACATCCGGCACGAAGAACAGCGCCATACAGGAGGAGCGAACGGTTGATGGGAAGGCAGTGACCAACCGTACGCGCTCCGCTCCGCTCCGCGTTGAGCGCCCGCCAACTCAGAACAAGGGGCGACAGACAGCGACAGAGAGGCACGTGATTGGGCACGCGAAACGGTGAGGAGCAGGGTGGGCGGGAGGCAGTGGTTGCGAGCAGCTTTCCCGCTTGCCCGCTCCCAGAAAATCGCTTGTGATTAGATCGAGAGTTAAATCCGTGCCCCGGCCCACGCACAACGCTACTAGAATCATCAAGGAGGATCCTCATCGAAGTTGTGACTGCAACGGTCATGGGCAAGGACAAGAGCAGGAGAGGCACGACGCAAAGCAAAATGGAACAATACGCGGTGCCCACACTGGCCACGGAGCCGACACAGGAAAGATCGGCAATTACTGAAGATGAGGAACCCGAACCCTCTCTCAAAGACATTATGAACGCCATAGCCAACTCCAGAACCGCTATGGAGATTAAAATGGACGGCATCAGCACAGAAGTGTCCCTCCTACGCCATGACTTGCAGAAACTCACGTCCCGCACGGGAGAGGCGGAAACCCGCATATCCAACACGGAAGATGGCCTCCGAAACATCCATCAACAGATGACCAGAGTACTGCAACGTGTTAAGACTCTAGAGGAACGGGTGGAGGAAGGAGAGGGGCGCTCTAGACGGAACAATATACGAATCCTGGGATTACCTGAGAAAAGTGAAGGCCCCTCCATGGAACTATTCCTTGAACAACTACTCATGGACCTATACGCCCCAAAGAATTTTTCGAAACTTTTCTCCATTGAACGTGCACATCGAGTCCCAACAGGCAGACCAACGCCTGGGGCCCCACCCCGCACTGTGATTGCCAAAATCCTAAATTACAGAGATCGCGACGCGATACTGCAAATGGCCAGATCCAAGGGAGCCACGACCTACAACGGCGCGAAAATCGCTTTCTTCCCGGATTTCACACGGGAAGTACAAAGAGCACGCCAATCATTTGACCAGCTTAAGAAGAAGCTACAGACCCAAAACATCAAATATGGTCTCCTGTTCCCGGCACAGCTGAAAATTTACCATAATGGCACAACCGTGCACTTTAATGACCCAAAGGATGCATGGAATTGGGCAGAAAATAACCTGGAGGGAGATTGGGGCCCCACAAATAGAAGGGAACGTGAACGAAATAGACCGCGCCCGGACAGATCCCCGAATGCACAACCACTACAAGGCCAGGATGGACTACCACCAAGAGAAGCCGACTGAAGTGTGCGGACACATGCTGATAGCAATGCACTGTCAGAGCTTTTCCCCCCCCCCACATTGAAGAAATGGCGGCTCGAGCGGGGGCCCCCCCCCTCAACAAAGGTAATAGGACCAGCGCCGAGCAACGGCGACAGAATCGCAAAGAAGTTATATCGAATGTATTGATTGTTTGTTCGGTCCGAGCAGACCCTTGTCAGGCTCGGCCTAATGTTGGGGCGACAGGTACTTCCAGTTGGGGTGGAGTATGGGGAGGGTACGAGGGAGTTTGTGTTTAGGACAGAGTTTATTTGTTTGGTTTGCTGCTCTAAGATCAATGCGCGCAATAGGCTGGGGTCGGGTTCCAGGGGGGCGGATAAGGGGCAATGCCCGGAGATACACACAACATTACCCGGCATGTCCGATTCCCGACCACCATGACTGACCACACCGCTGAAAGCAAGAACAGGTCTATTAAGATAATGACCTGGAATGTGAATGGGCTAGGCAGCAGTATCAAGAGACGCCTTGTACTCCAATATTTGAACCGTTATACGCCCGATGTAGCCTTCCTAACCGAAACGCACCTGGCGGGCACAAACTGCAACCTCTTCAAGCGAACTAATTACCGCATCGCGATACACTCAGGTTTCTCCATGGGAGCTAGGGGGGTGCTGATCCTCGTGCACAAACGACTTCCACTGACCCTCTCATCCGTCACACAGGACCCAGGAGGTAGATTCGTTCACATAACCGCGACTCTTTGGGAGCGGCCTATATCCATGCTAGCCGTATATGCACCACCTACCTTACTCACTGCACTACTTGAAGATATAACGCCAATGTTGGCGGCGGACTCCTCGAGCTTGATGGTGGTGGGGGGAGATTTCAACGAGGTCATGCACCCAGAACTTGACCGAACACACATCCGCTCGAGAAATCCAGCTACGCATACCAAACTAGCCACGTTCGCCGACGCAATAGGCCTGAAAGATGTGTGGAGACATTTGCATCCTGGCACGAGAGAATACTCTTTCCTCTCCGGAGCACACGCCTCATTATCTAGACTTGATTACTTTTTTCTCCCGATCTCCGAATTACATCTAGCAACCGATGCACACCTCCTACCCAGAGGTATATCGGACCACTCCCCGCTCGTAATGGTGCTCAATACACACAGGCCGATTCCCCCACCCACGTGGAGGCTAAACAATTATTATCTGGGCTTCCCCGACCTAGTCGAACATATCAAAAAAGGAACAGAATCATACTTTGAACTGAACACAACCTCAGTGGATAGCCCTGTAACATTGTGGGAGGCATACAAACCCGTACTGAGAGGGGAACTCATATCCCAGATCGCAGCCCATAGGAAAAAACACGCCGCGGCGATCCGGGCGGCCGAAAAGCGAGTACAAGAGGCAGAGGTAGCTCATCTATCCCAAGACCTCCCAGAATCCCATCGCGAATTACAGCTAGCACAAAAACAGTTTCAAAACGTCGCCCTGGACAATGCCAAACAGGCACACGCAGCGATGCGGACCAGAGTGTACGAAACCGGGGATAAGGCAGGCAAAATGTTGGCGTGGCTGGAGAGGCGTGACGAGGGGCTCCGACATGTTAGAGCGATCAGAACACAGGGGAATACACTAGTGACAGCGGACCGTGACATAGCGGAAGAGTTCGCAAGCTACTACAAGGAACTCTATGGACCGCCAATCTCCCCCATTGACACTACACCCATCTCGGGAATCACCCTTCCCTCCCTGACACCTGAACAAAGAGCCCTGCTAGAAACCGACATATCGGAGAATGAATTGTCTGCAGCCATAGCCGACCTTCAACCCGGGAAAGCCCCGGGACCCAACGGCCTTCCGGTCGAGGTATGGAAGAAAATAGGCACGAGCGTAATTACACCACACTTGCTGAAAATGTATGAAACCTCCCGAAACAAAGGGTCCCTCCCACAAGACCTGAGACAGGCCACCATAGTGGTCATACCCAAAGCGGACAAACCCCCAGAGTGCTGCAGTTCGTATAGGCCCATTTCCCTTATCAATACAGAAACCAAAATTTTAGCGAAAACCTTAGCCAATAGATTGCAGCAAGTTATACCCTCCTTGATCCACCCGGATCAGTGTGGTTTTATGCCGCAGAGATCCACGCGGATGAATATACATCGATTATTCATGGCGATGGAGAATGCGACCACCATCCGAGACCCGTTGGCCCTGTTGGCCGTAGACTTCGAGAAGGCCTTTGACTCTATCAGGTGGGATGCGATCTGGGAGATAATGCAAAGGATGGGATTCGGGCCCCAGTTTATGAGCTGGGTTAAATTATTGTACAAATCCCCGCTAGCAGTCACGAAAGTGAATGGTCACGTGTCAGGCCCCTTTGAAATCGGCACAGGAACCAGACAAGGATGCCCACTGTCGGCCATGATATTCGCAATAGCGATTGAACCACTCGCTATACTGTTAAGAACAAACGAAACATGGAAGGGATTTAGATGGTCTGAAGCCTGGGAAGATAAGGTGTCCCTATACGCGGACGACTTATTGGTTTACTTACAAGACCCGGTCAGATCCTGCCCCATAGTGACTGATTTACTGCAGAAATACGGCTCCTTCAGTGGCCTGAAAGTAAACTGGGACAAATCCACCTTATTCCCACTTAAACAAGAGGGAGACTCGATCCCGCCCCAATGTCCCTACCGGGTAGAAAGGGAACAATTCAAATACCTAGGTATTCTAATAACAAATAAGCTGACTGATTATGTGCCCAGAAACCTGTACCCAGTCATGACAAGATTTGCAGAGGATGCCCGTCACTGGTCATCCCTCCCGCTGACACTACTGGGTAGAGCTGCACTCTTCAAAATGATGACCCTACCCCGCCTACTCTACATATTACAAAATGCCCCATTACACATCCCTTCAAACATATTTAGGAAAATAGACCAGACACTCCGCAGACTGCTGTGGAATAACGGTCATCCACGCATAGCCCTAGCTACACTCCAAAGATCCATATGGGAGGGCGGAATAGGACTACCCCGAATGCAAACATACTATTGGGCCAGTCAATTGATGAAAGTGAATGACCAACTACACGGCGACACCGATGCACCACACAACAAATCTCTAGAGTCGGACACTCCTGGAAAACCCATCATGCTGTACCTTTATAAGAAAAGAGACCGCGCGGCTACTCCCAACATGCGCGCACAGCTAACACAAATCTGGACAGACGCACACAAATTCGTGGGATGGGGCGACAAACTATCGCAGGCCCAACCTCTGTGGAACAACAAGAACCTTCCAGGTGTATACACGCTCCCCAGGTGGCCGAACTGGTCCCGGCAAGGTCCGCCCATCTTGGGAGACGTTGTGAAAGATAACACCATGGTCCCTTTTGCAGAGCTGGCTCTCCGACTTGGACTTCCCCAAACCGAACATTACCACTATGCTCAACTACAACACGCACTACGAAACATCCTCCCCGAAGTGAGCCCCCTACCGGACTTCACCCCCATTGAGAGAAATCTACTCCCGGAACCAATTACCCGGAGAGTGACATCGGTTCTATATAGTGCCATAAGTTCCTTTGGCACACCAGATCTACTGTCACTGCGGACCAAGTGGGAATCGGACGTGGGGGCCATACTGCCGGAGGAATGGGTCATGACATTGATGTTCCCTAGGGAGATAGCGATTTCATCAAGGCTTAGATTGGTTCAATTAAAGATATTACACAGAGTATACTATCCCAGGGTGGCCCTACACAGATGGGGAAGAATAGATGATCCGAACTGCCTGCGATGCAAAACGGAAGAGGGTACCTTTTTCCACATCATATGGGATTGCACACATATACAACCACTTTGGGAGGCATGCTGTGCGGAACTCTCTAGAGTTATGGGGAAAACAGTTCCCAGAAACCCTAAGCTACTACTATTGGGGATAGATGATGAAATTGACCTATCTAGATATGAAAAACTGCTCTTGTTCACCACCACCGCACTTTTGAAAAGGAACATTGCTCAAAAATGGGGCTCGGACCAAATACCGAGCTATGAACAATGGAGAACGGATGTGGATATCTGTGTCGCAACGGAATACAGAGTATACGCGGCCAGAGGATGCCCGGCAAAAGCCCTGAAAGTGTGGAGGAAATGGGAAGATGCCCAATGAGGATTATAAAACAACTGGACGCTGCCTGCGGGCTCAACTAAAGCTGTCCCCCCCCCCTTTTTTCCTTTGCAAACATATGTGTACAACATCTGAAACAGCCAGTAACCCTCTCCGGCAATGCGCATGTATTGATTGTTTACGTTGTTTATTTGTTTAACCTTGTTTTTTCCTAAAAACACCAATAAAATGTGTTATTAAAAAAAAAAAAAAAAATGTAGCAGTACCTTACCAATGCTTGTAGGTTGCATTATGAGAACCATGTAGAGCACGCTGAGACAATGTATATAATTACTGCTGTACGATGCATGTTAGGTTTTGCTACTGCAGTACTTTTACTCAGCTTTCATATTGAATGGGGATCATCCTACTTTCTAAATACACTGTGATGGGAGTTGCACATTAAGGGAGAGAAAGGAGATTTTTCAAAAACAGTTTTCTCCTAATTTGATATCATGGAAACTCGAAAAACCCCACAATTCCGCCCCTTAAAGTGTCAACAGTCATGCTGACAATTTGTACACGTCAAGACATTCGATCATAGCTCTCCCACCAAACTTCTTAGAAAGGTTTAGTGTAGCACCAGCTTGTTTTAGCAAGCACACAGTTGTTACGTTCCATTTGGTTGCCCCAGGAGTCATTAGACATTAGAAGAGAGTTGGGAACCCAATAATGAAAGTGTTCAATCCGTCCAATTTCTGTACCCTTCGATTTCAGTGAAACCTGTTTTTACTTTTTCTTTGGCATACCATAACTTTGGTTTTAGACAAATTAACTCAAATTTTTCGATCTTCACAGAAGGATTCTAAATAGTTTTCTTGCGAAATCAGAAGGGGTCTGTGAGATAAGGACTACGTCATCAGCATATAATAAGAAGCCATCTTTATTGCCTCCCAAACTGGGTGCATTGCAATCTATACTTTGCATCATCTCTGCCAGGGACTTCATGTATACAGAGAACAATAAAAGCGACAGGACACAACCGTATCTCACACCAGAAATTATGTACATGTGCCCCCTTGCCTCAAACTCACAATGGCTTGATTCCTAGGTATAAAGACCCAACTGCACGAAAAAGTGGGGATGGCATATTCTGTGATTAAGCGCCATCCAAAGCTTTTCTCTGACAACTTCATCAAATGCGGTTTTAAAGCCGATAAAGATATACAAATTTTCTTTTGAGCACAATATTTCTGTACCACAGCGCATACAAGAAAACGATGTTCAGCAGTACCAAGATTCTCTCTAAAACCAACCTATGAATCAGTTAAAAAAAAAAATCACTCTCCTTGACCCAATCTTCTAATCGAGTAAGCAGAATGTGAAAGTACATTTTAGCCATGCCTTCAAGAAGAGAGATGCGTCTGTAACTTTCTGGAAGGTTCTTATCACCAGTTTTATAAATAGGTGCAATCTCAGCGTGAAGTCAACTATTTGTAAGAATGTAGAGAAGTAAATGCATCCGATTCAAATGGCACCTGGAGGGTGCAAGAATTGACAATTTTAGTACCTTGGTCTAATCGTTCAATCCAAAAAGGGACACAAAATGATTTTACATCTTAAACCCAAAGAAATAATGCAACAATTTAAAATTTTGTAGATTTTCAATACTGCCTCTTTTAACCCCTTAACTGCAGAGGATGAGGTAGCTTGTTGTCTGCACAACGTTTCCAGTGCGGGGTCGAGATACCTCATCCTCCACATTGCTTACCTTTGGGGGGGTGGATCGCCCCCCTGCTGCTCCCTCGAACCCTCCGACTCCGAAGCAGTGAAGGAGAGGACTTCCCCTTCCGTACCTGACATCATCAGGAAATGAAATTTAAATGCTGAAGCCAAAAGGCTTCAGAATTTGAAATTTCACAGAGACGCATTTGCATCCAAAATGAGGGTCTGGCCCCATTTTGCCACCCCTCGGAAGCAGAAAGCAGCCCTAGACTACCAGGGAATTGATTTTAGGAATGCGCTCCCCCGAGGTTAAACTACCCACAAAAAGCTACAAAAGGTGGCAATGTTTTGCTTTCTTTGGGGGCAGATGGGTGATGTTTTGCACCCATTTGCCCCCAAGGAAGGCAGAACATTCCACTACATGGTTAGTGGCACACTTGGGGGCATCAGGGGGCTGGCCCAGTCACTGGGGGCCAGCCCTCCCAGGAATCCCCCCTCAGAGGGGCATATCCTTTCTGCTTTCCTGAGTGGACAAAATGGAGGGTCTGGCCCAATGTGTCCACCCCTGGGAAGCAGAAAGGAGCACTAGGCCACAATGGAAAGGATTTAGAGGTGGGGGCTGTTTGGCCCGTTGGCTGTCAGAGCACCGCCAACCATCCTGGATCTCTGGCCAAGCCACGTTAGAGCTTTTCCCTGCGGGGAGGGGACCCCGCTGGGTCGCCCCATGACTGCCGATGGGCCGATCGACATGTGCGAGGCATACGCCCAAGGCTGGGGGCAGCACCCCGGGCCTTCCTAGACGTATGGCCATGCTGCGTTACAGCTCTTCCCTTCGGGGAAGGATTGGGACCCAGCCGGGGCTCCCTGAAACTGCTGCTGTACTTCTGGATGGCCGACCCAAAATGGGAGACAGGCGCCCAAGGCTGGAGACATCACCCCAACCTTTCTGGAGTTGTGGCTGGGCTGAGTTACAGCTTTTTCCTAGGGCCTCTGGTACTTGCAGTTTCAATACACAAATGGGGCCAGCGAGAGTCCTTCGAATGAGCACTCCTGCGGCACCTGACCACTATGCCGCTGGCCCTTGACTGGGGGGGTCTGTGTCTCTCACCCTCTCTCATATAATGTTGCCACTTGCAACCTTGGGCTCAACACATGCACTGTTGACATCTATTCCTCCACATGCCAGCTGGGACTCCCAGTCTTATGAATTCCCTTTCGAAGGCTTTGTGGGTCTCAGTTGAAAAGTGCAATGTCAGTTCCCCCTTCGTCATCCCTCCAGGTCTCGCCGTCTTTGTCCTCCGTTTAAACTGCTGGTTCGGTACAGCTGTGTCTTTGTGCGTTCGGCCTTGCTCGTCGTGTGCTCTTGTGCTCCGCCTTTTATCCCTGTGGGGAAGGTAAAGGGCTGTCAGCTGTGCGTGGTTATTGTCAATTGCCTGACCCATGTGTTGGCACATGTCAGGAAAACGGCTCTGGTGTTAGTCCATTGTCTGTTATAGTGTAAGAAAGTGTTTGTGTCGTAAGGGGGGGCAGTGCTTCTAAATATCCTACAGGGTAGGATGGGGAAAAGGTGTTACAAGGTAGGGGGTACCGCGTCTCGCCCGTCGGTGCCCCACTTCCACTCCCCGAAGACCACTCATCCAGGTGGTCCTTCCCCACTGGTCCACCCCCAGGAACTGGATCCAATAACGATGGTTGTAACGATGGTCATGTCCTGGCCACTTGGATGACAGATCCCCGTGGACCAGTAAGTGAGACACTTTCCCGCCCTGAAGTGAAAACCTGTAACGCAGGGCAGCCAGAACTCCAGGATAGTCAGGGGTGCTGCCTCTTGCCTTTGGCATCCATCTCCCATGTTGGGCGACCATCCCCAAGTCCAGCGCTGGTTCCATGAAGCCCTGGCAGGGCCCCCATCCAGAAGGGATGTGACCTAGCAGTTCGGGCTGGACTACCCCTTTGGGGGTGGGACCAAGCCTGATTTGCAAATGGTCTTTCCGCTTTTGTAATGGCTTGGCAGATGAAGAACAATGGTCTGGAGGGTTGCACAGAGCAATGCCAGAGGTTAAGATTAATTCTAAACCTTCCAGCCATCTCCTCTTGTTTTGGGAAAAGGAGTAAGGCAGGCCAGCCAGAGCTCTGGGATGGCTGGGGTTGCTGCCTATGGGCTTGGGCGCCTGTCCAAAAGTCCAGCAGCAGTCTGAGTGAGCCCCAGCAGGATGCTCATCTCTTCCCGGACAGAAATGTTGTAACACAGGCCAGCCAGAGCTCCGGGACGGGCGCTGTGAGATGTCAGAGTAGTCCAACAAGGGTCACGTCAAATCCCTTGTACAATCGAAAGTCTGTGACCCATTGCCGAGAATAAAGCTAGGAAATCATGAACTGTTAGAAATTAATGAACTGTGTTAAAGATGGCTATGTGAACCCAACGGAGGGATACCAAGGGGAAAGTTACTGAAAGTGAATCCTGCATCAAGATAAAGTAGAGTGAATTGTATTATGTGGCAAATGTGAACCCGGCTGAGGGATGCCTGAGAGTAGGGGTGAAGAATAATACATCCGGGAACAGTGTGTCGATGAGAGTGAACCCAGTTGAGGGTTGTCAACAGTGTTTGTTTGAAAAGACATTAAAGCTCCCGAATGTTATGAGTGATATTTGAGAGGCCATAGTGAACCCGACGGACGGAGGCCCATTTTGCAAAGAGCATCCAAGCCCAGTGATGGGGGGTCCCAGGGGCGAAGAGCAATTGCCCACAAAGGTGCAAGACCACCGAAGGAACTTTTGTTTTGATCCAGCAGGTCTTCCAAGCCAAGAGACCTTTGAGGAAAGGGTCTGGACCCTTGAAGGTTCTGGTATCATGAAATAGACTGTGAACCTCGTGCTGGAAAGGCCCAGGAGTGTGCTGTGCTCAGGAGTCCTGCCTTGGCCTGTTCTAAAAACGTGGGGAAGGGAGACCCCGCCATACCATCCTGACTTATTTTGTGAACATTTCTTTCTTTTCTGGTGAACATTATCCCACACTCTTTTTGTAACTTAGTGGTAAGGATTGGCAATCGTTCTTTTTAGTACAGGCTCTATTTGACGAGATGCTACTAGGACTGCCTTATTATTATTTGATGGTTGTAGCTTGCTCCCATCTTAGCTTAAGGTTTAGAGTAGGTGTTTTTCTCACCCATGCATACAGTTTAATAAACACCCTTAAACTGTGATCACTTGGTCTTTACTGTTGCCAACATAAGTTCCTAACAGGACCCTGCCGTGGCTCACTGGGACTGCTGAGAGACAGGTGCCCAAGCTCGGAGGCAGCACCACTGGCCGCCCTGGAGCTCTGGCTGGCCTGCGTTACAGCTTGTTCCTCTGGGAAAGGATGGAGTCCCTGCTGGAGCCTCCCTGAACTGCTGCTGAACTTGGGTACGGCCAACCAACATGGGAGACTGGCGCCCAAGTCCGGGGCCATCACCCCCGACCATCCTAGAGCTCTGGCTGGGCTGCGTTACAGCTGTTCCCTTTGGGAAAGGACAGGGACCCTGCGTGGCTTCCTGATGCTGCCGCTAGACTTGGAGATGGTCGACCCACGTGGGAGACAGGTGCCCAAGGCCAGGGGCAGCAGCCCCGACCATCCTGAAGCTCTAGCTGGGTTGCATTGCAGCTTTTCTCTCTGGTGAGGCATTCAGACACTGCCAGCGCTCCCTAAGACTTCCGTTGAACTTGGGGGCGGTCGACCCACATGGGAGACAGGCACCCAAGGCCGGGGGCAGCAGCCCCTACCATCCTGGAGCTCTGGCTAGGCTGCGAGACAGTCTTTCCCTCCGGGAAGGGATGGGGATCTTGCCAGGGCTCCCTGTGACTGCCGCTGAATCTGGGGACGGTTGACCAACTAGCAAGACAGGTGCCCAAGCCGGGAGGCAGCACCACAGGCCATCCCTTAGCTCTGGCTGCGCTGCGTTAGAGCTTTTCCCTCTGGGTAGGGATGGGGACCCTGTCGGGGCTCCCTGGGACCGACGCTGCACTTGGGGATGGTCAACCCACATGGGAGGCAGGCAATGAAGGCCAGGGACATCACCCCATGCCCTCCTGGAGCTCTGGCTGCGCGGCAGAGCTTTTCCCACCAGGTAGGAATGGGGACCCTGCAGGGGCTCCCTGCGACTGCCCCTGGACTTGTGGGCGGTCAACACTTTTTCTTTTCTGCCCAGGTAGGTGCACCCACACATGTGAGGTACCGTTTTCGTGGGAATGTGGGAAGGTAGGACATGTGTTGCTGGCATGTTTCAGTGGTTTCCTGGTGGCAAATGTCTGAAATGTGTGGTTGTTTCACTAAATGTTGGACTTTGCTGGGCCTTGTGGGGAATACATTCTAGGGCGATTCACGCAAGTCAGACCGCTTTAGATTCCCACAGGTGTATTCTTTTCAGAAATGCATGGGATTCCCCGTTTTCCTTGGTGGCTCAACACCCCAAGCCCAAATCTGTAGGTTGTCCACAAGACCAAAATCCTAAAAATGCCCTCTTCCCCAAGCCCTTCGGGATACCAGTGGTTCAGCCTTTTCCATTTGACCCCAGGTAGGTGCACCCACACATGTGAGGTACTGTTTTTGTTGGGACACCTGTGGGAATGTGTTGCCGGCGAGATTCAGCAGTTTCCGGCAGCAAATGTGTTGGGAAGGGAACAACCCCATCCCCCCTCCTAGGCGCTTTAAAGTAAGGCGAGATGCATTTGGGGCACAGTAATGAACCAGGGGGTAGAGGGGTTAGTGAAAGGGGCACTTTCCCCTCCAGTAGGACCCCATGCTAACATCAATTATATCATATTCATATGGAGCGGCGGAAGGCATGGGCGGCATCACTAGTTTGCTCAGATATTGATATTCTTAGGTAGAAGAGAAGGCTTGCGTGGTAAGCACAGTAAAGGCGGCACTGCATGCACTAGGCCCAAATCAACAAGGCAACAGAAATCTCCACTCATGCCCAAGCTCCATAAGGACAGTAAGGACCCCCACCCGCCACACTGTTTGTCCACTGTTCTTGAAAGTGTTGTGAAGATGTGTCTTTCACCCAAAAGGAATGTGCCCTACAAGGCCGCAATTAGAGGCCGGCGCCTGGTGGGTAGGTTAGCTCACTTTGGCCAAAGCACGACCCGGCCCATTCCAGAGTGGGCAAGAGTCATAGTCCATATAAACGACTACACCCCAAGATCCCGAACTCCATGACACCAGGTGCCCTTTGAACATTTCAGGGCTTGTTACTTTGGGGTTGATGGTCAAAGTGGATGGACAGGACGTACCGTTGCAGCGACAATCGTGTGATTTGTATTGCGAGTTGCTGGGAGGGAAAAATAGTTCAAACGAAGGTGGACGACCTGGGAGTCGGATGACGCGGAGGGAGCGAGTGAAATGTGCGGGTGAAGGTTAGAGTGCCAGGGAACCTCCTCTGCGTCTGTTTTTGAAGCCTGCCAAGTGCATGGTCTGAATGATAAACAAGCTGTATACTAGGAGTATAATTAATTTGTTTTCTGACCTTCGACATGAGAAAGAGATGAGCCCTGCAGTGCCCACGTGATAGAAGATGGACGACTGGGCTGGGACCAATAAACTGCCATCCCATATGGATAAAGGCAGCACCTGCATAGGCTACATCCAATCAGCCGCGAAGGTGTGTACTACATGTTTTGCGTCATTATGACAATGTTTTTGCCTTGCATGTTTCTGCTTGTACCTCTTTTCGGCAGAACGTTCTTGGCAGCAGAGTTCTTTGCTGTTGCTCTCATCTGCGCATGAGAATAAAACTTGTTATCCTTACGAGATCGACTTAGGCCTTTCTTCCCTAGCGGGTTGTATTTTCTCTGGTGTGAGCGTGCAGGGGCGTGCCTTCAATTGGTGACCCCGATGTGATCCCAGCACCCACGCCCCATATCTGCGGAGGATTCCAGGCCGCTTCTCCAGAAGGAGCCGCGGCCACCTACAGCGACTGGCCCCGAAAGCACACATGTTCCGAGTGGTCTAGTAGGCGCCATTTTAAGAAAGGTCCTCTCTGCTCTTTGAAGGGGCATGGCTCTGAGGAGATTGCAGGCCGGTGTAGGAACCACGTGACGGAGGAGTTTGGGTGAATACACACATGTGAGTAGACTCTTGTAAGAGATAACAAGCAGGGGACGTTTGCATGGGGAAGTGTGAACAGTGTGAGAACGTAGAGAGCAAGGTCATTGATATGACGTGGATGAGGTTAGGTTTATTGCTTGTGAAAATGTATATTATTAGTTGATCGATTCAGTAAGGCATTATAAGGTAAGGCAAGGGATCCCCTCCTCGGAAGGGGAGGGAAGGTCGTACCACGAAAAAGAATATTTAAAAGACGTTCTTGGAAATACAAAGTAGTGGTCTCACATAAGTAGTAGGCCTAGAACAAATAGCGGTTGTTAGTGTAGCGGGTTGGTTCAGTTTGTGGTAGCAGTGTTTTGTGTATGGAGAAGCAGGCCCTAGAATGGGTGGTAATTGTGTGAGTCGCAGTGTGGTATGGTGTTTTCCCGATATCTTGGAGCAGCATGTGTGCTTATGGAAGGGTGAGAGAGAAGGGAGGAGGGTTTGAATTTCTTGTTTTTGTTGCTACAAGTAAGCGGCACAGTGCGCTGTGCATTGGAGGTGCTGGTAAGGGATAGACGCCACAAGCATGGTGGGAGGATCACCAATTGAGCACATGCCCAAGGCCCTGCCACTATACCGTGACAGGGTGGAAAAATATAAGCAGTGGATCACAGAGACAGGAGGAGGGGGGATTCCCTGCCCATGGCCAGGGCAGGGCTCAAACTATACGAGTATTTTGGAACACCTGTCCACATTCTTAGTAGCGAAATACAAGGGAAAGCAGTTACAAAAGATAAAAGGGATTCTCGATCTTTGGCGTATGTTCGAAGATATTGAGGATCAAGGGAATGGAGTGGAGGCGCAGAGACAGAGAAGTGAGAGGGGTGGAAAGAGAGAAGGGGAAGGTAGACGCAGGTAGGGACTAAGGGATTATACCCCTTGACACCATATCCCACAGAAGGGTACACTAATCCAAGCTATATACCTTCTACGATAGGGCTCCCTCCCGCGGAAGTAGGGCCCCCTGCAGTGTCAGCAACATTACAGGCTACCGCTCCCCCACCTCCGCATATCCACACGCCTGAAGCACCAGCATCGACGGAGTAAAGGTCTAGGGCGTTTCTGGATAAATTGACAGGTTTGCTAACAGAACTACAGAGGTTTTGTCCCACTCACCCGTGTCTCTGCAGGAGTGATGGATGAGCCTCCTTTGACCCAGAGTTCTCACTTCCCCTGTTTCACCCAGAGGAACACCTGTCAAATATAAGATGCACACTCAGACCTGGGTTCACCCGATTCCCCTGGGCCCCTTCCCTTCTCTCTACTATGTGCTGTGATATCTCCTAAGGGCTTACCTTGGTTTATAGTGGGGTGTGCACTCCATCCTGCATTCGCAGGGGCACAATTCTATGGGATGATGCCAATGTCTGTTTGCAGAGTTCTGATGACACACGCTGTTATATGTCGTCATAGCGAGTCAGAGTGTTCCATGTGCTAGTTCCTTCACTAGCAAGATAGTCCTTTCCACACAGCGAACGTTGCGCAGTGGATTTTGAGAGTCCGGAATTGTCCGAATTGTCTTTATTTTGCCAAAGGTATCTTGGGTGAGTAGCGCTGCGTGTAGAACTCAAAACCGCCGTAGATGTGCGCGGCGTTACAGGTTCGAGCGCACCATGTAATGTCTCTACTTCCTTTGCAGGAGTGGATTATGGAGAGCTTGCGCCACGAGCCTGTGTTCAGCGCTACTGGAGAGCCTCGGAGGTCTGGTAAGTATGCACAAAGGCTTCGGTAAGTATGAACAGCGTTACTGGAGCGAGCGCAGCAAGTAATGTCTCTCCTTTATTTTGCAGGAATTTGGGTGCTCGGGCTACGAACCTGGATTCCAGTGTAGCGGGAAAATTCGGTGAGTATGCGCAGCGTTACTGGAGCGAGCGCACTAATGAAAGTTCTTCTTTGTGCTTACAGGTGCCGGTGTAGGTTTCACCTCGTGTCCGGGGAAAGCTGCAGGATGATCCAGAGCAGGTAAGCTGAAGCAGGATGATCCAGAGCAGGTAAGCAGAAGCAGGATGATCCAGAGCAGGTAAGCAGAAGCACGATGATCCAGAGCAGGTAAGCTGAAGCCGGATGATCCAGAGCAGGTAAGCAGGATCACGGTGAGTGTGTTGCTGATGCAGCTTACAGAAAGCAAAACGAAGCACTGGAAGAATCTAGGGTGTGGCTTATGTAGCCAGCACCACCCGAACACTAGAGAGCTCATGGTCTTTCATGCACTTCCTGGTTACCACTTCCTGTTGCCAAACAGGAAGTTACTACAAACTCCAGGAAAGAATTAAAAGAAAGTATCTGCTATGGGTTTTTTGTGTGCCTATGCCAGGCCTGCCAAGCCTCCACCCAGCTTGCCCCGACGACATGCCTGGTACCAATGACAGTCTTCGCCCTCAAGACCCCTCCCAATGGTGTGAGTGTGGGTTTTGGCTTATCAGATTGTCCCGATGGAATTTTCGCACCAATCGGGGGGCATGATCTTTCCTGGGGTCCGTACCCCTTCCAGTCAATCAAGTAATTCAGGGTCTTTCGTACTAGTTTAGAATCCAATATGTTCTTTACCTCATATTCTGGTGCTTCTTCACCCACTAGTATGCGTGTGGAGGTTCGGGTTCCTGGGTCTACTGGTTTTAATAGCGACACATGAAATACAGGATGTATGCGCATATGTTGAGGTAACGCCAGTCTCATGGCTGCTGGATTAATCACTGTCTCTATCGTAGATGGGCCAATGTATCTAGGGTGACATTTTTTGGGACCTTGTAAAGCAATGTGTCTAGATGCCAGCCAGACCGAGTCTCCCACTTGATAATCTGGGGCTTTTAGTCGATGGCGATCAGCGTTTCTTTTTTGTGTTTCTTTGGCTTGCTGTAGGTTTTTGCTGGCCTCCCTGGCTGCTTTAATGATGCAGGTGTGCAGATTCTTTACCGCAGGCATCTCTATGTTTTCTGGCAGGTCGTAGACAGATGGTCTGGGGTTTCGACCATATATAGTAAACAAAAGGTGTTGCTTGGGTTGATGAGTGTGTTGAATTGTTGTAGGCATACTCTGCCATCCATAGTATGTCCGTCCAACTTGTTTGGTGTAATAGACAGTGCAAATACTTTTCTATGCTCTGGTTCGTGCGCTCGGTTTGACCGTCCGTTTGAGGATGGTGACTTTAGAACAGACGGATTTTTACTCTCGCCAGGGCACAACATTTCTTCCAAAAACGAGATACAAATTGGCTGCCTCTGTCAGAGACGATTACGGTGGGGAATCCGTGTAACTTGACGATTCGGTCTAGAAAAACCTGCGCCAGAGTCAGAGCTGAAAGAATACCTTTCAGAGCTATGAAATGGGCCATTTTGGAGAAGAGGTCCACTACTACGAGGATGGTATTATAACCTGAGCTGGGAGGTAACTCAGTGACAAAGTCCATTGATACTGTGTGCCAGGGCGCTGGTGGGATGGGTATTGGCTGAAGGAGGCAAGCTGGTTTTTGCCTGGATGTCTTGTATTGTGCACACACCTCACAGGTGCCTATGTAGGTAGCAATATCCTCTCGCCAAGTTGGCCACCAATAGGATTTGCTTACTTTCTTCATGGTTTTAGCTATACCTGGATGGGCTTCCAACAGCGAGTCGTGGTAGTCAGACATAATTGCTTGTTGCAGATCCTTAGTTGGAATGTAGAGATGTTTTTGGTAATATGGTAGTTTGTCTTGAATGGTGAACTGTTCTCCCTTCTTGTCCCAGTCCAGTAGGTCTCTTTCAGACATACTTTTTTCTCATAGCTTCCTACAGTGCGTTTAACGGAGATGGGCCAATGCAGAAGCCGAGAATTTTGAGGCTAGGTATGATCTCCACCGGGTTAGGGGCATTATAGACTTCCTATCCTGTGCCAATGCGGGATAACGCATCCGCTTTCCCGTTTTTAACTCTGGGACGGTAGGTGATCACAAAGTCATATTCCATTAAGGGTAGGGCCCAACGGAGCTGTCTTGAAGACTGAGCTTTCGCTGAGCGTAAGTATTGCAAGTTCCAATGATCTGTTATTATCGTGATGGTGTGTTTTGCTCCAAGTAAGTAATGTCGCCATTCGCACAGTGCACTCTTGATTGCTAGAAGTTCTTTCTCAGAAATCGCATAGTTCAATTCTGCTGGGGAAAATGTTCTCGACCAAAAGGCAATGGGATGAAGGCATCCGGTTTGGGGATTCTGTTGGGACAACACGGCCCCCATGGCAATGCTTGAAGCGTCTGTTTCCACGATGTACAGTAAATCGGGCTGCGGGTGTTGTAGTATTGGGGCTGAGGTGAATTTTTCCTTGCGGTCTCGAAAAGCTTCTTCCGCCGCTGGTGTCCTTTTGAATTTTCTGTGTTTACGCAGCAAGGACGTAATTGGGTGTACTAAATGTGAGATTCCTGGTATTAAGCGTCGATAGAAATTCGCAAAACCTAAGAAACTCTGTACTCCCTTTACAGACGTGGGTGAGGACCAAGTGAGGATTGCCTCCACTTTTCTATTGTCCATCTTGATTCCCTGCGGTGTCAGTACACATTCCAGAAACTCCACCTCAGTGATGTGGAAGGAACATTTTTCAAGTTTTGCATACAGTTGGTTTTCACACAGTTTGCGGAGCACTGCTCGCACATGGGTTACATGTTCTTGGGGAGTGGTGGAGTAAATCAGAATGTCATCGATGTAGACGACTGCGCAGACATCGAGGAGTCCCCCTAACACATCGTTCATAAAATGCTGGAACGCAGCCAGGGCATTGCAAAGCCCAAAAGGCATGACCTGGTATTCGTATAGACTATAGCGGGTACGGAACGCAGTCTTCCACTCGTCCCCTTTCTTCATGCGTACCAGGTGATATGCGCCATGTAAGTCTAGTTTTGTGAAAATCTTTGCTTGTCTCACCTAGTCTAGGAGTACTGGTATCAGAGGTAATGGGTACTTGTTCTTTATGGTGACATGATTTAGGGCCCGGTGATCGATACACGTTCTTAAGTCCCCCTCTTTCTTTAGGTACGAAGAAGAGTGGGGAGGCGGCTGGTGACTTAGATGGTCTAATGAAACCATTGGCCAGCTATAGATCGAAATAAGTCCGTAGATGAGCGTTTTCTTCCACGGTTAACGCATAAATGCGGCTGCACGGTACTTGTGCCCCTGGTAGCAGATCGATCTGGCAGGCATAAACTCAATGTGGTGGTAACGTGTTAGCTTGCTCCTTCGCGAACACGTCCTGGAACTCCTGGTATTCCGTTGGTAAGGTCCCCACCAAACCCAAACCTGCTATCTTTTCCTGTGAAGCGAACAATGGGCTTCTCTGGGTCCCTTTGTGGTCATAGCAAGAGACGCATTCCGTGGGAAAGAGTAAGGTTCTCGCGCGCCAATCTATCCTTGGGTTGTGCGTCTCTAGCCACGGTATCCCAAGAATCAGCTGGAATTGGGGTGCTGCGATAAGGTCGAATCTAATACCTTTCCTATGACCTTCTTGGCGGATTAAGGTGAGTGGAAGTACACTGTGTTACTGATCCCGAAAGGAGTTGCGTGCCATCCACAGCTGTCACACTTTCAACTGTGTCCTTACGGTGGAATGCCAATCCCAAGGTCTTTGCAGTGTTTACGTCCAAGTAGTTCCTGATAGCCCCACTGTATATGAAAGTCTTGAGGGCGTGCATTCATGTGGGTTGTGAAGGATCTACCAGAACCACAGGAATACTGAAATGTGAGAGCTGAGTGCTCCGTACTTGGCTCGACAGACCGACCTCTACATCTGCCGGGCGTTGGAGTTTTCAGCTTGTGTGTCTTCTCTTGTGTTATCCAGGACCCCCCCATTGCCTTCCGTGGGGGTTTAACCGTACAGTTCTGGAGGAAATTACCAGATTGGCCGCAATATAAACAAAGTTTTTCCTGACGCCTCCATTCTCTCTCTGCTTTGGTGAGTGGTCCTCTGCCGACACCCAATTGCATGGGCTCCGAGTGTGTTTCGGACGCCTGTCGATTGGACGCTTCTTTCGGACAGACATACACTGGTCTATGTTATGATCTGGTTCAGTCGGCCTTGTGGTCTAGTTGCATAGTCAGATCAATGTATTCGCTACAATCTTCAGGATGAACTACTTGTGCAAGACATCTTTTAATTCTCCTCTCAGTCCTCGATAAAATAATGTTATTCGTTGCTCCTCTGGCCAACCTGATTCAGCTATTAGACGATTGAATGTGGCGACATATGAAATAAGATCCTGACCATCCTGTCGCAGAGAGAGCAGCTCACCATCCAAGGCCTGACCACGAGTCCAATGGGTAAACAGTTTTTACAGTTCACGTTGAAAACCTGGGTAATTTCTCAACAAGGGGTCATCCCTAAGCACTAACGGGACAGACCAGTCCGCCGCGTGCCCTCCTAAATAGGAGAGGACGAAGGTTACTTTAGCCTGGTCGTTCAGAAAAGAGTCCGGTTTGAATATGAAGTGTAGGCGGCACTGATTCATGACGCTCCAAATTTCTTGGGATCCCCAGAGAAACGTTGGATATTGTCTGGAAGCAATACCTGAACAGGTTCACTACAGGTGCCACGGTAGGCTGCCCCTGAGGGGCTCGACCTGGTAGGGGTGCTAGACCGGCTTGGGTCTGTAAGAGCTGTCTAGCCAAGTTGTCTGTTTTGTCCCTGTTGACTACCATTAGTCTCTGAGCGGGCTGCATGCACCTCGGCCTGTAGTTCGCCTAACAATAGGGAAAGCTGATCTACCTCAGAGGTTTCCATCACTCACGCAGAGTTGTTGAGGACGGCTTTGTGTTCTGTCACACTCACCTGTGTCTTTGCAGAAGCGATGGATGAGCCTCCATTGACCCAGAGTTCTCACTTCCCCTGTTTCACCCGGAGGAACACCTGTCAAATATAAGATGCACACTCAGACCTGGGTTCACCCAATTCCCCTGGGCCCCTTCCCTTCTCTCTACTATGTGTTGTGATGTCTCCTAAGGGCTTACCTTGGTTTTTAGTGGGGTGTGCACTCCATCCTGCATTCGCAGGGGCGCAATTCTATGGGAGGTTCACAGCCCTACACTCGTAGGGATGATGCCAATGTCTGTTTGCCGAGTTCTGATGCCACACGCTGTTATATGTTCACAGCGAGGCAGAGTGTTCCATGTGCTAGTTCCTTCAATAGCAAGATAGTCCTTTCCACACGGCAAATGTTGCACGGTGGATTTTGAGAGTCCGGAATTGTCCGAATTGTCTTTATTTTGCCAAAGGTATCTTGGGTGAGTAGCGCTGCAGGTAGAACTCAGAACCGCCGGTAGATGTGCGCTGCGTTATAGGTTCGAGCGCACCATGTAATGTCTCTCCTTTCCTTTGCAGGAGTGGATTATGGAGTGCTTGCGCCACGAGCCTGTGTTCAGCGCTACTGGAGAGCCTCAGAGGTCTGGTAAGTATGCACAGAGGCTTCGGTAAGTATGCACAGCATTACTGGAGCGAGCGCAGCAAGTAATGTCTCTCCTTACTTTTGCAGGAATTTGGGCCCTCGAACCTGAATTCCAGGGTAGCGGGAAGATTCGGTGAGAATGCGCAGCGTTACTGGAGCAAGCGCACTAATGAAAGTTCTTCTTTGTGCTTACAGGTTCCGGTGTAGGTTTCACCTCGTGTCCGGGGAAAGCTATGGCGCGGAGAAAGCACGGAGGATGATCCGACGCAGGTAAGCAGAAGCAGCATGATCCGGAGCAGGTAAGCAGAAGTAGGATGATCTGGAGCAGGTACGCTGTAGCAGGATGATCCGGAGCATGTAAGCAGGAGCACGGTGAGTGTGTTGCTGATGCAGCTTACAGAAAGCAACACAAAGCACTGGAAGAATCTAGGGTGTGGCTTATATAGCCAGCCCCACCCGAACACTAGCGAGATCATGAACTTTTATGAACTTTTTGTTTGGCAACAGGAAGTTACTACAAACACAAGGAAAGAATTAAAGAAAGAAGGCATCTGCTATGGGGTTTTTGTGTGCCTATGCCAGGCCTGCCAAGCCTCCACCCAGCTTGCCCCGACTACATGCCTGGTACCCATGACAGGTTACAGACATCCCCAAAAACAGGAAGGGAAGGAAGTACTAAGAACTGGGGCATGAGAGTGGAAGTCAGAGGAAATATTGCTTAAAATGGACGTTGAAGGTATTAAATATGTAGGGGTTGAGAAGAAAAACAGCCCGGGTGGGTGGATTGTCTTGGGAGAGGAGACTACGGTACTGGGAGAAAATGAGGGGGGGTGGGGATAATGGAATGTTCACAGAGGACCCGAGTGAAGACAAAGGGAGGGGTGAAGTGGCAGCTGAAAATACCTCCCAAACAGAAGGTATATGGGTGGGAGGCAGGTTAAGGAACAGAGCTGGACAGGTGGCATTGGTGAAGAGGAGAGGTGTTGTGAAGAAGGGTATGGGAAGTGGAGCAAAGATGCAGATGCCCCTTATAAATAAGGGGGACGGGAGGACACAGTATATGCCTTGGCCACAAATCGAGGCCCCAAATGGATAACAATTTGATTAAGGGCCTCCCACAGCTTACAGCAGGGACGAGCAAGTGGATATATGAATTTGAAAAAAAAAAACAAACAGCAGGGGTGCCCTGGCAATAGGGGACCTGAAGAGCTTACTGGTTGCCGCAGTTAGGGATCAAGCTAGAGATATATGGGTTAAGGCTGGATACCCGGGGGTACCCTTAGGGGACGATGTGTATGATGGCGCATCATTCAATGGAGTTAGAGCATTGGTATGGGACGCATTACGTAGGGAGTTTCCCCGACACTCCCGATCTACAATCTTTGATGCAAAATACCATGGGTGACGATAAGAACCCAGTTGGATTCATTTTCAAAATGCAGGAAAATTGGAGAGCGGAGAAAGGAGGGTCTGGGATCAATCAATACCATGTTTCTATTTCATCATAAAGAGGGGTTTGCCGAAGGAAGTACAGAAGGCATTGGATAAGATTGTGGTTATTGAGGCAAAGGGGTGGCTGGAAATACAGAGCATAATAGTGCATCATTGCAAGAGGATTAAGGAGTGGGAGAGGGAAATGATGCAAAGGCGTCAGGGGGATGAAGCAAAGTTAGTAGATACAAAACGGGAAAAGTGGGCAGTTAAGGTGCCCGTGCCAACGCCCGTAGAGGGAGCAGAGAGTACACAGCAAGTTGTGAATGCCACTATTGCGGCGCTCTGGGCGGAAGGAGGACAAGGACAGTGGGGAGGGGGCAACAGTACCCAGCCCACAGTGGCAGCAAGGAGGGCCGCAGGGAGGGAGAGGGGGATTTCGAGGAGCCATAGGTGGAGGGTATGGACACAGGGAAGGTGGGTTTGGACAGTCCCAATGTTGGAACTGTTTAAGTTGGGGGCATTTTGCAAGGTAATGCAGGAGCAGGTCCGTGGTGGAGTACAATTAGGGGCCACAGCAACAGGGCCAAGGGCCCCAAGGACCTAAAGGATTAGGATACCAGCAACAGTGCCAAGGGTACCAGAACCAGGAGTATCCTCAGGGGCAATACCAACCTTTTAATCATCAGCTCCAAGTGCTGGACACACAAGCGTGGCATCCACTGCAGCAACAACAGGGTGGTTTTTCCCCAGTAATCAAGGCACCAGGTGGGTCGACTGCTCCCTTTGGGGGAGCAACAGTAGCGGGAGGTAACCCTTTCTCATTCCCTGGAACGAGCACATATCCTGATTAGGATAGCCCACAGAGAGCACTCGCGTGTCCGGTCCTGTCTATGACTATCCACCCTGACAGGGAACCACTGCTGGGGGTGGAGATAGGAAACAAGCAATTCATATTTATGGTGAATTCTGGTGCAACTAAGTATCATGGAAGGTAACTTTGCACTAGCTTGAAAATATCTTGACGCGCAGGGGTTCACCGGGGCTATTTCCAAGGTTCCATACACTGAGGAGTTGGATGTATAGGTGGGAGGAAAGATAGTACGGGCGACCCTACTATCTTCTGAGAGTTCCCCAGTCAATCTACTGGGTAGGGTCCTGCGCAGTAAGCTAAACAGGACTATATCCTTTACAGACCATGGAGTAGTATGTTCTACACCTGGGATGTGTGCCATGAGGGCGATGTTGATATTCCACACAATGGCAAGGGAGGTAGTGGGTCTGCGGGATTGCTAGACCCAGACATGTTTATTTATGCTATCACAGTGCTTGTGAAGGCGGTGCCCCAGATTGCCAAGCAGTGCTGGGAAGTGCCAACTGATTTCATTTTTCGTCCAGCTGTGTCGCCCGAGGTGGCAGCAGGAATGATACTATCATTGGACCTGCAAGGGTTGGTTGTGTCATTAGGGGTGGATAGGGACCGATGTGAGTGGCACACAGTGATGTGTGTAGACCCAACAGTGCAGCTAAAGGAGGCGACAGATGATGAATTGTTTGAGAACAACAACAAAGAAGAAATAATTCTAGAAATGTGCATCCCTTATGACATAGTGGTACAGTACCATAGAGTGCAGTGTCCCTTAATTGCAGTAATAACGTCATCCCCATTTTTCGAACACGATTTAAGGCATGTGCCCCCACAGCTGTGGACTACGAATCCACATGATGTAGGGTTGTTGAAAGATGTAACACCTGTATGTATAACCCTAAAACCAGGTGTGGTGCTGCCCCAGGTAAGACAATATCCACTGTCAAGAGTGGCAGAGGAAGGCATCAGAAAGACCATACAAGCTCTCTTGGACCAGGGGATTATCATGCCATCTACGTCCCCATGCAAGCAGCGATTTAACCGGTCAAAAAATCTATGCGGGGCAGTTGGAGAATCATCCAAGAATTGCGCCCCTTAAATAATGTGGTACAGAAAGAGTTTCCAGTGGTCCCAAATCCTGCAACGATTTTAAGCAGCATCCCCAAGGAGGCTACACATTTCACTGTGGTGTATTTGAAAAATGTGTTTTTCTCAATTCCACTAGTCGAGGTACCTCATAGAATTTATGCAGGGTCAGATGAGGTTCGAGCATACTAGATTACCTCAAGAGTACTGCGAGAGCCCGAGCATATTTAACAGAAAACTGCACGCTGATTTAGGGAATATTCAGGTGCCCTGTACGATTATCCAAAACGTAGACGATCTTCTTGTGTGTAGTGACAATGAACAGCATTGCCGAAGAGACTTGGTTGCACTGCTACAATTACTAGCTTGTAAAGGGTACAAGGTTGACTAGGCCAAATTGCAATATTGCCAGCAGGAACTAATGTATTTGAGGCAGGTTATATCAATGAATGTGAAGAGGATACTACCTGACAGGGCAGCATCGGTACGCGCCACCCCCAAACCCACCTCAGTTAAAGAAATGCAGAAGTTCCTGGGCCTGTGCAATTACTGCAGGGCATGGATCCTCAATTACACTGCATACACCAGGTCACTTTTGAAGGCCCTGAGGGAAGCATAGAAGACAAAGGACCAGAGGTTTTTGTGGGCGGCAGAAATGATTAGATAATTTGATGATTTAAAAGAAGTGATCAGCTTGTGACCCGTACTGGCAACTCCAGATTATAACAAAGGAATTCTATTTGTTTCACATTTTGATGGTCAGTTTATGACAACAGTGTTGACACAGAAAAGCAATATGGGCCACAAGCCATTGGCCTAGTATAGTGGTACTCTGGATGCAGTGATGCAAAGGACAGTTTGCGGGCAAACCAGCATTAGCAGCTGCTGCCTTTCCTATAGAGAAAAGTTCCACAATTATGATGGGGTGTTCAGTAATGTTCTTGGTGGTACACTCCTCGTTTGCTATTTGAGAGGTTGAAGTCTACCCTAACTACGCAAAGGTCATCAGTATATGAGATTATCATCTCGAAACCTCACATTCACGGTGGTTAGGTGTAAGACAGTGAATCCTGCCACCTTTTTAACAGACATGCCAACGACAGAGGACTTGATAGTACACAAATGTGCAATATAAGAGGGGGAGGATGATGACACTACCAAACCAGGGGATCATGCATTAACAGAGCGTATGGTACTTTTAGTTGATGGGTCATCCGCAATTGATCAGGAGGATGGCTCAGAGACGGACAGGGGCAGCAGTTGTATGACTTGAGGGAGGTGAGTACAAGATGGCGGTTATGAGGAGGTTGCCTACACACTATTCTGGACAAGTGGCGGAACTTATGGCACTCATCAAAGCACTGAGAGTGTTGCAAGGGTGTCATGTTACAATATATTCCGACTCAGTCTACGTTACAACAGTGGTACACTAGGGTCTCTCCCGTTGGAAAAGGAGGGGTTCAAGAGGGCGGATGGATCTCCAGTACAGCATGCCATTCTGTTAAGAGATACTGATGGAAACATTATCACAGCCATCTGTTGTGGCGGTCAAGTGCACTGCCCACACTCACAGGACTGATGAAATCTCAAAGAGGAACGCAGCGGCCAACGTCGCAGCCAGAATGGCGGCCTATCAGTTGAGCGAACCATCAACTGAGTATGTTATGACTGTACCAACGACAGACCAGCATCCAGTGCCTTACATCGCATTGCCTAGTTCCCAGATTATAGAGCTTCAAGGGAGGGCGACTGAATGGGAGAAGGAGTTGCAGTTATAGAAAGGATGTAAGCAGTCTTCGACAGATCTATTATAGTTCAAAACAACACATACCTGCAGACATTCAGGAGGATTGGTTCACACCACATATCCAGGAGAGCATCACTGATATGGTTGTTCATTGTACCACATGTCACATTTTTAGAACAGGGATGACACTACGGACATTACAGGGCACATTACCCCAACCTATTGGGCCATTCTGTGAGTTACACATAAGACTACGCCGATATGGGGGAACGTTGTAATGGATCGAGGTACCTCATTGTGGTGGTCTGTCCCTTTTCTAGGTGGGGGGGAAGCAGGGCCATGTGCGCACCCAGATACCAAGTGTGCTGTGAAGTTTCTGGTGCGGGAAGTGTTCGCGCTGGGATGTGTGCGCGGTTCTGAGATCAGACAATGGCACACAATTCTTCAATGCGTTGTTCAAGCATGTGTTAGGGAGAATTCGCCAAAATGGCTAATTTCCCTTACCTACGGAGTCCCTCAGCAGTTTTGTTGGATTTCTAGGGTTTATTTTTTTTTTACCTGGCAAGAGTGTGAGCCTTTTCCCCACACTTACGTGTGTTTTGCTGTGTGCGTTTTACCAATTGTGTGATCTTGGGCTCTGGAGCCTCACCTACTCCATGGGCATCATTTTTGTGTGCGTTACACAGCACCTTCAGTGCAGTGACACAGGGTTGTCTTTTAGACTTCCCACTGACTCAATTTTTCTGGGACTGACTACTGTCTCCCAGAAACATGTAAAGTTGCCATTAACTTTAGTCTCTTTAAATCACAGACCCACTACCCCCCTTTTTACATGGAGTATTGGAAAGGGTTAATTCCTATCCCTTTTTGTCTCTCTTGGAGCACTGTTTCGCTCCCTTTTCATCAAGACTTGGCTGGTGGCAGTGGTAGCTACCCTATTTTTCATACCGTGGTTATTTTAAATAACCATGGTATTCTTTTAGGCTATTTTATTAGCCTCGAACATAAACCAGCTTGACCAAATATATTTTATTTCAGCTCCGGCTGGGTTTATTCACCATTTCTTTTTGTAAAAGTCTTTCTCGTGTTTTACTCTGCGTGCCAAACCAGGTTTGGTTTCTTTGTTCGAGGTCTTTTTGCAGGCTTCTGCACAGAAGCCCTCCTTAAGGCGCCTGAAAGTCTAGGTAGGCAGGATGTGAGGGCGGGATCTTGGGACCCCTGCCATGGGTTTCCTTGGTAACCCAAGTCACACTCCCGTTTGATTGGCTGGGTGACAGTCCTTGCCAGGACAGCCAACCTGCTGTGTGATTGACAGCCAGGCTGTGTGAATGGGGGAAAACTGCATAAAAAGCAGGTCTCTGGGACTTGAAAGGCAGAGTCGCCACTGGAACGAAAGAACCGACGAGGAGCTGACAGAAGATCTCTACGACGACTGAACCGCCCGGTGAAGCCATGCTGCAGGTCCGAATCTTCAAACTCCAATGACAGAGAGGATCCTCCAGGAATCTCCTTCCCTTGAGCTGGTGGGACCAACCAGTTTGCCCAAACATCAAGCCAGGACCCCTCTCTTCTGGTCGAATTCGCTGTACAGAGCTACAGTGGACCGGATAGCCAGGAAGGTCAGACCCTGCTTGGGTTTTAAGGAGCAGACCTTTTATTCGTTGCTTTGCTCTGCTTCTGGTTTCTTCCCTGGGTAGTGCAGGACCCTCCAGTCTTCCTACTTCTTGTCAGTCCAACAGTCGCTTCAGGAACCGTGAGCCTGCAGGAACTACCAAGAACGTCCACCTCCGCTACAGCTCCCTCTACGTTTTAAGGTACTGTGGAAATCCGGTTGTTCATTTCGTTCAGCCGCGGTGAGTGTGTAAAATCTTTCTCCAATCCGAGGGCTTGTCCTTCTCTTCTCTTTGAACTAACTTTTCTGCCGACCAACTTCGTCTGGAACTCGTGGCATAAACTTTACCACGAACTACCCTGAACCGTGTGATCTTGAGCAAAAGACTTTTGACCTATTGACTTTGGCCCTAAGCTTTTTTTACCTGATTCTATCACTGTAGTTCCTCTTGCTCAATTGCTGTGAGTGCTTACTTGTTGGTGTTGTTCAATTTCTGCCTAACTTTGTCTTTCCCTGCCTTTTCAATTTCTGGAGTGCTATTCTGCTCCCACTTCATTTTGTGAGCTTAACTTGTCTGGAACTTATTGGGAATGGTGTGGTGTATTAGGAATGTGATTTTTAAACTGTTTTACTTTAGTGAGATGTTATACAACTGATGTGTAAATAAATGTATATTCTTTTACTCAGAAACCTTGAGTCAGTGTTTGGTTGAATCATAGCAATTGCTGTCCTTTGTGTAACTATTTGATACTGCTCACTTGCTCTTGAGATAGGTCTGGCTGCTCGGCCACCGCTACCACTTTTACTGTGTAGTACAGGCTTGTACCAAAGGTGAATGTGTACTGTCACTTGTAGTCTTAATTGTGTGTGGTGTTCCCAAAGGGTACTGCACATAATTCTGTCTAACAACATGTTACAGCACTACTTGGTATCAGGCATTGGATGTGTTCGATTTATCACCCACAGGCATATGGCGTTGTGGAGAGGATAAATGGACTCCTCAAGAGTAAGTTATCTAAATGTGCTCCACAATGAAGAACAACTGGGTGTACTGCCTGCCCCTGGCCCTTTTTAGCTTGCGCATGCAGCCAAGCAAAGAGCAACACCCGTCGCCTCACAAGTTAGTTACTGGTCGGCGCATGCATACCACGTGTCCCCTGTGAGAAGGGTCTCTGATGCGCATAGGACTGCAGCGGTGTTAGGAGAGGAATTCAGGGATTATTTGACAACACTAACTTGGGCCATTAAATATGTCTGCCGGCAGATTGCACCTCCCAGAACCGTGACTACAGAGACGCCCAATGCTGCACAGACAACAGAACAGATCTTGAGCATATAACGGCTAGACCGCTGCTGCCAAGGGATTACGTCTGCAACTTTGTGCGCCGTGGGAACAATCCCTGGTTCCAGAGCCCATATGAGGTGGTGTTTTGCACTCCCCTCGTGGTTAAAATAAAGGAGCTGCATTACTGGGTGCACCTCTCTGATGTTCGTAGGACACCTCCAGAAAGTACAGTGGTGCACCAGTTGTCTTAAAAACAGGGGTGACAGTACCTGTACCAAGAGCTCCTTATCGGCCTGGCCGAAGGGGACACGGGTGTGGTGGCACGCTCAAGTCGGAGGCCAAAGTTCAGCTGCTGGCTCCACACTTTTTTCCCCTTTTAGGAGATCTTTCTCTTCTTTTCTCTCCTTTTCTCTTTCTCGCCGTCTTCCCCAGTTTCCTCTTGTTTCTTATTATCTTGTACAGTGTACGTCCCGTACGTCCCTCCCTTTCTTTATCTTGTGTGTTTGTGCTTCTTTTACAGGTGGAAAGAAGAGGGACGCAGCTCATGCACATAGATTGTTGATTAGGGACCTGAAGCGTAGAGATGCAAATGAAAGACTATGGAAATATATCTATTATTGTTGGTTAGCACTTGCTGGAGGATTGTGTGTAATATTGCTAATATTACTGAGGGTGTATTGGGGAGGGTATTTATAGGGGGAGGTCCTATAGAAGGGGGAGTGGGGGAAATAGAATTGTATATTATCCAAATGGAACGATATATATAAGTGTCAATAACGCAAGTGGAGTTACATATATTAACACTAATGTGAATACAAATAATAATGGTAATAGGGTCAATGACTCCCATATGCAAGTTCCATCTGTGAAGGAAGCAGAGAACACGTTGGTTACAATAAACAGGGGATTATCTACCACTATGGAAGGATACAATGACATTTCTGACCGTATTACTAAAGCGACTATTTTGCATGGAAGAATGACAAAAGAAGTATGATAAAGTATGACACATATCAAGGGTTGTGTTTTGATGTTATGGAGAATATTCATCACCCCAAATTCTCTAATTCCTGGTACTCCGATAGGAGTGGTGTGGGGAGAAATACTGTAAATGGAAGCCGTTATGTGTGTTCACTCATTCCGCACACGTCAGGGGCTCCCAAGGTGTTAGTACCGCGATCAGTCCAAATTATAGAGGCACAATGCCTGGTGCATCTTGCTCTATGCAGAATGAAAGGAACATTCCAGGCACAGAGTGTGGAATTGCAAATGGTGGGCCCAGATTTCGTAGAATGTCCAGACAACCAAAGGAATATCAAGTGTGTGGAGTTACCTTATCTGATGGTGAAGGGGTGGAAATATGTCAATAATAACTGGCTGGACAGCACACTACCTTGCTTGGCAGAATTATTGGTAACATACAACAAGGACAGAATAGCGCGAGTGGCCAACTTCTGTGCACAAATATGGACAGTGCATATCACAAAGCGGACATGGATTGCAACGACGGAAAAGCCAGTGCAGGTGCACAAAGAAGAAGAATACAATCTGTTTCTGCAGCAAGGATACAGTCTCTGTTGGCATAAACAAACATTGTAGACTTTCTTGATCGCAGACAAGAAGAAAGGGACCGCAGCATTGATGGATTACTACTGGATCTGTGGTCGTCAAGCTTACTTGCACCTCCCAGCGTCGTGGAGGGGCTGTTGTTCACTGGCCACATTGCATTCAGCGCTATTAGTAATCCCAGAACACCACCTGAATGGAGGAGTACTGCCTGCAAAGGGTCCAACAGGTTTCCCACAATGCAAACAGAAGGTAAGAGCTTGGTGCCCACGCAAGAGCCCAACATCCGGTGAGGAAAAGGACAGTTCTAATAACCGTGGAGGATGAGAAGATCAAATTACTTATCTAAATACGCGTCCACTTTGCTTGCCGAGATACCAGAAGAGTATCGGCTGTTCAGCTCAGCAGAATTCTTCTTCGCTTCCCTACTCTTGCAAGGGGTACAGGCGGCAGCCAATGCCAAATGGCTATATATTGTGCTGTGGGAACTGGTCCAGCTCGCAAACTACACAGAGAATGCGTTCAATGTGATCACGGTTGAGTTACGAGCACTAAGACTTATTTATTAATTGAAATTTTTAAAGCGCTCACACAGCCCGCGGGCATCGAGGCGATGTTACAGGAATTGTTTGTTTTTTAGTTGCGTAATTGTTTTTTTTGTCTTAGTTGCGTATTTATAACACGCCTAAATACCCATAGGTTTTTAAGCACGGACCCGGGAATCGAACCCGTGTTGCTTCGTGTCGTCTTGCTTCCAAGGCGAACGTGTTGCAGCTGAGCTATCCTCCCAGGACAATGCCGATGCAAAATAGGTATCTGCTCGATATGTTGACAGCGATGGAGGGTGGGGTTTGCAAAAAATTTGGCGATTCCTGTTGCACATTCGCACCTCCAGTAGACGCAGAAAATGCATCAGTATCCCACATCATTGTGTAACGCTCACCTGATTCCCACGGAGGCGCAGGTCTGGCTTCGAGTGCTGATGCTTCTTCAATGGTGAAGCGCAGGGCTCTGAAGATGGACAGGAAGGGCCCTCTACTCTGGCTTCTCCGGCTCGCAGGAATATTCCCCTGTGCGTGAAAAGGGAGTATTACCTACTGACTGAGTTATGCTCGAGCCTCCCACTCTCTTCCAACCCTCCACGATACCCTTACAAGATTCCCCGTGAAGTCTCACCTTAGGGTCAGGAAGGATGAGCTCTCCATCCTTCTTCTGATGCAGGGGCGCGTTGAAACCCAGTTACTTCACTGGATTGAGGATTGGTGGGAGTTCAGGTAAGCTTGACTATTCAGGTAAGGCTTTGTAAAAGTTCTGTTGCAAGTTCAAAAGTCCAAGCTTAATAATAATGTTCATTGTCTTTTGCAGCAAGCGCTAATGCTTATGTCTTTTTTCCCCTTAGGGGCCGGGGTTTGGAATGCCGGAGATATGGCACGGACCCGAAGTGAAACGTGCAGTTCCAGTTCCAGTAAATGGCAGGTTAGATCTGGATGAGCGCTCGGGAACTGTCTTTGCTTACGCTCATTCTATGTCTTTGTCTTTTTTCCCCATAGGGGCCGGGGTCCGGAAAATGCCTGGAAGCGGCAAGACCCGAAATGAAATGGGAATGACCCAACAGGGAAGTCTTATTCCCTTCCTTCGCTCACCTCTTATTCTTGTCTTTTTCTCTAGGCTCTGGGAAGTGGCTGTGTATCCGGATGATCGCTGCTGAAGATGGAGGAACCCAGGAAAGGTGGGTGAAATGCAGCGCTGCAGCGATCGTAACGAAATGCTTTTAAAAAATAATGTCTTCCCTTTCAGGATCGTCGGTGATGTCTCTGTGGTGCAGATTCCGCTGGTAAGGTCTCTTGTCTCCTTGTCAGGTGATCCAGGATGCTTTTCCTTCTTCTGTTCTCTTGTTCCCTTCCTTTGCAGGTGATTCAGGATGCTGACAGGCGTGGCTGAAGTCCAGATGCAGGAGCTGACACGGTGAGCGTCCAGCTGCGAGGAGCAGAACAACGCGAAGCATGAGTTGCTGATCGGGTGTGGTTTAAATAGCTTTGGAAGAAGTTCCCAGTGTGTATCCTTCCACCGATCAGGTATGTATCCTTCCACGACCACACCTGGGTGGAAAGTAGTCCCACAGGTAAAGTAGTTCCATTCAGGCCTCAAGAGGGCCTGGATGTAGCAGCATGGTCTGCATCAGGTAAGTGCACATTAAAACACTTGAACACATGCCTAGCTTTATGAGCCTGGCGCCTAAGGCGCCAGGACAGGGGTCCAACATGAGCCTGGCGCCTAAGGCGCCATGACTGCGTCCAAAGGGCCCCAGCTTGGGCCCGCTGGCACTCTCCTGGGTGAAATGATGCCTGCCTCTGGGGTTGCTGGGTGAGACCTGGCTCCTTGGAGGTAGGCATCATGACAGTACCCCCCCTCAAGGCCCCTCCCAAGGTTCTTCCCTCCGGGGGTTTGGGCTTGTTCGGAAATCTCCGGTGAAACCTTTGCACTAATCGAGGTGCGTGGACATGGTTACTAGGCTCCCACGATCTCTCCTGAGGTCCATATCCCTTGCAGTCAACAAGATAGAAGAGTTTCGACTTTACCACCTTGGAGTCTAAAATGTCTTTAACTTCGAATTCTAATTCCCCTTCAATTTGAACTGGATCTGGAGGCTTGGACAATCGGGTTCCTGGTTGTACTGGCTTCAAAAGTGATGCATGAAAAACTGGATGAATACGCATGTTGGACGGTAGATCCAGTTTAAAGGCCACTGGGTTGATTATAGCTTTGATGGGATAAGGTCCTATGAATCTGGGATTGAAGGTTTGCGGGCCCTTGAGGGGTAATTGTTTAGTTGCTAGCCATACCTGGTCTCCTACTTGGTAAGGAGGAGTTTTACTTCGGTGCAAATCAGCGTTTTCTTTATACTTTTTCTTGGCTTGCTGTAAATGAGTTGCAGCTTCTTTGAAGGCTCGGGTTATTGTGGAATGCAGATGATTTACTGCAGGCATTTCCAGGGTCAGAGGTGGATCTAGGTCAAAGGTCCGAGGATGGTGACCATACAAAGTATAAAAGGGGGTTTGTCCGGTTCCCGAATGCATTGAATTGTTGTATGCATATTCTGCGATCCAAAGGATGTCTTTCCAATTTAACTCGGATTGGTGTAACATGCACCGAAGATATTGCTCGAGCGTCTGATTGGTTCTCTCGGTTTGTCCGTCGGTCTGGGGGTGGTGGCTGGTGGATAACCGCACATCTATTTGTGCTAGTTGGCAACACTTCTTCCAAAAATGTGAGATAAACTGACTTCCACGATCCGAGACTAATATGGAAGGGAAACCATGTATGCGAACTATATTCTCCAGGAATTCCTTGGCCAAGGTGGAAGCTGAAGGCAAACCCTTTAAAGGGATAAAGTGGGCCATTTTGGAGAATAGGTCCACAATTACAAGGATTGTGTTGTAACCAGCACAAGGAGGCAGATCTGTTATAAAGTCCATTGACAGGGTGTGCCATGGCGCCGGTGGAATATCCAAGGGTTGAAGTAGGCCGGCTGGCCTTTTCTTTTGAGCCTTGTTTTGGGCGCAAATTCCACAAGACAGTACAAAAGACTTTATGTCTTTTCTCCAAGAAGGCCACCAGAAGTGGCGTTTGATTTTTTCCTCCGTTTTAGCGATACCATGGTGTCCTTCCATTAAAGATTCATGATGATGGGCAATAACAAGTTCTTGCAATTCTTTACTTGGCAGAAACAACCGCTCCTGGAAGTAGGGTAAGTCATCCTTAACGGTGTAATGAGGACCCTTTTGACTCCATTCCAGTAAGGTTGAAGAGTCTAGAAGTTGTTTTACTTGCGTTTGGATATCCTCAATAGTTTGCAATGAAGTTAAGCCTAAGATTCTTTGCTCAGGTATGATGGGCACAGGTTCTAAGCTCGAATTAGGTTCTTCCATGCCAATCCGGGATAAGGCGTCCGCTTTTCCATTCTTGCAGCCAGGGCGATAGGTAATTACAAAATCAAATTCCGCAAAGAATAGAGCCCATCGGAGTTGTCGTGAAGATTGAGCTTTGGCCGTTTTTAAATACTGTAAGTTTCTGTGGTCCGTAATTACGGTGATGGTGTGTCTTGCCCCGAGAAGGTAGTGACGCCAAGCCTTGAAAGCAGATTTGATGGCCAGTAATTCTTTATCGGTAATTGCGTAGTTGATTTCAGGAGGAGAACATTTTCTGGACCAAAAGGCCACTGGGTGTAGTTGGTTAGTTTTTGGGTCTCTTTGCGACAGGACAGCTCCCATGGCCGAACTGGATGCATCGGTTTCCACTATGTACGGGAGATCTGGGTGCGGGTGCTTCAATACAGGTGCAGAGGTGAATTTGGTTTTCAGGTCCTGGAAGGCTTGTTCGGCCTCAAGAGTCCATTCGAAGCGTTTGTTTTTCTTTAGGAGAGCGGTGATGGGTTGGACTGTTTGTGAAAATTCCGGGATGAATCTTCGATAGAAATTGGCAAAGCCGAGCATGCTCTGAACTCCCTTCACCGAACTTGGAGATGGCCATTTGTGGATGGCGTCCACCTTTCGCGAGTCCATTCGGACTCCTTGAGGTGTCAGGATGAATCCGAGAAACTCAACTTCTGTGGTATGAAAAACGCATTTTTCGAGTTTTGCAAATAATCTGTGCTGGCGCAGTTTCTCAAGAACTGCCCTAACATGTTTTCTGTGATCAGATTCTGAAGAAGAGTACACCAGGATGTCGTCAATGTAAACAATGACACAGACATCGATAAGTTCCCGAAGAACATCATTCATAAAGTACTGAAAGGCGGCAGGTGCATTGCACAAATCGAAGGGCATCACCTGATATTCGAAGAGCCCAAACTTGGTGCGGAATGCAGTCTTCCATTCGTCGCCTTCTTTTATGCGCACCAGGTGATAAGCTCCTCGGAGATCTAACTTGGTGTACACACAAGCGTCTTTCACCTGGTCGATAAGCTCAGGGGATAACTATTCTTAATCGTTATTTGATTTAGGGCGTGATAGTCTATACACGTTCTAAGGTCGCCTTCTTTTTTCGGCACGAAGAACAGAGCTGAAGAGACAGGAGACTTGGACGGGCGAATAAAACCATTGGCTAGGTACTGATCTAAATACTGACGCAAATGCAGGTTCTCAGGTTCCGTAAGAGCATAAATCCTACTACAAGGTAGTTGAGCATTGGGTACCAGATCAATTTGGCAATCATAAGACCGATGGGGAGGTAACGTGTTAGCCTGTTCTTTCTGAAAAACGTCTTGGAATTCTTGGTATTCTGACGGTAGCTGTACAGGGGTGGAAGTTGCAGAGGCTAAACCCATAGCTGGATTTCTTGGATAACAAGTTGGTTCACAATCAGGAAAACTTATCTTCTTTGCTCGCCAGTCAATTCTGGGATTATGTGTTTCTAACCAAGGAATTCCAAGAATTACTTGAAATTGTGGGGCCTTGATCACATCAAACACGATTGCTTCCCAATGTCCATCCTGACCCACCAGTGTCAGTTCAACAGTGGAATGCGTTACAGGCCCTGAGGCTATTTCGGTTCCATCTACTGTAGTAATGACATCTTGGGTTACTTTCGGGCGGAGAGGAAGCTTAATCCTGGAAGCCAATTCACGGTCTATGTAATTTCCAATAGCTCCACTGTCGATGTATGCTTTTATAGCATGCAACTGCTGAGGCTGTTTTGGGTCCACGAGCACCATTGGCATGACAAAATGCGAGGTCAAAGAGTTAGTTTTCAAGCTCGGCAAGCGGACCCCTACGCTTGCCGGGCTAGGTCGTTTCCCGAATCAGGTGTCACTAATTCGTTATCAGTAGCTCCAACCACCTTCTTAAGTGGTTTAACTGGACAATTTCGAAGAAAGTGACCGGAAGTCCCGCAATACAGACAAAGTTGCATTTGCCGCCTTCTCTCTCGTTCTTTCTGCGTTAATGGACCTTTAACACCACCGGTTTGCATAGGTTCAGATACGTCGGTACTCTTGGAGTTAGCGTGGGTTTTGATCGGTGCTCGGTTTTCATACTTGAACCGATCTGCTTTTCTATTTTGAAGTCTGTGATCAAGTTGAACCACCAAGTCAATGTAGTCTGCGCAGACCTGGGGTGGGTTTACTATCTGAGCTAGAACATCCTTAAGCTCTCTGCGCAGGCCTCGATGAAACAATGTGATCCTTTTGCTTTCTGGCCATCCAGTTTCCACAACCAGTCTGTTAAAGGTGGCTATGTAGGACAGAAGATCCTGATTACCTTGTCGTAAGGATAGCAGTTCGTTATCAAGGGCCTGTCCTTGAGAGTGTCGAGCGAACAATCTTTCCATGCTGGCCTGGAAGCCCTGAAAATTCCGGAGAATGGGATCACCCTGATTTACCAATGGAATAGACCAATCGGCAGCACTGCCACTGAGGTAAGATAGTATAAAGGCTACCTTGGTCTGGTCGTTAGGGAAGGCTCCGGGTCTGCATAGAAAGTGTAAACGACATTGGTTCATAAAGACGGCATATTTCTTGGGATCCCCGCAAAACGTTCAGGCGGGGCCAAAGGCATGTGTCCAGGTAGATTAATTTGTACCGGGTTACTCAAACCCATTGATGTGGAAATGTCTCCGGAATTAGGTAAAGGAGTGTGCCCTGCCTGGGCCTGTAATAACCTTTTGGATAGGTCATCTGTTCTTTCCTTGGATAAGATCAGTTCTCTTTTGAGAGTGTTAGTCTCCTGGCGGGCTGAGTGCACCTCTGCCCGTAATTCCCCCAAAAGCTGAGCCAGCTGGTCAGTCTCGGAAGTCTCCATAGCGCCCGGGTGGGAAATTGTGGGTAGGCTTCGCGTTCTGTAACGCTCACCTGATTCCCACGGAGGCGCAGGTCTGGCTTCGAGTGCTGATGCTTCTTCAATGGTGAAGCGCAGGGCTCTGAAGATGGACAGGAAGGGCCCTCTACTCTGGCTTCTCCGGCTCGCAGGAATATTCCCCTGTGCGTGAAAAGGGAGTATTACCTACTGACTGAGTTATGCTCGAGCCTCCCACTCTCTTCCAACCCTCCACGATACCCTTCCACGATTCCCCGTGAAGTCTCACCTTAGGGTCAGGAAGGATGAGCTCTCCATCCTGCTTCTGATGCAGGGGCGCGTTGAAACCCAGTTACTTCACTGGATTGAGGATTGGTGGGAGTTCAGGTAAGCTTGACTATTCAGGTAAGGCTTTGTAAAAGTTCTGTTGCAAGTTCAAAAGTCCAAGCTTAATAATAATGTTCATTGTCTTTTGCAGCAAGCGCTAATGCTTATGTCTTTTTTCCCCTTAGGGGCCGGGGTTCGGAATGCCGGAGATATGGCACGGACCCGAAGTGAAACGTGCAGTTCCAGTTCCAGTAAATGGCAGGTTAGATCTGGATGAGCGCTCGGGAACTGTCTTTGCTTACGCTCATTCTATGTCTTTGTCTTTTTTCCCCATAGGGGCCGGGGTCCGGAAAATGCCTGGAAGCGGCAAGACCCGAAATGAAATGGGAATGACCCAACAGGGAAGTCTTATTCCCTTCCTTCTCTCAACTCTTATTCTTGTCTTTTTCTCTAGGCTCTGGGAAGTGGCTGTGTATCCGGATGATCGCTGCTGAAGATGGAGGAACCCAGAAAAGGTGGGTGAAATGCAGCGCTGCAGCGATCCTAACGAAATGCTTTTAAAAAATAATGTCTTCCCTTTCAGGATCGTCGGTGATGTCTCTGTGGTGCAGATTCAGCTGGTAAGGTCTCTTGTCTCCTTGTCAGGTGATCCAGGATGCTTTTCCTTCTTCTGTTCTCTTGTTCCCTTCCTTTGCAGGTGATTCAGGATGCTGACAGGCGTGGCTGAAGTCCAGATGCAGGAGCTGACACGGTGAGGGTCCAGCTGCGAGGAGCAGAACAACGCGAAGCATGAGTTGCTGATCGGGTGTGGTTTAAATAGCTTTGGAAGAAGTTCCCAGTGTGTATCCTTCCACCGATCAGGTATGTATCCTTCCACGACCACACCCGGGTGGAAAGTAGTCCCACAGGTAAAGTAGTTCCATTCAGGCCTCAAGAGGGCCTGGATGTAGCAGCATGGTCTGCATCAGGTAAGTGCACATTAAAACACTTGAACACATGCCTAGCTTTATGAGCCTGGCGCCTTAGGCGCCAGGACAGGGGTCCAACATGAGCCTGGCGCCTAAGGCGCCAGGACTGCGTCCAAAGGGCCCCAGCTTGGGCCCGCTGGCACTCTCCTGGGTGAAATTATGCCTGCCTCTGAGGTTGCTGGGTGAGACCTGGCTCCTTGGAGGTAGGCATCATGACACATTGCAGCAGTCCACGGCCTAGGTGTTCGCATGAAGGCGTAGGGAGGAATTCAGGACAATGACTGGGTAAGCATGACATTCAACTGGCCCCCATCGTGGCTAGGAGCAATTGTGAAGATAGTAATGCCCATAATTGTGTTCATCCTGGTCATTTCCTGCATGTGTCAGCTGGTTCATCAATGCTGTGCCATTGTGGCCCCTGATAGCGCAAGAATGATGATATAATTTGGGGGGGTTCAAAAGAGCCTCGGGAAAAAAACCGATGTTCCACTAGGTGACCCGAAGTATGAAATGTGTCCATCCCATATGGAGATGAAGTTGACCATTCATACCACACTGTCATTTCGCAACCCCCTGATCCACAAAACTACACAGAGGTTTGGGATGTAGAAACTGGGGAGGGGGAGCGCAGACCAATTCCAGAAATCGTTACTTCTACAGTAACGAAAGGGGGGAATGTTGAGAAGGGGACAGCCCCAGCCCCACCCCCCGCTAAAGAAATTAATTTATGGACAGGACTAAAAGCAAACACAGTTGGGGTACTTATTCCAAGCCATTGTTTCCTAGAGTGGACTCCTCTATCTCTTCATAAATGTTAAGTATATTAGTAACCTGCACCATGCAAATCTTAACATCAAAGAAGCAATATACATTACAAAAGGCATGCAATAACCAATTCTGGGCTTCTATGACTACATCCCAATAAATCAGGCAAGATCCCTACAGGAGATATTTTCCTGAACTGGTGGGCCAGTGGAGGTTGTTGGTAGCTGCAGAAAAACGGCTGCACTTCTTCAGTACCACGGTTAGACAGACGGCAGCATTCTACACTTTGTAATTTGAAGATTATGGTTTACAATCCCACAATCCCTTTCCATAGAAGACTCGGGAGTTGCCCATAGCTCCAATTGTAAATTGACCATCAATCACTGAAAATGAAGGGATGAATCCTATTTGGAATAGGGAGCTATCCCTCCACACCCTATTAACCTGTGGAGAAAGAATGAAATGTGTCCATCCCATATGGAGATGAAGTTGACCATTTATACCACACTGTCATTTCGCAACCCCCTGATCCACAAAACTACACAGAGGTTTGGGTGGACCGGGCGGGGGAGGGGAGGTGCATTTACATTACTTGTTCACCTGAAGAGTATGTGCGTAGGCAGTAGATATTGCGATCAGTGTGTAAGGCGTGGGTGCCAGTAAAAAGGAATAAGCCATATGTGGATGTAGAAACTGGGGAGGGGGAGCGCAGACCAATTCCAGAAATCGTTACTTCCACAGTAACGAAAGGGGGGAATGTTGAGAAGGGGACAGCCCCAGCCCCACCCCCGTACGCACTTTAAAGTAAAGTGAGATGCATTTGAGGCACTGTAATGAGCTAGGGGGAGGAGGGAGTCAGTGAAAGGGGCACTTTCCCATCCAGTAGGACCCCATGCTAACACCATCAATTATAGTATCTTCATATGGTGCGGCCCAAGGCGTGGGCGGCATCGCTAGTTTGCATAGATATTAATATTTTTATAGGCGGCATTGCATGCACTAGGCCCAAATCCACAAGGCAACAAATCTCCAGTCATGCCCGAACTCCCATAAGGACAGTTTGCACCCCCACCCACCACACTGTTTGTCCAGATGTGTCTTTCACCCAAAAGTAATGTGCACTACAAGGCCGCGGTTAGAGGCTGGCGCCTGGTGGGCATGTTAGCTCAGTTGGCCAAAGTACGACCCGGCCCATTCCTGAATGACCACCAGTTATAGTCCATATAACTGACTAAACCCTAAGATCCCCGAACTCCATGACACCAGGTGCTCTTTGACCATCAACCCCAAAGTAACAAGTCCTGAAATGTTCAAAGAGGATGGACAGGACGCATTGTTGCAGCGGCATCGTGTGATTTGTATTGCGAGTTGCTGGGAGGGATACATTATAGTTCAAACGAGGGTGGAAGACCTGGGAATCGGATGATGCAGAGGGAGTGAGTGAAATGTGTGGGTGAAGGTTAGAGTGCCCTGGAACCTCATGTGCGTCTGTTTTTGAAGCCTGCAAAGTGCATGGTAGGAGTGATAAACAAGCTGTATAGTAGGAGTATAGTTAATTTGTTTTCTGACCTTTGACATGAGAAGCAGATGAGCCCTGCAGTGCCCACGTGATAGCAGATGGACAGACTGGGCTGGGACCAATAAACTGCCATCCCATATAGATAAAGGCAGCACTTGTATAGGCTCCATCCAATCAGCCGCGCAGGTGTGTACTACATGTATTGCATCATTATGACAATGTTTTTGCCTTAAATGTTTCTGCTTGTACCTCTTTTCGGCAGAAAGTTCTTGGCAGCAGAGTTATTTTCTGTTGCTCTCATCTGTGCATGAGATTAAAACTTGTTATCCTTACAAGATCAACTTGTAAGGATACAAGCGGGTTGCATTTTCTCTGGTGTGAGCATTCAGGGGCCTGCCTTCAAATGTCTCAAAATTGTGTTTGTTTCCCTACATTTTGGACTTCGCCGGGCATTGAGGGTAATACATTCTAGGGCGATTTGCGCAAGTCAGACCTCTTTGGATTCCCACAGGTGTCTTTGTTTCAGAAATGCATGGGCTTCCCCGTTTTCCTTGGTGGCTGCGAGACCTCAGGCCGAAATCAGTTGTCTACAAAACCAAAATCCAACAAATGTCCTCTTCCCAAACCCTTTGGGATACCAGTGATTAAGCCTTTTCCCATTGCACCCAGGTAGGTGCACCCACACGTGTGGTATCGTCAGGACACCTGTGGGAAGGTAGGACATGTTTTGTTGCTGGCATGTTTCAGTGGTTTCCTAGTGGCAAATGTCTGAAATTGTGTTTTTTCCCCTAAATCTTTGACTTTGCTGGGCATTGTGGGTAATAACTTCTAAGGCGATTCGGGCAAGTAAGATCTCTTTGGATTTCCACGGATGCCTTCCTTTCAGATATGCATGGGGTTCCCCGTTTTCCTTGGTGGAATCTGTGGTTTGTCCACAAAGCCAAATCAGTCTTCCCCAGGGTGTTTGATGTACCAGTGGTTTAGCCTTCTCCCTTTGTGCACAGGTAAGTGCATCCACATATGTGAGGTACCGTTTTCGTCGGGACACCTGTGGGAATGTGGGAAGGTAGGACATTTGTTGTTTTCTCTTGGTTTTGATAACGTTTTCATATATTTGCTACTGCACTTTGTTGCACAACCCTTTCACCCATCCTTCAAAAGGTCTGCCTGTGCTCTTTCAAAAAATGTATGCTCATCATTCCTCACCATATTTGCTTTCCGTATTTTCAAATGCTAGATACGTCTGATTAGGCCGTCAGCATAAAACTCCTGTGTAGCATGGCTCTGTTTTTGGCTTGTGTTATTGCTTGTTTTGTGAAACATTATGAAAAATGTGTGATTTCCTAACTAGATGAGTCGGGGGAATGTAGCGGTGCATTGCATTTCTCAATATTCACAGAAGCCATTACCTTACAGGTCCAAACATGTCCAGCACATAACTTATTGTCTGTCATTTTTCAAATTTTTTCCCAAACTATGGAAATTTTACATGCATAGTTGTTGCCTGACCTGCGCAAATCACCCCTTCCTAAACTTGGAATTCTGTCTACTTTTCAGAAATGTATGCCTTTCTGTCTTCCCATTCAGCTTTCATACCCTCCGCTTCCATTCCTTACACGCATGTCCTATTGGAAAAAAGGGAAAAATCTCCTACCTCTCACAAAACTGATGGTAACCTTATAAAAATATGCTTTTTTGTTTTCCACTCAACCTGTTCGTGAAAGCTTGGAGAATGGTGAGTTTTAGAACAGCAAACCATGTGTTCCTAGCTCTAACAAAGGAAAAAAACACAGGCTTCTTTGTACATCATTTCATTGGCATTTTCTGAAGAAAAAAAAAAGAGCACATTTTGTTTTTATCTCACCTGCCTATAACAAACTCTGATTCCTTGGTGGTGTTAGGACCGCCTACGTGTGGGAAGAAAAGGGGCTACATTTGGCCAAGATATCTGTTGTAACAAAAAATGTACAAGGGATTGAATTCAACATACTGAAATCTCCAAATAAGGGCACACCACTGGGTGGTAAAACCCCCAGCAGTTAAAGGGTTAAAGCTAGAAAAGCAAAAATAGTTCCTAGTATTGTTTTTGGCACAGAATCAACCTCTTTAAAAATGAATTGGTTCAAATTAGAAAGTTTTTATGGCGACGTTTTTGGAACCCACCTCTAGGCGTCCAAATTGCTTTAATTCAACATGATATGAGGATATGATTGGTCATTTATAACGCACTTAATACCCAGAGGTTTTTAAGCACGGACCCAGGGATCGAACCTGTGTTGCTTCGTGTCGTCTTGCTTCCAAGGCGAGTACGTTGCCCCTGAACTATCCTCCCAATGGACTACGGCACGTGTCTCTTCATGTCCTAGCCGACTGGTAACATTTGCAATATTTCCAAAAGTTCTTGAACCCTCCTTCTTGTTCATTGTTAAGTGAAATTTAAAAGATTATAGGGGATGAATCGTGCCATACACTTAACTCATTGGTCTCTTATTGTCAATCCATATTGTCATCGCCTGAAGCCGATAAAAATCTGCCTTTTTTTATTAAGACGCTAAAGAAATTAATTTATGGACAGGACTAAAAGCAAACACAGTTGGGGTACTTATTCCAAGCCATTGTTTCCTAGAGTGGACTCCTCTATCTCTTCATAAATGTTAAGTATATTAGTAACCTGCGCCATGCAAATCTTAACATCAAAGAAGCAATATACATTAAAAAAGGCATGCAATAACCAATTCTGGGCTTCTATGACTACATCCCAATAAATCAGGCAAGATCCCTACAGGAGATATTTTCCTGAACTGGTGGGCCAGTGGAGGTTGTTGGTAGCTGCGGAAAAACGGCTGCACTTCTTCAGTACCACGGTTAGACAGACGGCAGCATTCTACACTTTGTAATTTGAAGATTATGGTTTACAATCCCACACACAATCCCTTTCCATAGAAGACTCAGGAGTTGCCCATAGCTCCAATTGTAAATTGACCATCAATCACTGAATATGAAGGGATGAATCCTATTTGGAATAGGGAGATATCCCTCCACACCCTATTAACCTGTGGAGAAAGGGCAATTGGCCTGCCTAATGCAATGCAAAGACTTGGATAGCGAAATAGGTTGAATCACAGTGGGGACATTTGACAACTCATTTGACATCTTTGCAGCACAGTAAAATATGGCTTTGTATGTACTCACTTGTAACTAATGTTCACAAAAGAAGATGACCAAGGAGAGTCGTCAACTTTTGGATTTTGTCCCTAGATACACTTGCACTGTATGGGCGTAGGTATGCAAGCCAGGATAATGCTTTATTGAGCGGATCAGCAATGCCATAAGTATTATAACACGCAGGTGACAGCGACATCCCCCAACTAACACCCACATCTTTATAGTTAAGATGTTCATTAGACATTTCCTATTGCCTGATGTAGGCCAAAGGATCTAAACCAATTAAGAGCTTATACGCCAATCTTTCCCACACGTCTGTGATACTTGGTTAAGGTTATGAACCAATTGGGATGTTTTACACCACGGCACAAACTAAAGATTAGATGAGCAGGAGCTAAAAGCTGTTCCTGGGTATTCGACATCCCTCAGTAAGTAGGTGCTACCTATGGGGAATGAGGAGCCTGTAGCATGCCGCAAAAGTAACTCTGGTATCAGATGCAAACTATAACCTTTTGTCTAGGATGTATGAGCCATGATTTAAACATCTTCTAGTTGTGCCCTAATGCTCATTTACACCCATTCCCAAACACACTGAGTTAATGTTATATAGTTCAGTTTGTGCCGCACCAGTTGGCCTGGGCGGTCAGAGGTAGCTCCCATTCTCTGTTGGTGTTAACCTAACTAGGCTCTCCCTTAGGTGCTTAATAGCTCCCCAGCTCCTGAGAGTGACAAAACGAAATACCAGACGTATGTGGCTCAAATTTTCTAAGCAAACCATGTATTTTTTAGGATGGGAATAATCATCCACAACAACTATTTTGGTCTCAGTACCCTGTTTTAGTTGAAAAACAGGATTGGAGGGTGTGAAAAATATATTCGACAACCAGATGGTTTTCAGAGGACATAACATACTAACATCATAATTTTTGCCAGCATAGAGGTCACAACAATATGTCTATAACCGTCACAGGAACTAGAGTACGCACTTTCAGGAGAGGTAAATCAATTTCATGGAGGTGGGACAATCTGCGCTTACAGGATGCAAACAAATTCCCTTAGTGGTACTCGTCAGCAGCTTTGCATGATCCACAAGCACCCAACAAAGAAAATAATACACAGATGCTGCGGTGTAAGCAAATATCAAGTATAGAAGTAAGAATCTCTGAAGTGTTCTATATGCAATCACAAGACCCTTTTAAAGCAGATCTGCAGTAGACATAAAAGGGAGAAACTACTTCAAAGAGCCTTCACACACACTCTTTGGGCCCCTTGATGCTGTTCTTTGCCACGTGAAAAACCCTGGTGAACCTTTTCCAATATTTGATTACAAACACAGAGACTGAATTTAGAATGCACTATAGTTGTTGCTTGGTTCAAACCGGGCTTTTCCGTGTATGGGGTGCAACAACAATGCACTGTCCTTATCCATTGTCCTCCTCCATATATTCTGTACTTTTATTTAACGCCATGCAAAAAATCGGTGGGGAATGGGAAACTTTGGATTATATCAAAAGATTAAACCAAATGTCAACGTAGCTTAACTGAACATAATAGAGACGGTTATGATTTGTAAAAGTCAATATGTGAACTTTCAGTAAAAGTAAAGGCTTGGGTTGAAATACTGGCGCTACACACTCCACCTGTAATTTTCAGCATGGGATAAAAATGCTTGATTTGGAAACCGATGGATATATGAATAACATTTACCACTATGAAAACTGGCATTACATTTAGTGAAATGGACTAAATGGCACGTTCTGACAAAATATACTTTGCACTCGCCCGGAGTTTGAGTGCTTTCGTAAATCAAATAAATGTCTATATGGAACTGCAAATTCAACAAACGGCACTATTGTTTTCTGCTGTAGAGTACCGAGCCCAAACCACCCTCAAAGCCCACTATTCTTACAGAATTATGTGCATAGTGAAGTCAGATGTAGACAGCACTCAGAATGCATTACCTTAGCCATTTCCTGCTGCAGCTGGGTCTGAAAATGAGTTTTCATGTTGGCCATCTCCTTTTCCATCTCTTGGAGCCGAGGGTCAGGCCTGCTCCGTTCATTTTTAGTGGCTTGCAGTTCCCTTGACCGTTGCTCCAGTTCGTGATTCAGTTGCATCACTAGCACCTCAAACTCTCCAACACGCTCCTCCAAGTTCACCCTCCCAGCAAGGGATCCCCTCATGTCCTCCAGCTTCAGTTCGACATCTTGTCGCTGTGCCCTTTCTGCCTGTAGGAGCTTCTGCAGCTCTCGAAGCATGACAGCGTGGTCATTCTGCTCCTGAGCTCGGTCATGCTGTTGGGTGATAAGACGGGCTTTGGTCTCCGCCAGCTGATCCTGGGCACTCTTCAGCTCTTCTTCAAACCATTTCGTCTCATCCGAGGCTTTCTTTATTAGATCATCCATTTCCTGCTTCATTTTCCTCTTGTCAGCCTGGTAGGAGGCTTCCATACGGGACTTTTCTTGAGTAACTGTGGTCAGGGCATTTGTTAAAGTTGCCAATTGGTTCTTCGTCTGAAGGACCCTCTTGTCCACTTCACTGAGAACAGTTGCTACAACCTCCCCGTTGCCTGTGCTCATACCACTCTCTGAACCATTAGCTTCCTCTTGCTTTGGCAGTGGAGGCCCATTTACAGCAGAAACATCAGTGCCTAAACGGTCCTCCTCCGTCAGCTCGCCTTTGGCACTAGTCAAGGAAGCAGCTGTGTCAACACTTGCAGCAGTTCCGACACTATCCTCGCTGTGCAAGGAACAACCATCATCTGGTCCATCTGTCAGGGAGGGACTGCTATTAACATTTGTAATGTCCAGATTTACATCAGCCTCGTGAGAGGCAGACAGAACCTTCAAACTGGCCTCCAGTGCCTCCTTCTCCTTCAAAAGGCCCTTATAGGCACGGACAACATCTTTCAAACGAGTCTGGTACTGAAGTAACTGCTTTTTCTGGTTCTCTATAGTATCCAAGAGCTCCTTCTTCCCCGCTCCAACTCCAAAATTCATCCCAAATTTCTCCATGGCTGTCCCTCTTGGGATTATCGTGTGCTTCTCATGGTGCCTAAAAGAGAGCAAAAGAGGGGGCACTCATTGTAAAAGGATTGTTCTTCTCAAGTAAAGTGAAATTGTTTCACAGACTAGATAAGTTATGATTGACAGTGAAACCCCACACAACTCTTATCAGTGCTTCCGTAAATATGCAATTAAAATAGCGATATTGCTGTTAAAAAATACAGCAATAGAAGAGAGGCAGGGTGGATATTCTTAAATATAGCCAATAATCATGCGGAAAATAATATTTTCAGCTCAAATGAAACCATACTCTGCAAGGTTCTACAAAGACGTCCAAAATTTAAGTGACAACAAAATGCCCCAAAATGCATTTGCACGATTGTGGATACTAAAATATATAATTTTTTTAAAATGTTGCATTAGTGTTATAGTTCAAGAAGGAACTTTGACTACGAACAACAACATTTTTACATCACACATTAAAACATAATCACTAGAGAGAAGTACTATAGATACTCATAAAAGCCAGATACAACAGCAATTAATTGTTCTAAAATAACCCCATTTGATTTGATTTTCAATTCCTAAATAATCTTGGCATTAAAAGATATAACATACTCAAACACTATAGAAAAACAATAAGTAAATTATAATAAAAGAAATTCATCATCAAAATGTGTTAACCCTATTTCATCACACCTAAAATGATCTCTTAATATCAATATGGTCCAGACTTACCACAAAAATGTTATACTGAGGGTGTCCTATAAATAATAGGACAAAAGATCATAGGACAAAAGATCATGAGGTTTCGCAGTTAAGGTACTAAAACACACAAATTTAGTGTTTCCATCACCAACCAACACTCTGGGCTCCACCACACAAAATTAACCATTACTGAACTCCTATACTTATGTTGATTATTTACAATGCATTTGTGTTTCATGGGAAAGAAAAGTGCTTTTCCAAGAAGTACTTTACAAAGGAATGCTGATGGACTGAGCTGTCCCAATGCTGGTTGCGTTACAAAAGTAATGATATACTAGTTAATCCAATAAGATCCACTCCACATTGAAACCATTAGAGTCTCAAATGAAACTCACTAGATGCTCAACAAACTCAGAAGCTGTATGAATGTTTTGCTCTACTCATCAAGGAGGTCATCAAAACATTGTTAGAACAAAGAAACCATCATCCTCTTTCATAAAATGTTTCCCAGACTCCGCAATAAGAGCAAAGAGGTTATTATACCAGTCATCCCTGAATGCTGCAATTCCTTGCTAATCACTAAACGTGTGCATGACTGCCTGAAACAAGCTAGCATCACAGCCTTGCTAAAAAAGAAAACGCTGTCCCAACTGAACTAGCAAAACTTTGGCCAATCTCAAACCTGCATTCTTACCAAATATTCTGGAGAAAATAGTCCCTTCACAACTCCAAGAAAACAAAAGACTAAAGCAACCTAACCGGCAGACAGGACTTAAATACAATAGGGATAACAGCACATCATTAAACAATTAAAGCTACTCTTATATTTGGACAATAAAAATGGAATATGTATGCGCCTGGCACCTGAAGGGAGCCCATGACACTGTAGACAAAAATATCCTTCTTCAAAGGCTGCAACAACTATTGGGGAAGTCTTTCCAAACAAATCGGAGCTCACCCTGCTCTAAAAGGATGACTTTAGAGACCATTCCGGGGTCATCTGATGATCATCGAACGACACTAGAAGTCATTCCCACATCATCAAACGCTGTCACACTGTTAAAGTCATCAGCAAATGTCTCAGTGATGTTTTGGGGATGGGTGATGATTTGGGGATGATCTTAGGAAGACTTAATGAATAGGCTAAAATCATCCCTAAACCTTTTTTTCCTGATGCCTTTAGGATGACTTGCTGATCACTTCAAGAGATTGCACGTTTGTCCCTGATGATTTGGGGATGATTCTGGGGTGACCTGCTGATTACTTCAAGAGCATCACCATGAAACATGTTTGTTCTTGATGATTTGGGGATGACTTCAGGATTACTTCAGACCATCATAGTTTGTAGGATGATATGCGTACTACTACAGATTGTCATTCAGCTTTTGCTTAGTTGCACTTGTGCTGAATGACCCCCAATGTGCAAGGGTAAAGCGTGAGACGATATTGAGCCAAAGCAGAAGCCAGAGAAACATAGCATGATCCCCCTGTGTGAGAATCCTTTGCCATCACAGTCAAAATCATGCACCAGCACCCTCACAATCCCCAACGTGGCAAGGGTAAAGCTTGAGACTATGCTGGGCCAAAGTGGAAGCCAGAGGCCTAAACATAGCATGTACCCTCTGGGTGAAAATCCTTTGCCATCCCAGTCAAAAGCAGGAACCCAACACCCTCACACTAAATACATTTCCATGTCGACTGCACCAATATATGCCAGTATTCACATTTATTCATTTACACAGTATTCATGTTTGCTTGCACATAATCCAACAACCAATTCAACAACCACAACCAAAAGGACTTCCAGGATTAATAAAAACAAAACAAAAACCAAATAGGATCCAAAAAAGAAAGAAGTGATAAACGGAACCACAAAGTCCCACAACCTACCAAATACAAGCAGCAACAAACCACAAACAGAAAAGACTAAACCCAAAAGGCCAGGAAATACACGAATCGAAAGAGAAAGCCCACTCACAGGAAAATAACCCGACACATCATGCCTTGCCACATGAAAGACAAAGAACAGATAACAGAAATAATAAGACAACCAAAACCACTCGGGGAAGGCGCCAACCAGCATGATCCCACAATCCCACAAAACTCAAACATCCCAGATGGCCCAAAGAGACATACAAATAACAGAGCAAAGACAGACTACATTGCTCGCAACCTGTCCACATATGACAGCGTGGTAAACAAAAACGGCACAGCAACAACGAATCGACAGCCAAAAAGCGTCACAAATACAGACCCAACCAGGACACCAAATGGAACACGACAACTAATAAACCATCCCAACCCGGTCTCCACCACGGACAATACCCCAACCCGAACAAGGGACAAGTTGTAATCCATCACACTCTACACCACCTAAATCACCAGGACTGGAACAACAGAGGGGTAGCTACCCTATTTACCACCCGGAACAAACCAGAACCAACCAACCCCACCATAAACCTGATCGGTCTACTAGACAAAGAGACTGACCAACAAAAAACTAACCCACCCAACAGACTCAACCGGGGAAAACTCACTTGGAACTGAAACCTAACCAACACACCGGTCAGAACAAACAATACTATCAACAACCCAAAAGGGAAATAAAGCAAACTACACTGCAGCCTCCTCAAAGTTAAATTAATGGCAAAAAACTCAACCGCAATCCATGACCTCCTAAGCGAAGGAGGCACAGACGTGCTCTTTCCTACAGAAACCTGGCCACCAGACAACTATAAAGCCATGGCGAATGAAGCAATACCTGACAATTATAAATGAATATGCCCCAACAGAGAAAACCAAAGAGAAGGAGGAATCGCAATTATACACAAAGAACAGGCCTGAGCATCTCAAATCATCACAGCCAATGCGGAAGACAATGAACCCCTCCTCATCAAGATAGAACTCAACAACCAATCCAACATAGTATTCCTCCTGATCTACAGACCACTTTCTTATAGCCCTAACTTTGCAACAAAACTAGTGGACGAGGCCGCCATACTATCAACCCACCACAACAACCTAGTCATACTGGGAAATTTCAACATATGGTTCAAAAAAGGAAACAAGTACACAGCAAACTCACTCTGCGCACTCCTGGAAACCTTGCAATTCAAGCTAATAGTAAATAGATCCACACATGACGCCGGACACACCCTGGATGAAATTTCCTGCAGGGAAGAACTATGTGCATCCGTGCCACCTACACCAATTGTGTGGAGTCACCACTACTTGATAACATTCTACATCAAACCCCAAACCCGACTACCGGCCAGGAAGGGAATACCCCACACCAGCAAGAAAAGAAACTGGAAGAACCTGGACCTAGAGGTCGTAAGAAACCTTCTAGATACACGTTGAAACAAACGGAATACTCGACCAATCACAAGTTGGCTTCAGACCAATGAGAGGATCAGAATCAGCACTTCTATCGATCTGGAACGACATGAAAATAACATGAAAATTAACGCAGATGATGACACCCAATCGGCCCTCCTTCCATTGGACATATCAGCGGCTTTTGACACAATCAGCTACGCAACACTAATAAAAATATAGATGAAATGTGGCATACAGAAATCCGCACTAACGTGGCTTACCTCATTCCTAACAAACTGAACCCGGAAGAACCTACCTACCACTGTTCACCTCAAACGCCAAAATTATATCCTGCAGAGTCCAACAGGGTTCCAAGCCTCTCTCCTGTACATTTCAACATCTACATGTGCCCACTGATGAAAATCATTCGATCCCATGGATTTACCGCCTACAACTATGCAGACGACACAACTGATTGTGAAACAAACAGAACACAGGAAAAAAAAACAACCTCAACAACTGCCTCGCAGACATATACAACTGGATGACAAAGAACAACCTCAAACTGAACCCGGTAAAAAAGGAAGTAATGCTCTCACCTGCAGGATTCGACAGAGGGAACCCACAACAGGACTGGTCAATCGGCATGGAAACGCAACCAGAGACTACCAATGTAGTAAACAACCTAGGAATACTCATGGACAGTGGACTATCACTGGAACCGCAAATCAACAAAATTGTCAAAAAATGGTTCTTCCTCCTACAACTGCTCAGAGGATTACACAGTACCTCTTCTTCCCCCACAATAAAAGGGATAGTTCAAGCAGTGCTTCATTATCAAGCGTTTTGGATTAAAACACTATATAAATTCAATAAAATACAAATACAAATTAAATGTTACCCCTCAAAATCAATGGGCCACCAAATATTACAACGCTATACCACCTATTATATTTGGTATCGCCAGAAAAAAGTATGGGAGTACTGTCAGAAGGACTCCTAGTGTAGACAAATGATATACTCACCGCCCGAAACAAGGGATAGTTCAAGCAGTGCTGTGCTAAATGTAAACGATCGAAATCAAGGCGATAAATATTAAAATAAAATATCAGCAAATATATTTGGTATTGCTCAACAAAAACGGTAGAACAACTTCCAGAGGGAATCAGTGTAGACAAATGATGTACTCACCTCCCTGATACAAGGAATAGGTCAAGAAGTGTGTTCGTGAATGATAAACCTCAAAGTAAAAGGGATACAAAATAGTTACAACTCATAATGGGCTTTTCAAGTTGGTATTACCCAAAATAGAGGATGGATAGAAGGACTCCAAGAATGATAATATGGCATCGACCAATACTATACACACCTACACAATTCAAGACCAATCAAAGTGACATTGTGCTAAAAGTTAACCCTTGAAATTAAAGTGATACGGAATACTACAGCACTAAATCAATGCTGTATTTAGCATCCTCAAATAAAAGGATGATGGTAGGACCCCAAGAAGGATAATATAGTGCAGGCACATACTTTCATACCCTACCAAATACAAGGCATGCAAAAGCAGTGTTTTGTTAAAGAAGAGCCGCAAAATAAATGGGATGTCAAATTCTACATCAGTATATTAGCTGTTATAGTTGGTATCCCAACAAACATAAATGGGAGGACTCCAAGAAGAACAAAATAATACCGACACACAGTACTCCCTTCCTTAATTCAGTGTCAATTAGGCCTCAAAATCAAGGGGATACCAAATAAGACAAACGATATATCACCGGTTATACTTGGTATCCCAAAAAATAAGGATAAAATGACTTGCAGAATGAGTCATAGATTAGATTTATGATGTACTCCCCTCCCCAATACAACTGTTGGTTCAAGCAGTCTTTTGAAATTCTACCCCTCAAAATCAAGGGGATACCAAATATTACAAAGCTATATCAGCTGTTATATTTGGCATCCCCAGACAAAAAGGATGGGATGGCTTCCTGAAGGAGTCACAGTATAGACTCATGATGTACTCCCCTCCCCAATACAAGTGTTATTTCAAGCAGTGTGTCAAATGTTAACCCTCAAAATCAGGAATATGCCAAATATTGCAACACTAAATCAGCTATTATATTTGGTATCCCCAGAAGAAAAGATGGGAGTGCTTAAAAAAGGAGTCAAAGTGTAGACAATTAATGTCCTCCCCGATACAAGGGATAGTTCAAGCAGTGTTTTGTTAAATGTTAACCCCCAAGGGGATGCAAAACCAAAGAAGTGATGGCTGGAAGGCTTAGAATGAATCTTAACCTCTGGCATTGCTCTGGGCAACCCTCAGACCATTGTTTTCACCTGTCAAGTGATTACAGAAAGGGAAAGGACCATATGCAAATCAGGCTTGGTCTTACCCCAAAAGGGGCAGTCCAGCTCAAACTGCTAGGTCACATCCCTTATGCGCAAGACCACAAGCATCCCCAGACATGTCTCTGCCTTTTGGGGTTGGACCAAGCCTGATTTGTATATGGTCTTTCCACTTTTGGTAATTTGCTACATATATTTTTTGTGACAATTTTAATGTCAAAGCCCCTGAGAATCATCAGTCAAGAAAGGGCATGTGCATCATGCACTCACTTTAAACCCAGTCACATACAGAGGTTTTAGCATAACCTACGTCACTGCTTTGGCATCTGCTTAACATCTGTAGCACAGAGAAATATTCAACACTCATCAGCAGGTCTTTGTTCTTTGTCAGTACAGGACAAGTGGAACCAGAGGTTTCAGGTATTACACGCATTCTAAAAAGAATATAAATATGGAATTAAGCACCCGTTCCAGGTGGAACGGGAGGTAACAGCCCGGGGCCCGAATTAAAGGCCTGAGCGAAGTGAGGGCCCTGGGATGTTACCACCTTTTCCTAACGCCATAAGCACCCGTCCCATGTGCTGGGACAGGGCTAATTTAAAGTATTTTCATTCTGTGAGCGGGACCACGGAATGAAAAGACTGTTCAAAGATGGCCACAATGGACAGGGAAGGTGGGACTCCGTATGGAGCCACTCTTCCCTTTCCATGGCAGCCTCACACATGAAGAAGAGAAAGCAATGAGGTAAGTGGGCAGGAGGAATACGTTAAAAAGGGATGTGGGAGGGGATATGGCAGGCGTGGAAAGCAGCCATGAGGTGGCTTGGCATGTGGGCTAACATCGGAAGGTTCAGCCAGCGTTCCTAGCCTCCTGATTGACTGGTTCCCCCGACGAAGGTGCTAATAATATTTAGGATTCAAACATTTTTAAACGTTGTCAAGATTACTGCATATAGGAACAGTAATTGAAATACTGCATTTATGAAATCAAGGTTAAAGAACATTATTAATTCAAATGAAAGAAAAAAAACATATTGCCATCTATGTCTGGTAATGCCAGGGTAACATATCAACACACTAACAGTCTTACAGAGAATAACTTCCAAATGGTTGTCTGTCAAATAGTAAATTATTCAAGCCTTAGTGTTCAATACATTATATATGCATATATACCATGTGTATCAACGGATTCAGTCACTTCTTGCCGGGGCAGAGCCTTTCCCTATAAGGCTAGGAAGCCCAGTATGCAATACTCTCCCTATGTGTAGAGGCAAGCGGTATTTCACCGGGAGAGACATGCCCCTTGGGGACAATGACTTCCGTTTCAAAGATGAACTCCCAAAGTTATTCACCCACACACCTTCTCCAACAACTTCTATCCAAAGAAGACATGTAGAACAAATTAATGTGTGTTACTGTGGTGTAGAAACCTTACATCCATGTGAGAAAGAAAAGGAGTACAATACTGTGAAGAAGAATGTCCAAGTAATGCAGAGTACTCAGACAACAGAAAGAAAGGACTGTGACGCTCTGCGAGAGAAGCCCGGGAGATTCAAATCAGCTGTGCTAGTAGCCAAACCAGGCCGGGCATGCAGCTTCCAATCATGGAAACAAACTGGCGAGTGAAGGCAACACAAGAAAAGCTTGTGTTGAAGCTGGAAGGCCTGAGGGAACGAGACCTCAGACAGATACAGAGTCCAAGATGGTGGTGTGATCGTGAGTCGGTGGACTACGAAGTCCAACAACGATACCGAGACCATAGACCGGTTCACAGTATGGAGTGGGCACAGAAGAAGGGAGAGAATCAAAGAAGCCAGAGGCCAACCTGACCGACCGAAGCAAGTATCCCATCCTGATTGCAGGTCTGATGACACTAACCCCAAGTGAGAGAGGTAACAGGGAAGGCAGGATACCCGGGAGGGATAGCAAATATAACAAACATAATAATCGTACTTGTCCCAGTGAGGACCACAACTTAATATTCCCCAAGGACAGTGGGAAGTCATATAAGGACATTCATATTAAAAAAAAAAGAGCAGTAAAGAACAAAGACAATCATTACTGGTACCTTCATACTCGTCCCAATAACCCTACAGAGGCGGAGAGAAGTGAGAATCATTAATGGTACCCTCATATTCATCCCAGTAAGACTAAAGAAGTGGAAACAAACGAGAATCTTTACTGGAGCATTCATACTTGTTCCAGTAAGGCCGAAGAAGTAAAGAAGAGTGAGAATCATTATTGGACCCTTCATTCTAGTCCCAGTAGCTATGAAGTGAGAAAGAAAAGTGAGTTATTTTGCAAGTCCTTCTAATTGGCCCAGCCAAGGGAAAAAGTGGACATTGTAAGGAGAAGAAGCACCAATTGTGATAAATATCGAGAGAAGAATATCCTAAGAAGGGGAAAGCAAGGTGTCAAGGAGACGAGAGCCCTATTTCTTAAGTAGTCAAAGTAGTTGCCAAGAACTACCTATGAATCAGTTACTAGAGTGATTGTGCTGAAAAACAGACCGCAAAAGAAGAGAGTCATTATCATGTGCCTAAGTTGTTTTGATAGTGGTAGGAACTAAAAGCAACAAAATGCAAAGTGACGGGGGACTGAAAGCCAGGACTGTCTAAATAATCCCACACTTGGCATGTGTGAACAGGATGTGTCGAATCTTTCTCCTGGGTTATAATGTCATTTTGGAGCAGTACTTGCCTGGCTTATTTTTTTTAACATGAATCCTGATGACTTACAGAAAATAACTGGTGGTCTGTCGTTACAGTAAATGACTTGACCCTGTAATACAATCTATTGTCTATATACATTAAAGTGGTCATTACCTCCAAGTCCCTCTTCATCGTCCCAGTACTTACTTGTGCGGTCTCCGACCTCCATTCCATCTTTTTACTAATACTGACACCTGCCCCACCCCTCCCCTGAGAGTACAATACTCTTCCATCATCGCACTTTAAGTTTCCTACCTACTTGTCAGGATCTTGGGTGGGTAGCTGGGCCACCTGCTGCTCCTTTGTTTCCTCTCCCTACTTGTGGGGGGAAAGGAGGGAACCTTTGAGTTCTCCTTCCCCCTGCACTACCTGCTGCACTTCTGGGTGCGTGCAGGTTGGGGTGTTCGTCTCCCAGTGCTGTTTGCTTATCAAGAAGCCTTGTTCAGTTTTTTTCGTCGAGGAAGGTCCTACTGGGCAGCCTGGCCAGGGTGACCTCTGCTTTCTTCAGCCTGGGACAGAGAGACTCTTCAAGCATTGTTGATGAGTGGGGTTGAGCGCAGGGTCCCTCAGTTGTCATTGCAGGGGATGGTAGCTGTTCTCAGAGGGAGGGGCTGGCTACTGCAGCTCCATCCTCATTTGTGCTCCAGCTTTGTGTACCGGGTGGTTGCGGCCCCCGTCTCTGCTGTTTTACGGGTGCATAGGAGCTTCAAGGCAGCCACATTTATTTCTTTGACCTCAAGGGAGTGCAGGCAGGGCAAGATACCTGTGAAGTGCCTCATTTCTTTTTTGAAAGAGGAAAGGTGCTCAGAGCAGTGGCATGAGCATTAAGTGCTTCGACTTGAAATGCTGGTAATCTGAGTTCTACCCGTACATGCGGATGTCCTTGGAGTTTTATAATTAATACAAATGGGGCTAACGTGCTGGAGTCAACTTCCGGGTTGGGCGAGGATGCGGCTGCCTGACTGAGTCGGCTAGTTATGCGACTGGCCCAGGTGAAGGAAGGTGCGGCCGGTACTAATTGGGGAAGTTGGTGCACCTGCTTATCCCTTGCTGGTCTATATGTAGGGGCTCTGCCTGGTTCTTTAGCTACTGGTGTCACTGTGGTAGTGCCTAGGGCTCTGCTCATGAGGTCGTCATGCTGCAGTTCTGTTGGGTCGCTGCTGCTGCTTTTCTGGAGCCACGATGGTGGTTGGCTGAAGTTGTTCTGGGTGTTCTCTGTCCTGTTGAATCTGGCTGACATGGCTCCTGGCAAGCGGCTGTATAAATTGAAGAAGGTTGACACAGAGGGTGAAATAGTAAGTTTGCGGTCTTCCTCTACGGGTGCTGACCGGCATACCTCCTCCAAGCATAAGAGGGCTCCTGCACTGTTGCATAAACTGTTGGTCCGCATTTGCTAGAAGGCCCTGGAAAGGGAGACTGTGAGGAAGAAGTCTTGGTGATTCAGGGCTCTGGTGCTGTCATCACCTTCTTCTTCTGACAGAGAGTCCTTCGTGTCTTCCTCCGAGGTGGTGGTGGTTGGCCATGCTGAGAAATCTGGACAATGAGGCGTTGTGCGCAGTGTTGGTGCAGGGTGCGGAATACATGGGGTTTCAACAACCATCCCCCGTGGCTATTGTGGCATCTGGATCACGGCCTCATCCATGTCAGTTTAAACAAACTATCAAGGTGGTACTGGTGTTACTTCCTGATATTCGGGAGGAAGTCCTTAAAGACTGGCAGGGGCCTGGAAAGGTGCCAGTTCCTTGCTTTAAGTCCAAGATGTATCCCTTATGAGGAGGGTGCGCTTCCGCAGGTGCTTTAGGTGGATACCGTCCTGTCGAGCCTGGTGGGTTGCTCCTCGATAGTGGCTGAGGAGGCGGCCATCCAGTTTCCTGTGGACAAAAAGTGAATTCTACCATGAAAAGTTATTACGTGGGGGCGCACATGGGTTTTCTGGCTTTGATATACACTCCTACATGGCTGAGATCGCATTCACTGGTTTTCTAAAGTTGGCTGAGCTTGCAGAGGAAGGGGCAGACTGTGCTCCCCTGTTGCAGGCTATGTAGTTGCAGGTGAAGCTCCTATTAGATTGGCATATGATGGTGATTATGCTGCGGCAGCAGCCATGGGAGCTGCAGTTTTGGGACGCCGTCACTTGCTCCGCCAAGACTGGCATTCTGATGGCCATCAGAAGGCAGTGGCCTTGAAAATTATATTTGAAGGAAAGATGTTGTTTTGGTATTCTCGGAGGACAGGGTGCATTGTGTGTTCAAGGCAGATAAGCACATTGACAAGCTACGTCGTCACTCTGAGGTTAAGCCTGGGCTGGCGTTTCAAGCAGGCGTAATACATTTCGGAGTCATGCTGTGTCCAGTGAGAGCTATCGGAATCCCTCTGCTGAGAGCCAGTCTAAAAAGCAACAGGAATCGGGCAAACCCTTTTCTATGGCACCTTCAGAGGTGCAGATGCCAAATGTGTTAGGGCCAGGTTCTGCTGATTCTGGCCGGCTTGGCCTGGTCTTCTGGCCTGTGGGTGAACAGGATTGTCTGGTGGGGATTCCAGATCGAGTTTGTCTCGCATCAGCCGTTCTTGGGAGCATGGGTGACTCTGCTTCCCAGGTGGGCGGGATACACTCGGACCATGACTCACAGTGTCCTGGAATTGTTGGAGAAGGGGGCGATCCAGGAAGTTCTCAGGAAGAAAAAGGATATGGATTTCTACTCTGTCATATTTGTGGTGCCCAAACCAAAGTTCTCACAGGCCATGGACCTCATGCCGACTGTGCACTTGAAGAGGAGTCTGCGGATGGTTCCTGCCCTTGTGTGCCCACTTCTGATGGGGCTGAGCCTTCTGCCTCTCACATTTCGAATTGGGGGGTTTGGAGGTTGAGAGGCACGGATTGTGCAGACAGGGCCTGACTCCGCAGTTGGAGATGCCAATTCAGAAGTATATGCGGCCCTCATATCTGAAGTTACACAAGACGCATTGGAAGTGTGGACAATCTCTGGACTGCTCCGTCCTGCTGATTTGCCAGTTCTGGGAAGATGGCTGGGACATGGGTCTGGCTGTATCAGGGCTTTCAGGAAGCCCTGGGTTCTTATTTCCAGCTGTGAGCCATTGGTCTCTGACTGTTGAAATGTTTCCTGTTGTCTGTGTGCTGGTGTTCCTCCAAGGGTCCTTCCCCTAGTTTGGCTAGCTTTACAGAGTTTCCATTTGAACCAGTGGAGTCCATTGAAATCAAGTTTCACACATGGAAGAGTGTTCTTGGTGGTCATTACCTGAGCGAGAAGACTAGGTGAAATTGGAGCGTTGTTGTATATGGCTCCATTCCTCCTGGTTCTCTCGAATTTCCTGGTTCTCAGGTGTAATCCGGGGTTCTTTCCTCAATTAATTTCTAAGTTCCATAATGTGCAGTATATTGTGCTTCCGTCCTTCTTTCCCAGTCCCACCTCCTGAGGAGCAGTGGTGGCACAAACTGGATGTTAAAAAGGTCCGGCTTGGCCTACTTGGACATCCTTTCATCAGTCAATCTGTAAGATTTGGGGGTTCAAAGCCTGGCCTAAAGGCATCTGTAAATCCGATTGGCCGTTGGATTTCGGCAGGCTATTGCCATACTTTCTCAACTCACACGCTTTTGGCGGGTGGGACCCACCTTGCAATCAACTGACTCACCCGTCAAGCCACCTGCATGCCCATATACTTCAATGGGCCTTCACACCACCAAAAACGGATTTGGGTGTTTTCACCCACTGTGGCAATACTAAAGGTTGAGAGCTAGGTTATTGCCTTGGCCGATAGTGGTGCGCAGGTCTCTTCGCTGGCTTTTGTTCAGGGTCGCTGTACTAGAGGAATGGTGGTGTCTTGCGCTGAGGCACAGGGAGTGGCCATTCAGGACATTTGCAGGTTGGTGACCTGGGCCAACCTGAATACGTTCACCAGACACAATCCCCTCAATTTGCACGTACGATGGTCTTCCTCCGTTGGGTAGCGGGTGTTGAGTGCTGGTACAGATGGTCAATGGTGATTTGGCGTGATGTTTGGGAATACATGTGGTGATGGATTGTTGCAACTGCAGTCTGTATGGTCTGTTTTTGTTTTCATGGATCAATGTTTCACTGTTGTCTTTGGTATGCCTCACATGCAAGTACTGGGACAAGGAAGAGCGACATGGAGGTATTGACCCAGTTACTTACTGGTAATCTTCATATTTCTTAGTCCAACTCTTTCTCGTCACAGTACTTTAAAAAAATATAACCTTTTATTGTTTTAAGTGAAAACATTACCAAAAGCAAAACAAATGTCAGTGCTTGATTGGACAATTCAAGGATACTGTACAGATTCATAACATAATAATAGGGACAGGGTGTCTAGTGGGTAACTAATCAGCTCAGGGGAAGACAGGGGGGAAACACAGCAAAAGATTCCTCAATGCTTCCCCACCCACCTCTCCCATACCTTCTGAAATGTTTGGGGACAGCCTCTTGCATTGTAACCCCCCCCTTTTCCTTCACGGATAAACAACGGTCCACCTCAAAAGTCGTGGCCATTCTGCTGATACCCACATCATTTTGCAATAGTTCTCTTTTCCAGCCCTATTGTCACAGCCAGAAATACTTTTTCATACTTCATGAACCCCGCCTCCCCCCAAATCCCAAACAGTGCGACCTTTGGGTCGAGAGGCACTGGAGAACCCAGCATCGTAGTCTGTTTACGAAAACACATTTCCCCCAAAACACCTGAATGTGTGTACAGCTCCACAGTGTGTGATAAAAAGGTGCACCCCTCACGCCGGCATTGCAAGCATAGATCATCATTCGGCACACCCCACCATGCCAGTGCCCCCCTAGAGAAATACACCCGGTGGAGTATTTTATACTGCATCATGCAGAGCCTGGCCAAAATTCGACCTTCTGAGGGAACATGAGCGCATCTACCCATTCCTCAGGCTCCAAGGATCCCACATCCCCTTCCCATCTAGTCGGGTCAGTTCTGTGGCACCAATTGCAGTGAGCATATGGTATAAGGTGGCGGTCACCTTAGAGGTGATACCCTGAGGGAGGAGGTTGGCCTCAGAGAGCAAACACTTCAGCATCTCGTTCAAGGAGGGGAACGGAGATCCAATGGCGTGGGCCAATTGCATATAGCCTAACTGTTCCCCATCTGGCAGTTCAAGCATATCCTGCTTCTTTGCAAACTGGTTAAGTTGACCCTCCTGTACCACATCAGCCAGGACCCGAATCCCCTTTGCCTCCCACCCTCCAAAGTGTCCCATCTTAAGCAGTTCAGGTAGGTGTGCATTGTGCCAAAGAGGTTGGTCTAGGGTCGGCCTGTCCCCCACCCTATACTCCGGTGAGCGTCTGCCCATACCTGTCGGGTATTTCCTATCACTGGCGCCCGACCCCTTTTACGGTCCCCATATAGCACCTGTCTAGGTGGCCTACCCCTCATCTACCCATTTTCTATCCCAGTGGGGCAGCCTTGGGTCCCCGAGAAGGCAATCATTTACTGTACTGAGCTGGTGCCCCAATATTACCGTTGGAGATTCGGCAGGCCGATACCCCCTTCCCATACTGACCTGTGCAGCGTCTTAAGAGCCACCAGGGGCTGTCCGTCCCCCCCATAAAAGAGCCCACAAAGGATTCCCTCAATATTTGCAAAAACCCCTTTGGGAACCGGGAGTGGGGCGTTTTGCAACACGTATAGAAACATGGGGAGAGCCAGCATTTTGAAGAGAGCTGCTTTACTTGGTAGGGTCAGTGGGAGAGATTGCCAATGCACCGTGTCTAGTGCAAATGTATCGACCACAGGGTACAGGTTAAGCCGAATGAAATCCCAGGGACACAGACCCACCTGAATACCCACATTTTTGAAGCCTGAGACAGAGACATGATACGGGTTGTCCTGCAGGATTGCCTCTTCCACTCCCTGAATCCTGAACAGAACAGACTTCTGACAATTTACCCAAAGCCCGCTAAAGTCTTGGTAGTCCGCTAGGATGCGGGTCACTGCCAGGCACGAGCTTGAGGGATTACTCACATAAATCAGAAGGTCAACTGCATAGAGCAATACCTGGTCCACTCCCCCCTAGGGCCACTTAAATCCCACACAGTCCGGATATGGATCGTGAGTGGTTCTATGGCCAGTGTGAACAGAAGGGGGGTGAAGGGGCACCCCTGTCTCGTGCCTCACCAAAGTGGGAAGGCCCTGGAGGAGATCCTGTTGACTCTAACCAGCGCCTTGAGGAACTATATAGCAGACTGACGCAAGACAAGAGGTTCTCTCCAAATCTCATCCTACCCATACGTTCGGTAAGGAAGGCATGGTATCAACAGCAAGACAGACAAAAGTGACCACAGTTCAAGGGTGTTTATTGAACTTCAATTGGGTTTGAAAAACACCTACCTAATCCTAAATCTAAAGATGGGAGCAAGCTACGACCATCAAATAATAAGAACACAGTCCTCTTAGTGTCTTGTCAAAATAAAAGAGCCTATACAAATGACCATATTGCCAATCTTTATCTCTAAATACAAATATTGTGGGAAACAATGTAATGCAAACGAAAAGTGTTCACAAACTCATATGTCAGGATATTCCCTTACCCACGTTTCCAGCACGGGACAAGGTTGCACCCTCGGGCTTAGCACAGTCTCTGGATTCTCTAGCATGACAGTTCAAAACTTTAACATCATGGGCTTCTGTACCAAAGTCTCTTTGCTATTCAAAGTCTCTTCTTTCAGAGGGCCAGTTGCAACAAACAAAGTTCCTTTCCATTTTGTATTTCACATATCCACAATTTTCTTAGGTGATTTACTATTCACCTCGGATCCCCCTCCGCCGGGCTCAGATCCACTTTGACACAAAATCTTCAATCAGTCTCCCTCTGACCGGCTTGGAACGATTTATCCACTTTAACACAAACTTGCTTTAGCCCAAAGCTTTCAATTGATCTCCCTCTGCCGGGCACAGACAGACTTTATCTACTTTGCCATAAACTTTCCTTACTGTATAAACATCGAAGACTTTCGATTGTGCACAGGATTTTGCTTGACCCCGTCGCAGGACCACTTCGATTCACAATCCTTTGCCACTCTTTCACTTTTGTCAACCCTCAGCTGGATACCTTACAGATACCTTTGATTGAGCACACATACGGTGCCGGACCACATCTGTGAAAGGTATCATATCTTGGTTTCAAAGTTCAATCACTCATCTGCAGTTCAACTTTACTCGCGAAGGTCATCACACGCGTTTCAAACAATGTTCGTTCCAGCACTCGCCATGCAATGTTGCCGCTTGCAACCCTGGCTTCAACACAGATCGGTCTTGCATCGGTCTCCCAAACTCACCGGCTGTGTTGATTTCACCGATTCTGCTTTGTTGTTGGAGCCAAGGACAGTACCACGGCAGCTGGCAATACTTCCTGCATTGATCATCAACGTGGGAGGGCCCCGGGTAGCTCCGACACACAATGCAGGATTCTTCAGCCTGTTTTCCTGGTCTTACGCTTTCCAATTTCGAGGGCTCATGAAAGCAATGGTTCTTTGTCGAAAAGGTCAAGGGAACATCCCTCCTTGCAATCCCCTTCTTTTTTGCTGTCTTTCTCCTCTTGTTAAACTGCTATCTTGGAACTGCTGTTTCTTCATGTGCTTTGCCTCGCTCAGAGTGTGCTCTTGTGCTCCACCTTCAAACCGTGAGGGGAAGCTTAATGGAAGTCAGGTGTGTGATGGTCAGTAATTGACTGACCTTGCCTGACCATTGTATTGGGACACGTCATGTATACGTCTCAAGTATTAATCCATTTTCTCTCCGTCATGCCTGCTGATCCTGTCTTCGCTGGTGTGCAGCCTTTTGCTGGTTCACATAATGATCAAACACTGTTTGCATTCAAAACAACTGCCAAGCCATTTTACACTCAATGGAGGTTGTCAGCGTGGTTGCTGTGGCAACATGTGATCCTGGGATGTCGATCGGCAAATGCGACGTACGTGCCCTCCCGACATCACGTGACACCAGATGTGGCTTTGCACGCCGGCCCTGCCTCCAATCTTACTCATTCTATATAAACAAGGCTTGCTGAACAAACAAGTGCTTCCGATTGTTTTTCCCGGTACTCTGAAGCTTCGTTCATATTCCCGCTTCCAGTGCTTCGTGAACATTTCCCTACGACTCAGATATTCTTACGGACTTGTTCTGGCTTACTTTAATACTTTGTTACGCTGTATTTCTTCCTGCTCACGCAGCTCTGAATTACAGCGTTTTCCAGCCTTGCTTCCCTCATTGAGGCTCTTCCAACACTGAGCGACTATCCTTGCAGTAAGTGTTTGATATAGCAGGCGCGTAGGGCGCTAAAGGAACAGTTTTCATTGTTTACTCCAGCACGTCAGCCTCGCTACCCATACCGAGGTTCTCCTGTTCCTGGCTGCCGGCATTACAGCAACACGGGGCACTAGTTAGCCTTACTGTTCCTTTCACTTACATGCCAGCCTCACTTTACTCACCGAGGTTAACTTGAACTATTCCACAATGCATCACCATTCTCCATACTAAGGCTGTACATGTTGGAGATATATTAGATCTTCCACCTCCTATCATACTAACTCTGGATTTCGAGGATCCGCTGTACCAGTCATCTCTACCTCATCCAGGTTCTATTCCATGGAGTAAAAGTGCACCGAACTATGGATGCTTTGCAGATCTATTCATCCAGTGCACCAACCCGGCTCTAGTGCGTCCCTCGTGCCGTACGAGTTATTTCCTCTACTAACCTTCCTTCCATTTTGCATTGTTTTCTCAATCTCCTCTACTCTCTGGACAAATACAGTGGAAGGCGACCTGACCTCTTGTACGGTAAGAGAACACCTGGGGGGATTTCAAGGGCTCTAGAGGGGATATGCCTTTTGATTTTACTCACTTACTTTTATTTCACCTGCGTTCTATGGGGAGTCCAGGAAGTGTTCCTTGAGTAGATCCAAGGAACTTCCAGAACCTCATTAGTCATGGTTAGTCTAGAGGTCTCTCAGATAGTAAATCTACTTTTCTGAAGGCTGGGTACTGAACACTGGTCTCTTGTTACAGCCTGGTGTTTTCCTGCTTTGTGGATTCCTCACCCTTCCAAGTGATTAATTTCTCTGGCATTCAATAATTAACGGCTAGTGAGGTGCATCACTAGGAAGGTCTCTTCCTCGACTAGTAAAGTATGTGTACCTGAGGCCACTACTATCATATTTGGACCCAACAGGTATTCCCTTTCATACTGAGGGTCTATTACATGCCTCTGGTGAGTCCCTCCTTGTTTTTTTGTTGTTATTATTCTACAAGGATTGTGACTGAGTTGTAACACTCTCATACCTGGCTGTCTGCGAGAAAGTGTTTGTGTTGTAAAAGGGGGTGAGGTGGGGGGAGTGGGTGGGGGGGAGGCGAGTTCCTAAATGGGGTAAAGGTGTTACAGCGAAGGGGATGCCGCATCTCACCACCCGGTGTCCCCACTCCCCAGAGACCCCTCACCCAGGTGATCATCCTGCACTGGTCCACCCCCAGGAACTGGATCCAAAAGCGATGGCCATGTCCTGGCCACCTGGATGCCAGATCCCGGTGACTAGTGGACAGGGTTCAACATTGAGAGCAGGGAGCCATTTAGCACCTGCTTGTAGTCTAGAAGAGCCTGGCTTGCTTTGCACCAACAGATACCAGGAGCTACTTTTGACTCCCCAGGCCAATTTATGCCAAACAATCGCACCTGCTGTCACGATGCCTGCCCCCGGAAAGCCAGACCAGGCCCAGCAACCCCGGAAGCAGGCATCATGCCACTTGAAGCATGCCCAAAAACCCCAGTTAGGGGCCCTTTGGCTACAGTCATGGCGCCTATGGCGCCAGGCTCATAAGAATAAAGTCAGTCCTGGCACCATGGGCGCCAGGCTCATCACAGAAATCTTACCTGTTGCAGACCATGCTGCATACCTACCTGATGCAGGCCATGCTGCATGAAGCCACAAGCCAAATGAGGCTTAAAGGGACTACTTTACCTCAGGGACACATTTCCTCTCGGGTGGGGCTGTGGAAGAATACTTATCTGGGACTTCTTCCAAGGCTATTTCAGCCACACCCGGACAGCCACACGTGCTTTGCGTTATTCTGCTTGCTGCAGCGTAACGCTCACCGTGACTTCAGCAGCTCCAGTCTTCAGCCACGCCCGCTTCAGCCCTGGAACACCTGGAACAAGAAAAGGAGAAGGAGAAGAAGTCAGAACAAAACCCTTACCTGAATCCTCGATCCAGCACATCGTCGATCTGGAAGAGAGAAGCCTTCTCAGGTGCATTCCCACGCACCTCGCCGCGCTGAACTCACCAACCGAGGCTGCATTCCTTTACTCCATCGCGAATCCAGCATCTCCAGGCCATTCTTCAACACCTGGGGAAGACGAGAACAGATAGGTGAGCAAGGGCAATACAAACTACCCCCAAAGACTTACCTGATTTACCACAGGGGGGTACTCACCTCATCTCGGGTCGGCGCAGTCAATTCCGCATCTCCGCCGCACCCCGGCCCCTAAGGGGAAAAAACAAGGACCATACTACCTAACCCCAAAGACTTACCCGATTTACCACAGGGGGGGTACTCACCTCATTTCGGGTCGGCGCAGTTTATTCTGCATCATCGCTGTACCCCGGCCCCAAAGGGGAGAACCACAATAGACCTACCAGGATCTTACCAATTGCCACTTGGAACTCTTCTTGTGGTTTAAATCCACAACCTGCAAGGAATCTGGCAGAGTGAAGATCAGACTTTTGAACTCTTACGAACAATTGTACTTAGAGTCAATACTGGAACTCACCGATTCCTCCACTCCAGTGAAGTAACTGGTCGTCTACGCGCCCCTGCGCCCGACACAGGATGGAGAGCTCATCTTTCCAAATCTTCAGGTGAGATTAAGAGGGAACTTCAGGAGTGTTCTGTGGGCAGACAAGGGGAGTGGGAAGGCGGGTTAACGCTCAGATTACGGGAGGTTAATTCCCTTTCTCCATTGCAGAAAGATATTTGTACGAGTCCAACAAACGAAGCTAAGTGGGTCTGTCCAGTCTGTCATCTCGGCTCTACGTGTAACTCTGGTGGAAGCAACAGCGGGCCAGTCCAGATCAACGCCCCCGTGGGAATCAGGTGTGCGTAACAGAACGCGAAGCCTACCCACAAATACCCACCTGGGCGTCATGGAGACCTCGGAAACCGATCAGTTGGCCCAATTATTAGGGGAACTAAGGGCCGAAGTGCATTCCGCCCGCCAGGAAACCAATGCCCTCAGGAGGGAATTGATAGTGTCAAAAGAACGAACTGATGATTTGGCCAGACAGCTATTACAAAGCCAGGCTGGATAAACACCTCGACCTGGACTCGGGGCCAGCCCAGCTCCGGTGCCACCGAGTAACCCTGTGCAAATAAACCTTCCTGGAGCCGTTCCCTTGGCTCCGCCTGAACGCTTTGCCGGAGACCCTAAAAGGTTTGCTATATTCATAAATCAATGTCGCTTACACTTTTTATGTAGACCTGGAGCTTTCCCAAACGATCAAGCCAAGGTAGCTTTTGTACTGTCATATCTCAGCGGCAGTGCAGCGGACTGGTCCATTCCGCTAGTAAATCAGGATGACCCGAGATTTCCAAGGTTTTCGAACTAGCATGGAAAGACTGTTCGCCCGACATTCCCAAGGACAGGCTTTGGATAACGAACTTTTATCCTTACGGCAAGGTAATCAGGATCTTTTATCTTACATTGCAACTTTCAATAGATTAGTTGTGGAAACCGAATGGCCTGAAGCCAAGCGAATTACATTATTCCATCGAGGGCTTCGGGGAGAACTCAAGGATGTTTTAGCCCAAGTCGTGAACCCGCCTTTAGACTGTGCTGAATATATAGATTTTGTGGTCCACTTAGATCACAGACTTCAATCCAGAAAGGCTGATCGAACCAAGTTTGAAAACAAGGTCTTGGTTAAAACCTACGTACCCTCGAAGGGGGTAGATGCCTCAGAACCCATGCAAATCGGGGGGGGGTTAGAGGACCCTTAACCCAGAAGGAAAGGGAAAGTGTCACGCTCACCTGATTCCCACGGAGGCGCAGGTCTGGCTTCGAGTGCTGATGCTTCTTCAATGGTGAAGCGCGGGACTCTGAAGATGGACTCTCTGGCTCGCAGGAATATTCCCCTGTGCGTGAAAAGGGAGTATTACCTTAGGGTCTGGAAGGATGAGTTCTCCATCCTGCTTCTGATGCAGGGGCGCGTTGAAACCCAGTTACTTCACAGGATTGAGGTTTGATGGGAGTTCAAATAAGCTTGACTATTCAGGTAAGGCGCTGTTAGAGTTCTGTAGCAAGTTCAAAAGTTCAAGCTTAATAATAATGTTCATTGTCTTATTGCAGCAAGCGCCAACGCTTATGTCTTTTTCCCCTTAGGGGCCGGGGTTCGGAATGCCGGAGATATGGCGCCGACCCGAAGTGAAACGTGCAGTTCCATTAAATGACAGGTAAGTTCTGGATGAGCGTTCGGGTAATGTCTTTGCATTCGCTCATTCAATGTCTTTGTCTTTTTTCCCCCATAGGGGCCGGGGTCCGGAATGCCAGGAAGCGGCAGGACCCGAAATGAAATGGGAATGACCCAACAGGTAAGTCTTAGAAGAAAACTGAGCTTTTCCTATTCCCTTCCTTCTCTCACCTTGTGTTCTTGTCTTTTTCTCTCTAGGCTCTAGGAAGTGGCTGCGGATCCGGATGATCGCTGCTGAAGATGGAGGTGCCCAGGAAAGGTGAGTGAAATACAGCGCTGCAGCGATCGAAGCGAAATGCTTTTAAAAATAATGTCTTCTCTTTCAGGATCGTCGGTGTGATGTCTCCGTGATGCAGCTTTAGCAGGTAAGGACTTCTTTCTCTCCAATTCTCTCTTAGCAGGTGACCCAGGATGCTGACAGGCGTGGCTGAAGTCCAGATGCAGGAGCTGACACGGTGAGCGTCCAGCTGTTAGGAGCAGAACAACGCGAAGCGTGAGTTGCTGATCGGGCGTGGTTTAAATAGCTTTGGAAGAAGTTCCAGGTATGTATCCTTCCACCGATCAGGTATGTATCCTTCCCGACCACACCCAGGGGAAAGTAGTCCCACAGGTAAAGTAGTTCCATTCAGGCCTCAAGAGGGCCTGGATGTAGCAGCATGGTCTGCATCAGGTAAGTGCACATTAAAACACTTGAACACATGTCTAGCTTTATGAGCCTGGCGCCTAAGGCACCAGGACAGGGGTCCAACATGAGCCTGGTGCCTAAGACGCCAGGACTGTGTCCAAAGGGCCCCAGCTTGGGCCCGCTGGCACTTCCCTGGGGGGAATGATGCCTGCCTCTGGGGTTGCTGGGTCGGACCTGGCTCCTTGGAGGTAGGCATCATGACTGTACCCCCCCCCTCAAGGCCCCTCCCAAGGTTGTTCACTCCGGGGGTTTTGGCTTGTTCGGAAATCTCCGGTGGAACCTTTGTATTAATCGAGGTGCGTGAACATGGTTACTAGGCTCCCACAATCTCTCCTGAGGTCCATATCCCTTCCAGTCAACAAGATAGAAGAGTTTGGACTTTAACACCTTGGAGTCTAAAATGTCTTTAACTTCGAATTCTAATTCCCCTTCAATTTGAACTGGGTCTGGAGGCTTGGACAGTCGGGTCCCTGGTTGTACTGGCTTCAAAAGTGATGCATGAAAAACTGGATGAATACACATGTTAGACGGTAAATCCAGTTTAAAGGCCACGGGATTGATTATAGCCTTGATGGGATAAGGTCCTATGAATCTGGGATTGAAGGTTCGCGGGCCCTTGAGGGGTAAATGTTTCGTTGCTAGCCATACCTGGTCCCCTACTTCGTAAGGAGGAGTTTTACTTCGGTGCAAATCAGCGTTTTCTTTATACTTTTTCTTGGCTTGCTGTAAATGAGTTGCAGCTTCTTTGAAGGCTCGGGTTATTGTGGAATGCAGATGATTTACTGCGGGCATTTCCAGGGTCAGAGGTGGATCTAGATCAGAGGTCCGAGGATGGTGACCATACAAAGTATAAAAAGGAGTTTGTCCGGTTCCAGAATGCACTGAATTGTTGTATGCATATTCTGCGATCCAAAGGATGTCTTTCCAATTTAACTCGGATTGGTGTAACATGCACCGAAGATATTGCTCGAGAGTCTGATTGGTTCTCTCGGTTTGTCCGTCGGTCTGGGGGTCGTGGCTGGTGGGTAACCGCACATCTATTTGTGCTAGTTGGCAACACTTCTTCCAAAAATGGGAGATAAATTGACTTCCACGATCCGAGACTAATATGGAAGGGAAACCATGTATGCCAACTATATTCTCCAGAAATTCCTTGGCCAAGGTGGAAGCTGAAGGCAAACCTTTTAAAGGGATAAAGTGGGCCATTTTGGAGAATAGATCCACAATTACAAGGATAGTGTTGTAACCAGCACAAGGAGGCAGGTCAGTTATAAAGTCCATTGACAAGGTGTGCCATGGTGCCGGTGGAATATCCAAGGGTTGAAGTAGGCCGGCTGGCCTTTTCTTTTGAGCCTTGTTTTGGGCGCAAATTCCACAAGACAGTACAAAAGACTTTATGTCTTTTCTCCAAGAAGGCCACCAGAAGTGGCGTTTGATTTTTTCCTCCGTTTTAGCGATACCAGGGTGTCCTTCCATTAATGATTCATGATGATGGGCAATAACAAGTTCTTGCAATTCTTTACTTGGCAGAAACAACCGCTCCTGGAAGTAGGGTAAATCATCCTTAACGGTGTAACGAGGACCCTTTTGACTCCATTCCAGTAAGGCTGAAGAGTCTAGAAGTTGTTTTACTTGCGTTTGGATGTCCTCAATAGTTTGCAATGAAGTTAGGCCTAAGATTCTTTGTTCAGGTATGATTGGCACAGGTTCTAAACTCGAATTGGGTTCTTCCATGCCAATCCGGGATAAGGCGTCCGCTTTACCATTCTTGCAGCCAGGGCGATAGGTAATTACAAAATCAAATTCCGCAAAGAATAGAGCCCATCGGAGTTGTCGTGAAGATTGAGCTTTGGCCGTCTTTAAATACTGTAAATTTCTGTGGTCCGTAATTACGGTGATGGTGTGTCTTGCCCCGAAAAGGTAGTGACGCCAAGCCTTGAAAGCAGATTTAATAGCCAGTAACTCTTTGTCGGTAATTGCGTAGTTGATTTCAGGAGGAGAAAATTTCCTGGACCAAAAGGCCACTGGGTGTAGTTGGTTAGTTTCTGGGTCTCTTTGCGACAGGACAGCTCCCATGGCCGAACTGGATGCATCGGTTTCCACAATGTAAGGGAGATCTGGGTGCGGGTGCTTCAATATAGGTGCAGAGGTGAATTTGGTTTTCAGGTCCTGAAAGGCTTGTTCGGCCTCAAGAGTCCATTCAAAGCGTTTGTTTTTCTTTAGGAGAGCTGTGATGGGTTGGACTGTTCGGGAAAATTCCGGGATGAATCTTCGATAGAAATTGGCGAAGCCGAGCATGCTCTGAACTCCCTTCACAGAGCTAGGAGATGGCCATTTGAGGATGGCGTCCACCTTTCGTGAGTCCATTCGGACTCCTTGAGGTGTCAGGATGAATCCGAGAAACTCCACTTCTGTGGTATGAAAAACGCATTTTTCGAGCTTTGCAAATAGTCTGTGCTGGCGCAATTTCTCAAGGACTGCCCTAACATGTTTTCTGTGATCGGATTCTGAAGAAGAATACACCAGGATGTTGTCAATATAAACAATGACACAGACATCGATAAGTTCCCAAAGAACATCATTCATAAAGTACTGAAAGTCGGCAGGTGCATTGCACAAACCGAAGGACATCACCTGATATTCGAAGAGCCCAAATTTGGTGCGGAATGCAGTCTTCCATTCGTCGCCTTCTTTTATACGCACCAGGTGATAAGCTCCTCGGAGATCTAACTTGGTGTACACACAAGCGTCTTTCACCTGGTCGATAAGATCAGGGGCAGAGGATAATGATTCTTAATCGTTATTTGATTTAGGGCGCGATAGTCTATACATGTTCTAAGGTCGCCCTCTTTTTTCGGCACGAAGAACAGAGCTGAGGAGACAGGAGACTTGGACGGGCGAATAAAACCATTGGCTAGGTACTGATCTAAATACTGACGCAAATGCAGGTTCTCAGGTTCCGTAAGAGCATAAATCCTACTACAAGGTAGTTGAGCATTGGGTACCAGATCGATTTGGCAATCATAAGACCGATGGGGAGGTAACGTGTTAGCCTGTTCCTTCTGAAAAACGTCTTGGAATTCTTGGTATTCTGACGGTAGCTGCACAGGGGTGGAAGTTGCTGAGGCTAGACCCATAACTGGATTTCTTGGGAACAAGTTGGTTCACAATCAGGAAAACTCCTCTTCTTTGCTCGCCAGTCAATTCTGGGATTATGTGTTTCTAACCAAGGAATTCCAAGAATTACTTGAAATTGTGGGGCCTTGATCACGTCAAACACGATTGCTTCCCGATGTCCATCCTGACCCACCATTGTCACTTCAACAGTGGAGTGCGTTACAGGCCCTGAGGCTATTTCGGTTCCATCTACTGTAGTAATGACATCTTGGGTTACTTTCGGGCGGAGAGGGAGCTTAATCCTGGAAGCCAATTCACTGTCTATGTAATTTCCAATAGCTCCACTGTCGATGTATGCTTTTATAGCATGCAACAGCTGAGGCGGTTTTGGGTCCACGAGCACCATTGGCATGACAAAATGCGAGGTCAAAGAGTTTGTTTTCAAGCTCGGCAAGCGGACCCCTACGCTTGTCGGGCTAGGTCGTTTCCCGAATCAGGTGTCAATAAATCGTTATCAGTGGCTCCAACCACCTTCTTAGGTGGTTTAACCGGACAATTTTGAAGAAAGTAACCGGAAGTCCCGCAATACAGACAAAGTTGCATTTGCCGCCTTCTCTCTTGTTCCTTCTGCGTTAATGGTCCTTTAACACCGCCGATTTGCATTGGTTCGGATACGTCGGTACTCTTGGAGTTAGCGTGGGTTTTGATCGGTACTCGGGTTTCGTACTTGAACCGATCTGCTTTTCTATTTTGAAGTCTGTGATCAAGTTGAACTACCAAGTCTATGTAGTCTGCGCAGACCTGGGGTGGATCTACTATCTGAGCTAGAACATCCTTAAGCTCTCCGCGCAGGCCTCGATGAAACAATGTGATCCTTTTGTTTTCTGGCCATCCACTTTCCACAACCAGTCTATTAAAGGTGGCAACGTAGGACAGGAGATCCTGATTACCTTGTCGTAAGGATAGCAGTTCGTTATCAAGGGCCTGTCCTTGAGAGTGTCGAGCAAACAATCTTTCCATGCTGGCCTGGAAACCCTGAAAATTCTGGAGAATGGGATCATCCTGATTTACCAATGGAATAGGCCAATCGGCAGCACTGCCACTGAGGTAAGATAGTATAAAGGCTACCTTGGTCTGGTCGTTAGGGAAGGCCCCGGGTCTGCATAGAAAGTGTAAACAACATTGGTTCATAAAGACGGCATATTTCTTGGGATCCCCCGCAAAACGTTCAGGCGGGGCCAAAGGCATGTGTCCAGGTAGATTGATTTGTACCGGGTTATTCAAACCCATTGATGTGGAAGTACCTCCGGAATTAGGTAAAGGAGTGTGCCCTGCCTGGGCCTGCAATAACCTTTTGGCCAGGTCATCTGTTCTTTCCTTGGATAGGATCAGTTCTCTTTTGAGAGCGTTAGTCTCCTGGCGGGCTGAGTGCACTTCTGCCCGTAATTCCCCCAAAAGCTGGGCCAGCTGATCTGTCTCAGAAGTCTCCATAGCGCCCGGGTGGGAAATTGTGGGTAGGCTTCGCGTTCTGTCACGCTCACCTGATTCCCACAGAGGCGCAGGTCTGGCTTCGAGAGCTGATGCTTCTTCAATGGTGAAGCGCGGGACTCTGAAGATGGACTCTCTGGCTCGCAGGAATATTCCCCTGTGCGTGAAAAGGGAGCATTACCTTGGGGTCTGGAAGGATGAGTTCTCCATCCTGCTTCTGATGCAGGGGCGCGTTGAAACCCAGTTACTTCACAGGATTGAGGTTTGATGGGAGTTCAAATAAGCTTGACTATTCAGGTAAGGACCCGAAATGAAATGGGAATGACCCAACAGGTAAGTCTTAGAAGGAAACTGAGCTTTTCCTATTCCCTTCCTTCTCTCACCTTGTGTTCTTGTCTTTTTCTCTCTAGGCTCTGGGAAGTGGCTGCGGATCCGGATGATCTTCTGCTGAAGATGGAGGTGCCCAGGAAAGGTGAGTGAAATACAGCGCTGCAGCGATCGAAGCGAAATGCTTTTAAAAATAATGTCTTCTCTTTCAGGATCGTCGGTGTGATGTCTCCGTGATGCAGCTTTAGCAGGTAAGGACTTCTTTCTCTCCAATTCTCTCTTAGCAGGTGACCCAGGATGCTGACAGGCGTGGCTGAAGTCCAGATGCAGGAGCTGACACGGTGAGCGTCCAGCTGCGAGGAGCAGAACAACGCGAAGCGTGAGTTGCTGATCGGGCGTGGTTTAAATAGCTTTGGAAGAAGTTCCAGGTATGTATCCTTCCACCGATCAGGTATGTATCCTTCCCCGACCACACCCAGGGGAAAGTAGTCCCACAGGTAAAGTAGTTCCATTCAGGCCTCAAGAGGGCCTGGATGTAGCAGGATGGTCTGCATCAGGTAAGTGCACATTAAAACACTTGAACACATGTCTAGCTTTATGAGCCTGGCGCCTAAGGCGCCAGGACAGGGGTCCAACATGAGCCTGGCGCCTAAGGCGCCAGGACTGTGTCCAAAGGGCCCCAGCTTGGGCCCGCTGGCACTTCCCTGGGGGGAATGATGCCTGCCTCTGGGGTTGCTGGGTCGGACCTGGCTTCTTGGAGGTAGGCATCATGACAGAAAGAAGACGGCAACAGCAATTATGTTTATATTGCGGAGCTACTGGTCATTTCTTTCGGAACTGCCCTGTAAAAGCACCCAAGAAAACTATAGGAGCAGCAGACGAAAACCACTTGAAAACTGACTCGGGAAACGATCACGCCCGGCAAGCGTAGAGGTCAGCTTGCCGAGCTTAAAGAAGGACACTCTGACCTCGCATTTCACCATACCCATGGTCCTTATAGATCCAGAGCAGCCATCACGCATGCACGCGGTAAAGGCGTACGTAGATAGTGGAGCCATAGGAAACTATTTGGACTACGGATTGGCTTCCAGGATGAATCTACCTCTCACCCGAAAGACCACTACCGATGTCGTCACCACTGTTGATGGAACTGAAATTGCCTCTGGGCCCGTAACTCATTCCACTGCAGAGATGACTTTGCTGGGTCAGGATGGACACCGAGAGGTTATGGTGTTTGATTTAATCAAGGCTCCACAGTTTCAACTGATACTGGGAATCCCTTGGTTGGAAAAACACAATCCCTGTATTGATTGGCGAGAGAAGAGACTAACCTTCCCAGAATGTGCTAACACCTGTTACCCAAAGAGAACTCTTTATTTAGTACTGGCCCCAATAATCCCAGCTGCCATACAATTACCTGCTGAATACCAAGACTTTCAGGATGTCTTTCAAAAGGAGCAGGCAAACACCTTACCACCGCACAGATCGTATGATTGTCAAATAGATCTCATACCAGGAGCACAACAACCTTGCAGCAGAATCTATGCCCTCACGGAACCTGAAAATCTCCACTTGCGCCAGTACCTAGACCAGTATCTTGCTAATGGCTTCATCCCCCAGTCCAAGTCCCCTGCATCTTCCGCTTTGTTCTTCGTGCCAAAAAAGGAAGGCGACCTTAGAACATGCATTGACTACCGTGCGCTGAATCAGATAACTATCAAGAATCGGTACCCATTGCCTGTGATCCCTGAACTACTAGACCAGGTAAAGAACGCTTGTATATACACAAAACTAGACCTTCGGGGGGCATATCATCTGGTACGCGTCAAAGAGGGTGACGAATGGAAGACTGCTTTTCGCACAAAGTACAGATTATTTGAGTACCAGGTGATGCCTTTCGGACTGTGTAACGCACCAGCAGCCTTCCAGTTCTTCATGAACAATGTCTTCCGAGAGCTCATCGATGTTTGTGTAGTCGTTTACATCGACGATATCTTAGTATACTCCCTATCAGAATCCGATCATGTAAAGCACGTCCGAGCTGTCCTAGAAAAGTTACGCCAGTATAAGTTATACGCTAAACTGGAAAAGTGCATTTTTCACACTGCGGAAGTAGAGTTTCTTGGATTTATTCTGACCCCGAAAGGAATCCGGATGGATACACGGAAGGTGGACGCAATTCTTAATTGGCCTTCGCCAAGCTCAGTCAAAGGAGTGCAAAGCATGCTCGGCTTTGCCAATTTCTACCGCAGGTTTATCCCGGACTTCTCACACATTGTACATCCCATTACAACACTATTGCAAAAGAATAAACGCTTTACATGGACAGAAAAAGGCGAGAACGCCTTCCAACAGTTAAAAAAGAAATTCACGTCCGCTCCTGTATTACGACACCCGCGCCCAGAGCTTCCCTACATAGTGGAAACAGATGCATCCAGTTCAGCTATGGGCGCAGTGCTCTCCCAAAAGGATCCCGAAACTAACCAGCTGCATCTAGTGGTGTTTTGGTCAAGAAAGTTTTCGGCTCCCGAATAAAATTATGCTATAACCGACAAGGAACTGTTGGCCATCAAGTCCGTCTTCAAGGCTTGGCGGCACTATCTGCTGGGCGCCAGGCATACCATTACGGTCATCACTGATCACCGCAACTTACAATACCTAAAAGTAGCCAAGGCCCAATCTTCACGCCAACTCCATTGGGCATTGTTCTTGGCCGAGTTTGATTTTGTAATAACCTATCGACCAGGTTGTAAAAATGGAAAAGCTGACGCCCTGTCCCGAATAGGAATGGGAGAAACAGAAAGAGCTTTAGAACCTGTACCCATAATTCCTGAACAGAGGATCCTTGGTCTGACATCCATACACTCTCTGGAGGAAATTCAAGAAAAGGTCCATCAACTCTTTGAATCCAATGCTTTACAGGGCTGGGCAAGGAAAGTATTCTGTCACCAACGATCTACCTTATTACCAAGGCTGGCTATTTTTGCACTAGAGGAACTACAGAAACTTGTAATTTCTCATTACCACGACACCTTGATGGAAGGACATCCTGGCATTGCTAAAACTGAAGCCAAAATCAAGAAACAGTTTTGGTGGCCCACCTGGCGAAAAGATGTCAAGTTGTTTGTCATGTCTTGTGGCATTTGCGCTCAAAATAAAGGGGAAAAGAAAAAACCCGCTGGATTATTACAACCGTTAGACATACCACCTACTCCTTGGCATACCTTGTCATTAGACTTTATCACGGATTTACCCCCGTGCAAAGGTTATAACACCATTCTAGTTATTGTAGATCTTTTTTCTAAAATGGCCCATTTCATTCCTTTAAAAGGAATACCTTCAGCTTCAATCCTGGCCAAGGAGTTCCTTGAAAATGTTGTCCGTCTACATGGTTTTCCTTCCGTGTTAATTTCAGACCGGGGAAGTCAATTTTTTTCACATTTTTGGAGGAAGTGCTGCCAGCTGGCACAAATTGATGTCAGGCTTTCAACCAGCCACCATCCCCAGACCGACGGTCAAACAGAGAACCAACCAGACTCTTGAGCAATACCTACGTTGTATGCTACATCAATCTGAGGAGGATTGGAAAGACATTCTTTGGATCGCCGAGTATGCATACAATAATTCTGTACACTCAGGAACTAAACAAAGCCCTTTTTTTACCATATATGGTCACCATCCTCGAACCTCAGACTTCGATTCTCCCCAGCATTTAGAAATGCCTGCGGTGGACCATCTCCACACTGTTATCACACAAGCCTTTAAAGAAGCGACTGCACATTTACAAAAGGCTAAGGATAAATACAAGAAGGATGCTGATCAACACAGGAGTGAAGCACCGCAATACCAAGTAGGGGACCAAGTATGGTTAGCCACCAAGTACTTACCACTCAAGGGAACACAGACTTTTAACCCCAGGTACTTGGGACCTTATTCTATTAAGGCTATTATTAACTCAGTGGCCGGCAAGTTGGACCTGCCTGGTCATATGCGTGTTCATCCTGTTTTTCACGTGTCTCTTTTGAAGCCTGTGCAACCAGGAACTAGACTAACCACCCCACCTGAACCTATCCTCATAGACGGGGAACCCGAATTCGAAGTCAAGAATATTTTGGACTCTAAAAGGGTGAGATCAAAACTCTTCTATCTTATCAATTGGAAAGGGTATGGTCCACAAGAAAGATCTTGGGAGCCTAGTGACCATGTGCATGCACCTCAATTGGTGAAAAGGTTCCACCAAGAATTTCCAGACAAACCAAGGCCGAGAGGGAGAACAGCTTTAGGAGGGGCCTTGAGGGGGGGAGTGCTTTCACGATGCCTGCCCCCGGAAAGCCAGACCAGGCCCAGCAACCCCAGAAGCAGGCATCATGCCACTTGAAGCATGCCCAAAAACCCCAGTTAGGGGCTCTTTGGCTATAGTCCTGGCGCCTATGGCGCCAGGCTCATAAGAATAAAGTCAGTCCTGGCGCCATGGGCGCCAGGCTCATCACAGAAATCTTACCTGTTGCAGACCATGCTGCATACCTACCTGATGCAGACCATGTTGCACGAAGCCACAAGCCAAATGAGGCTTAAAGGGACTACTTTACCTCAGGGACTCCTCTCCTCTCGGGTGGGGCTGTGGAAGAATACTTATCTGGGACTTCTTCTAAGGCTATTTAAGCCACACCCGTGCAGCCACACGTGCTTCGCGTTATTCTGCTTGCTGCAGCGTAACGCTCACCGTGTCTTCAGCAGCTCCAGTCTTCAGCCACGCCCGCTTCAGCCCTGGAACTCCTGGAACAAGAAAAGGAGAAGGAGAAGAGGTCAGAACAAAATCCTTACCTGAATCCTCGATCCAGCACATCGTCGATCTGGAAGAGAGAAGCCTTCTCAGGTGCATTCCCACGCACCTCGCTGCGCCGCGCTGAACTCACCAACCGAGGTTGCATTCCTTTACTCCTTCGCGAATCCAGCATCTCCAGGCCATTCTTCAACACCTGGGGAAGACAAGAACAGATAGGTGAGCAAGGGCAATACAAACTACCCCCAAAGACTTACCTGATTTACCACAGGGGGGTACTCACCTCATCTCGGGTCGGCGCAGTCAATTCCGCATCTCCGCCGCACCCCGGCCCCTAAGGGGAAAAAACAAGGACAACACTACCTAACCCCAAAGACTTACCTGATTTACCACAGGGGGGTACTCACCTCATTTCGGGTCGGCGCAGTTTATTCTGCATCATCGCTGTACCCCAGCCCCAAAGGGGAGAACCACAATAGACCTACCAGGATCTTACCAATTGCCACTTGGAACTCTTCTTGTGGTTTAAATCCACAACCTGCAAGGAATCTGGCAGAGTGAAGATCAGACTTTTGAACTCTTACGAACAATTGGACTTAGAGTCAATACTGGAACTCACCGATTCCTCCACGCCAGTGAAGTAACTGGTCGTCTACGCGCCCCTGCGCCCGACGCAGGATGGAGAGCTCATCTTTCCAAATCTTCAGGTGAGATTAAGAGGGAACTTCAGGAGTGTTCTGTGGGCAGACAAGGGGAGTGGGAAGGTGGGTTAACGCTCAGATTACGGGAGGTTAATTCCCTTTCTCCATTGCAGAAAGATATTCGTACGAGTCCAACAAACGAAGCTAAGTGGGTCCGTCCAGTCTGTCATCTCGGCTCTATGTGTTACTCTGGTGGAAGCAACAGCGGGCCAGTCCAGATCGACGCCCCCGTGGGAATCAGGTGAGCATAACACCTACGTGAATTTAACTCTCTGCATTTGGGTGGATCTATAAACAAGAATTAGGAGAAATCTGACTGACATTTAAAGCATAATGGGTCATAAAGAAATAAGACAAATGTTACGATTGCATTTTATGTTAACGTTAGCTTTGCGGAACGCTATGTAGCAGCTCTTGGTTCCCCAGTGGTAGCTGCCTTATATTCCTCCCACAGGGTAACTGGGCTATCTAGTGTCCCATGATTCACTGAGAAATTCTCTGACATTTCTTTGGACAATTGCTCCACGAAGTCAGGCACCTCCAGATAGTAGGTATTCAGGCGCCACATTGTAGTGGGCTTAACACGCCTGTTTTTTTTAGCTCAATGGCCAACAGGGAATGGTCCTAGATACCTCTGGCCAAGAACTTTGCTAAGAGAAGCCTGTTGACGATGGACAACGGGACAAAGAAATAATCAATACGCAACATAGAGGTGTACACCCCAGTGAAGGAGTGCAAGATCAATCAAGGAATATCGAGGCTTAGTACAGCCAGTCACAAAGTCAGAAAGAATATAGATTTATTCTGTGCATATTCAAATATCAAAGCAGATAGCTATCTGGCTCCCAACACATCACAGTGTGTACCAGAAAACACTGTGGGGAGTGAGTACTGGTCATCACAAAACATGCAGTATGTATACACAGTCCTGGGCATAGCCCAGCCCATCTCCAAACTAATAGGTTACAAATTTGGGTTTGTGTCCAGTTCACATAAATATACAATATTGGCTTGTACTTTTGACATGTTGTCCCATCCTTGAAGATTCAATGGTGTTGTTGGTTCTCCAGCTTAGGTTGATCCTAGTTTCAAGAATAAATTCAATAGCTTATTGCTAAGGCACACAGTTCTAATTTGTCTACCATTCAGTTCTTATGTTTGAATATGGCTGAGGCTATTGATGCAGAAAACACTTTAAAATGAAGTTCACTTTGGCTCCAAGGTTCCTTAAACATACTGACAAACTTTGTTGTAGTCAGCTGTGTGGATCTTTAGCTATTTAGAGTAAATCCTGTTTCAAGAAACGTACACAGGATTCCTTCAAAAACACACAGCATTAGTTTACATTCAGTGTATATCACTGTTTGAGGGAGGATGAGTTTTGTAGACATAGATAATACTTTGACTAAGAGTTCATTCTGACTACAAGGTCTGTTTGCACAGGACAAATAGTCTGCTCTGCCAGCCCCAGTGTTGACATAGGCTGAAAGGTTGTTTCTGCTCTGGCAGCTAAAGCCATGATTAATCATTACTCAACATAGAGCAGAAGTTAGAATCAAGATGGAAGATATTTTCCAAAATGGCGTTTGAAGTCAATTCTAATTAACTGCAGGTTTTAATACAAATGCGAGATGGCTTAGGGCAATATTCATAATCAGATGATATTTATGCGAATATGGTTTAACAGGAGTACCCACATTTCGCCTTGTGCAACCTTCTTGTGTCCACCCAACCCAGAGCTGAGGCAAAGGAGCTTAATTTAGTGGGCAGCCTGGGGTTGATGGTTCCAATATACGTTCTATCCTGACCTAGATCCATAACTTCATTAAAATCCCCATCATCACCCATGTTTCCACCTGGTATGGTATGGTTTATTTATTAAGCGCCTACACACAGGCAAGTGTTTCAAAGCGCTCAAGGAGGGTGGGAACATGGGGGAAAAAACAACAGTCGCTCAGAGCCCTTGAAATTCTGAGAGGATAATAGTCTGCACAGGCAGAGTAAGTGCGTAAAATACATTTAACAGTTTGAAATACAGCAAATAGGCCTGACAGCCATTCTGCAGTTTTACCAGTGCCATTAAGGGGTAAAACAAGGGAGTGCAGTGAGTTTGCGTAGGGTGTAGGGCCCTGATGCAAGTGCGAAAGAGGACTGGTGGGGGTGCCAGGGACCTGTGAGACTCTCAGGTAAACCAGGTGGCCAGTAAGCAAGCTGTAAGGAAGAGGAGGGAGAGAGGGAAAGAGCAGAGAGCTAGGTTAGCAGTGTAGAGGGAGAGAAGGAGGAGGAGAAGAGGAAGGTCTTGAGGAGTTCTGGAGGGCGGGAGGGAGGCTATTCCAGAGGGAGGCACCTGCTGAGGATAAGGAGCTCCCTCCAAGATTCAGCTTGGAGAACCGGCTCACTCGCAGAAGGTTGGAGGTAGATGAGCGGAGGGTTTGTGAGGGACAGTATTAAGGTAGGCAGTGTTGCAAGTAGGCCAGTCCCAGCCCCCAGAAAGCCTTCTGAACAATGCAGAGGGTCTTGAACTTGATCCTTGCAGCCACGGGGAGCCAGTGAAGGGATTTCAGCGCGAAGCATGCAGTCCCTGGGCTTGAGGTCAAGGATAAGTCTTGCGGTTCTGTTCTGGATGAGTTGCAGAGGGCGCACGTAAGAAGGGAGGTTGAGGAAGAGGCTGTTGCAATAGTCCAGCCTAGAGAACCAGGGCACTGGAGACAGTGAGCAGCTAGGGGAAAGTGAGAAAAGGCAGAGTACCTCTGAGGAGGTGTAGCTGATGTCTGAAATGTGAAAGGAGAAGGAGAGAGTGGAGTCACAAATGCCCACAAGGTTTCTTGCCTCACAGGTGGGTGTGGGTGCCGGGCCAAGGGAGGCTGGCCAGAGTCAAAGTGGGAAAGCGGGAGCAGGGATCCCAATGCGAACAATCTCTGTCTTTCTGGCCTTGAGGCAGAGTTCGCTTTGCAGCACACCATGACTGAATAGCGGACAGCCAAATATGAGCGAGGAGGAGGCGGCGGCGGCAGTGGCTGAGGGTAGCCTGAAAGATAGTTGCGTGTCATCGACGCAACACTGGAGGTTAGAGGTGAAAGTGGCAATCACACATGCTATGGCAGCCATATAGACGTTGAAGAACCAGGGGGATAGGTTAGATCCCTGGGGAACACCACAAGTTGAGAGAGCTATAGCCGAGAGAAAGGCTCCGAGTTCCATCTGGGATGGGTGGTCGGAGAGAAAGGAGGTTAACCACGCCAGAGCCTAACCTGTGATTCCAAGGGTGCCACAGACATTCGATCAGGATGCTGTGGTTCACCTTGTCAAAGGCAGAGGAAAGGTCAAGGAGAATGAAGACAGAGGGAGTGTTAATGTCAGGATTTGAGAGTAGGTCTTCCCAGTGTTTAGAAGAGCGGTTTCCGTGCCTCTGGATGCTCTAAAGCCAGACTAATGGTCATGGAAGCACCAATAGATTCCGTGTAGAGGGTCAGTTGAGAGATAGCCACGTTCTCCAGGAGTTTGCCCAGGAAAGAAGTGATGAAGATAGGGCAGTAGTTTGCCAGAATGGAGGGGTCGGCAGAGGGATTTTTGAGCGGAGAGTGCTTAACGGCAGTTGGGAAAACTCCAGTGGCAAAAGGAGAGATTGCAGAGATCAGCTACGGCTGGGACGAGGGAGTCAATATTGTCTTTAAAGGTTTTAGAGGGACAGGGCTCTGCCTGTTTGGATAAGGCCTTCATAGATCAGACTTGTCTGGAGACCATATCAGGTGTGATGGGTGAGAGAGAGGAGAGGGTGAGTGAAGAGGGGTGGGGGGCCAATGGAGACTCTGGTGTTGGTGTATGCTGTGGTGTGGAAGAGAGCGTGGAAAGGAGGTCTTGTTTTTTTTTTTAATGAAGTGTGCAGCCAGGGCCCAGCAAAGGTCCCGGGTGGGTGTGACAGAGTAAGAGGCTATTGCAGGATTGGCCAGTTCCTTGCAGAGTTTGAAAATTGTGTCTGCATTGTTTGATGCCGCAGAGATGAAGGCTTGGATAAAGACTTTTCTTGGAGCGGATGCAGAGTCGAATTTGTCTTTGAAGGAGGCGGCAGGCCAGTTTGTCAAATGGTTTGCCCGACGCATTGCATTTCTACTCAGCAGCCGTACACTTGCGTTTAAGGGCCGCCAGGTCAAAGTCGTACCAGGGTTGCACTTTTTGAAAGGCTTCAGTCGAACCCTCATGACAGGGGCAAGAGTGTCAAGAGTGTTGGCGATAGAGATTGAGGTAAGCGAGGGATGTGTCCAGGTGGGACTCAGCCGCAGGAATGGGTAGAGGAGAGTAGGTGGAGGCAAAGGCATCCACTGTCACTTTTTTCATTGGTCTGGTGACTTTGAAGTTGAGTGGTTGTGCTGGGTGTGTTGCTGCAAGAGGAGAGGAGAGCTTCAGGTGGGTTGAGAGCAGAGAGTGGTCAGTCCAAGAGAGGGAGGTAGTAAGGGGGATAGAGAGAGGGATGTCAGTAGAGATGAGAGCATCCAATGTGTGGCCTGCAATGTGCGTGGAGCCAGAGGGTAGGATATAGAGGGAGGGAGAGGGAGTCGCAAAGGTTGCGGAAAAGGACAAGAGGAGTCAGGAGAGTCCAGGTGGATGTTCAGATCACCCAACAGGAGGAGTTGAGAGGAGGAAGAGAGTAGGGAGAAGGCCAGGCCAGCCCATTCCGAGAGGAAGAGAATGGACTAGCCTGGTGGCCGATAGCAGGTGGTCATAAGGAGAGAAGAATTAGGGGAGAGTGAGAGTCTGCAAACTAGGCACTCGAAGGAGGATTAGGCCTGAGCAGGGATGATGGACACAGGTATCCATTCTGGGAAGATAAGCGCCACTCCCCCAACCTGCCTTCTCAGGCCTGGGCACAGAGGGGATTTTGTAGCCTTCAGGGAGGAGTCTGTCAAAGCTCGTGACGGAGCTATCCTTGAACCATGTTTCTGTGATGGCGAGCACATCAAGATCCATGAGTTCGAGGAGGTTGCAGATGTCAGACAAGTGTTTGACGGCAGAGAGTGTGTTGAGAGTGGCAATGTGGAGCATCTTGCCATCTTTGAAGGTCTTCCTCAGGGGGCACAGGGGACAGTGGTCTCACCCGAGGGTGACAAGAGGGCTGGGGTCATAGTGGAGGATGGCAAAGGAGCCAAGGTCGACAAGGGAGCCGGGACAGAACTGCAAGGCAGGAGCGCCAGTGCAGAGGAGGAGCAAGGCACAGAAGGCAAGGGAGCCTGGCCAGAGGGAAAGGTGAGGTTAGAGAGGCGAGGGAGGTGCCTGTCGAAGGGAAGAAGGTTGGGTTGAGGACCCTGAACCAGGATGGTTCCACAGAGATAAATATTAATTAAATGGCAAAGAGAACAAGGATAACCTCCCACCGAGTGTCACCATTAATGGGAGAAGAGGCGATAGGAGAGAGAAGGCAGACCATGTAGCGGGTCCATAGGTCAGGTGCGTCAACGAAGAAGAGGATGTCAGTGATAGTCTCGCTGGCGGAAGCCGTGACATTGGTATCTGCAATAGGAAGGCCTGGGTTGGAGCCCAGTATGTCCTTAAGTTTCCTCGACCAAATTTAGTGATAGGAGAAGGATAGGAAATAGTGAAGCAGTTGGAGAGGGTAGGAGGAATAGCGACATGGCTGGCTGCAGTCGAGGGTGGGAGACACTTACCAGTCTGAGAGCACTGAGGCACTCTGAGGATAGGGGTGGGATGGGGGGGTCACAAGCGAGGGTGGAGACAGACGGTAGTGCACCAGCTAATTAAGACACCAAGCAGCCACAGGAAAAGCTAGGTTTGATACAAAGGTGAAACACAATGCAGCAACCTGGCACAGCTAAATTCGAATAGTAGGAGTAGTGCGAGTGGAGTTCGGTGCCTGGATCTCTGTAAGAAGGTCAAGCACAAGCGAGGGGACACCACAAATCACCCTTCACCATAACAGATCTCCCCTTGGGGTCAGAACTCAATTCTGGAAGGGGACTCTCTTGTACAGGAGTATTAGGGTTCCCCTTGAACCTCTCGAGAATCCCGCGTGACATGCCATTTTATAATTTGTTTGTCTTAAGAATTTGCATTCTGTCCCGGCAAGGTGCGACTCTGTAAAAAGTGCAATGTCGGGCGAGTACGTATTGAGGAATTGTACCACCAGCCTACACTTTACGCTAGAGCACAGCCCGTTCACATTCCAGGTCATCAACGAGACCCTCCCCTCATGTGCCATGCCACAAGAGAAACAGCATCAGCAATCTATTGCTGCCAGAAATCAACCCGACGTCCGCCTCCCACCCCGATTCCCCCCACTCCTCCCTTTAGAGCCCTCAAGCACGACATTCAAATCAATTACCAACCACAGACATCTCTCCGCCCCCCTCTGTACTTCCCCCAACATGAAGCACCTGTTGCCCGAAACCCGCTAAATGGACACAAGAAAATACCACCAGCCATGTGTGGGGTGCTTGCTGAAGAAGCCTCTGTGAGCTGAGATACCCACCAATTGCCACCTATAACTCATGATCCCATCGAGTTGCAGCAACCAGCTTTGCCCTGGTACCGTACCAGGCTATGTTCAACCAACACCATCTGCCTCCAGCACAGCTTCCTTGCTAGCAGCTTGTTCCTTGGTCTGTGAGTCAAACAAAAGTTGAGACGCCCCCGGCTCGGCCTCCAGGCTGGGCCTTCCCCGTGGCAGCCTATGTCCAGGTGCCAACAAAAACGGAGTCTCCAGATAGGCCCAAGCTTCTGTGGGGTTGTGAAAGAGGTAAATTGTCCCCTCGTGGAACACCTTCAGCTGTGCAAGGATGAAGAAGAAGTATTTGATACTGAGCGTTATCAACTAACTGCCTCTTCACGGAATCAAAGGACTGGCAGGCCTTCTGGACTCCATGGTATAATCTGGGAAGAAGCCAAACCTGTGACCATTGTACTCAATTAGGCCAGTGGCCCTTGCCATCTGCAGCAGAGCATCCCGGTCTCTATAATTCAAGTCTTGTGATTTTGGGGATGTGTGCCCACTTTATTGAAAAGAAGTTTGAAGGTTTTTTTGGGGCAAATAAGTCCACCAGCCATTGCTCAAGAAAGGTTCCATGCTGGGCCCTTCCGCCTTCTCAGGCAGCCCCAGGATGCACAGATTGTTGCATCGCGACCTCCCTTGCTATCCTCTGCTCTTTGCTCCTGGTGGGTGATCTTCTGGGAGACTGCAGCCATTTGCCTCTATAGCTTCCGAAGAGCATCCTCGGAGTCTGAGATGCGCTGTTTCGCCTCTCCCATCCTCGATGCCCGTTTCCTCAACACTTGCCTTAGGAAGGATGCCTCCGATGCCAGCCCAATGATTTTTTTCCTCAGCGGAAGACCTGGATTCACCTATAGCTCCCATGATGTGCTCCCAAGGAGGTTGGCAGGGTGGGAACGGCCAAGGTGCCACAAACTCCATGCACACTTCAAAGGTATCTTCCGCACAGGAGCCATTATTCACACGGCATCCCCAGACCCAGTGTCTCCAGTCTCCCCTCTCGCAGACCTCGCCAGAAACAGGTCATACATTCACATACACAGCCACTTTTCTGATACTTTATAAGCCCCTTGATATTTTGCTGGAGAACATCTCTGAGCACTGGAAGCCAACTCTTTATCGTGCTACCTGTTCTCCTGCTACTACCTCCCCTGCTTGCTGAATCTAATTGTTTGTTATTCAAGGTAAGGGGAGGTCAGCTATTAACTTCTCTATATTCATCTATTTCTGATCAAATTTTCTATCTATTTCGACCGAATGTACCCAGTAGTGAAATGTTCATTCATCTCAATGACTTTACCATTGTCTAATGTTTCAAGGGATATCTTGCTATATAGCACATTTCATTAATGTCCATTGTAATAGAATGGCATCTTTCTTGCATCAATCACATGCATTCAGTACAATTTTTTTGTAATTATTTATATTTTTTTATACAGATCTTATAGATTTTTCAAGAATGCCTGCTTGTATGGTTTTCGGGTTGCCCTTCTAGGAGCCATGTCAAAAGTCAGGGGACAGTCCTGCATACATCCCCGAAGGATATTAATAATAAGATGGTTTTGATATTGTGGTCTTGGGGTGGACGAGATTGAAAGTAGAGCACTGGATGTCGCGAAGGAAATGAGGGCCAATTGATTCCGCATCTGCAGCCTGCACTTTACAGACGATATGAACGACCAATCGGAGTACAGAAAAAAGCGCCGACCCAGATTTTTTGTAAATTGCTTCCAAATGCAATTCCAACTTAATTGATGCACACGCTACCTCAGGTGAGTACCAGATTATGAATTAGCAGTAGGCGGTGGGGTACTGAAAAGGTAACTTCATGAACGAATTGGTGCTTTCGGTGTAAATTTGTCTTACTAAAGTTTGCATATTTTCCCGATTGTATTACATCTTAACTATACCACATTTTACTATACATCTGTCCCCGGTTTATGGAGCCTCAAATAAAGCAATTATGACCATAGAAAGCAATGCCATAGTGCCCTTCAAAAGAAGCATAATGTTTTCGTAATCGGTTGCTTGACATGTCCATTTCTTTAAGAGAGCATACTGATGGAAGGACAGACCCTCGCAAGTGATTAAACCACTGACACGTCTTGTATACCAATGGTGAGCCCTACAGACAAGCAGAAGTTCATATTCTGGACAGTTGGATCTTCCCACATATCTAATGCAAATCTAATTTTCCATTATACCAGTTCATGACAATACACTGAAAATGAAGGAGCAAGATTCTGCATCCATTTAATTTTCCGGAGTCAACAACAACTTCAAGCGCCTATTAGGTAATTATATTTAATTTTTCCTTTACAAGAATGCATTATGCTTGGACTTTCATCAAATAATATGAAAACATTTATGTATCCTGTCGGTTGTTTACACTATGTGGCATTTATGGGTTTCTCTTTATATGTAAAACCAGCAGGCTGCCACCAAACTTGCAATTTTTTTCCGGCGCCCGTGAATGGGCAATTACCGGGTCGTTACGGCCCTGCCGGACCCGGTAATTGCCCATTCGCGGGCGCCGGAATGGAATGCTCCCATTACCGTTGAGCCCCATAGGGCTCAATGAAAATGGGGTGGTCGGATGCACCCGCACCATTCAGAATGGTTTGTGTGTTTATTATTTATAATGCGCGCCAGACCCCAAGGTATCAGGGCGCAGCAGTTACAAGATAATGCAAAGCTTAGTTACAGGGAGTCAAAAGTGTGAGGCATACATTACAGAGCAGTAAAAATTGCTATTTACAGATATTACAGTCATTATGTACAGTGTTCTAGTTATCCCTACGGGGTAACATATGTTAAGTCATGAGAGTGAGATACATTTCTTACAATAGCAGAATTTACAGATATTTACAAATATAGTATGCTAGGAGCAACAAATAGAGGTTGCAGGCGTGGATGATCGTTGTTAATTACAATACAGTTGTCATTGTGTGAGTTAATAGTGGTTAGCTTTCAGCCACATGATGGTGTTGGTTCTAAAGTTGAGATAGGGCTGGTCTATTCTCAGTGCAGGAGGCAGGGAATTCCATAGTTTAGCCACTTTAACAGGGAAACTATTACCTCCAATGGTGGTTAGTTTCAATTTAGGGATGGCCAGACGATCCCAGTTTGCTGATCTGGTGAGTCTTATGGATGTCTGTTTGTGGAATCTCTCAGATAGGTAGATAGGGGCGGCGTTATTGAGAGATTTATAGGTGAGCGACAGAGCTTTTAGAAGGATTTTGTCATTGGTTCGGAGCCAATTATTCTGTTGTCTATTCTTCCGAGATGTGGTTTCTTTTGGAAATGCCTAGTGCTGCTCTAAGGGTATTGTTTTGTAGGGTTTGAATTTTTCTAATGATGGCTTTGTGGAACCCATGTACAGGGCGTTGCAATAATCCAGACGGGACAGGATAAGTGCTCTGGCCAGGATGGTACAGCTGTTATTGGAGAGAAATGGCTTGCCTGTTCTTATAAGTATAGGCCGTAGAGGACGCTAGCGTGTTAACCTGTTTGGCGAATGAAAGTGTAGAATCGAGATAAAAACGTAGTGTTTTTACCTCCTATGCTGCCTTAATGCAGTTGCTGTCGATTATGAATGAAGAGTAGTCAGGTCCCAGTTTTTTAAGTTAGTGCGGGTACCCAAGTTGATGAGTTCTGTTTTATCATCATTCAGGCATGGACCGTGTGTGACCATCTATGCCTGGATGATTATGTACACTCTGTTCACCAAGGCCAAATCCTTGTCATAATCCCCTGAAAGTCAGAGGAGGATCTGGGTATCATCTGCATAGTTAGTGTAGGTGATACCAAGATGGTCCAGATCATCAGAAAGGGGCTTGGTGAATCCGACATGCTCTGCTCGCGAGTGCCATTACAGCCGTCAGGTCAGACCTGGCGGCTGTAATGGCACCCGCAAGCAGAACTCGTAGTTTGCCGGTCCAGGAACTACAGTACCAGCAAGCTTACCGGTACCGTAGTTCCGAGACCGGCAAACTGGTAATGAGGCCCATTGTCTCTGTTCCATTTCGCGGTTTTCATCTGTATTAAAACAAGTACTGTGTTACAGGGGGATGCTGGTACTTCGACTACAATTACATCGTCCTTTGCAGCTATTGCAGAGTATGAGGTATGCGTACTTACAGTTCCCTAGAATGAAAGAAATGTAATCCTATATAGGATACTATTAGACAGTGACATGCATATAAACATGCAGCGTTTCAGCCTTTTATGATTTCAGTTCTAACGTTACACTTCCTCCCTAATGCAGAATACATTGCGAAATGTTTGAGGGCAACGTTATAACCAGTATGTTTTGCATGGTGATCTCTGATCAAGTACACTTGCCATCTCGGAGGGCTATCAGGTGAAATTTGAAATGTACATTTTGTGTGTAAGCGCTCTGTGCGATGAAAGATTTTAATTTCCAATAAGATTTACTTTTTTATATTTATTTTATGAATATTCTATTCAAGGAATCTACACAAGGTGTGGCATTAGAAGTGGAAGCACATGTATCAGAGGAACATAAAGTACTATTGGACATCAAATAGCATTTGTAATACATTTTTATGTAGTAATGTTTTTTATTCATTCAAGTTGGTTCTGTTTGTAGATATTTAATATGTTTGTTTGCGTGTAAATTAAATGTGCTTGATTTAAACTATATAAACATTTTTCTTTTCAGCTTGCTGTTGCGGTTGTGAAAGAGAAGACCACGGTTTCATGGAAAATCAAGAAAACAAGGGTAACTAACAAATAATTTTGTTTTCTAGAAGTGTTTTGGGCTGGTGTTTTCTTCATAACATGTTTTTGTATTTAAAGTGCTATCTTCTGTATGTGTGCTTAGATTTTAACATGTTTTTACAACACATCTCCTAGAGGCCAAGAAGGAAAAGAAGTATAAAGACACAGACAACAAATTAAACCCAACATGTCACTTGCCAAACATATTTCACCATGGAGCATCTACTATTTGAGGCACAGCGTGGTCCAGTTAATAAGCAGACTCGTGATGCTTATGCCCAATGGCCTGAAACTGAATTGAATGTGACCGGCGAAGCCAGCAAAGTGTTCTTGGACCATTGCTACAATGTGAGAACTCGACAAGATGAAACTGAATATAATGAAGATGCTCTGGAATTCCTCACAGACCAATTGACGCAATCTACACCCGCAAAATAAGGTCTACCCAATAAACATTCGATGTTGACGGTTTCTCCAATTTGTGTGCAAATAACACAAGCTGAACTAACAGAAACTGAAGCTTCAACGCAATTGACCGAAGAACTTGCCAAAGATCGTGACTACAGTTTGCCTAGTTTGGGCGATTTGTCCACCACAGTTGAGTCACAAACCAAATTCATGCAGGACGATCAGCTAATAAAGAAGCAAAAATACATTGCATTCGACAGCTGCCTGATGGAGATTCTACTGATGCTGAAATGTGCCCATACATTGAGGGGGGGAAATATGCGTGGAGCCATTGGTGAATGTGTCTCGTGTATTACAAGGCACTAACCTGAAAATCCGAGCCAGCTGTATCCACCTCCATGATACATTTTCATGGTCCGCTAAACCGATGCTGGGCAAAGTGCCAGCTGCAAATCTACTGTAAAGCTCAGCAGCTTTACTTTTCAGTGGCTCGACTTTCAGTAAGAAGGTTCCTTGCTAAAAAAAGCCAGTACTACAAATATCAAAGGGAATTCTTATTCCCCGCTATTGGTCATGCCTGGAAAATTGAACAGATGTCAATTGAAAGCACATTATCTGCCAAACTGTTCAGGCTAGCTGGCAACGGATAGTGTGACAGCCCTGGATTTTCAGCAAAGTACTGTACATACCACTTTCAAGACATGGAAAGTAAACAAACTGAGTTCGGAGATCGCGTAGAGGTCCGAATGTACATCTTCTGTGGCCATGGAGAAACATGGTTTCATCAAATCCCTCGAATATCTTCAATCGAGGAGAATGCAAATAGACCTCATAGCCACTGACAGACATGTTTCAATAGCCAAGGCCATGCAACAGCAGTTTCCAAACACTTGTCATCAATTTGATGTATGGCACGTTGCCAAATCAGTCCAAAATAAATGACAGCTGCTGGTTAAAAAAAAAAAAATAAAAAAAGGGTTCGCAAAATATTTTAAAGTGGTCTCAGTCTTTCAGCAACCATCTTTGGTGGAGCTCCAAAACTTGTAATGGGTCTGTGGAAATGATACTTGAAAAATGGCATTCATAGCTGCACCACTCTTCCAACGTACACTCGTGGACAGAAACCCAAAATGTTCACGAGTGTGCACATGGCCCTTTATCGAAGGAGCAGGAACGCAAGAAGAAGTGGTTGGTGCCATGTTCACCTCCACACAAAGATCTTGAGAAGATGGTGTATGATAAAACTCTTTCACAAGATCTAAAGGGACTCACAGAATTATGTAATACCGGAGATCTGGAGGTGTTCCACAATATGTGCCTAAAGTACAGGCCAAAAGGTTGCATTTCGGCATACACGGTATGCAGGCCTGAACAGTACTAGCTGTACTAGCGCACAACGAGAACTTCGGGAGAGAACAATCGAGAACTGTCTGAAACTGTGGGATGCTTTGTTACACCTTGGCCTTTGCAAAACAAAGCAAACAATGATTGGCCAAGCCAATATAGAAGGAAATGGAATTTGATTTTGAAAAAGATCTCACATTGACTTTGTTAGCCATGCGTACTCATGGAATCGATCCCGATTTTGTTCCTCGGACACATACAATGCCACAAAACATTGCAAAGGAGTCCTGTCCACCTAAAGCTGAACTTGTTCATCAGATGACTTCCCGGTATAAATGATTTGCAGCTGTGTTCTTAATGTGCTCACTATAACTTCTAAGATATGTGCCCCAATGTTTCTACATCGTACATCAACAATCGAATGCTATTAAACTCAATTTGCAATGCTATAAAAAGTTTTAAGAAGTAATTATGCAGATTTCATACGGTTTATGATTCCTTAATTTATATCTTTTGCCTTCTGTTAATTTATATTACTGGTCCTCAATCGATAGGACACATGTCTGTGGTTGCTATTGGTGATATAGTTCAGAATAGAATTGCCCTAGCGCATCAGTGCTACACTGCCCATTTGGGTTTCTGAATTATTGCTATGCAAATAGATATTTGCCATCAGGCAAAGGTACACCAAGGCTTGGTGTCTGTAAATCCCTCTGCTAGACCCAAACCACATGCACACATGCAGTGCATGGCACTGGCATTGATGGCCTATGGTGGGTAAGGTTTTCATAGCAATGATCCATCGCCTGACCTATGTCAACCCCATATCTAACAGAACATTTTGCTTTAGCTGTGTATTATTTTACCAAACACCTCGGCGAGTGGGCACCTTTTTACACACTCACATAGTATTTTGGTCTTTTGAGGAGTGTGATTTTTGGGGTTCCCCAGAGCACGACATAGGTCACCACAGCATCCAAATTGTCTTTTCAAATGTGTCCTCTTTGTAGAATTTCTGGCAAGAAGTGCCTGCCATACAGTGTAACTCTGGGTATTGCTTTTCATGAGCCCCTCCTCGTGTCCTTCCCTTGTGTTCCCCCTGCGCCCTTCACCACCCTTCCTCTTCTCTCCTCAGCCTACCTACTGTATGGTGCTCTCTGTCTCTCCTATTGTTTCTAAATGCTCCTCTGTAGACTATTCTGCTCTCCTCACTAAAACAGGTAGGATGAAGTTTAAAAAGGACATCCTGTTCTCCAAACCTGGCCTCCGCTATGGCTGATACTTATATACCAGTGCTTCCTCCCGGCAAATCCCCACCGGCACCCTTTTTGTCGTTCCCTCGCCAGAACTATGAAATCTACATATGGTATTTGTGACCTCTCCTTTCTCTTCTTCTCACATTGTTGGTGGCACCCAGTGGGAGGCCCTCTTGCCCTAACTGCCCCCTCCCGCTTTTGCCCCATACTTTTCCCTTTCCCCCACACAATGGACTTGCGCGATCTCAAGGGTCTCTCCGGCGCTCTTTTGCACACGTGGGTCAGCTGGGCTCATCTACGCGGTGTGAAGGTCAGGGCAAGGGAGCAATGAATTTAACTAAACAACAGAAACTGATAATGCATAAATAATGGCACACATACAATCTTGCATGAATAGGGGTACTTCAGTGACATGAGCTAATATATTGGCATTCTAACCTCTACCCTTTGGAATATATTTGATGCCACAAACGCTGTACACAGGTGCACACCCTAAAGGTTTGATCTGCCATCTGCCCTGCTTGGGTCCTCAGGATATAGGTAGATGTGTGTTGCTTTTTGGGAGAGTATATTAGTACATAGGATTAGGGCTGTGATGTGGGTCCTTTACTGATCGGGGCACGTGAGGTACAGATGGATATCAGCATGAAAGGAACTGCAGGGTCTGAGTTGGTGGGCTATGGCCTGGCGGGGCGGAGGCTGTGAGTGCACGGAAGGTTAGTGGAGATGAATGGGCACTTGGGATTATCACTTGTCAGTGTCTCACGTTCTCCGCAGAGCACATTCCTCCGTGGGAAGAGGGCTCGCGCAGAGGTGGCGATGGTGTGGGCTGGCAGAGCTGCATTTGTACAGAGAGAGGGATTTTGGGGCCTAGTAGAAAGATGTCATTCAGGCTATTTCAAAATGGTTTCCCAATGCTGTGCTAGAAACTATAGTGTATGTTATTTGCGATGGGGTGTGGTGTAATGGAATGTCGCAGGGGATGGCTATGCCTCCCCCCTTGGTTATTACATATGTTTCGAGAATGACGAAAGGGCAAGGATCGTCTACTTCCCAACACTAGTAAGATCGCTGTCTCCGTCTTCCCTCTGTTCACCCTGTATTGCCTCATCGCGCTTTGAAGCCCTGGTGCATAGGTGCGTTCTAAATGCAATATCATATCATCATATGATATCATGGTCTGTTTCAGACAGACACACATGGAATCTTAGGTTACACAGACTTTCAGTGGCTTGTATTATCTGTTTTACTTACCTTCAGTGTAACTGTTGTCCAAAAATAACTAAATCACTAGCTCTATTGATGGGTAAAAATGGATTCATGATCGCATGGCATTGGTGGATGCCAGTAAACAATTAGTTTATTTTTCGGGCATATTTAAAATGCCACGTTGGTCGGCCATGCACCTCACTCACATGGAGTGAAGGTCAGTTTGTGTGATGTTGCTTGTGGGGAGTTCACATAGACGCGTCTTGTACGGTAGGTTTTCATTTTTGTGGCTTTCCTTCACAAAAACGAAAGCTACCAAGAATACACGCTCTAAACAAGGTTCAATTGTTACTCTACATTGGACGAAAGGGAGGAATCGCTATGGCTTGAAGGACAGAGGGTGTCTAATACCGGCAGAAATTATAACATTCACTATTTTGAAACTGGACATTGTAACATTTACATTCAATCTATGCATACTGTTGTTGTGAGCGGACACTGCGTTACGCCAAGAGAATCAAACTACCAAATATAATGTAAGTTGAACTATTCACATCTTTTTGCGTTTCGAAACAGCATTTGGGCTAATATACCATTTGACGAAAAAACTCACAACAATTTATTCCGTAGATTTAAATTTATACCGCAACATATTTAAAAATGCTATCACTTCACTCGCCGCCTGTTTATAAGTCTGCTAATAATTTATATGTGTGTACAGTTTAAAGACGAATGAGTAAAGGTTTCATTTTCTAACTGGTATTGCTTGCTTACATTGTTATGGGTTGTTAGTTGGAGCATATTATGATGGTTATTCATCGACAATCCACAAACACAACTTGTATGCAGGCTAGTGATATCTAAACCACTTCGTCCCACGGCATAGCAGGGTGTGCCATCAACGATGTATTATTGTATGTGCCGGGTGAAGAACACATTCCAAGGGGGCTTGGTTCGCTTGGCGAAATTTAATGTTGCCAGTTCCGTTACATTTTTTAAAAAAGGTAACGGGTGCCTCTCTCTAGAAAGAACATGGCATCATAACCTGTTATGTGTTTTTTTTTTCACACTTTGAGTTTCTGCAGCCTTTGCCTTTTGCTCAATGTACCCTTCACAGATGTGAAATATTGATTTGAATATCAGTCCAGCACTGAAATGCTATGGCAATTCCCTTCTGAACAAGAGTACCTACAGCAACCCCATACAAGTGTTTCAGCCTGGTTGGGCCTCATCAGTGAGGTGGAGCTGTGCCTCTCTGAGCACAGTGAGCATGAAGTCCACGTCTGGATTCCACCAGGGAAATTAGGGTCACCAACCCCAAGTTTGTTGCAAATGTTCCGTTATAATGCCATCTATCTGTTCCATTTTTCAATCAGCTTCTGCATCCCATTGGGAGCTATACTTACTCCACAGCACTAACCTCTCAAGCACATTGTACACTCAAACTTTCCCCAATGTTTCTGTGTGTTTCCATCGATTGTGGTTTGTGGTTTGTGTTCGTTATTAGGTTTTATCCGGTGCAGCATTACAGGGTAAATGGATACATTTGAATAAAGAATGGCTACTAAAATATATTTTTATTATGTTTTCTACACAGCTATAATTGTACAATTTTGCGAATGCCATAGTTTCCAGATGCCGACAGATGGTATCTTCAGCCAGCAGTGGCAGACGCACCTAAACAGATGGATTTTCATTACGCTGAAGTGGGATGATCGCCCAGTACCAATATGCCCTTTGGCCTTACCAGCAACTAGGAGCACCCTGTCATTGTTTACGGTCTAGCAAGAAGCTGATGCCAAAGTGTTGCGATTCAAGGTGCATTGAATGCGCATATTCTCCCAAAAGCAACACTGTGTGCCCCATGATAAAGTTTTGATGCTCCAACCCAAGTACATTGGTGGTTAATCGAAATCAGCGGATGTTCTCTGAGCTTTTTTTGTCAAATAAAAGCACATTATAAATTATTGCATTGATGCTTCCCTTAAAAATAGTGTTTTCTATTCCGATTTGGGACACGCTGTGCTGTGGGAGGATGTGTGTGTTGATATTCCAGGTTCTGCATCAACTGACGTTAAGACGTAGGTGATGACTGGGTGCTTTTGGCTAAGCTGCCCACTAACATCATGAAAATAGGTGGAGAATACCGCTAGGAATATTGATGTCAGCTTCAGGGGTGGGTGATATGGTTTAGTGCTGTGAGGGCACTTGAACTTAAGGCGATGCTGAAACAGATAACATTGGCACAAGATCGTTGATTTTGCATGTGTAAAGTGAAGCAAACTAAGGTAAAGTGCATATGCATATGAAATGTTTTTACGATCGATCACAGTTTGCTTAAAACCAAATGCCCGAACGCTCGGGACAATAACATTTTAAGCACAATATTCCTTTAAATGCGATTCTTTCTCGTATAGGGAGCCAATGCACTGCTTTATGGGCAGCAGAGATGTGTTTGAATTGGGGTGGGGGTTGTTCAATGAAGCACGCAGGGCATTATTTTGGATGGTCTATAATTATTTTACATTGTGCGCTGAGGTTCCCACAAAGAATACATTGCAGTAGTCCAATCTAGCGCCCATCACTGCACGGTCGATTGTTAGGCAGCTATCAGGAAAGAGGAAGGGTATGGCAGCATTCTAGAGTTTGGTTGAGTAGGCTGCTGAGGAAGAGATTGCATTTACTTGGCGGTTTAGAGACAGTGTGGCGTCTAGGTAGACTCCTAGGGTCTTAACTGCAGGTGAGACAGAGATTTGGGTGCCATCAATGATAGAGGTTCTGTAGGCCGGGTCTAATTATTTTACCCTGGGCGATGTACCCAACAAGGAGGAGTTCAGTTTTCTCGCTGTTGAGGCAGAGGCCATGGGTCGCTATCCAGGCTTGGATGGTGGAGTAGGCTGAGTTCAGGGTGGCAGTATTTTCAGAATGGTTGCCAAGAGAGGGAGGAGGATTTGGGTGTTGTCAGCATAGTTGGTATGAGAACAAAAAGGTGCTGTTACGTCACGGAATGGATCTTTTGGTTGAATTATTTGAACACAGTTACTCTATTTATCAACGAAATTTCATGAATACATTCAATCATAAAGAACAAAAGACACTTCATACGCCCCAAGTGTGTAAAAAGATCAACATGTTATTATTGAAAACACAATCATATAAAAATCTTCAATGTAACAATCACAGACAGGAATATAGCAAAACAACAGCGTGACTTAGCTCATAGGAGCACACTGAAATAATATTGACTTCAACACATACATATTCTTGAACATGAAGAAAAGGTACATATAGTTAACACAAACTGTGAATCAATGAAAATACCATTAGCTCAGGAAAACATAAATCCAAAAGCAGTTACGTAAAACACAATAAATCAAAAGGAAACCGGTTGGAATTGACCGGTAAACGAGACAGGAAGGACATAGGTGATCGCATGTGGAAACTCCATGCACAGTCCGTTCGTCTAGAGAAAAGGCCATCTTTTAATCCAGGCGTTGTTACTGAATCAAAAAAAGGCCCTGGTTATGGATAAGGCAAGGAAATGGTTCCTTTTTTTCACATTCTAAGACTATCCCAGAGTTAGAAGTAATTCTTATCTGGGATTGGGTCTGCCAAAGCAGAAGGGGGATTTTGGGGGGAACGAAAGGGGAGTCCCTTCAGTTCGTGGACTCTTAATGGGTGATGGTCCAAGTTAGTCATGTGGTCAATGGAGGACCTTCAATCCCCGCTTGTAGCAGTGCGTTTTGGCGGTTTGAACAGATGAGATCAATTTATTCATAAAAATGAAGAAGATGATGATCCACCTTCATCAGGGCAGTGGGTAACAGGACCCTATAGATGTCGGGGACAGAGCACGCGGTTTGTGCCTCTGGTTATGGTTAAGGTCTGATAGTACTGGAGGTAGGAGAAGCCAAAGGATGTCTGGCATCTAAATAAAAGACCATCAGGTACAATGCACCTTTATCAATGAAAAAAGGTGGGGGAATTGCCAGCTGTATGTCGTCGTGTGGCTGACATGCCACTTGAAGAGCTAAACCTTATGTTGTATGGCTCACAGGGGGCGCCAGAAAGGGTGCCTGGCCTGTGGTGTCATAATTCATTACAAAGATGCACAGAGCCTTTAAAGAATCTGGCGTGGTGTATCTAGTGTAAAGAGAGGTTGGTGAAACTATCTGTTCGGTGTTCCCGGGAGCAGAGGCTGCAGAGCGATGAGTGCCGCCGCACACCAGTCTGTCGCGGAATGACAAATAGTTGGTATATGCAATGCCTAGGGAGTCAAGGAGGTCGAAAATTGGCATAGGGAAAATGTTGTACAATGTTGGCGAAACGCAGGACCCTTGAGGAACCCCACAGCCGATGGGTGAGGGAGCAGCACACACATCTGAGAAGACTCATTACCCTACCTTCTAGGAAGGAGGTGATCCAAGATGCCGCTTCTAGGGAGAAGCGGTGGCATAGAATGTTGTGGTCGACTAACCGCAGAAAGGTCTAGAAGGAGAAGTAGGGCAAGTTTGCCTTCATCCCTCATGTCGTCAATCTGATTTTTAAGGTCCAGGAGTGCTGATTCAGTACCATGGCATGTCCGAAAACCAGAGTGACTGACTCCAAGGATATGGTTGTTGGATTTCAACATATGCTGCTCCGTCGAGTATCTGTAGCAGGAAGGGTACAGTGGTGATGGGCCGGTAGGTGCGGTCGGGTCAAGAGAATTATTTTTTTTATTATTGTTTTTTTTTTTTAGAGGGGGTACAACCCATGCTTCTTTGAGGCTAGGAGGTATTGGTTGAGAAAGAAGAGTTGATGAAGACTGTTATAAAACAGCACCAATATTTCTGCACAGTGTTTGATGACGGGGGCAGGTCACACATCCCCTTTGCACCTAGATGGCTTAAAATGTTTTAGGAGATGTAAGGTATCCTGATGGGTAATTTCGCTGAACCTAAACATGGGGCCTCCAGGGATCTTTGAGGTGGGCAAAAGGAGGCAACATAGCTCTGGCAGGTGTGCTCAAGGCTAGCTTGTTTGGCAAGTCCTTTTTTCTGTCCATCTTTAGTAGCATGGCATTTTGTATGCTAGTGCACCAGTTTGGGTCTTTGGTCAGAGAGCACACTGGGGAGGGAGAAGGTGGGGACCTGGGGCTTCCAGTTCCCCAAGGACCCCATTGATGGTGAATAGCTCTCTGGTGTCCGATTTGGCATTAGTTATTCTCCTGTTGAAAGTGGAGGCTTTGGCTTGGGTAATACCAAGTTTGTATTGTTTGGCGAGATTGGTGAAGTTTTAAGGCAGCAGAGATTTTTTTCCCAGCTGGATTCGTCTATTCTTTTTTCAGATCTAAGCTCACTGAAGTCTTGGGTGTAGCAGGAGTTACTGCAAGTTGCTGGTTTGACTTTTTTGGGCTCTAGAGGGGCAATGGTACCGACTGCGTGGGTTAGAGTTTTGGTGTAGAGGTCAACTAGAATTTTAGGATGAGAGGCGTCCAGGTGCTCTGGTTTTAGATCCTCAAGGAAAGGTGCAATGCTATCTTTGGTTAACTTGCAGGAGCAGCAAGCCAGTGATGGTGGTAGCATCTTGGTAGGGGATTTGGCTTGCGGCCTGAGAGGGATTGTGAAGGCAATGATGCAGTGGTCTGACCAGGGACAGGGAGTGTTGGACATGACAGAGGTGTGGCAACTGAGGTCCACTAACCAGTCCAGGGAACGCCCGTTGAGAGGCGGCTGGTAGGTCAGTGAGGTCCAGGTTTAGGTCCCCCAAGAGGATCACTTGTGAGGGAGGGCTTTAGGTTGTCTCATAGGATGTGGAGTAGGTCTTCTTCAAATGTTAAGCTAGGGCCAGGGGGGCGGTAGATCAGATGGAGGGTGATAGTGTTAGTGTGAGATAGTCAGTTTAAGCGAGAGGATGTTGCAATTATCCTTGAGAGACGTGTTGAGTAGTCTAATGGGCAGGAGGTCCTTGACGATGAGGGCGACTCTGCCACCTGTGGAGTTTTCTCTGCCACTTCTGTGGATAGTGTATCCTGGAGGGATGTCAAGGGATAATTCTGGGCACGAAGCCAGGTTTTAGTAATGGCTAGCGCATCGTGATTGCCTGTTAAGAGGTCATGGATATCAAAGGCATGTGCGGGCAGTGATATGGCATTTATTAAGGCTAGATGGAGCATGGGATTGGGGGACAAGTGGGAGCCTACTTCTGTACTCGGAAGAGCCTTGAGGACAGGAGCAGAGGAGGTTGGCGCTGAGCTGGCGACGGTGCGGGCTGGGTTGGTGATAGAGTTGACTACCTTAGTTAAGGAGTGGCAAGTGGTCATGGATGGACTAGTCTCAATTGTATATGGTGTGACCATATTTAGCAGAGTTACTTAGTTGTCGGAGTTGGGCATTGTGGCATACTTTGCAGGGGTTAGCCTATGAGCGTCAACGGGAGCAATGTTAGTGTCTTTGGGCGAGACTATGGAGCGGGTGGGCACTGCATTGGTGGTCATAGTGGCAGTCGCAGGCCCAATTGACATGGCCTGGTCAGGTTTGTGTCTGGGTTCCAGATTCTTGGGGGCCACATTATGGGCAATGGGGTTGCAAGTGGGTGCAGCTTTGGCAGGTGGCAGGGCAGTAGCTTTGCGTAAGGGAATAGCGGTGCATTTAGTCACAGTGTTTGCATGTGGCAGAGGGCATATATACTGGAGCCATAATACATTTAGTCACAGTGTTAACATGAGGCAGGGCAGAGGTCATACATACTAGAGCCATAATACATTTAGTCACAGTGTAAACATGAGGCAGGGCAGTGGGCATACATGATGGAACAGTAGTACACTTAGACACCTTAGCAGGAGGCAAGGCAAATGAGGTAACACAAGAGAGGGGGTGTAGCCTTTGCAGATGGCAGGGCATCTTTCTGTGCATACGCAGTATTCGCTAGAGTAGGCGCAGACACCTTGCAAGGTGGAGCATAAGGGAAGTGTTTTGTATTGACTAGAGATAGTTCCAATGTTCAAGGTTTGACAGCAGCGTGCCGGATTAAAGGGGTGATATTAGGAAAGTGGCTTATGGGAATGTGAGGAGATGGCCTCAGTTTTGCGTCTGCTAGGCTGGGGATCTGTAATACAGTTAATGAGGGCAGTGGGGATTGGAAGTGGCCCAAAGTGATTGGAGTAAGCTTGGTAGGTTATGCGAGTTCTGCAGCATAGATTGCCATTTCTTTGGCTTGTAGATGGGATACGAGAGCCAGATGAGATTGGGAGGTTTCCAGCAGGAAGCGGCATGAGGGGCTGAACCAGGGATTGGGGTGTTTGAAAACGTACGTCGACTGCGAGGGCAGACCGGTACAGAATTAGGAGCCACCGCGGTAGCCGTGATTCTTGTGGGGGGCCGCATGCAGCATGGGGCAGACACTGGCATGCTACCGATCAGCTCACTGGCTTTGAAGGGCAAAAGAAACGGCTTGAGGAAGTGGGAGTGGGCAGGCAGTAGGGTGCAGTGGGCCTCAGTGAGTTCGATTATAATGGCGCGCTGTGTGTAGGCAGTGGTGGGGGGCTGATCTGACTCAGCATGTACGGCCGTAGCTTCAGGATGAGCCTTACCTTTAGTGCTGATATTCTTGTCAGTGCACCGCTGGAAGGGGAATCAAGTTGGGAAAGGCAGGGAACAAGATCCGCGATCCAGGCCAAAGCAGGCTGAGGCAGAAATCAGCCTTATGTGGCAGCCTTCGGAGTCGGCCGGCTGCGCCTCGTGGCTGGGGGGTTTCCTCTACACTTGATGCAGGGTGCAGCCAATGGGCTGGCAGGGACACTGGAGCTTGCTGGTGCTTCTGTTTCTTGCTGAAAACGGCCTCAGCCATCTTAGCCTCCCCAAGCACATCCATGTGCTTATGGGGCAGGCTTGGTTCCTGGGGTCTGCATCTCCTGGGAGGCTCCTTCCATCAGAAATTAAGCAGTTAGTCGGCAGGAATCAGGATCTGTACCCTAGGATGTAGGAAGCTCTGGCAGAGCAGCCCAGGCTCACGTCTGCATCAGCTTGTTGGCCACAGCGCCCCCGTCTCCTTCTCACAGTACCCCAAGGGGTCAGTCCTTATTCACTAAGTCGCTGCCGCTGGTCAACCGCTACTTCAGTTCCTTGACACCTCATTCTGCAGCTGGTGTTGCCGAGCCCACCGCCGCTGGTCTAGTGCCCGTCCTGCCCTTGGCCATCACTGCGCCAGGGCTTGTTCACAGTCCCCAGCCCGGCACACCCATCCGCAGGAATTCCACATTCAATCCTGTGGGCCCAGTTGCTCACAACTCTCATTCTCTCGGATACCCCCAATAAGTGTGCTGTCACTGCGGGCAAGGCAGCACCATTTCCTCCCGGCCTTTGCGGGTGTGCGACACAGGTGTCATCCATTCTGTTGCTACATAGGGCTGCTCCCAGGTTGCAGCCACTTGGTCTCCCATCTGGGGAAAATTATGCCACTAGTGTGGACATGGGTGCACATGCCCTAGTCTTTGGCCACTGTCAGTACTGGGCAGACCCAGGTGTACTACCAGGCAGGAGAAGGGCCAGGCTGTGTTTTAGTGAGTGTGACCACAAATGTGATGGGTGGAAGGTTCTGAATGAATCTGTACCACTGGCATTGCTCTGGGCAACCTTCCACACTTTTTTTTTAGCCCATCTGCGCCATATGCAAAAGGGGTTGCCATATGTAAATCAGTCAGGTACTGCCACCAATGGTAGCAGCCCAGCCCGAACTGTTAGGCCAGGTCCCATCTGCACAGAAACACAAGCAACCACAGACAGACTGTGGTCTGGAGGGTTGCCCAGAGCATTGCCAGTGGTTAAGATTCAATCTAAACCTTCCAGCCATCACCTCTTTGTTTTTGCTTTGTCACCCCGAGTGGGACGGGTATGCCCAGACGTTGGTCCCGTGCCTGCTGGGCCTAGAGACCCAAGCTACTCTTCACTGATGAGCCCCAACAAGGGCAAAACATGTTTGGGGATGCTTGTGGTCTCGTGCAGAAGGGATGTGGCCTAGCAGTTCGGGCTGGACTGCCCCTTCTGGGGTGGGGCCAAGCCTGATTTGCATATGGTCTTTCCCCTTCTGTAAGGGCTTGGCAGGCGAAGAACAGTGATCTGGAGGGTTGCCCAGAGCATTGCCAGTGGTTAAGATTCATTCTAAACCTTCCAGCCATCACCTCTTTGTTTTTGCTGTGTTTTAGTGAGTACAATAGTTATTTGTGGACCAGTGCCCCACTCCCTTATTAACCACTGTGCTTCCAGCCGCCCAGATGGTCGACCCTGCTTCACCGCATATGTCTACCTTTATGGCCACTTTCACTGGCCGTGCTGCACTTTCTCCATTCTGCTGGCCGCACCCACAGCCAGCATGGTCGGTGTGCAGGCCCGCGTCTCCAACCGTGACCTTTCTATCTGCCTTCATGGACTCACCGCCACAAGCCCGGGCACACAGTCAACTATCACGCCACACTCTCATGGATCAGTGCTCAATGCTGCAGGCCCGGTCTCCATGCCGCTCGTTATCGGGACTGGTGTCGTTTAACAGCAGGCATAGCCTGCAACCGCTGTGTGATCACCGCTACTGGCCTGGGCACCCAGTCCACACTCACTCAGCACTCTCAAGGACCGGTGTTCACCGCTGCAACCTCGGCATCCATGCCTCTCAGTGTTTGGACTGGTGTGGTTGAACTGCAGATCATACACATGCTGTGTGATCACTGATGCTGGCCCGGTCTCTCCCAGTGCAGTGCTGCTTATGAGACAGCTCCCGCTGCGGATTGAGCAGCGCCCGTCACCCGGTGTCATGGCGGTCACTTGATCGCTGCTCCGGGTCTGCCTCCCATTCTCGGGCTCCTGGTCTCTGCGGGTGCACTTCCCCCTCTGTATCATGCTCCCCTGTCAAGGCTCCTTTACCTCCACACACTAGCACTGCGCTCCTCGTCGGCAGCGGTCTGGAGTCTTCCCTGCTTTCTTCACCTCCCACTATGGCCCTGTGGCCGGCCGTTCAGTTCCTGAAAAGGACGACCAGCCAGTTCTTCTCCCGCAGGCTGTCTGACCAGATTCCAGGTTCTCCTCCACAGATTTCGCTCGGAGGCAAAGCAATGTGTAGCGGAGGCGTTCTGCTATCGCTGGTTGCCAACATGATGCAGGAAGACGGCAGTAATCAAGATCTATACCAAAGGATGTCAGTGGTTATGGCAGCGCAGCCCAGCACAGCCCAGGCTTGTGGGCAGCGAGCAGCTCGCTGCCCACAGTGACCCCTCCCCCCCCAATGTCACAGTACTTATGACCCTCCTAGTCTGCTCTGGTGCCATGTGAAAAACCTTCCATGATGTGATATGGCTTTTATAACGCGCCTGTATACAAGTGTGTCTACACTCCACAAGACAAGGGAAGGAAGAAATAGGGAGGACGTGACAAACAATCGTACTAGGCCTTGCAACAATCGGATTGTGCATGTGCAAGGGGGTGAAGTGCAAGGGAGAGGAAAGGGAAAAGTGTGATCACAGCAGTATGGCTCGAAGTAAGTGTAGCCAGGGCAGCACGGCTCTGGGAAGGTGCAAGGAGGTAGGGGGCCTGTAGAGGTTACAGTTACAGCCCCCAAGTACTCAGTAGGCCTGGGACAGTGCAAAGCAAGATTGGTCTCTGATTTGGAGTAACCTGGTACATAGCTGCATAGCTCTAAGGGAACCAAGCAAACCATTCAGAAGCGCAAATAGATAATTTAGCAAGGGTGCGAGAGAGAGAAGGCAGAAGAGAAAAGGAGGGTCTTGAGCTGCTTCCAGAACTTCAGGTGGAACGGTTCAAAAGTGAGAGAGGCCGTTCCAGATGTAGGCACCTGCAGAAGAGAGAGATCTACCCCCCACTCTCTGCCTGGAGAAGCGCCTGACCCTAAGAGAGTTGGAGGTAACGGAGCGAAGGGTTCTAGAAAGGAGGTATTTCCGAAGAGGGAGTTGGATGTAGAGCAGCCCTTTGCCCCAGAAAACCTTGTGGATGATGTAGAGTGTCTTGAACTTGACCCTTGCAGCCACCGGGAGCCAGTGAAGAGATTTCAGGGCTGGAGAGATACGGTCCCTGGGCTTGAGACCAAGGATAAATCTGGCAGTCCTGTTCTGGATTAGTTGCAGGAGGCGAAGAGTAGAGGTAGGCAGATTGAGAAAGAGGCTGTTGCGGTAGTCCAGCTTAGTGATAACCAGGGCCATGGAGACAGTGAGCTTCTGGGGGAAAGTGGGAAAAGGTAGAATACCTCTGAGGAGGTGCAGCTGGAAGTGGGCCTTTTTGGCAAGGTCTGTGATGTGAGGAGAAAAGGAGAGCGGGGAGTTGAAAATGACACCAAGTTCTTTTGCCTCACAGGAAGGCGAGGGTAGAGGGCTCAAGGAGGGCGGACAGAGAGAGGGGGAAAGCGGGAGCAGGGGTCCCAATGAGAAGGATCTCCGTCTTACTCGAATTACGGCAAAGATCATTGGAACCACACAATCCTGAATCGCGGATAGTCTGTCAGGAATGAGCAGAAGGGAAGAAGACAAGGAGGCTGAGGGAAGCCTGAAAGAGAGCAGAGTGTCATCTGCATAACATTGAAAGTTCAAAGAGAAGGTGGAGATCAGGTGGGCCAAAGGGGCCAGATAGACGTTGATGAGGCTGGGTGAGAGGATAGTGTCCTGGGGGACACCACAAGTGGAGAGAGAGAGGTGTAGGAGAGACAGGACACAAGTTGGACCTGGGAGGGACAGTCCAGGATGAAGGAGGTCAAGCCATGCCAGGGCCTGATCTGAGATGCCCAGGTTCACCCAGAGTCGGTTGATTAGGGTGGCGTGATTGACTGTCGAAAACAGAGGAAAGATCAAGGAGGATGAGGAGAGGGAAAGCTGGAATTGAGGTTAGAGAGCAGATCTTCACCGGTGTTCAGGAGAGCAGTTTCCATGCCTCTGGCTGCTCTAAAGCCAGACTGATGGTCATGGAGGCAGCCAACAGATTCAGTGTGGAGCGTAAGCTGGGAGATGGCCAGCTTTTCCAGGAGTTTGCCCAGGAAAAGTGATAGAAATCAGGCTATAATTTGCCAGACATGTAGGATCGGCAGTAGGCTTTTTCTTTTTTTTAGTACTAGGGGTGCACAAGGGAGTGCTGCTTGAGGAGAGAGAAAAGATTCAGTGGTAAAAGAATGATTGCAGAAATCATCCAAGGCTGGAGCGAGGGTGGCAATATGGTCCTTGAGGGTTCTGGAGGAGCAGGGGAGCACCTGTTTGGACGACACTTTTTAATACATCGGACTTGTCTAGAGACATCATCAGGGTTGTCAGAGCAAAGGAGGAAGAAGGAAGAGGTGAGGGAGAGTGTGGAGTATTTTATCCACGTCAATGCGCCACACTGCACCCCTTTGCCAATGGAGAAAGAAAACTGTCAAAAATGGAGGAAATAACCCTGTGCACGCCAAATCTGAAAAATTGCACATGGTGCAGAAACCACCAAAGAGCTGCACACCCTGCCACACGCACAGGCAAAGTTGGTGTAAAAACAGGAATCACTGCGGTCATCTGTCACTTGAAACAAGGCCACAGAAGGGCTAAAACACGAAAATGCTCTTAAATACAGTTTCCTAATCAATGGCAACCTTCAAGTGCCGTTTTGGCGCTAAATTCAGTCATTTTCCCCAGTGAATTATTGAAAGGAAAGTGTGCTGAAATCATGGATTATCCAGGCAGTCAGAGGAATCCAGGTCTCACTGACTGACAGCTACATCAGAAAATTAGCTGTCAAACCCTGTTTAAAAGTGTTTCTATTTCCTGATTAAAATGGCAAAAATCGCCTCTGTTGGTGAAAGGCTAATTCTTTTAAAATGCTTAAATCCTTTATAACTGTGCTTATATTTTACATGGGAAATGAAAAAACTTTAATGTCAAAAAGGGCCCAGTCTGGGACCAATCCACTATGTAATTCTGATATGATAGCCTGGCCTGGGAAAACTGACATCTCTGCTTGACACGTCCTTGAGAAAAGGAAGGCTAATGGCTGTTAATGGTTCCCCCATAATGAAAAACAAAGAAAGCCTCAGACAGAGACAAAGGACAGGCGGAGCATTGATCTCTGCAAGGATGGGAAGGATGTGGAGGAGGTTTCTCAGTGAACTTCAAAGGACTGGCCATTTGCTCACTTTGAAAGTAAGAAAACAATCTGGACTGGATTTTGAATGGAAATTACTTGTTTTTGCCTCAGAACTTTATGACATTTAACATGACAGCCAAAATAAGTAGACAAGTGAAAAATACAAACTTATAAATCTGAACTCACGCTAGACAGTTAAGATGTGGTAGGAGTTTGTACTACATAAGGAACCAAAGATACACTAAAACAATGATTGTGGCAAACTATTAATGTTGCAAGCTTAAAATTGTATGTACATGATCCCCTGATCAGCGCCGAGATGTATGAAATTAGAAATGATTAATCCAAAGTGTTATGGGTAAAACTGATAAAAATCCATACAATGACCAATACAGCTCTCACAAAGATGGGAAGTGAATGTAAATGTATATAATCGAGTGTAAAGTATAGGTGTACAATTTTATGAGGGTACATAGTAGAAATGTACATTTGTGCAAAAGTATGTTTTTGGGTAAAAATCCAGGTGGGAGTTCCTAAATCCTGTCATAAGATGACAGCTCTGTTTAGACTGCCAACCAGGACAAAGCACACACCAGTAGCCACTCACAGACATGGGGGTGTGTTTTGCAGTTCTGCCCACACCATAAACTGGGAAATGGCATTTGTAATGTATAAAGCTAGACGTTTCACTACACAAAAGACACACTGCTTCCAGAACACACTGATTCCAGAACCCATCCAGATGTCCGCGCAGCACCTTATTCCAGAACTATTCAACTTATAGCTGACCCCAGAATTCTTTGAAAGATCCAGATTTCTTTGCAGAATCCAGACTCTAGCATTGTAAAATTAGTGCTAGCCTGACCCAATTGCAAACATCCCAAACTTGAAGGGATTTAATTCTGATTCAGCTTGGCTTGCTACTACTAAGGCTTGCCCGCTGAAAACTTGCATCTACCGTGTCCAGTAACCAGAAGGGGCCCTTCCAAATCCAGGCTGAGGGGGCAGTCCAAATTGACCAGAACCACCTTGCTGATCCAATCACGCTAGAGGTGCCTTGCGGCCGGTAGACCAGATCCAATTAATTGAGCAGAGCTGACGGTCCAATTTAATAACTTCTTCTATAAGCATTAACAGGAAGAACAGTGACCCTTAGTATATCTGGATTGTAGCATTGTAGCATCCCCATCTCAACACATCTCATCTTTAATTCAGAACTCCAGTATTGTTAGAATCTTTCTTGCGCTGATGTCTCACCCGTGTTCCAAAACCATAAATCTCTAGTGATTTTGAATAACTAAGGTAAATCCCAGGAAGAAGTAGAGTATCCACAACAGGACGGGTTACGCTGATCACGTGACTGTAAGATCCAGCTGTGGCATTCTCTTTTTTCATAGTCATAATATAGTGTGATCAAACCCATCTGTCATTTTCAAAAGCGCATTTCTGTTTCCATTTTCGTGCCTATTTTGCAAAAACGCCTCTCACTAAAACCTATATAACTCCTTCAGTTTTTAAGATAGAAACGAAATTTCAACTCTCACTGATACCCAACATTAAATGTTTTTCGCAGTAAATGTTTTTCTTCAATTTCGCATAGTAAAAGTTTGCCGCAAATTTGCAAAATCCCCAAGTTTACACGTGTCATTTCCCCATTTCAAAGTGCTTTTTCTATCCCATCCTAATCTTAAATTTGTATTGTTGTTCATATTATAGCTCATGTATGTTAGGACCTAATTAGTGTTGCTTTTCTTAGAATTTCTATCTATTTAAGCATTTTACACCTTTTGGCAGTATTTCACAAAGCCATTTTCACCTGTCATTTTCAAAGTGTCATTTGCCAAAATAAGGTTTTCTCTCTTGTTTGGGAGGGAGGATTGCCTATAACTCTAGACATTGTATTTCATTCCTGAAAACCTGCTGATTACTCACATTGGTGTAGGAGTGCTCATTTGTATTTAAACAAAACTTTGCAGGGGGGACATTAACCTAAATGCTATCTGTGTTGCACAACAAACTGTTCTTTTTCCCTGTGTTTTCTAGTTTGCCTCCTTAAAGAAGTGAATTAAATTGGTTTGCTCATCTTTCTGAATTGTATTGTCACCCTTCGGGTGATTGCTGCCACATATATATCTATATTAAACAAATGTGTGATTGAATATTAAATAAATAAATAAATCTTTACCTTGACAAACTAGCCCAATTCCTGGTTCAGTGTGACCTGGGGGGTATTTTGAGAAGGGTGTGATATGAGTGGTATATCATTCAGAATATTGAACTTATAGACCAAAATAAAATAAGGGTTTCATTTGCGCACTAAATGCTAGGCGAGACTTGGGTGTGTGCCTGATTGAAATCCCTTACAAGAGGCAGACAAAGGGTGCCTAAGAGAGGTCAGGGGCGAGGAAGAGGAGAGCGAGGACAGCATGTCCTGAGTTTTGGTGGAGAAACGAGAAGCCAGAGCCATCTAGAGGGCCAGGGAGGGAGATGGAGACTGCAGTAGGATTGGCCAGCTCCTTGCAGATTTTAACGAGTTTGGCTGTGTTGTTAGAGGCCGCAGAGACGCAGGCTTGGATAGTGACCCCCTTCTTGGAGAGGACAGATAGTCTGTATTGCCTTTGGAGCAGGGAGCAGGCAGCAGACCAGTTTGTCAGAGGATGCTCCCGAAGCCCTCCACTTTCTCTCAGCCACCCTGCACTAGCTTTTCAGGGCAGCAAGGTCAGAGTTGTACCAAGAGTTGCACTTAGAGGTAGGCTTCAGATGGATTCTCATTACAGGGGCAAGAATGTCCAGAGTGTTGGAAATAAAAAGAAGCGGGTTAGAGAGGGCTGTGTCAGGGTGCAAGTCAGCCGCAGGAGTAGGACGAGCAGAGTGAGTAGATTCAAAGGCGTCCACTGACACTCCCTTCATGGGCCGAATGACCGAGAAGGAAGGTGGCAGTGCTGGGGTAGGCTTTGCTTGAGGGATAACAGGTTTCAGGTGAGAGGAGAGCAGAAGGTGGTCAGTCCAAGAGAGAGGAGCTGTGAGAGGGGGATGTCCGAGGAGATGAGGACATCCAAGGTGAGTCCAGCAGAGTGTGTCGGACCAGAGAGTAGAATGAAATGTAGAGAGAGTCGCAGAGGTTGCGGAATATCACAGAGGAGAAGTTGCGAGGAAGAGGGAAGGAGAGAAGAGGAGAGGTCTGACCATTCTGAGAGGCAGAGAGTGACCTGGCCAGGAGGCATCTAGATGGTGGCCAGAGTCAGAGAGAAGCCAGGAGAGATAGAGAGCCTGCAGACTAAGCATTCAAATAAGGAGTAGGCCTGCATAGGAATGTTACGTTATCCACATTTATAATGCTGACAGTCACCCAAGGGCATCACTAATGAATAACAGCAGTCTAAAAAAAAGCAGGGTTTTCAGAAGACGGTGGAATCGAAAGGGATTCTCAATACGTCTAAGGGTATCAGGTAACTCATTCCACAATTTGGCGGCGGCAATAGAAAAGGCCCGCCCACTGATCGTAGAGAAGCAAACCTTAGGAATAGTCACTAAGAGTGCATTTCCAGAGTGAAGAGGGCTCCTTGAAAGTAGAAAGCTCTACGTACCAAGCAAAGAGACTTAAAGTCAATCCTTTTGGTCACAGAAAGCCAGTGTAAAGAGCGAAGTACTGGACTGATGTGGGCACAGCTGCGGGTGGATGTAGCCACCCTAGCAGCAAGATTCTGAAGCAGCTGCAGCCAACGTATCGACCCCAAAGATGGAGCCAAAAACAAAGCATTACAGTAGTTAATCAAACGGAACTCAACCGAAGCCACAACCAGCGGACGCAGACGTTAAGGGAGAAAAGGTGGAATCCCCTGAAGTACCCCTAATAGAAGTAACCAGTTTTACACAAAGCACTCACTTGAGCAGACCTATAAAGTGAGGCGGACAGACAGACGCTGAGATTTTTCACCAGAGACACTGGAACAGGAACCACACTCAAAGCAGTAGGCCACATAGATGAAGACCAAAGTGCAGTATCAGTTGAAGACCCTACCACCAGGACCTCCATCCCCGTTGAGCTTCATCCAATTGCTACCCATCCACTCCCCCCACAGCCGCCAGGCAATCACACAACCGTACCGACACCTCAGACCGATCAAGATCTAAACGGACCAGGATCTGGGTGTCGTCGGCATAAGACTAGCAACGGAAGCGGATGAGACACATCAATGGCTGAACATCGGGGACAAGGCGGATCCCTGAGGGACACCACAGAATAAAGCACGAGAGGAACAGCCAAACGGAGGAAGCGAAAGAGATTGGGCCCCATCTGTAAGAAAAGAAGAAAACCAGGCCAGGACAAGAGCGACCAGCAGACACCATGCAGGACAAAAGGATGGAGTGGTCGACAGTATCCAAAGCTGCTGAAAGATCTAACAATATCAGAGCTCCAACTACACCCTGATCAACCTGCATGGCGAGATCGTCGACCACAGATACAGGACACTCTTGGTCCCTCGACCAGGCCGGAAACCTGACTGGAAGGGGTCGAAAAAGGTAGAAGCCGAAAGGAATGAAGATAGAAGAGGAGAGACTAGTGATTCTAATAGTTTCATAAGAAATGGGAGAAGGAAAATAGGACAATAGTTAGTCAGAATAGTTGCATCCAGTGAGGGTTTTTTCAAAAGAATAATAACAGTGGCCTATTTAAGTTCCTTGGGGATAGAGCCCTGTTGAGAGGAGAAATGAACAGCTGTCGTAGCCCAAGGGATAATGTCCAGAAAGATGTCCTTAAGTACGGTAAGGGGAATCGGATCTGCGGGGGAAGAAGATTTCAGATGGCCAACTGCTCTAGAAACTTCTTCCGGGGAAAAAAATTGAGGGAAATGCGACCACACATGGGAGGTAGTGGAAGGACCATCAACTGCACTAGATCCCATGCTGGAGGCATTAGTTCCAATAAGGATTTTGAAAATATCAACAATCTTGGCCTCTAAAAACCAAGAAAGGGAATCACAGAGACTTTGGGTAGACTAGGTGTAAAGCGAGTAGCCAAGGAAAAAGATGTAATGACCGAAAACAGGTCTTTTGACTGATGAGTGCCGATTCAACCTTATGCGTAAAATAGACCAGTTTGGCGGTCTGAATCGCTGCAAGGTAATCACGGGTAAGGTGCTGGTACACAGCCTTGTCCTCGTGAGTGTAGGCCAAGCGCCATTTACGGTCAGCCTGCCTGACCTTCAGACAGGCGTGCTTCAGCTCCTCAGAGAACCGGGGCTTCCTCAACAGGGTCCCCTTTGAAGGGGCTACCAGATCTGCGGCCTCACATAGGTATTAGAGATAATGAAAATAGATCAAGTGTGGGGGTATTGTGACAAGCATCGTTAATAAACGACATCATGTGGTCCAACGTTGCAGTCCGCCAATTGCGTTTCAGAACAGCTGGACTGCATTTAGGAATTGGCCCTGGATATAAAATTTGGAAAGGGGAAAGAGAGTGACCGGACCACAATGCTGGCCTAACAGACAGAAGCAGGGACCGGTTATAGGTCAAAGGATCGACAACTAAAGGATCAAATGGTCAAAAGGGTCGATCGACACCAAAAGGACCGAAAAAATGTGTATTTGTTTTTACATTTTTTTTGGGGGTCCCCCTCCAACCCCTGTTTTTTGTGGTAAAAACCACTTTTTTTCCTAACGAAACCCCCCCAAAAAATGTAATTTAAAAAAAAAATTCGATCCTTTTGTTGTCTGGCCTTTGGTGTCGATCCTTTGACCATTCGACCCTTTGACCGGACACCGCAGGGACCCACTCAGGAAAGATCAGGGCCACTCCACCTCCGGGCCGGTTGGTTCTGGGCTTGGAGAGGATCTTTTAGCCTTCAGGGAGGAGTGTGTCAAAATTCGTAACATGTTGTGGTGGTAGGAGAGTATTGCACTCTCAGGGGAAGGATGGGGCAGGTATGGGTGTAAGTGAAAATATGGAATGGATTCCTGAGATGGAGGTCAGGGACCTCACAAGTAGGTGCTGTGATGTGGAAGAGTAGGACTTGGAGTAATGAAGATTATCGGTAAGTAATTGGGTCAGTTTAAGCAGTGTGCTACACATGGGGATGTTTGGTTTACAGTGCAATATAATTGGGCACATTGCGATTTTTCTTTGAAAATGTGCCGAGCACAGATACCGTTTTGGAAAGTGGCTGGTGCTTTCCAGTGACACCAACATGGTTGGAAAAAAAGGCAAATAGGAGCCTTATAAAGCATTTCACAACCTAATTTTTAATATAATATGTGCCTGCCACAGTATTTCACAATGCAGCAGGTTTAGAAGCTTTGCCTTGTTACGACAGTGACGATGTTGCCCTGGGAGGCCTGTCTAGGGCCATGTCGCATGCAGCGTCACGGCAAACCAACACTCTTCAGACAGGGAGTTGGGAGGCAACCTTTTGGGCAGGAAAAGCTTTTATTGAAGAGGACATGTGATCACTTCACATGTGACCCTGCATGCACCCTCTGGTTTTGTGCAAAAGTCACAACCCATGCCAAGGGTAAAAGCCAATTAATAACACAATGAGAACAACATCAGACATTATCGACAATTTACATGTATACAATTGTACCGAGGGCAGCGGGGTGATGGAAGAGAAAACGAAGTACTAACAGCAAGTCTCTGTAGGGGGTCCACTTTAAGCATGGGGCCATGTGGATCGCAGCATTGGATGACCATCAATGTTCCATTCTTGGTCCAGTGTCACTGTGGACGGAGACCACACATCTGCAGGTGTTCAGGTAATGTCGCCCCGGTAATGCCGGGGGCTACATCTGCTTTGCACCGACAGTGTCCTTGGGGACCCAGCCTCATGTTGGTCAGCTGGGAGCAGGGTGTCTGACCAGACCGAACTCCACCCTCTCGTCCTCTCCTCCTGCTCCCTCTACTCTCTCCTCTACCTCCGGCCCCCCTGTGGCCACCTCTCTTCCCTTTCTATTCCTTAACTCTGTTCTCCCCTGACAAGGTTTCTAGACAAGTCTGATCTATGAAAGTCTCGTCAAAACAGGTTCTTCCCTGTTCTTCCAAAACCATCAAGGACCACATTGACTGCCTCGCTCCTGCCCTGGCTGACTTCTGCAACCACTCCTTCGCCATTGGAGCCTTCCCTTTCCCCTTGAAGCACACTCTTGCGCACCCTCTTCTCAAGAAAACTTCAGCCGACCCCTCCTGCCCGGCTACCTACCGCCCGATATCCATCACTCCTTTCCTGGGCAAACTCCTGGAAAGGCTGGCAATCTCCCAGCTTAATCTTCACACTGAATCTGTTGGTTGTCTCCATGACCATCAGTCTAGCTTCAGAGTAGCTAGAAGCATGGAAATTGCTCTCCTAAACATCAGTGAAGACCTGCTTGCTAACCTTGATTCTAATCTCCCCTCTGTCCTCATCTTAATCGATCTCTCTTCTGCCTTTGACACGGTCAACATGCCATCCTGCTCAATCGTCTCCGTGATAACCTGGGTATCACCGATCAGTCCCTGGTCTGGCTGACCTTGTTCCTCTCTGATCGACCCTCTGAGGTCCAACTTGGGTCCTTCCTTACCTCTATCACACTCTCTACCTGTGGTGTTCCCCAGGGGTCTAACTTCTCTCCCTGGCTGTTCAACCAATACCTGGCATCTCTTATCCACTGCATTGCCGCTCTCTGTGCCAACTTTCAGTACTATGCGGATGACACTCAGCTTGTTTTCAGACTCCCCTCAGCCACCTGGTCTCCTTTTCTCATCTCTGTCTGTCTGCTATCCAGGAGTGGTGTGCCGCCAACAATCTCTGCCTTAATGCCAGTAAGACAGAGATTCTCCTCATCGGCACACCTGCACCCTCCTTTCCTGTCACTCTCTGGCCGGCCTCCCTTGGCCCTCTTCCTGCTCCCACGTGTGAGGCTAAGAACCTAGGGTGTCATCTTCGACTCCACACTCTCCTTTTCTCCTCACATCTCTAAGAAGTCAAACTACCAACTGCACCTCCTCAGAGGTATTCTTCCTTTCCTCTCCTTCCCCCAGAAGCTCACTGTCGCTAGAGCTCTAGTACTCTCTAGGCTGGACTACGACAACAGCCTCTTTCTAAATCTGCCTGCTTGTTTATTATTTACAATGCGCATCATACCCAGGGGTAACAGGGCGCAGCAATTACACGTATATGCAAAGCTTAGTTACTATACAGGAGATATAAAATTTACATACAAGTAATACTTACAAGAGGTATATACAGATGGTGTCCGTTTACAGGAATAGGGTATAGTCATATACAAATGTATATACAGGTAATTATATATAGGATAGGATAATGCAGACATCTTGCAAGCGTAGTATACAAGTAGTAAATACATCTTGCAGGGGCAATATATACAAGATAAAGGGTATTGATAGTTATGTGAGGGCGGGGGCGAGTCTAGATGTGCAGACCATGGGTATGGCAGTTATTTTAGCCGCAGGGTAGCAGATCGGGAGAGGAAGGGGAGGTTACTGCATAGGGCGTAGGTAATCATGGTATGGAGTCCTGGATGCAAAGTTACTCAGAGTTGTCTTTACTGGTTATTAGATTTCAGCCACAGGATGATATTGGATCTAAAGTTTTAGTAGGATTGGTCAACTCTCAGAGTTGGGGGCGGCGAGTTCCACAGTTTGGCTGCTTTCTCAGGGAAACTGTTACCTCCGATAGTGGAGCGTTTGAAGTTGGGTATGGAGAGGCGATCTCTATTGGCTGATCTGAGTGGTCTCAGGGATGTCTGTTTATGGAATTTCTCCACCGAGTAAATGGGGTCTGCATTATTGAGGGATTTGTGGGCGAGTGACAGTGTTTTTAGAAGGATTTTGTCCTTTGTTGGGAGCCAGTTATTCTGACGGCTGGTCTCGGAAATGTGGTCTCTTCTAGAAATGCCTAATGCCGCCCTGAGGGCATTGTTTTGTAATGTTTGGATTCTTTTAATAGTAGCGTTAGTCGATCCCAAGTAGAGGGCATTACAATAGTCAAGGCAAGACAGGATGAGGGCTCTGGCCAGGGTAGTGCAGCTACTATCTGAGAGAAATGGCTTGCCTGTGCGAATAGGTTTACATGTGTAAACTGTAGAGGACGCTAAGGAGTTGACCTGTTTGGCAAATGAGAGGTTTGAATCGAGGTAAACGCCTAGTGTTTTTACCTTGTGTTCTGCTTTAATACTGTTGCCATCAATTATGAATGCGGAGTAGTCAGATCCTAATTATTTTAGGTTAGTGGGGGTGCCCAAGATGATAAGTTCGGTTTTATCATCATTCAGGCATAGACCATGCGTGGCCATCCATGTCTGGATGATGATGTATACTCTGTTCACCAAGGCCAAATCCTTTTCATAATCCCCTGAAAGCAGGAGGAGGATCTGGGGCTCATCTGCATAGTTAGTGTAGGTGATCCCAAGATGATCCAAATCATCGAAAAGGGGCTTAGTAAAAATGTTGTAGAGTGTGGGGGAGACGCAGGATCCCTGAGGCACACCACAGGTGAGATATAGGGTCGGCAGCTGCTAGAGGTGAGAAGACCCTCATTGTTCTATCATTTAGGAAGGATCTAATCCAGGAAATAGAGTTATCAGAGAAATGTACTGCTTTATCAAGGTGGTTGCATAGGATAGTGTGGTCGACCAAGTCAAACGCAGCCGATAGGTCCAGGAGAAGAAGGGCTGATTTGCTGTGGTCTCCAAGCTCGTCCACTTGGGTCTTAAGATCAATGAGGGCTGTCTCCGTTCCATGTTGGGGGCGGAAACCAGATTGTCTAGCACCTAGTAGGTGATGTAACTCTAGGTGTTTTTGGATTTGTGTATAAGTTACCTTGTCCAAGATTTTTAGTAGGAAAGGCACTGTGGTACTTGCCCTATAGTTGATAGGTCAAGAGTGGGCTTTTTTAAGAGTGCGAGAACCCAAGATTGTTTGAGGTTAGCGGGGATGATGCCAGTAGAGAAGGACCCGTTAATAAGTTTGGTTATGAAGGGCGATAGATCTCGGGGCGCATCCTTTATAAGTTGTGCAGGGCAGCGATCCCCATGACAATTAGAGGATTTAAGGGACAGAATAATTCTTTCCACTTCAGGGGTAGAGACTTTGGTGAAATTGAATCGGGTAGATTCGTCATTGTTGGTGTTCCCAGTTGTTTTGGATGGAGGAGGGTTGTTTAGGGGGGCTTTTTTACAGGAAATTTTATTTTGAAGGGTGGTGATTTTGGTGGCGAAGGCGTGTTGGATGCCTGAGCAACATTTTTTATCTTTAGTACAAGTGTCAGGTGGTGCAATGGGTGTCTCTATTTCTTTCAGAATAGTGAATAGTTCCTTCGTATTAGACTTGGCTTGAGATATGCGCGTGTCATAGGATATTCGTTTTGCTAGACATATTTCTTTTATATATAGGGAGGAGAGTTTGGTGAGTTTGAGTTTGTTGGCTTCTGATGGAAGTTTTTTCCAGGCAGCTTCGCAGTTTCTTTTTGTTGCCTTAAAATTTTTAGGAAGGGTGTAAACCATTTGTTGAAGTGAGTTTTCAACTTGCTTGGTCTGAGTTTGAGGGGGGCAATCTGATCCAAAGAGGTGGTCATAATTTTGTTGTATTCCTCGGCCAGGCTCTCGGGGGTCGGTGTTGTCTGGGGGCAGGTTGAGGGGTGGGAAGTATGGCTAGGATAAGCCTATCTACAGTGATGTTCGTTTTATTTCTTGTAAGAGATGGCAGAGCCCTAGTGGTGGGTGGAGGTGGTGGTCCATTGGTAGAGAGCATGAATGACACAAGGTGGTGGTCCGTCCAAGCTACTGGTGAAATTGAGAGGATATTGGGCGGAGAATTGTGGTCGGCAACCCAATCCAGTTTTCTGCCTTTGTTATGGGTGGCAGTATTACTTCTTTGGGTGAATCAAAGTTCATAGAGGATATTGGCTGTGGCTAAGGCAAGCTGGTCTGATGGGTCATTAAAGCCCAGATTGAAGTCTCCAAGTAGGAGTACTTGCGTTGAGCTTTTGAGATTAGTAGCCAGGATGGTGTTGATATTATCCTCGAAATTCATAAGGCCCCGGAGGGTGATATATTAAATGGATATTCAGAGTTTGGGCATTGGTCAGTGGAACTTTAACTGATAATAGTTCACGAGTATAGTTCACATGAGTGGACATCAATCGGGGTGGCTTATCTCACGGCAATGCTGCATTTGTGAATAATAGCAACGCTTCTACTCTCCGCCCTCTGCAACTCATCCAGAACAGGACTGCAAGAATTGTTCTGGGCCTCAAGCCCAGGAATCGTCTCTCTCAAGGACTGAAATCTCTGCAGTGGCTCCTAGTGGCTGCAAGGATTAAGTTCAAGACCCTCTGCATTGCCCATTAGGCCTTCTGGAGCCTGGGTCCTCAATACCTCCAACTCTCTTCATAAATACCCTTCTAATCAAGCTCTTCGCTATTCCACCTCCAATTCCCTCAGGGTCAGTCGCTTCTCCAAGCAACGAGTTAATGGTAGATCTCTTTCTTCGGCCGAGGCCTCCCTCTGGAACAGCCTTGCCTGCCTCTCTGAAACTTGAGGAGAACCATCTCTGCTTCTGGAAGCACCTGAAGACCTTCCTTTTTGCTTCTGCCTTCTCTCTTCCACTCCCCTGCTGATTTCCTGTCTGATATTGCACTGGTCACCTGGCTATCCTCTTATTTCAGGCCCCTGCCCGCCTAGTTGCACACCTGCACTGCCTCCCGGCAACCCTTGCACTTGGGTCTTTATCTGTAACTCTACAGTCTCCCCACCTGCACTTTTGGACACCTGCTTTCTGCACTTACCCTTGCACCTTCCACCTGCTGGCCGCACTTGTTATTATTTTGATTCCACGTACAGCACTGCCCCCTCCCCGTGGCACTTTTCCCCTCCATCCTCCCCTGCACTTGCGCAATCTCAATGTCACTTGGCCTAGTAAGATCATTGTCTCGGTCCTCCCTCGGTTCCTTGCCTCTTCACGCCTTGAAACACTTGCGTATAGCCGCATTACAAATGCCATATCATGCTCACTGAAGGGGGAGGGGGAGGGGGAGGTCTGCAGGCAGAAGCCTTGGCTGTGCCACCTTCGAGCCCCCAGAGACAGGAGTTGTAGTAGGCAGTGTCTCACAGGTTGCACCACGTCTAGGCTCCCCCAGACAGAAGTATCTCTCCCAAGCAGGAGTATCTCTACCAGGCAGGAGTTGTAGCAAGCGGCGGCTCACGGGCTACGCCACATCTAGGCTCCCCCAGGCAGGAGTGACTCAGCAGGAATCAGACCTTGCAGTCATCTTGGAGGGGCAGCAGGCCTCGGTTCTGCCTGGCCGCATGAGCACCCTCGTGTCTGAGGGCTGCGGACAGGGTGCTGGGACCGACACAGAGTCCTGATGATGATCCAGCAACTGTACGGGGGAGGGAGGCCCGGAGTTCCCCCCAGTCAGGAGTCTTTTGTGCCCCGCATGAGGGGGGCAATGGTGGCAGTGCTACTCCCCCTCACCCCCCCATCTAGGCCCTGCCGCACAAGCATCCTCTCAGTGGAGGGCCGCGGCTATGTCTGCCCCAGCATGCTGGTGGGCCAGGCATCAGGCCTTGGTATTCCAGTCCAAGGAGAGTGCTGGGACACTGTCTGCCGAAGGGAAGGGAGGGTTGTTCCTCTTTCTCCTATGGGGCAAGCTGGTGGCCCTCCCTCTCCTCCCAGGTGGGAGATTACCAACTGATGACAGCGACGGATGGGCACCTCCTTCCCTCTTTCCCCAGGCGGGAATGATCTAAGTTGCTGCAGCAGGATGCCACGCCCCATACCTGCTCTCCCCGGCGGGAGTTAATTCCTGCAGGATCGAGTTGATGCAGTGATCCTCGCTGCTACAGGCTCCCCCCAGGCGGGAGTAACTAATGACACCCGCTCTCCCCCAGTCAGAAGATGATTCTACTAAGGCGGCGGCCCGGTTCTCTCTCCCCCAGGCGGGAGGTGAATAACTTATTTTGATGGCACCAGGCTTCCTCAAGTGCACCCGCATGCGGCGGGTGCCGCACTGCATCATACGCCAAGGCGGATTAAATATTTACTGGATGCGGTGTCACACTGATTCCTCCCCACCCCTGCCCCCCAAGCAGGGGGTCTTTGTGCAACTGCGGCAGCAGTCCATTACATGTCAATCCCAGGAATCCCCCCAGGTGGGAGGGGCACAGGCAGCATGTCTGGGCGACACAAGCTCTCTTCCAAGGCAGGAAGTGCCAGAGGTATAATTTGCATCGGCTCGCGGTCCGTACGGACCATAGCTCACCATCCAAGAGCATTTGTCGTGCACCAGCTCCATGCAGCTGACGCACACGGTCCGCACTACTACACATGGTCCACACTACTCAGTGTCTCCCCCAGTGGGAGCATATTTCAAAATTACCCTTTGACAGCGGCCCGCACCACGCCACTTCCAGTTTCCCCCATGTGAGAGAAGAGTGAGCTTCGCCGCACCCCAGCAGCGTGGCAGGGACAGGCTGTGTCCCTTTGATAGGGATCGGCGTGCAGCCGGGCCCCATCCTTGTTGCCAGTTGTTATGGGGCAGGTCAGTACGGCCGCCACAGTAATGAGGTTGCCCTTGGAGGCAGGGCAGCCTGTCTAAGGCCATGGCGGAAGCAGCACACATTCTCCAGACAGGAAGCTGGGAGGCAACTGGTGAACGACAGCGCTTCTTCGTCTTGCTGATAGATTTGCATCCATCAGCAGTGATTTTTGGATACCGAGGCTTGAGCCTCATTACTCTATCTTCTCAGGTTGATTATGTAGTCGTGGGTTTGTATTCTTCTTTGTCTGTGTGGTCTTGTCACAGTAGGGCTGGTTACACAGGGTCTTCGCAGTGATGGGCCGCGGGTAGCGGTCGAAGGGGTTTGCAGTGGTGGCAGCGAGTCTTCTGATCAGAGGGTTCGGGTTCTGATCCAGGCCTTTGCAGAAGTTCTTACTCAGCTTTGCTAGATGGTCGTTCAACATCTCGATGTCCAGGTCTCTGTTAAGGTCTGCTATCCCTGTGAAGATTGGAGCTCTAGACGATATCCCCAGGGCCTTGTTCTGGACTATCTGAAGAGTCTTCCGGTGTCGCTCATGGCAGGTCATCCATGCTGGGGAGGCCTACGTTAGAGTTGGTCTGATGATCGCCTTGTAGACGTTGACCTTTGTCCGGAGGGGCATGGACTTGGTCTTCAGGTGTGGGTACAGCGCTACCATCTTTCCTGTTGCCTTCTGCCGAGTATTCTCGATGTGGCTTTCCCAGTTGAGTTTGCTTTCCAGGGTCACACCGAGGTAGCGGCTGCTGCTCTCACATTTGATGATCTCTGTTGTGGCTGATGTGTGGGTGCTCCTTGATCATCTTTCTGGTGAACAGCATTGCAGTTGTCTTGCTGGTGTTGAGTTCTATCCGCCAGTCGCTGTACCACGTCGCAATGGTATCCAATGAAGCTTGCAGGTTCTTCGCCACTTCCTTTTCGCTGAATGACTGGGAGATGACTGCAACATTGTCTGCATACCGCGCCAGTTCGGTCTTGTGGAGATCTGTCGGGATGTCGTTGGTGAAGAGGTTGAACAGGAAGGGTCCGAGGTTCGATCCCGGTGGCACGCCTGCTCAGATGGGATGTGATGAGGACATCTCAGACCGCATGGCGACATGGAAGGTGCGGCCTCCCAGGTAGCTTGCAATCGTCTTCACCAGGTAGTTCGGAAATCCTAGGCGAATCATCTTGTCCAGCAGTCCCTTGTGCCAGACTCGGTCGAATGCTTTGGCGATATCCAGGAAGATGATTCCTGTGGACATCTTGATGTTGAATCCGTGGCTGATAGTGTCCACCACTCTTAGTAGCTGATGAGTCGTTGCATGTTCCTTTCGAAATCCAAACTGTTCCTTTGCTAGTAGATTTCTTTCGGAGGCGAAGTCGCCAAGTCGAGCAAGGAGGACCTTCTCCAGGAGCTTAGATAATCCAGAGAGCAGGCTGATGGGGCGGTTTTTCGCCTGATCCCTCAGTGGTTTGCTGGCCTTTGGGAAAACGATGACCCTTGCTTCTTTCCAGGAACTCGGGAAGTGCTGGAGCTTCATGCATGCATTGAAGATCTCTGTGAGGTGTTCCATTGATGCTGGTGGGAGGTTCTTGATTGTCAAGTTGGTTATTCTGTCGCTCCCTGGTGCCTTGCCGTTCGCCAGCTTTTCTGCAAGTCCTGCTACCTCAGAGCTTGTGCACTCCTTGACGTCTTCTGCTCCTAACCCGGTTCGGTCTTCTGCAAGATACTTCTCAACTGCTTCCTCCACTCCGTTTGAGAGCTTACTTACCTTGTTCGGGGTGAACGAAGCCTCCAGTGTCTCGGCAAGGACCTCAGACTTGTCCTTGGTGCTGCATGCAAGGTGTGTTCGTCCCTGGATTGATGGGCTTGGCTCCTTCTTCCCAGTCAGGCGACGAGTCATTCTCCACACTGAGTTGTCCGCCTCCTTCAGCTTGGCTGTTGCAATCTCCCACTTCTCTTCACGGTGCTGTCGGATCTGTTCCCGCAGGAGTCTTGTGAGCGTGCAGAACTTCTGCCACTGGTGCTGGGCCCGGTTCTTGTCGGCGATTGACTGTTGGATGCCTCTCGGTAGGTCGTAGATGGAACATCGGGTTGTCTTCTGCTTCGGAACGCTGCTCTTGATTGCCTCCTGGACTGCTGTTGTGAAGTCTTCCACAGCCCTGTCGATGTCTTCCTTGGTGCTCAGCGGGGTTGGTGTGACCTTGCTGTTCAGCGCTTTTTTGAAGCGGTTCCAGTCAGCTCTTCTGAAGTTGTACTTTCCGGCCTGCTGGTAGGGTTCCATCTCATCTCCCATAGTGATTGCTACTGGGTTGTGATCCGAGGTCAGCTCCACCAGTGATTCCAACTCCACAGAGTGTTGCAGGTTCTTCAGTAGCACGATGACCAGCAAATCTGGGTTGTGACTTGCTAGAACTGGGTAGTGCGTGGGCTCAGTCGGGCCTGCTACCACACAGTCATTCTTCCTGGACTATGCCAGCAGTGTTCGTCCCCTCTGGTTAGCAGTCCTGGAGTTCCAGCATCGGTGTTTGGTGGTGAGGTCTCCACCGATGAGTGTTGGAATCATCGAATCCAGCAAAGCATCCAGGTCTCGGAGGTCCAGTTTTGCTTTCAGAGGGCAGTAGGTTGCGATCAGTCGGAGTGGTCCTGTTGCTGTCTTGACTTGCACTCCAGTGGCTTCAATGCTTCTGAGGGGTGGGAGTGTAATTTCATGGTGGTCGATCGTTGTCTTCACTATCACTGCTGTCCCCCCCACCCTTTTGGCTCCAGCAGGTCGGTCGGTCCGGTACACTCTGTGGTTCGCCAGGCTCAGCTTCTGGTTTCCTTGCAGGTGGGTCTCTGAAAGCAAAGCAGCACTCACCTTTCTCGTTTCCATCAGGTGAAGGAGTTTGTCTGTCTTCTTCTGAATATCGTTGGCATTCCACATCATGATGGCGCAGCTGGGTTTATATGCCATGTTGGTTTCTTCCTTCGCCCGGGAATAGGCTCAGGACGAGCCGTGCCACCATCATGGTGGGGTCAATATTCATCTCTGCAACGAAGGCTGCAATCTTCACTATGATGGTCTTCCATTCGATGGAGCTCGCTCTTACCTCTTCCTGCGCTGAGGTAGCGAGAAACCAATTGCGCCTTTTATTGAAGAGGACATGTGATCCCGCCACATGTGACTCAGCACACACACTGGTGTCGTGCTGAAGTCACAACACCTAGTGATAAGGCTCCATTGCATTAATATAAAAGCTTGTAAATAATGAGCCTGCCACAGCATTTCAGACTGCAGCGTCTTTATAAGACATGCCTCTTGTTTTTATGAAAAGTCTTACAATCACGCTACAGTGTGAATTGCTGTGACAGGCTCATTATTAATAAGCTTTTATATTAATGCAATGGAGCCTTATGATGCATTTCACACTGCAGCGTGTTTATAAGACTCGCCTCATCTATTAAGTCTTATAAACAGGCTGCAGTGTGAAATGCTTCATGAGGCTCCATTGCATGCAGGCTCATTTGGAAAGCGGTTGGTGCTTTCCAACGACACCAACACGTTTGGGAAAAAAAGGCAAATACTCGCCTAAGAAGCATTTCAAAAACCCATTTTACAATGTGAGCCTGCCACCGTATATGTGTATTTGCAAGCTTTTATTTTAACACTGGAGCATGTTTACACGAGTTTTCATCAAAATAGAGGCTGCCACTGCAGCGTGTTAACAAGCTTTTATTTTATTATCAGAGCAGGTAGTTGCAAGAGGAAGCCTCAATTGCTATAACTTCTCATTTAAATAATGACTGGCAGCAAGAAAGCCCTACATTATTTTACCAACAGGCGCAGCTCGGAACTCTCCTACTTTTGTCTGGGATAGCTCGCAAGAAGGGGGCGGAAGCCAAGCTCAGGGGGCGGTGCTGAGGCTAATACAGCCAATCACCAATGGCCCCTAAAACGGGATACCGGAAAAGTATGGGATACCAAATATTACATAATACCGGATTTGCAGCCATTAACTCTGGGGACGGTACACGTCCGCAAACATTAGCCGGTGCAGATATATATGATATAGTCAGTTACACCAGATCCACGCTATGTGTAGTAGCTGCACAGCAGTTACTGAGTCTGCACAGCGTGAAGTACATCGTAAATGAGCTTCAGAGCAGCTACTGTGTCTACAATACCACAAACAACGGGCGGCCCTGTGTCACTTCAAAACCAGATGTTTAGAAAGTAACTTACTTACCATTTGTTATTTCAACATGTGATAAGTACAATACAACGTATGCTTTAGCCGGAGCCTCTTACTTAAACGTGCATTTCCAGAGGTTGCAAAAGGGCCCCCTCCTACCAATATATCAACAAAGGGGTGAGAACGACCTAAGTGAATGGATGCTAAAATAAACGCATATAAAATTCACTACAAGAGCTGGGTCGCATGCACTCACCAGATACTGCCTGGGCACTGAAAAGGAGCGTTTCGTGAAGGGAGGACTTACGTTGCTTTCATTATCAATTGAAACACATATCTAAAGTCCCTATGAGCCCCGATAGCATTGTGTTTTCATTTAAAAGTTTGCCGACAATTTCTGAAATGCCTTTAAGGTAGTATGGCGTATTTCTGGAATGCCGTCCTTGGTAGTCGTGGCGTTTTTCACGTAGGACGTCTACGTGTTTAGGAAAAGAATCATGGTGGATGTAGGACTCTATGTTGCCGTGCACGGGCAGGTATTTATTTGTTATTATGTATTTATACGGCGCTTATACATCTCGGAAGTGTTTCGAAGAGTCAGGGGTATTTATCTGCCGGTGGGTTTGTTTTTCAGTCTGCCCCCAAACAAAGTGATTTATGGCAGCGCAGCGAACACCAGGGACTTTGATGGTAGATGTTTTATTTTGCAAATGCAAGTCGGATTTATTGTTTGCATAAGCGTAATTTTTTTCACCGCCAAATGGCAGTGACTTTTTCCTGGATTCACGGGCTTTCTACAAAACTGTAGTGTATACGCCATCTTTCTTCACCATTTTCTCCGCAACACGACTTTCACTGTTTGAACAGCAGTGAACTCGCCCAGTTGGAAATGGAGCCCCATGTCTATCCCATTTTGACCACAGCCACGTGCTTTCTTCTTTTGCGGATAGGCTCACGCGGGCTTGGTTGGATGCCTCTGGGGCTGCCGAGCTCTCCTGCGGGAAGGGTGATATATATTCCGCCACCGGAGCTGGGAATGAGTGCGGGCGCATACCTGCCTACATTTGTAAATCAAAAACCCCGAGATTTATGTCCCGCCCACAGCCACACAATACTCCGCCCCTTTGCACACGGCTCCGCCCACATGTCAAAATGTGCAGTTTGCACTTAAATGCGATACATTTAAATTGGCTATTCCTAACAGGACGAATAGCATCCGACTTCCATAAAATCAATACACACAGAAAACAGAGAGATGAAATTTTCTTCAAATGGTGTTTTTGAAAACGTTAAAATGTGTGCATGTTTTAAACTCCAAGAACCAATACAAAGGTTTTTTTTTTTTAAAAAAAAAACATTTTTTTTTATTTTAATACAACACACCAAACATTACAACTTTAGGACATTCGTAATCAATGTCAAACCAACACATTATACGTTACAGTCTCCCCCCCCCCCCCACAAACTCGAGCCATACCATCAGAGCCATCTACGTGAATAATTTCGGGAATCACAGAGCCTATCGGCTCATCGGAGTCCTCTGTTTCATGACTGACCTGGTAAGGGGTAGCCATTGTGGTCACAAGTTGCCTCCAGGCCATCAGGGGACCCACTTCTTCTTCACCCCCCCCTGGTGGCCGCTTCAAACCAAACCGCAGTTTCCGTATCAGCCCATCTCATGAGGTCCGCCCACTACGTCCCCACTCTAGGCCTATGGGCCGCCATCCAACACATTGCAATCCTGGGCTTGGCGAGGACATATGCCAGATCCTTCATTTTGTTTATATGCTTAAAAGTACGTGGCCTGGGGAAATTCCTGAGCATGCATGACCCAGCGGACCCCACATCCAGCATCACACCCCCGCTAGCCATTTTCGTCTTTATTTCGTCCCAAAATCTATACACCTCTGGGCAAGCCCAGAACATGTGCAACAACCCTGCCTCTTCCTCTCCACACCTAGGGCATTTCTGTGTAGCTGAGCCTCCGAACCTAGCGATTTTTCTAGGGGTCAGGTAATCTCTATGGGTGACATACAGCTGGATCTGCTGGAGTCTCGCATTCCTGGACACCTTTTTGTGGTACCTCTGAGCTCTGTCCCATTGTCCATCAGTCATGGGTTCTCCAATCTCTTCCTCCCAGTCATGCCTCAGCTGGAGTAACTCCCTCTCCACCTTCGCCCTTAGGAGCTCATATATCCTAGATATTTCATGTCCACCCTCTGAGACATTGTTTCCAGGGTAGCATCAGGTTCTTCCGCTAGCACCATCTCAGGCCATCTCCCCCTTACCCTTTTCACCAGCCTGATGTATATAATATATTGGCCGCTGTGCACTCCTGTCTCCTCCTGCAGTCTCTGAAATTCCAATACCTCCCCTTCCTGCAATGTCTCCAAGGGTGGCTAGACCCCCCAGTTCCCAGTATCTGCAAACTGCTTCAAACAGTTGGGGGTCATCCCCACATAGGGCCACCAGCGGGACCTGCAGAGAGAACGGGTCCAGGTCGCCTACTGTTTTCCATGCTCTACGCCAAATTTCCCAGCCCAACTCCAATAATCTCCACCTCCCCGCCATCTTAGTTTTATGCATCCACACTGCTTCTCTTAGAAAGTATGGGACTGAGTCGCCCCGCAAAAGCCTGGCTTCTGCCGAGTCCTCCGCAGACAGCCACCTGGCCACATACAACAGCTGTCCCTCTAAATAATACAGTTCAAAGTTTGGCAGGTTTATGCCCCCCTTATCATAAGTGTTCTGAAGCTTCCACAGGGCCACCCTATTCCTGGAGTTGCCCCATATGAAGCCCCTGCACATGCCATGGAGTCTCACAAAGAAGCGTCTGGGGATCAAGTATGGGACATTCACAAAAAAGTGCAAGAGCCTGGGCAGAACGACCATTTCGAGCAGAGCTGCTCTTCCCATCGTAGCCAGGGACAACTTAGACCAGAACACCATGCTATTCCTAATACCCTCAACAGCCCTCTCGGTATTATGTTTATGATCAGTCTCTATTTTATGATAAATATTCACGCCCAGATACTTGAATATCTCGATGTGCCAGGGTATCCGCAGGACGGGCAGCCCCGCCGGTGGGGTGCCCCTATACCCTCCCAAGGGGAACAAGCTAGATTTACCAGAATTCACCAATATGCCCGAGAGGGAGGCATAACGGTCCATCACCTCCAGCACATATTGCAGATTGTCTTCCGGGTAGCTGAGGTAGAGAAGCACGTCATCCGCATACAATATCAGATGCGTGCCCCCTGCCGTGCGAATCCCCACCTCCCCATATTGTTGTCGCAAGCATATAGCTAGCGGCTCTAATGCCAGGATGTATAGCATGGGTGACCAGGGGCACCCCTGTCTGGTCCCCCTGCTAAGTTGCCATTTATCTGAGATTGTGGGTCCAGTTTTAACTCTCGCAATCGGGGAACTATATAGCAACTGGACCCATCTGATATATCCAGGGCCCATTCCATATCCTTTCAGGGTCGCCTTCAACCACGGCCACCGCATGGAATCGAAGGCTTTCACCGCGTCTAGCGACACGATGGCCATCTCGCACAAGTCTTCCTTAGTCTGATCAATGATATGGTGCAGCCTCCTATGGTTGTCTGTGATGTTTCTACCGGGGACATAACCCGTTTGATCTGGGTGTATAAGCTTACCAATTACCTTCTTTAGTCTGTTGGCTAGCACTGTCGTGAGTATCTTGATTGAGCATGGACAAGGGTCTATAGGATCCACATTCCATGTCCGGCTTGCCTGGTTTCAGGAGCGGGACGATAACCGCCTCGCGGAGGGTCGCAGGCAGTTCCCCTCGCTCATAGGCTTCATTAAACATAGCCAGCAGCGGCTGGAGTAACTCCAGCTTGTATGTTTTATAAAATTTGCTGGGCAACCCATCCGACCCGGGCGCTTTAAATGTGGGGAGGTGCTGGATTACCGCCTCCAGCTCATCTGCGGTGATGGGGGCGTCTAAATCTGCACATTCTAGGTCGTCCAAGGTGGGCAGCCCCATGTCCTCTATTGTTTCCACTATCTCCAGGCTCATATCCTCACCTATATCCTCATATAACCGTCTGTAGTACTTAAGGAACTCCCCGTTTACTCCCTCCTGGGTGTTATAGGTTCGACCTTCCGCATCCCTTATCTCTCTGATCACCGAACGGGGAGTCTCATTCTTGTATAGCCAGGCCAGTAGTCTACCAGGCTTGTCCCCCCCCTGCATGTAACCTTTCCGTATATTTCTTATAATTTAATTTACATAGCTTGCAGTGAACTCTGATAGATTAACTGTAAGTCTTTTATCTTAGCGCTATTCTCTCGGGCGGTCCCCTCATCACGAGTAAGGCCCTCCAGCTCTCTTTCAGTTATCCGCAGTTCCCGTTCAATACCCTCCTGGAGCCCTTTGGATTTTGATATGGCTACCCCGCGCACCACCACCTTGAATGCCTCCCATACCGTTCCCACAGAGCGTACACTGCCCGTATTGATCTCAAAATATTCCTCGATAGCCACCCTCAGATCTTCACAGAATACCGCATCCCGCAGGGCCTCAGTTCTGAGCCTCCATGTCGGGATTCGCGCTCTAGGGGGTTGATATTGCCACTCCACAACCAAAGGCGAATGATCAGATAATACCCTGGCTTTGTATTCAGCCCCCACCATTTCCCCTGCTATCTCCACCGCGGCAAACACATAATCTAACCTCGTGTGCAGGTCATGTGGCGCTGCATAGTGTGAATACTGCCTGTCCGTCGGGTGTAGCCTTCTCCATACATCCTCCAGAACGAGGTCCATCAAAAGAGTCCTCAATGCTTTAGCTGCAGGCGCTGGCTTCCCAAATTTGTCAGCCGACCTATCAATCCCGGGGTTTAGGGTGCAATTGAAATCCCCTCCCCACACCGTTGCGCCGCCTACAAGAGGGCTAATTTTACTGTATAGGGATCTGAAATATGCTGCTGTGTCATGGTTAGGGGCATAAAAGTTTACTATGTTCACCTCCCTATTTTCCAGGATCCCAGCCACCACCACCATTATTCTGCCCTCTGGGTCTATTGTAAAGCTGATTAACCGAAATGGCACATGCGGCGCTACCAAGGTGATCACCCCTCTTGCAAATGCCGAATATGTGGCGCCTATAACATTCCCTTTCCACTGCCTTCTGACCACCTCCAACCTCTCCTTGGTGAGGTGGGTCTCCTGTAGTAAGGCTATGTCAATGCACATCCTCTTTAGATGCATCATCACTTTGTTACGTTTCAGATAACTATTGTGGCCCCGCACATTCCATGTCACCACTCTGAGATTACCCGACGCCATCCACAAGGTGTACCTTTTCTCCAGCTTCCTCCCCGCACCAATATTTTCTCTGATGCCCGTCGTCCGACTCTTAGCCCTCCCACCCACAACAACTCCCCCTTCCCTCTTCCCAAAACACCACCCCACTGCACACACCCCTTCCCCTCCCCCACCCTACCCCAACAAATGCCCAGCTCCATCCCTGGATCTCAGGCCCCCCCGCGTCTGGTCCTTTCTCGGAGCCGAGGAAAAGGACCCCGCGGGGCGTCACCGATCTAACAGTGACCTAACTACGAGTACTACTAAGGGGTTTGAGGGATGACTCCTAGGAGCTCCCGCTTGTCTGAATTGGAAAGTTACGTCCAACTGATCCTGCCAGCGCATATTTACTGCAACAAATTCCCACAAGCTTTAGTTAACTCTGTATTCGAGTATTTTGCCCGCATATATTGCTGCCACACTATTCTCCCGAGCTTAATTTAATAATAAGTTCTAGTCCCAGTGTCATTTGGAAAGTACCCTGAGATAACCACGCCACATGTTGCTTATCTTCTACAGTTCCCGACTGGATGTCTGGTTCTTGAGGGCGACCCTGCATGTCCAGCCAGTCCATAGCATTCTCCGGCGTATCGAAGAACAGAGTTTTGCTCCTGTAGAACACTTTCAGTTTGGCCGGGTAGAGCAACATATATCGATGACCTGCCTCTCTCAGCCTTCTTTTCACCGCCCCGAAGTTCATCCTGCTACGCTGTACGTGCAAAGTGTAGTCCGGGTACGCTGTGATTTTCGCCGGTCCTCTTTCAATCGTTCCCCCTTTCCGGAAGAATTCGAGAATCTTTTCACGATCCCGGTAGTTCAAGATCTTTGCAATCAGCGGCCGCGGGGGTGCTCCTGGGGGCGGCCTCCTTGTCAGGGCCCTGTGCGCCCTCTCAACCGCAAACCCCTGGGTCAGCGCACCGCCAGTTATTTCCTGCAGGAGCATAGATTCTACGTATTCTGTAGGGTTAGGCCCCTCCATTCCTTCCGGCAGGCCAACGATACGAATGTTATTGCATCTGGCGTGCCCTTCCGCCTCCTCCGCTCTGTTCTCCAGATTACCCACGCGCTGCACGAGGGCATGAGGTTCCAATCCAAGGGCGGCGCATGCCGCCGTATTCGGGGCCATCTCCTTCTCCAGGTTTCTGGTGCGCGCCGCAAGCATGCGCACATCCTGTCTCAACAGATTGACTCCCTCCTGGACCGCACCAATCTTAAGGTCCAGGCCCACTTGCAATTCGTTCATTGCCAGGCCAAGTTTGGTCTCCCAGGCAATTTTCAAGTCTGCAATCGCTGCCAGCACTTCTTGGATCGTGCACGGTGTTTCCGCTGCTGCAGCCATAGTGTCCTTGCACTTACCGCCTTCAGCTCCTGTGGCCGTCTTGGCGTAAGCTTCCAGAGTGGGTTGTTTGCTTTTGGGACGGACAGTTTTGATAGACATCATGCAATGCTATTCAGGCGTGGGCCAGCAGTGCCACCCCACTTGCGAAGAAAAAAGGAAATGAAAACAAAATATGCGTGGTGCCAGGGCTCTCTAGGCGTGTCCGGGGCCGTTTCGGCCGTGTTCCAGTATGTCCTTATCGCCCGCCCCACCACTAGAATGGGCTGTGTCCTCCCATGTACTTGCGCTCTCTCGGTGTTGCTCCTCCCGTCCCCACTGTGTCACGTTTTATAGCCGGTGGTTCCGTACCCCCATTAACCAAACGCACTCTTGCTCCGGTGCTACGTGAGCTCTAAGGCCATATGACCTGCGATCTTGCCTCAGTGTTTGCCTCACGTCCCCAGGCCATAGGGGTCGTATGGTACCTTGTCTTATATCCTGCGGCCACAATACACGGCAATATAGGTCATCCGGTACCAAGTCTAGGCACCAGCAAAAAGCTCAAAATGTAGCCGCCCACACGATCATGCTCCTGTAGCTCGCAGCGATGTCCCACGTGGCTCCGACCTTATTAGCTCTCCTTGGGGCAACCCTGTACACAAAGTGGTCCCAATTAGTGTTCCAGCCCGGGTGCAGCCCAACTCGATCACCAGCTAGGGTGCACTATCCGAGCACCCTCGTCATCAGCCTCAGTTACTAGGCTACTGTGGGTGGCTTGCTGAGTGAGAAGGTCTCATGCCAGACTGCGAGCAGATGTAACACCACTCAATGAAGGGCTCAGATGTGCACTGTATTACGGCTCCTAGCATGCGTCTGCCCCAGACCCCGTGGCAGCTCAATATTCATTGCAGTCCATCACGACTCCACATGGCCTGCAGGGGCCCCCACTGGAGTCCGTTGACCACCATCCACCACGGTTGTCCCCTGTTAAGGCCTGCCTCTCCCTGGGCGCCTGTGCCTTCCTCTGCGCTGTCAGCCAGGGGCGTCACAGGATTCTACCGGGGCTCCACCACGCGCCTCCAATCCGCCTGCGCTGCAGCGCCGCAGGTCCCAGGCGACTGTGATCCGGGCTCCGCACCCTTCAGCCCTGCTCGGATCTCAATGTAGCCGACTCCGCCGCAGCGACTCGGCGCTGTCCGCTGCGTGCCTGCTCCCTTCTATCAGGTACAGGGACTGCAGGAGACTCTATCCAGCCCCAGGGAACCAGGTAGAGCGTCGCTAACTCCAGCTCCAGGCGATCGCGCTGCAAGCCGCAGCACAGTGACCCTGCTGTCCGTGTCCCGGGACTCTGCCCACACTCTGGCTCCGCAGGGGCCCCCCACCGGACCAGTTCCCCGACCGCTTCAAGGCGGGACACCACACACCGACTAGGCCATTACAGTCAGTGCGGCGTGTGCCGTGTCAGCCGACCTTATCGTCCTCGGCCACGCTGACTTTTTATGGCCCTTGGTCCCTTAGCGGCCTTCTTGGGGAATGTCCAGTTCACAGCCCGGTATACTCCTCCTTCAGGCTCCGGTTCCGTTAAAATGCCATTTCACGGGCTGTTTGGGCACTCGTTATGTGCCCACTGTATTCATGCACCATCTGATGCGCTCCGGGTCTGCACACACCCCACCAGCTATCACTTTCGTCCAGGATCAGAGTCGGATCTTACGGAGCTCCCTTGAGAAGCGTCCACTAACGTGGCCATCTGGCCACGCCCCTCAACCAATACAAAGGTTTTTCCTGGAACTTGCAGTACCGAAATTGGACATTTCACGTTAGTTATTTTTCATGAGGTTATATGGTGCAGTGGTGACATGACCAGCCTGCAAACCTGGTGGCTGTGGTTCAATTCCTGCAGTTTTTAATTCATGAATTCCCTTTAGCTGGGGGGGACAGAGTCTACCCTCTGAAAAAAGTGGATGGACTCAGTCCACCTGCATGTTCCCTGTTCTCTCAACTTGAGCCCTGGAAAACTGGTAAAAAAGAATGAAAGCTGAAAAAATAAGAAACGTGGAATACTGCTTTCAATCCGGTGTCATTAATGACACCGGATTGAAAGCAGTATTATTGTGTTTATTTTGCTTAAGCTTTCATTCTTTTTGGCCAGTTTGCCTTATGTTTTAGCCGCACGTCAATTTGGAGCTACTAAAACATAAGGCAAACTGGCCAAAAAGAATGAAAGCTTAAGCAAAATAAACGCAGTAATACTGCTTTCTGCTTTCAAAAGCAGTATTCTATGTTTATTTTGCTCCAGTCTGCCTTTTTATTGGTCCCGCCCACACCTCCACCCGATTCAGCCAATTGGATGGGACGGCAGCGAAAATCCAAAGACTCCAGAGTCTTCCGGAGAAGATGCTAAAACCCAGAGGTTAGGCAGGTATGGTGCGAAGGCGGATGAAGAGCAGCGTCCTCGATTGCAGGCGGGCAGATGTCATCCATCTGTTGCGTGATCCAGGACGGCGAGAAAAGAGAAACCATACTCCTACTCCTATAGCTTCTTTTATAATTGAATGATTTCCGCATTATTTCTTGGAACTGTTGTGGGATCAAAAATCTTTACAAATGGATGTCTACTTTCGCTCTGCAAGTTGCTCCTTCTGTCCTGCTTATTCAAGAAACCATGTGTTTGACGGATGTACAATTTGACGGTTTTACTTCTTTCTCTTGTAACGCAGAAGAAAGCTGGAAGACCAGCAGGGGGATTGGCAATTTTAATAAATAACATGAGATTCACAGTTAAACACCCTTAGAGTCTGATTTATATCTCATGATAGAAGTGGGACTCGACGTGCTGTACTGCAGAAATGTGTTACTTATTTCTCTGTAGTGCAATCCTGCTTCGACTGTTAATCGGACTAGTCAAGCGCTGCACAACGCTCTCCTTGAGGCGCATATCCATAGTCCATATGCTGAAATAATAATGGGTGGAGATTTTAATGCAACCCTTTATCCTTTGCGAGATTTTATGAGCAAGCAGAGACAATCTGCGCATCTCAAGCTTTCAATTTTGAATGGAAGTACGTGGACTCACCTTTTGAAAGGATAGGACATTCATTTAGTGTTACCTACATCCTCTCGAACATTCCATACTTGGCAGAGAGGGCCACTTTCTTCTACGATTGGCAATATCGCAGCTTCAAGGAATCTATCCAGTCTCCTTTCGCCCATTGATACTCTTACACCTCGGTTTAGTGACCATCTATTGATTGCTTCTTCTTTGAGAACAGTCTGCAAACAGTTTGATTTAGATCCTACTCTGGCTCTTATACAAGCAGATTGTGCTATGCTTTCTATAAAGTGGAACGCGGCTACTTGTAGAAGACTGACCTTTTTAGTAAATCGTGACCTATGGGTCCCTACTAATGGTCATAGTCCTCACTTGGAAAGGATCATGCAATTGAATCTAAAGATGATAAAATCTCATCTTTGTACCATTACCTCTTCTTCTAGAGGCCCTTGCTTGATTTGATGCATGCCTCAACCCTTTTCTTCTTCTATAGTTCTTCTAAAACAAAGGAAAAAGTATGAGCTTCGAAAGCTAAAGAGCACTATACTGGGAATAGATATAGAGACGTATCTCCATGCTAAAAAACAAGTCCTTTTGCGATACAAAACAGAGGTGGAAAAAAAATCAGTTCTCAGATATTGTTAGAAGCAAATAAAGAAATGGTGTTTAATTTGTGTAAACTTAAGACTAAGGATATCTGGAAATTATTAAGAACTACTGGTAAACCCACACATTTTGCCTTAGACTCCTCTCTTGATGGTTTATCCTGGACTACTTTCTTCAAGAATAAATACTCCCTTCCCCCACCTTATGCCTTTTGATGCGTTCTCTGTTCGCCATTACATTCCCGTCTCTTGTCCTTGGTGATATGCGGATATTGTGCATGCAATTCATAAACTTAAATCCTCAAAATGTGCAGGCCCAACGGTCTTCCGCCCTGTGTAATTAAGGATGATCCTAGGTTTTGGACGAA